>NC_092814.1:390657652-391257652 GCF_023375885.2 Dermacentor andersoni | reverse complement strand
TAAAAGGATTGTACCGCAAGTTTCTCGCCACATCCTCTGAACAGTTCGTTGCACTCACTAGCTTGAGTGTACTATGTTGTCGCCAAAGTGACCGCACGTAATTGGTTTTCACGTGTGACGCAAGTTCACGCGGCCCACCTCAAGCCACACCATCCCAGGCCCCTTTATTTCTCTCAGCGAGCTTGCTCTGCCCCCGGGAAAATATGCCAGCACTGTGTGACTGCACAGACGAAGTAAGGCGCACGAGCTCAGCTGTATTCGGTGCTGGACTAACCTTCCCTGTGCCTTTCTTTTGCATCTAGTTTCAGCGTGTAAATAAGCATATTTTGTAACAATATCAATACACCACTGACTCACTCAATGAATAACTTTATTGCTACTTTAAGAAAGGAGTACAGCGCGTCAGAAGGAAAAGCCCAACTCAGCTAGACAAGTCTTCTGAATCGTACGCAGTTCAGCAGCGTAGCACAAGGCACACATCAGGTGCAATTAATCCAGCATGAACAATAGGCAAGAATGAAAACATATTCAAACGGTAATACATATACATGAAGCTTTTGCAAGGTAAAACAGAGATCAACAGTACGATAAATAGCACAGAAATATGGGCATATAACAAAATAAGCTTATCGAATGAAAATCTAAATTAAGGAAAATGGTTGTTTATTTGACATTATGGCATGATATAATGTCAAGGTGGTTTTCTGTAACTCTATTCAAAACGGAAAAGAGTGTGTATCACACAACTTGTACAAACGATAGCGAAAACGAGATTAAGAAAATACTAAAGTTAAACAAAGAAATTTTATTGTGCACGGTCAGCATTTTCCACAACTTCGTGACCAATGCAATAACACGCAGACACTCGAGCAACTATTAGAGCCGAACAGCGAAAGAGAGCCTCTATAGCCAGAAACATACTATTTATATTGTTGTGCCTCACTGCGATAGGATGCCACGCCGGTCCTCCGCTGTGACTTCGATTAGCTCAACCAACGTTCAGAGAAATCACTCGGTTGCTCTTCGGACGGCGCCAAAAGTGGCTGAAGATCGTTCTTGAAGAGAAACAGAAACGTGATCACGTTTAGGCACCACATAAATAAACGAGGAACAATTGCAGCGTTGACAGCTTTGGGTCGCTGTGCGTAACATTCGCGGACCTTTTGCAGCTAATGACAAATACATATGAGAGCACTACGTCTGTTCAGAATGAAACACTAAAGGAAATTTTGAAAATGCCTTGCAAGAAGCAAACCCGAGACTCCAAAAATAGTCTGAACGAAACATTGCTTCAAGTTAACGTGGGATACGCGACGTTCTCAAATAAAAGAAACGCTTAGTTTCCTTCAAGCAGCGATATTTATTGTTCCCCGTTCACTATACGGCGAAAGTGATTTGAATATTTGTGATTACCTGGTGAGGAACACTGGAAAAAATTCGCATGAATTCTGTTTCGCAGCATGGCTTCGGTGCGCCATTGCTGATGTGGGTGCGAATACTAACTTCTGAGGCCGAATCAAATACCAATAAAATAGTGCAAGAACCGAATCATACACTAAATTAATATAGTAAGAAATGAATTGAGAGAGAGACAGAGAAAAACGTTTATTAAACGAAACAGTGTCCCGAGCGAGGCCGGGTATCACGCTACGGTGGGAAGGCTCCTTAGTCCAGGAACCCTCTGGCTTCGAATGCCCTCTTGGCCCTGGCGACGAGTTGTCGTTGGTCTTTCAGGTCCCCGAGGGTTAGCTTGGCGTCCCACATTTCGAATAGGTCGTTTGCTTCTATTGCTCGTTTTGCGTGCGTTTCTGGTTGCATTTCGCTGCCTTCCTGCCACGGGCATTCCAGGAGCAAGTGTGCCAGAGTGTCGGGTACGAAGAAATGAATTGAGTAAAATTCAATTAAACATATGTCCAATAGCCAGCGCTTAATATACAGCCATCACATCATAATTTGCTCACTCAGGTATCTATACCAATGGAACGGTTCTGTCCTTAGACTGTACATTATAAAGCATTCTTTATTGAAAACCGAAAGGGAGCAGTAGTAACAACTTGTCTTGCCGAAAGCGACTTCGCATCAACTCCGACCGCCCATTTTTCCATCGCAATTCAGGCAGTCCTGCTTGGGAGTCCTGCTCTGCTCTGCTGGTCCTGCTCTGCTCTGGGGGTCCTGCTCTGCTGGTCCATCGCCGCCGTCCCCGTGCCAGGAAGTTGCCCAGTCCACTATACGACAGTTCGCCCGGCCTTTCTTGTCAGATGCTTTCTGCTTCAGCGTGGAACATCGTTGAATGACGTCACACTCACCCAATGCTTTAGTGTACCGATCTCAACGCTCCTCGATCAGTGGGCTTGGCGAAAAGAACGTCGCATCAACTGAGACCATCCCCCTTCCTCTCGTAATTCAGGCATTCCTCTTTGGGGGCGTGTCATCCAGCTCTGCTGGTCCAGTGCTGCCGTCGCCGTGCCAGGGAAGCTCAAGAAGCTGCCCAGTCCATTCCTCCAGTTGTTTTGGCATTCCTTGTCAGATGCTTCACCATGGAGCACCAATGGAGCACAGTATGGAGGATAGCTCTGCCGGCGCAGCAGCACGGTCTACGTGCCAGGACGCCGCCTCGTCAAGCCAGCCGTTCTACAACAGTTTATCCAGCCTTTCTTGTCACATGCCCTTCACATGCCCATGTCTGCTTCAGCATGGATCACCGATGAGTGGCGTTACACGCACCCAAAGCTATAAAGCATAGATTTCAACGTCCTCAATCAGTGGGCTAGGCGAATTGAACTTCGCATCAACGCTGACCGTCTAACTCACTTTTTTGTAATTAAAGTTAGCAAGTCGTATTCCTCCGTAAAATCTAGCAATGGCTGCCTTCTTATAGTGTTAGGCCCACACACCCTTCTGATTAGGGTGCAGCGTGCAAGCTGTTTCTTTGCGGATATGTCGAGTCCAACCCTAGTGTTCACGTTGAATGTCATTTCAAAGAAATCGTTCCTATTCCAAATACCATACCTGAAGCTATTCAGCATTAAATTGCAATTAATTGCACCCAGCAGTGCCATATCGTAGTCAGTGACAGATTATCCGAACTTGACAAGTTTTTGCAAGATTTCAAGCTGTGAACGTCCAAGATTGATGCCCTCGAGAGTAAAATAGAATCACTTTGTCCTTCTGCTGCCGAGCAATCCGAAAAGTTGGTTGACCTGGAAGACCACAGCCGTCACTCAGACATTGTTCTGTGTGGCTCACCTGAGAACCCAAATGAAATTTTAGCTCAGGTGAAAAAAATTAAGTATAAATGAATTGCTCGAATAAATACTAGAGGGGACTTTGACATCAAATGGCATTATACATAAGCTCGATCATGGTTATGAGAATAATCCTGTAGTCTTATGCCTTGAAGATTCAAGCGAATGGTAAAAAACGTTTACCTTGTCAGTGATAACGCTCGTCAATAATTAACAGCGACATATTCGTGTGGCATGATAATATAACGTCAATTATTAGCGTTAATAACATTAACCATAATTAACCTTATTAGATAATTGAACGTTCCACAGTTGGTAGAACACCCGTCTCGGCTTTGCATGGTTCGATCTCCCCCGGCAGGACACCCAACTGCTTTAGAAAACGGGTACAAGCAGGCCCCCGGCACGGCCTTTCAGAGCACCTTGGGAGGGTTTCGTGGGAGATGTTTGTTTAGAGCTCTATGCTTGCCGTGCAAGAACCAAGAGTCGTCAAAGAGGAGTCTGGCGGCACCATGCCGCCAAATGCCGAATAGGTGGGTGCCGTCACAAGTGTCTCGAACTCTCGTAGTTGCCGAGGACAAGGTCGAGAGCGAGCTTCTATGTATTTTACCAGCAAGTATCTGGGGGCAGCACTTGTCGGCCTCCCACAGCAGCGGCGAATGCTCGATTATTTCTGCAAAGCTGTGGTGGAGACATGGGGGGCCTAGAGACCCTCACAAACCTGTATAAGGCCCCGTTCGAGATGAGAACCCATATGAACAAGTGAGCGCCATGTCAAGGCACATCTCTACCCATTAGAAGAAACCAATGCGTTTGGGGAGGCACCGTAATTCGAACGCCCCGCACAGGAGGCGGACACTCATCGATTTCACCACTTCTGCAGTTCAGCACTCTGGTGAACGATAATAGAAACTCATGTGCAGAAGTTTCACCGAGATTCTGCGGCTGTTAGATATAAATGCTACAAGTGTAATAAACAAAACTTTGAGATCGTTCTTCGATGTCATGATTCTCATATAGCCGTATTTACTAAAACGTGGTTCACCATGAAATTAGAGACGAAATCTTGGTTTCTCGTTCCTACAATATATACAGAATAGATAGGCCTGCTCACGGTGGTGTTATATCTATCATTAGTAAAATGAGCTTGTTTGCTTCGACGTTATATCAAGTTGACGATCACAAAAGCTCCTTTATGCCAGTCAACATACATGGCTTTTCGATAAACGTACAGCAGTATTCCGCCAACCATCACCTTCCGCAGACTTCTTAATCAAGTTTAATGACCATGGACTGAAATAGTCAAAATCTCACGTATTATAGTATGATGAACTTGATTGAGGTCCTGAAGATCAACCCTTAGGTTGACGTAGGTGGTTCCCACGTCGGGACAGTAAGGTTTAACCGTGCCGCCGTATCATGGGCCTTCTGGACGGCCTGTATTTAATCTAAAAGAACTCCACTTTTAAGGACTCATCGCTATCAGTCTCCTTTCTTGTCACAGTCTCTGAAAGACACAGCAGACTGCCAAAGCACATGATCCAGAGTAACGATGCCATTACACTTCTCGCTATTGACTGGTACCTCTCTTTCTGGATATAGCTTGTTAATGAAGTTTGGACTCGGTTAAGTTGTTGCCTGTAACAATCTCAGAATCACCACTTGAGCTCCATTAAGCTTAGTGTGTGGCACTGGGGATTCCCTTCTCTTCATGTAGAAATGCTTCGTCACTTCATTATACGTAACTGGTCCCTGCTCTCCTCCTGTATATTATTATGGTCCTGGTCGCATAGTGCACGGATAGTAAGTGCTCGTGCAGCTGCCTTAGCCATCTCGCTGAAATTCTTCCAAATGAATCGAAAGGCCCCATGTGTGCAGGAAACCAGCGGATTTCGATCCCTTAGCTGTCCATCTCACCGATCAGCTGGGCAGCCCTTTTGGTTACAAGGCCTTTGGTAAAATGTCTAATAGCCATCTTGGAGTCACTGTAAGTTCGCGTCCACTTATTGTTCCTTAAAGCCACCCCCCCCCCCAATGCTATCGCTACTTGTTCCGCGACTGTCGTGTCGTTAATCATGGTTGTAATATAATCTCGAGCGAGTCCATCTGCATCTACTGCATCTAGAAAGCCGCAAAGTTTTCTTTCCTCTGACCCATGCAGTATCTACAAAAGCCCATCTTCTCTGTCGTGTTCCATCTCTTGCAGGAGAGCTTTCGCCTTTGCCTTTATCCTTTCCCGGTTGTGCACCGGGTACATATTTCTGGGAAAAGAGTCGTCTTGATTATCTCTCTTATGTTATCTTTTAGTTCTACTGTGTCTTCACCAGAAAATCTGGATTCAGTTGGGTACCACCTTACCTCTTCCAGTACTGCTTTACCTGACCTTGCTCCAGAGAGTCTCTCCCTGAGGGTAATTTGCTGAGCTTCATTTATCTCCGATGTTGTGTTGTGGAGCCCCAGTTTCATTACTTTATCATGCGGCGTGTTAACCGGTAATCCCACTGTTGTTTTGGCATGCCTTTTAATTAATCTGTTCAACTTGGTTATCTCTGTCTGTGTCCATCTAAGCATCCCATCTAAGCATCCCTTATAAGCATCCTACATATGAGAAGTGACACAAGGCGAAAGCGTGGACCAGTCTCATGGTGCTCTCTTCTCCCAGCCATCCGTGTCTGTTATGATTCTCCTTAGCAATCTTATTATCTCCTCAGTCTAGTTTGTGATGCGTTGTATGGTTCTTCTGTTGGCCTCGTTTGCCTCCAGGAATAACCCGAAGACTCTAATGGTTTCTACTTGCTCATTAGGTTTGCCTGCCTTCGTGGTTAGTACTGACCTGGGTTCTTCCTCGGAAACATATCCCATCGGTTTTCTACCCCTTCTCGTGTTGTTGAGTACTGAGAGTTCAGACTTATCAGGAGAGCATTTGAGTCCCATGCCTTCTAAAATGCACTCTACCTGATGAATGCTCTTCTGAAGTCTGCTCTCCGCTTGTCCCATACTTCCTTCAACGGTCAATATAGTCACATCCTCTGCATAAATGATAGACTATACATGATCTATCCCTTTTAATCCCTTTGACACTTTTGACATGACCAATATGAAAAGCATAGGCGACTTGAAAGCATAGGTGACAAGACCGACTCTTGTGGCGTCCCTCTGTCCCCGAGATCCATCTTCCTTGATTTGATATCCCCGAATCTAAGGTAAGCTGAGCGATTGCCAAGAAATATTTTCACCACTTCATAGAGTGTTCTGCCCAATCCCAGTTCAGAAATGACCTCAAGTATTGCTCTATGCTTAATTCTGTCAAAAGCTTTCTTGACATCCAACCCCAAGAGAACTCGAGTGTTCTTCGGTTTGGCTAAGAGCAGTTGATGTTTGATTAACAACATGGCATCTTGTGTGGACAAGCCTAGTCGAAACCAATGAGATTACACGGTAGGATGTCTTTGTCCACCGCATATTTCGTTAACCTGTTCAATATGACATGCTCCATTGTATTCAATAGACATCAAGTTAACGCAATTGACCGGGGTTAACCAATTTGAGTTGTTTTCCTTGCTTTAGTATTAAAGTATTGGCCATCCGCCATATTTCTCGATATACCCCATCTTTTGATAATTCATTAATTTATGTAGCCAGATATTTTATTGAGTCTGTGTCCAAATTCTTAAGCAATCTGTGAGAGATGTCATCCTGGCACTCTGCTGACCTACTATTTAAGTCATACAGAGCCGTGCGTACCTCACTTTCCGTGAATTCCTGATCCATATAGTTGCATTCTGCCCCTAAGTAGACCGGATAACTTACTTCCTGATCCTCTTTCTTTAGAGGCAAGTATTTAGCTGCCAATCGCTCCATTATGCCCTATGCGCTTGCAGTCTGACTTTCCTGGTGTACCAGCTGCGCCACTGCCGTACGTCTATTTGATTTAGTGCCTGTTTCATTGAGCAGGAAGGAGCTCAATGGCGTGCTTTCAAATGTCTGTAGAAAACTCCTGCCACCATGTAGTGCAAGCTTGATTTGACTAACAGGTTGAGCGCTTCATCATCAGCTCATTTTCCTGTCCACTGCAGGAAGAAGGCATCTACCAGTGATCTCTAATCACCTATGTCTTGCGCTAGCAGAATGAAAGTTGTACCAGCAAATTTCCTAATTTTATCATCCCACCTAATTTCTTGCCGTCATCGACTGCGCTTTCCTCACTATGGAACCAATTCTGTAACTCTAACAGTCCACACGTTATCTACCCTAAGCATTACAGGGTCTGTCCAGTTCCATTCCTTTCTTTTACTGGGAACTAGAATATTAGCTATTGCTATTTTCTCTCAGAGCCACATCGTTCTCTCTTAACGTTGCGCCAAAATGTTTCGTTCCATGGCTCTTTGAGCGGTCCTCAAGTTGTTTTCGAGCCTTTTGGTTATCGTGAAAGTTTCCGCTCCATATGTTAGCACCTGCAGAATTCAATGATTGTACACTTTTCTTTTTAATGGAAGTGGTAAGATCCCGGTCAGGATTTGGCAATGCTTGCCTTTGTACTCCAACCCATTTTTATCCTTATGTAAATTTCCTTCTCATGATCAGGAACCCTTGTTCGTTGTTTACCTGGATAACGTACAGACACTAGAAGCAGACTGGCGAACGAAAATTCTTCTTTCCTTGTTAGGGGTTGAGCATTGTTTTCTGCACATTAATATTCAACTCTACTCTTGCACTTTCTCGGTTAAAGTACTCATTCATTTGTTTCAACACATCCCCAGTGCCGCTGAACAGGGGAATGTCATCTGTAAACTGAAGGCTGTTGAGATATTTGACTCTGAACATCACTTAAGCCTTCGCAGTCTAATAGCTTAAATATGTCTTCAAAACATGTAATGAATAGTATTTGAGAGATTGTATCAGCTTGCGTGACCCCTTTCTTGATAGGTTATTGTCTGTTTTTCTTGTGGAGAAGCAAGGTAGCTGTGGAATCTTCGCAGATATTTCCCAATATATTGACGTATGCCTCCTGTCTTCCATGAATACGCATTGCCTCCATGACTGCTGGTATCCCTACTGAAAAAATACATTCGGATAAACTATGAACGCCATATAGATTGTGCTACGTAGATTTTTTAATTGACTAATTCATGACATGGATGTGACTCATTGTAGTGTATCCCTTACGGAAGCTAGCCTGTCCTCTAGGCTGACAGAAGTCAAGCGCTGCCCTGCTTCTATTAGAAATTATCTTGAATATTTTATAGAATAGTGAAAGCAAGCTATTATCGACCTATTATGTTTCATTTCCTTAACATCTCGAGTTTTACGAATTAGTATAATGTTGGAGTTCCTTCAACTCTCTGGTACATTTCATGTCATGAGGCATTATATATAGAGGGCGGCAACTTTTTCAAGCATATCTCGTCCACCTTTCAATAAATGGATTTTTGCTCCATCTTCTCCTGCCACTTTGGCCCGGGACATCTCTTGAAAGACCGTTCCAAATTCATCGCTAGTTATATAAGGAATCTCTCTATTTTTTCAATGAATAGTTCCAATGAAGGTTGCGTGGCTGCTTTGGGTACTGTACAAGCGAGTGTAGAATTCTTCTCCTGCTTTTACTGAATTGTCATGGGGATTAACGAGTACACGGGGAAGACAAGAAACCGTACATTACAATACTTACAGGCTGCCGCTGCCACAGAATGGCTGACAGCATCTCATGTGGCATGCCCTGTCTTCTTTCTCTTCGTGGAGCGAGGCCGTCCTTTACCGGCATGCTCGTACGCGATGCCTCGTAACATCACTTTCGGCAGACTGAGCACCGTCACGGCACCTTGTAAAATCAGTCAGCACTGCTGCTGAAGTAGGGTTTTAGCCGCGACACGCGGAGAACACCAGTAATAGAAGTAAAAGAAAAAGACGGGTGATGTGGAAGCGGAGTGGTGAGGTAGTCAACGTCGTTGAACTTGCGGATCACCTTGTAGTTTCCGTTGTAGCGAGGCAGGAGCGTCTCGCACAGGCCTTGGAATCGAGACAACGTCCAGAGTAGGACCATAGATTCAGGAGGGTACTCGACTTCATGGTGCCGGTTATCATAGCGCTCTTTTTGGGAGGCATGAGACGCACATAGCCTAGTGTGAGCAACCTGGCGGTCTATTCTGGTTCGAGAGATGACGTCCTGAGCATATGTGGTGGGTACGGGGTGATCAGCAGGAAGGAGCGTCTCGAAGGGCAATGCAGGGTTGCGGCCGTAGTGCAGAAAGAACGGCGAACAGGCGGCGGCGTCATACCGGGATGAATTGTAGGCAAAAGTAACGCAGTGTAGGGTGGGATCCTAATTGTGGTCATCAATGGAGACGTACATAGACAGCATATCCGTGAGAGTTCGGTTGAGGTGCTCGGTAAGACCGTTGGCCTATGAATGGTTCACTTTCCCTTATTTAGCTTGCCGTGGCTTGTCTAAAATTGCGGCGGTATGAAACGGACAGCTTAAAATGCCGCCAGAACGGATCCTCAGCAGAGAAGAGTTAGCAAAGCGACACCGAACATGTGCCGAAAGGACTCGATAACGGTATACGACCACGCAAAACCTTTTGTTATACGCAAAGAAACCCATGCTCACCGGCAGGGGCGAGTAGCCACTGCCTGGGTGATCGGTGGAAACCAACTTGTATTCCTTTCGGAATGGGGCAGTCTCCGGGCATTCAGAAAGAAATCCAGTTTTATTGGCCATATTAATGCATCTTTAACAGCTACACGTCACTTTGACACAGTGAGTTGTCGCGGTTTTGTAACGTCGAGTGACAAACGTGAAATGGGTGCAGCCTGATACCTTTTGACCAATAGCAGAGGGTTAATGGCAAATAGCCGTTGAATCAGAAATAATTATTTTTTATTTGTTCGGTTGAATCATGCATAATCAGTATGTACACACCATGTTAGAATGGGAGCTACCCAGTTTTTGTGAAGCGGTACGACAGACAGGCGAAGTGGAGGTGGTCCAAAAAGTTTTTGACCAATCACGGAGGGCTGATTGCAGAATTGGAAAAGAAAAGTTTGGAATAGCTTTGCGTTAGAGCACCACAGCTACGAATAATTTCGTCACTGACCTTTGCTAGGAAACAGCGGCCACGGTCCGTAAGAGGCTGGCGCAGGGCCCCGTGTCGAAGAATGACGTCATTGAGAAGAAAGCTTGCAACGTCTGTAGCGCTGCTACTGGGTGTGGTGCGCGTGATGGCGTATCTTTTCGTATAGTCAGTCGCGACGGGAATCCATTTGTTGCCGGATACGGCGGTACGGAAAGGTCCGAGAAAGTCAAGGCCGACGCGAAATAAGGGCTCCGATGGAATGTCGACAGGTTGAAGCAGGCCAGCCTGTTGAAGAGCAGGACGTTTGGGCTGTTGACAGCGCTCGCTGGCAGCAATGTATCGGCACACAGAACGATACAAGCTAGGCGTAAAGAACTGCTGTTGCACGTGGTCGTAGGTGTGTGAGGCGCCGAGGTGTTCCGAGGTTGAAGCATCGTGTAGACGTTGAAGAATAGTGGTACGCAGGTGTCGAGGAATAATTAGCGAAAATTCCCGCCTGTCAGGTTTCATGTTGCGACGGTATAGAACTTCATGGCGTAGGACATACTGACGTAGGGAAGGGTCGGAGAAGGGTCGTTGTCATGGCCAACGAGGCTAGCAGAGTCCACCGGATGGCGCGAAAGAGAATCGGCATCGTGATACACCCTGCCAAATTTATAAATTACCGGAAATGTATATTCCTGTAGTGTGACAGCCCAGCTACCAAGACGACCAGTTGGGTCTCTGAGCGATGACAGTCAACAAAGAGCCTGGTGGTCAGTAAGAACCGAGAAGGCGAGTAAGGTGATTTTCAGACGTTGGGAAAAATAAAATGACATCGTCTAGGTATCAGTGAGAGATGGACCTATTGTAACCATGAAAGAGAGAATCAATCATGCGTTCGAAGGTTGCGGGGGCGTTGCACAGTCCAAAAGACATAACTTTGAACGGATAGAGGCGTCCAGTGTTGCAAAGGCAGTTTTTTCTTGGTCCAAGTCGTCAGCGCAAATCTGCCAGCAACCTGAGCGCAAGTCTGCGGATGAGAAGCATCTCGCATCGTGAGGATAGTCAAGGGCGTCATCGATTCGTGGCAGCGGATATGCGTCTTTTCGCGTTATTTTAATTAGGGCTTGATAGCTATCCGAGGGAAAGCACTATCATTATTGAACTCTTATCTATCATTTAGGCAACACGTGGTATAAATTAATGGTACGCAGTCTGAACCGAAACCTCTCATGTGCGGTTTCCCCCAAAGAAGTACGCTAGGACGTTTACTCTTCAACATTTATATAAATGATATAATAAATAGTAACCATGACGCAAAGTTTGTCATCTATGCGGATGATACAAGCCTGTTTTTTCGCCGGTAATGACATTTCAGAACTTATTGATCAATGCAACGTTGCAATGAAAGCTCTCGAGGATTGGTCCATTGCTAATTCAATGAAGATGAACGAGGGTAAGACTACGGCTGTGATTTTCAGACCAAAAAATAAGCTTATGCCCCCGCATGAAGATATTCTTTTAAACGCGTTCACCTAATCCAGAAATGGTATTTCCGACATGTGTATAATACGTCCTACCGACATCGAAGTGCAGCTATATTTAGTCATTCTAGAGTGATTAAAGTACATAACCGCTATAAATATCGCCTCAGTGTCAGTTTTAAATCGGAAATTAGGAATGATATAACCAATCGGAGGAAATTAGCAGAACTAAAAAAAAAAAACGTTAAGCTATGCAACCAGACATGGCGAGGAATGGATAGTACCGACACCTCAACTTAAACTTGGACAAGAACGCCTTCACTATATTCTTCCATCTCTTAATGGTTATAGTCTCATTAACTTCGATTTGTTTTCTTGTTCACGCGATGAGCTTCATACTATGTGTTTTAATAGCATGGCTTGAATTTACTTGTGTGCACATATTGCGGTTTCGTGTATACTTTAGTGATTACTTGATATACTTATCTGTTTCTTTGTTTTTTGATTGTGCAAGTTCCAGTACTGTCTCCCCGCTGAACATTAGGTTTGTAGACTTGTCAAGCTGCCCTGGGGTAGCTTTTTTCTGCAACCCCTTCATCTGTATTATAAGATGGGAAAATAAAATTGAAATTGAAATTGAAACAGTCGACGCAAAATCTCCAGATGCCATCCTTTCTTTAACAAGACGGCAGGTGCCGCCTACGGACTGGAAGAAGCCTCTATGACGCCTTTGAAGAGCATCTTATCGACCTCACGCTGTATGACCTGGCATTCGGAATGAGACACACGACATGGTCGCCGTTTGATAGGAATAGCATCTCCTGTATGTATTCGATGACTTACGAAAGAAATTTGACCCAGAGGGCGGTCATTGAAGTCGAAGATATCCCTGTAAGTCGCTAGGAGGTGGTGGAGTTTCGTGGCTTGACAGGTCTGAAGGTCAGGGGCAATTATATTGGTTAATTCGTCGGGGACTGAACTCGCCGGACCGGTTGCAAGAAAGGACGAACAAGTTTCAGCCTCTAGTACTGCGATGTCACACGCATCAAGCGCTGGCACGTTGGCCACTGAGGTGCCTTGCGGGATAGCTTGCGTCGAGTTACTGAAGTTAAGGAGCAGGAGGTGGACGTGGTTGGCAACAACACTCACGAGGGTGCGCGCCACAGCCCGTCAACTATTGCAGATACTACGTAGTCACCGCCGGGGACTGGTGAAGCCGTCGTCAAGGCAACACACGTCGCGGCTTGCGGCGTGTGTTGCCGGCGTGTGTTGCTGTGAATCCCGTGGCCGGGATTCCATCACGCGACCATGTGCTTAGCAGCCCAACACCATAGCCACTCAGCAACCACGGCGACCCAACGGTTGTTGCAATAGCGCGCGACGTGACCAATACGGTGACAGTTAAATCAAATCGGCTGATTATCTGCTGTCCGCCATTCAGCCGGATTCCGAGAGCGAGCGTAGAACCGTTGTTCCTGGGCCAGCGACCTAGGGCGAAAGTGAGGTGCAGATGGCGAAATCTAAGTGGCCCAGTTCCTCTCGCACAATGAACTGGACCAGGGAAACGGCCGGCACGTGAAAATCGCCATGGCCACTGTTGGGAAGAGCAGGGGCAATTGCTTCGATTTCCCGACGAACGAGTTGTGTATGTTCTGAAGGTGGCGACAACCGCAGACAAGAGACCTGTGCGTTTTTGCATGATGACCTCGGAGCAGTGTTCGGTAGCCTGGCGAATGTCCTTGCAATACGCCGGTTTTTGGTATGCTCGAAACGCCGGCGTTCAATAATTTTGTCAATGGTCGCCAAATTCTGGCACAGTAATAGGTTGAACGCATCCTAGGTGATTCCCTTCAGCACGTGACCAACCTTGTCCGACTCCGTCATGTCACTGTCGACTTTACGGCAAAGAGCCAAGACGTCCTGAATGTAGGATATGTGTGTAGTTCAGTGGATATCTGAGCGCGGATGGACAGCTCTTTTATTGCGGTTGCCTTTCGACCTAAGGGTTTCCAAAACAAGGCCCTATGTTTTTTCTTTAAAAATAGTCCTAACTTCCAATTTCTGACTCGCGGGTCTCGTACCTGAAGGAAAACAGCACGTTCTCCCGCATCAGTGTTGGGTCCCAGCGATTGATCTCACTGATGCCTTCATATTCAGCAATCCAATCTACGACGTCAACTTCATCCGTACTGCAGAACGTCCCTGGATCTCCAGGATGCGTAACAACTATCGTTGACGTTGTTGTCGTGGCTGGTGCAGGCGTCTTACTGGCCGGCACAGGTGCGGTCGTCGTGTCGTCTGCCATCATGATGACCCCAACTCGACGACCACTGCGGAGCTCCGTTGTACAGCACTTCTGGTACCCCGCACCTTCACCAAATTATCACGGGGATTCACGAGTACACGGGGAAGAGAAGAAACCGTATATTGCAATATTTACAGGGTGCTGCTACCGCAGAATGGCGGAAAGCATCTCACGCGGCATGTCCCGTATTCTTTCTCTACGCGGAGCGAAGCGGTCCTTGAATGGCATGCTCATACGTGATACCTCGTAACAATATTACCGAAATCGCTGATGATATTATCCTGCTTATCTTTCACTGCATACATCGTGACCTGTCCTATGCCATGTTTTCTTCTCGTTGATTTTATGCTGCAGTCATTTTTACTGCTTCTGCAATGATTTCGACTTTAAACATTCTAATATCGATTACTATCATATTGTTTATCATCTTTCATTGTTCAGCGAGTTCTATGTGATCTCGAGAGTTAGACACTTTCATGCTTTGTCGTTTCCTTATTAGGTCCTTGGTTACTTGGTGGGGGACATGAGTTGTACGCTTGCGCTTAAAAGCACCCAAATACTCCACTTTGCCTGTTACGCGTGTGTGCGAATCCTTTCCACAGAAGTTAAAATGATCGATGAAATATAGTACAAGACGTTGCGAACAACTGCCAACGCTAGCCATTCCGCGCATTCATCGGATTCTGCATAATCAAAAGACGGTAGTTTCAAAGTATAAACAATTTGTGATTGAATACCCATACTGACTACATCACTACAATGCCAACCGCATTCTTGCTTTCTTGCTTCAAATAATTTTTTTTACCTTCCGCTTCCTTTAGACCGCTTCTTTATGTAACATCAGTCAGACTAAAACTCCAGTACGTTTCTTCAATCTGAGGCCCTCACGTTGCTACACTTTTATCCGCACTCAAAGTTATCCAAAACCATTCAGCTCGGCTCATTGTCGCCGGCTATTCTCGTACCGCCAGTATTACTGCAATAAAAATGTTCTTGTGACCTCCTCAACCATTCCAACAGACAAAAACTAGCACGCATATGTTTTTTTCATAAGATCTTTACCAAGCCTGAGCTGAAGCACACCTTGTTCTCAGCACCTTGCATCGTTTGATCTCGTGTCGACAATCACTTAAAAGTTCGAGTGCTGTGCGCCAAGACCAGCACGTACTGTCATTCGTTCCTTCTGAGGGCCTCATCTCAGTGAAATAAATTCCTTGCCGCTATCGCCAGAAACTCGGTTCCTACTTTGTTCAAGACTGCCACTTCAAACATGTTTTATTCTCAATCCTATCTTTAGCGTCGTTATTCTACGGCGAGTATTTAAATAAAAAATAAAAAGAAGGCAGTGTTCAATCCAACTCTCGGCTTGTACACAGATGGCGCCCTTGATAAAGGTAAATTATAGATATGACAAAGATAAATGCAGCTCCCAGTCGGCGCCCAGACCGACTCAGATTCACTGAGCAGGTCTGATTCACTGATTGTATTTATTCGGTCTGACTCAGATACACTGATTGTTCAGATTCGAGTAGGAGTGGTCGTAGAGCTCGCTCCCGCCATAGCAGGTATAATTCATGAAAGTCAAACCTGTGCTTACCAGAAGGTTAAGGCTTACAAGTGCGCAAGTTTTCATGCGAGAGCATTACTTGGCTCATTGTGCTACACCGCCGTCACCGGAAAACGGTGGCAGAAAAGCCGTGGGTGGTAGAAAAAGAAACGATAGGAGAAAAAGAAACGTCGCAGTTTCGACCGATGGGCGAAGCATCGATTATGATAGAGAAATATCGAACGGCTAGCTACAGGAAGCAAGGATAGTAGTTCTATCGGTCGTATAAACATATAAACATAGGTATGCTAACTACATTATCAAGCACGGTGCTGCGCGCGCACAAACAAACATGTACACATCTCCCGGGATGACCGCGGAAATTCGCTGTCAAAATGATGGAGGGAGCAAGCGCGGCAGCGGGCAAATTCACCTTCGTGCTGCGTCTCGCTTCAACACCAACTAAGCCGAGAAAACACAACGCGCGGCGGGACTCTGTCCCTGTCGCAGGTGGGTTTCAAAATATATACAGCGGCCCGGGTGGCCACGCGTGCCAGCCTGGACAGTCCGGAGTAGAATTGGCCAGGGAGCCCGATGAATAAATTTATTGTCAACACCAGGATGCCGGCCGGAAAAGCACTATCATCACTTGGTAATGTGATGTCATCATGCTGAAAAGTGGTGTCATCGAGAAAGAACACTGAACATAATGTGAGTGAAACAACACTTAAATGAGAACTACGCAAATAAAACTGACATGTCCGTCCTATCATCGTGCGCTGTTGCGACCTAATAAGCAGCAACATTTTGCCACAACACAAAACTCAGCGACATAGTCAGCGACAAGTAATGCTCTCGCATTTACACATCATAAGAATTGCTTAGGTGCCCCCATTTTTTTGAAGGTTGCTCGGCTGTATAATAGCCGAGCTGCATTCGAGATCGACACGTGTTGTCCAGAAATGGCGTGAAGGGACTCTGGCAGTCAGACATTCGCACCTTCGGCCACGGCAAGCCCACTACGAATAGGGAGCAAAAACGATCGCAAGATTTGACCCCATGACCCCACTAGCTGCATTATAAGTCAAGCATTCAATTTGTCTAATAAATGTCCCTCGTGTATTTATTCCTTCTGCGCTCATCTGCCCGTACATCCTGAGGAGTACTGACAGGTCGTTTCGCTGAGCCCACTGCGGCTGCGTCCCCGATACACTCCACCCAAATTTTTTTTTCTTACACCTGCGCCATTAGACACTTCCCTTAACTAGGATCCTGGTGTACGACCTAGAACTAACGCTGCCAGCTCCCCCCTGATGGGCCCGCTTGCTTTCCTTTGCTACCTCTTCTCTATGCTTGTTCAGCCAGCTCCCAGCTTGTGCGATTCCTGATGCTACAACACTGAGACATTTCAGAGCATTAGAATACGCTTGCGATTATTGGAAGGATAAGGGTTACCTGTACGTATTGTCGGGGTCACTCAGGAGGTTCTTGCACGACCTCGAGGCGTAGAACACGACTGATACCATGGAGATTCCCAGCCAAATCTCTTGGTAGCTCCCAACGTATCCAAAGACCTCCTCCACCTGTGGAAACAATAGCCGCACGTGGCAAATTTCAGACAGTGCAGTGAAGTCTATATTGGCAGCTACCAGACTTTTGCAGTCTCTACAGTGATTGTAGGCGTATGTCGGCGTACTCATTCACGACACGCTGACTCGTGCTCGGCCGAATGAGACAGAGTGAGGGACGACGTGTGTGAGTAGACGTGAGTGTTGTCACCTTGTCGTGATGGTGGCCGTGGCAGAACGGCGAGTCACAAAACTAACTCAATGGGACAAACATATGCCCATGAAATCAAGTTACACTCAGGCAGAACGATACTGCCGAGCACATGCGTGTGCCGTAAAATTATGATCTGTGGGTCAAGCGCGTCGGCTTGTGACTCGTCCAAGATTCCAGAGGGATCGCAGGTGCTGCCAGGCCTTGCAGAAAGCACAACACCATTGGTGTCGCGCTTGCGATCATCAGATCGGATGCGCAATAACTAAAATCCGCTACAGCAAACGAGAATATGCTGATACGTGCAGGCGCGTCATGCGCCGAGTGATAACTAGCAACATTTGTTAGCCGGTGAGCACTACTAGGAAACATATGTTAGCGTGCGATAAACAAAGACATGGGTCACTATGAACACAGTGAGTATTGGTTAACGTGAGTACGAGCTAAAGTCTATGACGATAATTACGAATGAATGTTAGCACGAACGTGGCCGAGTGTCGCCGAGTGTCAGTGGCGGTGAGTACGTACGCGAGTAACTGTTTGTGAGCATGAGTTAGTTCGAGCAGGCAACGTGAGTTTAAGCTGGTGTACGATTATCATTGGGATAGGAATGATAGGAACACTCGAGATGTATGTGGGCATGAGGTTCCGTGTAAAGTTCAGTGCTCATATCGCGCGTCGCATGCCGCATGCGGGAGGGGCGAGGGAGAGCTTACAAAGTTGAGCAAGGAAGGATTTGCGGCTTGATGCGGATCGTATACCCGCTCCGTCAGCAGGGTTACCAGGTCGTTCGAACCACTGATCGACAAATTCTTCTCCGTGCTAAACCAAGAGTAGCCAAATGCGAAAATTTTACATAGCCCATATGTAGCCACAAATCATTGTTTTTTTAGAGGTGTTGCAGGCATAATAAATCGTTTTTTTACAAGGAAATCTATATACTATTTTCTGGCACATAAGGAAGGAGGCCGGGATTTCACCACAGACTTGCGCTGGAGCTGCTCAATGAGTAAACAAAAAGGCGATAAATAAAGTTTCCTGTGTTTTCAAAAGCATAATTTAAGTAAGGGTTGCCCACTCCAGCATTTTATTGGGGCTTTATCTGCACTCGAGGATGTTTTTTTGAATACATGCTAGATAAACGGCTACAAAAATGATTTAGTGTTTGCTTGCATTCACACTCGTTGAAGCCGCTTGGCTAGGTAAATGTTGTCTTTATGACAAATGAATCTCTCATTTTTCTTGAAAGCAATCACAAATAAAGAACACACAAACAGCGTCACTCAATGAATGCGCTCAGCAATAGTATGCATTAAGCATATATGCTATCAGAATTGCGCAAAACACAATGCCAACCCGACACACGAAACAATACACTCGATTACAAGATAAAATGCAGGACAACAGATGATGGTTGCAGCTGACACACAGGAATGACATTTTCAACTAAGTGGCAACTACAATACTTCGCCGAATTTATTAGCAAAAGGGGGTACTTGGTGATTGGCGGCTCACTAATGATCGGCTACGCTTTTGCTGCCGCCGAATCCGGTATGCGAGGAGCATTTTCAAATGACAGTAGGAAAAACGTGCGTTACAGCAAAAAAAGTTGGAAGGCGATGAAGCCTTCAGTTGCAGTGAATGACCGACAAAGTCTTGCTGAGCGAGTTGCAGTGGCGGAGTCACCGCGCACCACACTTTATCGCGCCACTCGTCGCGTTAGGGGTGTACGAGGAGCGTCGCAATAAATTTTTTCAGTGCACTATCTTCGGGATCGGCCCACATTTTGAGGGAAGATGACGCGTTAACTGATTTGAATTTTTTTTACGGAATTTACCATGTCAAAACTGCTGTCCGTCTACGAGGCACACCGTTATGTGGAAAAACCCTCCCCGGCGTACTGGTTACACTACGAGGCGCCTGTGCTAGATGTCCTCTGTTTGAATCTGACTATTGGACAATTTTATTTATTTATTTATTTATTTAAAGAAACACTATTTCGCCATAAGGGGAAAATAATGAACACAATAGCAACATGATAGAATGCTACACGAAGAAGACTCGTATCTTTCGTACCAGAATGCATTGTAGTATACAAAAGATGGTCAAATGAACACGCATGGCGTACTGTGCGCACACATACGCGGAAAGAAGGAACTAGAGCAATGCGAACAGCATTGGCTAAAACTGCAGGTTGTTCTCGGCGTGTTCGCCTTGCGTCGGCCTCATGTTCCTGTACAGCGGCGCGGTCATGGCGGGCACGATGTGAGCGTCTGCTTTGCGCTTTGCAACTGCAGGGCTTTGCTGTTGCAAAGCATGATTGTGGCTAGGAGGTCGAGGCCAGGCGACAACGTTGTGAAGTTGCACGGCGCTGTCGCCTAGCCTCGGCCTCCTGTTTCCGCAGTCTGGGTGCCCCGGGCGTTGAGCTGCAGCGTTCGCCGCACTCCCAGCAGCACGTTGTTCCTGCGACTGGACCACGAAGTGGTCTTGGTGCGTATGCGGGCCCTCCTTACTTCAATGCTCTTAGTCTTTCACGGCAGCTTTTCTGCTGGCGTTCTGACAACTAACACGGCGAAGCATGTTTGCGCGATGTAAGGGACCCAGTGCTTCAGTGCATAGATCCCACACCGACAGGTACTACCATGTCTACTACGTGTGGGAAAACTAAGACACACGCTGGCAGGACCTGCTCAGCTATGATACAATTTATTTCAGCATGGGAAGATGTCTAACCAGAAGCATTACAACGCATATACTTCTGTGCACCAGTCCATGCGATTGGAACGCGAACACCCCGAAAGATATTTCGCTACCTGGAACACTTACCGCAGTAGCACATATTCAGCAACACAAATTTTTAGGCTGCACGAAATCCGGGATTGGCTTATGATAAGAGGCTATGAAGATTGCCGATACGGGAAATTGGTGGTAACTTGCTAAGATAGACCTTGTTTTTAAAAATCCAGAAACTTAGTTCCTTATGATATGATTCAAAGAAGTAGTGGAATTGTAAGCGTCAGAGTGACTTCAGCGATCCAAGAGTCAGAACAATTTCAGAGCAATCGAGGCATCTACTCTAGCATCAGCCACTGCTTAATCATGCGCCCCTCTATTTTTTTTTCCGGACGCTTTCCTATGCGTACGAGTTCACCCTGGCCCGCGCAGCGCCATTGCATGCGCACTGGTGTGCCCTATCTCCGAAACACTGCTTTGAATGTGAACGACTATGCGGCGCAAGTAGCACTCCTGGATGGCACTATCGCATGCTACCAACGGCTGTTCTGACGGTCTTTGCATGTGGTTCGCAGTATAAAGAGCCTGCTCCTATGGAGCCGGTATCACTTTAGGGTGATCCAAGTAGCTGCTAGCATCAACCATGTACTAGCCCGGCGCCCCTGTAACCTTGCAGGTAGGTTGATTTTAAAACATTTATCTGAGGCTCAATGTGAGCCTCCTGGATCGCTTTGTGTGCTATTGGGAAGCTTGCAATGGGTGAAAATCCACTAAAATCACTTGGACTGGTTCACCGAAACAAGCCACTAGGTACCATAAAAGAACTCGCTAACGATTTGGTTGACACGGCCTCAAAACTAGAAATGATCATAAGAAGCAGCAGATTTGATATCAAAACCTTCGGTGATGACAACAAACAGTCTCTGAAGGACATGCAGGGCTTGAAAACTTCTATGGATGCCATGAACAATGCGCCTTAACAACGCACAGCTTATGTACGGAATGTGTACCCCAAATTATCAGAAGTGAAACACCAACAGAGTGACATTATTTGTGATGTGCGTCAATTACGCAATGGGGCGAATGAAATTCGACAGAAAATAATTGAACTCAAGCAGTACAGTCGTTGGAACAACCTAGAAATAAGGAACGCTCCTGTATCTACAGATAAACTGTTTCCTGATGTGATGCAAAGAAAGCTACTTGTTTGAAGACAGAACTTCGAACCGAAGTCATCGACACCGTGGCTCGTGGCCTGCGTTGTGAGGCTCACATTGTTGTCAAGTTCGCCTCATTTGCAGTGTGTAACAAAGTAACCGATACCAAAAAAAAAAGAGGCTATTCGCATCGGCACTGGCCTTTCAATGTA
Source organism: Dermacentor andersoni (assembly GCF_023375885.2). NCBI lineage: Eukaryota > Metazoa > Arthropoda > Arachnida > Ixodida > Ixodidae > Dermacentor > Dermacentor andersoni. Next base: position 391,236,136 of record NC_092814.1, on the reverse strand, counting down.
ATGATCGAATATTCAATAATGAGCACTTTTGTCAAGTAAACCAGGTTTTTCTCGCAAAAGCTCGCCAAGCAAGAGGAGAGAAATAGTGGAAGTACGTTTGGATGTCGCAGGCCAACATCTTAATGCAGAATATTAGGCATTCTCGAGTTCTGCACATAAATTCTTACAACCTGAAGAATGAAGTTCATATTGAATTTTTGTTACCGCATTTATCGTGACGTTTTCAATCAGTGAAGTTGAATGGGAATTTCACACAACTCAGAGCCTTTGGATACTTCACTGTAACGTTCGAAGTTTTCATAAAAACAAAGACATGCTGGTTTCGGCGCAGCAGAATTTTAGATTTGATATGATCGGTCTAACATAAAGTTCATTTACGAAGGGTGAACACACCTACATTCTTGGACGCAGTCTTTTGAGTGATCCTAGCGTAGCAGCATCGCATGGTAGTGGTGTGGCTTTATTAGTCAAGCAAACTATCGTATAAGAATTGTCCCTGACACAAAAATAAGTGACAGTGCAGTTGAACCTCCCTTTGTTCTTATACATTGGCGCACAAAGGTTGATACAACATACCGAGCACCGAACTCGAGTCTACCTGATTTTTATCAATCATTGAAATACATATTTTCCACCCTTAAGCAGAAACATGGTACAATCGCTGTTCGGGATTTTAACATCACTATTTGCAAAGACACGAACTATGAGTACTCTCTTCTGCTACAATCTTACAATTTAAACAATGCCACTCTGTTACCCTAATACTCTTTTTTCGAATTCATCTATGCTTATAAACCTGTCTTGTGCAACAATTTCTTTTCTGCCGTAGGCGATGCGAGTCCCACTGATCAGTGCCCTGTTTTTGCTTCGTTACGTTACATAGATGATAAGTTGCAACAAACGGCCATTCATTAACTGCACAATTATTTTGACAAAACTGCGAAAAAAAGCACGAAAAAGGTTCTGAGAAAGTATTTCATAGTGACATTCCCATCGAATGTGCCAACTAGGCAAACGCTTTAACGCGCATGTTATCTGAATGTACCACATTTATTTATTTATTTTTCATACTCTCAGGGCCCGAAGGTATTACAAGGATTAATATAAAAGCATATATACACATATACAGACACATGATATATACACATATATAAACGAGAAGAAAAGGGGTTAACCAAGGGGCCCGATTTTCATTAGTGATATCAGAAGCCAACAAACACGGACACCAAGGACAACATAGGGGAAATTACTTGTGTTTAATAAGTGAAATAAAGAAACTTTAAATTAATGGAAATTAAAATGGATGAAAAAACAACTTGCCGCAGGTGGGAACCGAACGCACAACTGTCGCATTTCTCGTGCGATACTCTACCAATTGAGCTACCACGGCGCCGTTTTCCCATCCCCTTTCTTGGGTATTTATGTGTCCTATTAGAACCCTGGGAGTGTTAGCAAGCGCCACCACTCACAGACCTTGGCGGCGGACGTGGAACGTCCTTTTTGCCGCAGGTGTCACGAGAACGTGATCTTTTCGGGTGAAGGCAACTGGTCAATAAACCCACATATGCTACCTGAAGGCATCAATGTTGCCGGATTCGAGACCCTCGTTATCTAATAAACGAGAAGAAAGGGGGTTAAGCAAGGGGCCCGATTTTAATTAGTCATATCATTAGAAGCCAACAAACAGTGACACCAAGGACAACATAGGGGAAATTACTTGTGTTTAATAAATGAAATAAGGAAACGATAAATTAATGGAAATTAAAGTAGATGAAAAAACAACTTGCCGCAGGTGGGAACCGAAACCACAACCTTCACATTTCGTGTCTGTGAGCGGTCTGTGAGTGGTGGCGCTGGCTATCACTCCGAGGTTTCTACTAGGACACATAAATACCCAAGAAAGTGGATGCGAAAAAGGCGCTGCGGTAGCTCAGTTGGTAGAGCATCGCCAAATGCACGCGAATATAGGCAAACATAGGAACGGTAAGTACGTGGGATCGGTATGGCCGCGGTTGACTAACACACTACTTACAGCTATAAAGGAAAAGCATTGGTGATAGCAAAACTGAAAAAAAAAACGGAAGAGTAACAGTTATTATCTGAAAAGTTATCGAATCTCAGGCAGCTCTAATCCGGAGACGGAAAGGAGAAAACAGTTTTTATTGAACAAGCACAAGGCAATGATAAAAATATAGGGAGCTTGTAAAAGATGTAATTGGCGAGCTGGTTAAAAAAAGACAGATCACCCCTGAACAGATTCGTACTAAATGTGGCGATGCCTTTAACTTTTATTTTACTACTAACGGACCTCATTCCTGATAGTTAGTGTAATGTCAATAGGGCGGTCATATCTAGTACCTTTTGGATAGAGCTGAATAAACGAGCATACTGTGAGCACTATTACATCATACAAGCTATATTAGAAGGCGGCTGGTCATGACGGCATTGCTATAAAAGCCGAAAGAAGGCAACACTATTCAGAAAGAAGACACAGATGATCTTGTGCCAGTACAATGAAAAAAATTTAATAACTCCATCAGTCGAGCAATGTACCCTGACATTTCCAAGACCTGTTGATAAAACTGGTGAATTCAGTGTCCCTGGCAACTATAGGCCTATTTCTCTGCTTAGCGTTATAAATACTGTATTTGAAAATGTGACTGCGGCTTAGTTGAAACACTACGGATTCACAACATCACTTCCGAGCCAATCGGTCAACATCATCAGCAGTGTTGGCACTAACCCAGAGTTTATAAACATTATCGCAAAAAATGAACTTGCAGTTGTCGTATCTTTAGATTTAAGGAAAACCCATGACACTTATTTCATAACATTCTATAAAAAAATTAGAGATGCGAGACTTTAACGAATATCCTATGAACCTCTTTCCAAGCTACTTAAGGGGTGTAAAGCAATACTTTCGTTCATTTTCATCGCAGGGTATTCTTACAGGTGGATCAGTTTTGTGCCTTCGGCCCTTTTCGTTGCACAGCAATCACTTTCGATCAGCACCAATGTCATCAAAAGCTGTCATTCAAGCTGACAAAACCACCACCTATTTTTTCAAATAAAACCCTTACTAACTTGAAGGACACTCTAAACAATCAGTTATCTAACATGTATACTTCGTTTATGAGTCCAAATTAACAGAGACAAGACTAAATACATAATATTCCGCTCTCGAAACCAAGAGCGTTATATACGAAACATTCAAAGTCATCTTAAGGATGCTGCTATGAAACAGCAAAATACCATAAAATGCTTAGGTGTGATATTACTTTGCAACTTAGACTGTAGCCCATATATTTCCAGTATATGCTCTAAATTAGCTTCCGCTTGGTTTGTACTAATCAAATGTAGAGCATGCTTTGATCTTATTACACGTTAATTTGGTAACTTTTACTATTGTGCATTGCGATAATATTTACTGTTTCGAATCAGGGGCTTGTACATATAAAACCTACTTAAATGCCATTACACCATTGGGAAAAAAAGGCTTTGCGCATCGTTACGTATGCAAGTCCACGTAATTTAAGCAACGCACTATTCAGCTGTCTCGGGATATTGCTATTTTTTTGGTGTCAGAAATGAAGTCGTGAATTTGATTCCCAACCTTTTACACTGAAATCACTCAGTGTCTCCAGGCTTGCTTACTATAACTAATAAAAACAAACGGAAGGCTGGAAATATAAATTTCGACCTCCCACTTTCTCGTAACACATGTGGTCAACGACTAATTGAATTTCGTGGTGCCCAAATCTGGAATTAATTAGCGCTTCAGGAAAAAAGGCGCGCAATGTTGTGCTTCCTTTTAAAAAGCTGCATTTATCTAGAGTACAGTGACTGATGTTTCTATAGGTATCTCGATTTATTGTCGTTATAGTAGGTTCTGTTTGGACACATGTATATAGAGCCACGGAAAAAAAATCTGTGTATTTATATAGCCATATATGCATATGCGTCTACATTATCATGTTCATTTTGTGTAATTCTACATTCTAAACTAATTATTTCACTAGGTGTGTACTTATTTTCTGTAGCTGCTCCTATATCTATATGGACTATGGGCCTCCCCTTGCCTTCGACTACTGGGCCAACAGTTCTTCTAGAAATTCAGGTATATATGACAACTAAATAAAATCAAATCAAAGCACTTGGGAAGAGGAACCGCTTGGCCTGTACGAAAATTCGGAGCTATAACGGGACGCACATTGTTTAGCTCGTTTAAAATCATTGCAGCAGCATCTGTTCCTGTCCAGGCGAAATGTAAATGTGGCTGAGTGCTTTTAATGTATCGCTCAACATCCCGTTTCACAGATGGTTTTCATGAAATGATGCATGGCTGAGCACTCCTTCGACGGCAGTATTTGACAAGGGTAGTGATAAAGAAAGAGCCAGCCCAAACATTGGGCAGAACGTCCAGCTGCGGGCGATGTTTTAATGGGTTAGCATACTTAGCGTACTTTACGCACCTCATAGGGGCTTTGTATGTACGCTAGATATGAAGTGTACCAGTCACTTGTGTGCTGAACACGCTTGGCAAGCTTCTTTTTCGTAACCCTTGAGCGGACAGTGGGGCAGGCAAAAATCTGTCAGAGTTTACGTTTAAAAGAGTTCCAGTCTACGAATTCAGGTTCAAGGTTCAGAAACAACGATTTCGCGACGTTAGTTCAATACAAAGATACAGAAGCCAGCTTAGCGGAATATTCGCAATACCTAAATGCACTCACGTGGTCGTAATTTTCCAACCAGGCATCAACATCGTCACCATGAAGACCAGAAAACGTGCGGATCAAATGAATTAGACTATATACTCTGCGCTAACCATGGCATCATACAAAACGTGGACGTGCTCGGCAAGGTGCGCTGCAGTGACCATAGGATGGTAAGAACTCGAATTAGCCTAAACTTGAGGAGGGAACGGAAGAAACTGGCACATAAGAAGCCGATCAATGAGTTGGCGGTAAGAGGTAAAATAAAGGAATTCCGGATCAAGCTACAGAACAGGTATTCGGCTTTAACTTAGGAAGAGGACTTACTGTTGGAGATATGAACGACAATCTTATGAGCATCATTAAGGAGTGTGCCATATAAGTCGGTGGTAACTCCGTTTAGACAGGATGCCAGTAAGCTATCGCAGGAGACGAAAGATCTGCTCAAGAAACGCCAATGTATGAAAGTCGCTACCCCCTACAGCTAGAATAGAAGTGGCAGAACTTTCGAAGTTACTCAACAAGCGTAAGACAGCTGACATAAGGAAGTATAATATGGATAGAATTGAACATGCTCTCAGGAACGGAGGAGGCCTAAAAGCAGTGGAGAAGAAACTAGGAATTGGCAAGAATCAGGTGTAGGCGTTAAGAAACAAAGCCGGCAATATCATTGCTAATATAAATGAGATAGTTCAAGTGGCTGAGGAGTTCTAAAGAGATTTATACAGTACCAGTGGCACCCACAACTATAATGGAAGAGAGAATAGTCTAGAAGAATTTGAAATCCCACAAGTAACGCCGGAAGAAGTAAAGAAAGCCTTGGGAGCTATGCAAAGGGGGAAGGCAGCTGGGGAAGATCAGGTAACAGCAGATTTGTTGAAGGATGGTGGGCAGATTGTTCTAGAAAAACTGGCCACCTTGTATACGCAATGCCTCATCACCTCGAGCGTACCGGAATCTTTGAAGAACACTAACATAATCCTAAACCATAAGAAAGGGGACGCCACAGACCTGAAAAATTACAGACCGATCAGCTTACTGTCAGTTGCCTACAAAGTATTTACTAAGGTAATCCAAATAGAATCAAGAACACCTTAGACTTTTGTAAAGCAAAGCACCAGGCAGGATTCTGTAAAGGCTACTCAACAATAGACCATATTCACACTATCAATCAGGTGATAGAGAAATGTGCGGAATATAACCAACCCTTATATATAGCTTTCATTGATTACGAGAAAGCGTTTGGTTCAGTCGAAACCTCAGCAGTCATGGAGGCATTACGGAATCATGGTGTAGACGATCCGAGTGTTAGAATACTGAAATATATCTATAGCGGCTCCACAGCCACCGTAGTCCTCCATAAAGAATGCAACAAAATCCCAATAAAGAAAGGTGTCAGGCAGGGAGATACGATCTCTCCAATGCTACTCACAGCGTGTTTACAGGAGGTATTCAGAGAGCTGGATTGGGAAGAATTGGGGATAAGAGTTAATGGATAACAACTTAGTAACTCGCGATTCGCGTGATGATGTTGCCTTGCTTAGTAACTCAGGGGACCAATTGCAATGCATGCTCACTGGCCTGGAGAGGCAATGCAGAAGAGTGGGTCTAAAAATTTATCTGCAGAAAACTAAAGTAATGTTTAACAGTCTCGGAAAAGAACGGCAGTTTACGGTAGGTAGTGAGGCACTGGAAGTGGTAAGGGAATACACCTACTTAGGGCTCGCGTGATCGCGTATCCGGATCATGAGACTGAAATAAACAGAAGAATAAGAATGGGCTGGGGTGCGTTTGGCAGGCATTCTCAGACCGTGAACAGCAGGTTGCCATTATCTCTCAAGAGTAAAGTGTATAACAGCTGTGTCTTACCAGTACTCACGTACGGGGTAGAAACCTGGCGGCTTACGAAAGGAGTTCTACCTAAATTGAGGATGACACAACGAGCTATGGAAAGAAGAATGATGGGTGTAACGTTAAAGGACAAGAAAAGAGCATATTGGGTGAGGGAAAAAACGCGAGTTAATGTCATCTTAGTTGAAATGAAGAAAAAGGAATGGGTATGGGCAGGACATGTAATGAGGAGGGAAGATAACAGATGGTCATTAAGAGTTACGGACTGGATTCCAAAGGAAGAGAAGCGTAGCAGGGGCGGCAGAATGTTAGGTGGGCGGATGAGATTAAGAAATTTGCAGGGACGACATGGTCAAATCAACCACATTGCAGTTCAGCAAAGCCCTTCACACTTGGGTTAATTGCCTCCCGCATTCGAAAAGTTCATCCGGCCGTTATACGTGGATCTATAAGCCGCCAGTTCCCTACGAGATCATTTGTTGCTAAATGTAAACGCAGTTGCGTCATTATACCACTCCCTGCGTTTCGGCACGGATTTATAATGCTCACAATTTTTGGCATAGAGCCCGATTGTGATTGCGAGTGTACCAGTATCCGAGTGCCGCAAGTTTGTTTACATTGGCACGTGTGCCCACGGCTCTTCGTTCACTTCAGCATATATTCTCTATTAATAACTGCAAAGCGCTTAATTTGAGAACATTTCAAAAACACGCATTATTTGCGCACATGATCAGAGTTACAAGGCCCATATGCGCCGCAAACTACGACTAGTGTAGAGAATGCGTATATACATTTATACGATCTGTTATTGCAGCTTTTGGAATAAGGCCAGCTCTCACACTTTCATATTGTCTTCATATTGCGTACAGTTTGCGTGTTCAATACAGTATTGGTAGATGAAACCTAGTGGGTACAAGCGCTCATTCTGAAAGCGTGTACAGTTTTCCTCGGAAAAATACGGATGTTCGCATAACAAAAATACGGAATGCTGTCTGCTTCGTGCGCAATAGTGCAGCCACTGCATTATTGGGGTGAAATGTACGTAAAAATTAAAACGGGGAGCATTTCCGTACATTAAAGGACGCTTTTGCCATATTTTTGAAATACGACGTACTTTTCGTATTTTTACCTGCCATTCCTGTGTATAGTGACGGAAATCCTCCGTATAATGACGGAATTTTTTTACAGTGTGTGTATCGCTATCTCTTATGTATCTCTAGCCAATATTATTTATTTATTTTTGGTTTAAATTGTGCCTAATCACTTATAAAGCTACCAATCATCTCATCATCATCATCAGCCTGGTTACGCCCACTGCAGGGCAAAGGCTTCTCCCATACTTCTACAATTACCCCGGTCGTGTACTAATTATGACCATGTTGTCCCTGCACACTTCTTAATTTCATCCGCCCACCTCACCTTCTCCCGTCCCCTGCTACGCTTCTCTTCCTTTGGAATCCAGTTCGTAACCCTTAATGACCATCGGTTATCTTCCCTCCTCATTACATGTCCTGCCCATGCCCATTTCTTTTTCTTGATTTCAACAAGGATATCGTTAACTCGTGTTTGTTCCCTCACCCAGTCTGCTTTTTTCTTATCCCTTAACGTTACACCTATCATTCTTCTTTCCATAGCTCGTTGCGTCGTCCTCAATTGAAGTAGAACCCGCGTAGTAAGACTCCAGGTTTCTGCCCCATTCGTGAGTACTGGCAAGACGCAGCTGTTATACACTTTTGTCTTGAGGGATAATGGCAATCTGCTGTTCATGATCTGAGAATGCCTGCCAAAGGCACCCCAGCCCATTCTTATTCTTCTGATTATTTCTGTCTCATGATCTGGATCCGCGGTCACTACCTGTCCTAAGCAGGTGTATACCTTTACCACTTCCAGTGCCTCGCTACCTATCGTAAACTGTTGTTCTCTTCCGAGACTGTTAAACATTATTTTAGTTTTCTGCAGATTAATTTTTAGACCCACCTTTCTGCTTTACTTCTCCATGTCAGTGAGCATGCATTGCAATTGGTCCAATGAGTCACTAAGCAAAGCAAGTTCATCAGCGAATCTCAAGTTACTAAGGTATTCTCCATTAACTCTTATCCCCAATTGTTCCCAATCCAGGTATCTGAATACCTCCTGTAAACACGCTGTGAATAGCATTGGAGAGATCGTATCTCCCTGCCTGACGCCTTTCTTTATTCGAATTTGGAGGACTTGGAGGAATTTTATGGAGGACTACGGTGGCTGTGGAGCCGCTATAGATATCTTTCAGTATTTTTACATACGGCACGTCTACACCCTGATTCCGTAATGCCTCCATGACTGCTGAGGTTTCGACTGAATCAAACTCTTTCTCGTATTTAATGAAAGCTATATATAATGGTTGGTTATATTCCGCACATTTTTCTATCACCTGATTGATAGTGTGAATATGGGCTATGGTTGAGTAGCCTTTACGGAATGCTGCCTGGTCCTTTGCTTGACAGAAGTCTAAGGTGTTCCTGATTCTATTTGCGATTACCTTAGTAAATACTTTGTAGGCAACGGACAGTAAGCTCATCAGTCTATAATTTTTCAAGTCTTTGGCGTCCCCTTTCTTATGGATTAGGATTATGTTAGCGTTCTTCCAAGATTCCGGTACGCTCGAAGTCATGGGGCATTGCGTATACAGGGTGGCCAGTTTTTCTAGAACAATCTAGCCACCATCTTTCAACAAATCTGCTGTTACCTGATCTTCCCCAGCTGCCTTCCCCCTTTGCATAGCTCCCAAGGCTTTCTTTACTTCTTCCGGTGTTACTTGTGGGGTTCCCTATTCCTCTGGATTATTCTCCTTTCTATTATCGTCGTGGGTGCCACTGGTACTGTATAAATCTCTATAGAACTCCTCAGCCACTTGAACTATCTCATCCATATTAGCAATGATATTGCCGGCTTTGTCTCTTAAAGCCTACATCTGATTGTTGCCAATTCCTAGTTTATTCTCCACTGCTTTTAGGCCTCCTCCTTTCCTGAGAGCATGTTCAATTCTATCCATATTATACTTCCTTATGTCAGCTGTCTTACGCTTGTTGATTAACTTCGAAAGTTCTGCCAGTTCTATTCCAGCTGTAGGGGGTAGCGACTTTCATACATTGGCGTTTCTTGATGAGATCTTTCGTCTCCTGCGATAGCCTACTGGCATTCTGTCTAAACAGAGTTGCTGAAAATTGCGCGGCACTGGGATTCGAACCACGGTCCTCTTGCACGCGATGCTCTACCTCTACTCCACCGCTGCAGCGGTGGCGTAGAGGTAGAGCATGTTTTCTACATTTACACTAATATAACGCTTCAATGTATTAACTAGCAAATTACGCATTTTTGTACGGACACAAGGCATTACACTTTACGTGTGTCGGACAGATTTTGCGGGGGTTCTCGCGAATGAATGCTTACACATTAATAGAAAATTTCGCAAATGTGACAATTGACGAGTGTTATACTTACGCCCAGGCCAGGCAGTTCTACTCACGCCTGTTCGAACCCGTAGCTTGTGTGTGTAGTTTATAGGCCGCCCCGTACACTGTCATAAACACAAAGGTCTCTGGTGAATTAGCGCATTACCTTGGCGTATTTTGTGAACGACCGCCGTCGGCGTAACACTGAGAGTCTCTGCGCAGGACACTGACGGTGGCGTGCTCAGGACCACTGCCAGTTGTGCTTCACTTCTCGAACAAGCAGAACGGGTGTCCTGAACTGTTTGCAATGTGGTGAACGCGGTTTAATTTATGACCCCGTAGAGCAATAAGGAGCGACGAGACACTGAAGCATTTCTCCGGGTTTTGCCGCTGAATCGCCACCGAATTTTTTTTCAACTTGCAATTTCCTTGTTCGCGCGTATGCTGACAATCAGGGGACGGTGATCGCTTAAGTACGATAGATATTTTAACGCCTTTCACATGTTGTATAACTCTAGCGAAGACGCTAACTATAACGCTTTCTGCCCTTGCTCTAGGTATGAAGTCTGCGAAGTGAATATTTAACTCCACTACCTTCTCCATCCATTCTGGAAACCATTTCTATGTGGGATTCGATATCTCAATGGTAATGTCCGATGTTACTAGCATGTGCATTGACCTATCTTAGGGATTATCGAAGCTCGAAAGCGCTGTTCACTGTGGCGTGTGGTGTAGCCTGGTTTTATTTGTAGATGTAAATGCGAATGCCGTCCCATCTGAAGAGGCAGAACGTACTCGCTAAGGACATGTGCTCGCTCCTGTCAACTTTGTTTTCTTTTCCTTGTCAGTGAGCGACGTCATGTTTGATTGGGTAAGTCGCCTCCTTTTTTGCAATTGCTACGCTCCCCTGGCCCAACTTTGGCGTAGTGTGAGAAGAGATTCGTCCTTCGGCATCTTTCTCCCGTCGAAACACACACAAAAGTGGGCCATACGGCATGGAGCTTTTCCGCAACAGCTCGTGCACGACATCACACTTTCATCGTGTGTCACGACTCGCTAATGAAAATCATGTTTCATACAGTGGCCCTAGCAAACCCCGAGAGCCAAGTAGCCTTCTACCACGCACAATTACATGGGGCTCATGGTCATTCATCAAGCCATAGATGCACACACTTTCCCACTTCGCGTTAGTTGCAGTCATCTGCGCAAATTTCTTCACAAGTCGATTTTCTCTCCAACACTTTCTCTTGATGCATAACACACTGCTACATCGTCAGCATGGGCCAAAAAAATTACGTTAGCTTCAATAACCCTAACACCTTGATTACGGTTTTCGTGTTATATGACCAAACACAAGCGCTCAAAACCGGGTGTCCCAGTGAACTTGGACCAAGGTTTCAAAAAAAATAACAAGGGCTCTAGCGAAATAGTACCAACTGCATAGAAGCCGTAGTGGCGTGTACTTACAGCCAGTATTTGTTTTTATCACAGCCTATTATTTAAATATTTGCTTTTCATCAGTGAACTTTTTATTTGTTCCTTGAATCGCAAACATATCAACTACAAAGTTGTTGGGTGCCTCAAATAGGCTCCGAATCAAGCATTTGTTTCATGCTCAGCTTTGCCTCGTTGATTTTTCTCAGAAAAAGCAAAAGCGCGCCTAACATAAAAAATACGAAATAGATACGCTCTCGCGCGCCGCTACTCAAGCGCTCCCAAGCGAATAGCCACGGCTTTACTGGCGGTGGGAGCTCGATACAGGGCTTCACGGTCAGGAGCCCTTTCCCGTGGCCAGGAAATCATGACGGCGCATTTGGGACTGTAATTTTCCGCACTCATCTTGTTCTGTATATAGGCACGCTCGGAACGTATGTTCCTTTTGTTCCCTCTAGCAATAGAAACAAACCTAGCGCAGGCTATGCCAGTCTAATGCGTTTTGGCGGATCTGTACGGCCAGCATACGCTGTTGTCGATTACGTAAATCATTTTTGCTTGACGCGTCACCTGCGTAGATAATAGCGGGAGATCTCAACGGTAACACGCCGGTGACCTACACTTCAAGAAGACAGTCATGCCCTTTAGGTTTGATCAGAAGGCTAAAATGACCTAGGCTGCACACTGTACCCTCACCTGCAAGGTCGCCGGACATGACGCTGCTGGACTTCTTTTGGGGCTGAATCTACCACACCATACACCCTAAAGATAAAAATAAGGAGAGTCTGCCGCGTGATTCCGACGTGGTTGGTCAAACATGCAATAGGACGAGCGTTGGAAAGAAGCAAGTACTGTATTGCTTCAGGCGGTAACCTATTTTAGCACGTGCTACAAGGGGCAGTGGAAGATAACCACTCAAACTGGCGTAAAACCCGACTGTTTAACGCGCCTTCATGATGTCCCCCTATCCCTTTATAAAAAAGAGATTGCGTCAACGACTGAAATAGGTAAAAAAAACTGCTTTGTTTTGTCTCTTTTCCGGAGTTCAAGAGAAAGAAAGGATAATTGGCTAAAGCAGTTGCACCTTTGCATATTTCTTTGTGTGTGTCAGAGACGCCTTACGTGATTTCGGTCAATTTCTTATTGAAATAAACTCCTGAGCAGCTCTTTTCGGTTCTTCCGAGAGCTGCCTCGTTTTTCGTGCTCTTTTGCGCATTCTTTTTTGAAACATTGATCGAATTTGTTTTGTAGCTTTGTTTCATGATACGCGAAGGTTAAAGCTATCCCGAGTGCCTCATGATCGAGCACAACATTCTTGCGTCCGCAGATGCTGACGCTTATCGCACCACGCTAGTTAGATCGCCAAACCTGACGAGCCGTCCTGCATGACGAAGCCTTGTACGGTGCGGCGATAAACGAATGCAGCCGTGCATCTCTCAAAGGTTGCTCGGAGGCGCTTGATTCGCGGCGCGCCGAGCGCGCATCCATTTCGTATTTCGCGTATTTCGCAGCCTTTTATTTCTTCTTGCAAAAAACAACCCTGCAATATTCAGCACGAAATAAATGCTTGATTCGAAGGTTAGTTAAGGTGCCCTACAACTTTGTAATTGAAAGGTTTGCGATTCAAGCAATAAATAAAAGTTCACTAATTGAAAGCAATATTTAATACTTCGTGATGAAAAAGATACTGCCTGTAAGTGCACACGATGGCCGCTGCTATGCACTTCGTACGATTTCTGAAGAGCTCTTTGTGTTTTTTTTAAAATCTTGGTCCAAGTTAACTGGGATGCCCGGTATACGATTGAAACTCTATATACAGATCAAAATTGGACTTTCTGGTCAGCCCTGGTGAACATACCGTTCTAGTGTATTAGGGGACCCAAGCCTGTTCTTAATACATAACCGAGTGATGAAGTTCTGATATACCAGGTCTACCTCCTCCGTAAAGAGGCATTCAACATTCACATGTTTAAGTATGGGAAATAGCACGTCATGCGGCAACCAATCAGAGGCCTTCCAAAGATCAAGCTGAAGAATTGAGACGGCAGACTGGGAAGCATCAAAGCCCTACAGAACGCAGAGCCCCATCTGTGTGTTATTTATAATCAAGCGCTCCGGTTAACGGGAAAACCAATTTTGTACTCACCAAGTATTTCTTTTAGCACGCACTTTTAGGGTCTATTAATCATATGAGACCTTTATAATATATTACTATCTGTTAGTATGTCATAATCGGCGTTTATTAACGATATGTGACTGCATCATGTAACAGCTATTAGTTTTGAATTCTTTTACGTCTTTGGAATTACGACAGTGTGGCTCTCGGTAAAAAAATGTGGCCATACTTTGGTCATTTAAGCTTCCCGCAAAGTGCTTGTGACACTTTGCACAGTTCTTTTTTACAATATTTATACCAGACATTACACAGGCCATCCGAACCTGGGGACTTACCAAGACTCAGTGTCCATTGCGCTTTCAATATTTCAAACACTATTGTAGGCACTTCTTTTTAATTAGGGAGGTAATATAGCATGCGGGCTAGATGGACGGCTTCAAATTTGTTTACGTAAACTTGTGCAGAGGCAAAGCGATCTTTGTAGTAGCGAAAAAAAGTGCTTCGCGATAGTCCTGGTTTCATTTAGTCCTATGTTATTTATACCATATTGGCCATGCATCTGCTCTCTAATGAATGAGTGATCCATGATACCGTTCCTTATTGAATATTTCAACCTTTCGCTTTATGATTCGCAGGTCATCCTCAAATGCAGCGGACTTTTTTTCACTTTCGAAAGCTATTATATTAAAAAGCTTTTCTTGGAGCTCCCTTTCTTTCATTCCTTCTTGATTATTTGCAGCACTATATCTCGATATGGCTCTCATTTCGACAGATGGTTTTAAAGGTTCCCTTACATGGGCAATATTATAGGCGTGAGTTACCTTGATGTTCTTCATGTTTTCTATGACCCAGTTGATAAAATTGTGATCCGGAAGTAATTTTGCTTTAAACTGTATAATTGCCAACAAATCTAACAGTTTTTGTTTCTTCCCAGCGTTGCACCTAACCAATCAACGCTTGGAGAAGCAAACTGATACCACTGCATAAATACTGCTTGTGGGTATCGCTTCCAGTTGCAGAAACATCCTATCAATTCGCGCATGACTGGCTCCTTGACGAAGCATCAAATGAAATTCATGCTCCCCTTCAAGCACTCAGCTGCATCTCCTATGTCGTAATAAGTGAATGGGTCAAATCTTTGGCACTCCTTTCTCTGACATGATAGTTACTAATTTTTTCCCTCGTGCTCAATAGACAGCCACCCAAAAAAGTAAGTTCTCTTTGTACAAGCAGATTATTGCTTTATTATATCACAAACGTTGTTTTCTCGTTTCGCTTCCGCATTTTGTGCATTACCACAGATAACACGCCATGATGTGCGATTTGCAATGAAATCACAAGTTACTACTCTTGCTGACTGACAACAAAAGTGATTTTAGGCATTCGGCCCCACAACATTTTAACAACACGCAAGCGTCGAGCGGCAATTATATTGGCATGACTTACAACATTAGAGGATTTTGAAGTAAAACGTAGCATTATGTTCCGGGTCTCCTCCCCCCCCTCCCCCCCCCCCCCTTGGACTTTTCATTCCTGTACAGCTAACACGTCGAGGAGGTCGTTCATCACCAACCGGTAGACTTGGAACTGTTGGCCAGACTTGTGGCCAGACCTCGAATGATTAGTGTGGCGAATCAAAGCAACAAGTTGATTGCTTGTTCCGAATTTTAGCAACTTGGAAATGACTGAGGATTTGGTCATGTCAATGTCGACCCACGGCAATAGCAAGATAATGGGGATATTGCAAATTTCGCGTTGACAGTTAAGCGCCTCATTGTCGAATCAAAGGAGCCGTAAGTCACTCTTCAGAAACAATTCGCTCACGAGCAAATTGGTACATTAATTTCCAATATTAGGTTTGGGCGGCGCAAATAAACACGATATGAGGAAACAACATGATATGGCTCTCCTCGCTGGCACAGTGACACCCGGCGCTGTTGCCTCAGCCCTGCTGAAATTCTGGTGTGCAGACGTCTTGAAACCCGTGTTCGATGAGTACTCCAGGTGTGGGGCCTTGATTATTCGCGTCTTTTAGAAGTGGTAGCTAAGGGCTGCGCTGACAGAAAGCGGAAAGCGCGTATTTTAAGGAACTTCATTGCCGAAACAACCAGGTTCCGTAGACACAGTTTGGGTGACTGACATGTAAAGTGGAGCCTATTTCATTGCAGCAGCTGCTGCACCCAGGCACCCAGGCTGCAAAAAAATATCTGCGTGTCTTTATTTTACTTCGTACCATAGCTCGAGAGACGTGCTTCGCTTTCCTCTGCTTGTTCCCATGTCGTGGAGTTGCGCAGGCAGAGAGGACAACTGTGAATTTTTACTGCGTTAGAGCGCGTGATCCCGCTCTGTGATCCGCTTGTGTTTGCCTCAGCGTTCGTGTAACACTGACTTATACCGCTAGTCATTTGTTCTGGTGCACAGCACACAAAATAGTGTGCTACGTGAAACGACATAAATGCAAAAGCTTGCGCGGAAAACCGTCAGCAGAAGTGCTGTGCGCAACAAAAAAGCGAGGCGAAAAATATAAGGTGGTGCCAGGGACGTGTGGGTCACACGAACCTCTAGCTCCGGTATGGGATAAAAGCACTTCTTGTTGGGCTAGTTGGTAGCTGTTCATTATAACATATAAAGACGCCAAATAAACGGACACACACAAGAGAACGGGACAGGGCGCCACTCGTAACTGCTTTATTCAGAGAACGGTATATATGTGCCTGCCTTCTGTGAATAAAGCAGTTGCGAGTGGCGCCCTGTCCCGTTCTCTGCTCTTGTGTGTGTCCGTTTATTTGGCGTCCTAATATTTTATATTGCCCGGTACGGGAGAACGCAGGGAAGTAAGTTTGCTTGCGGAGGCTAGACGGGGTCAAGTGGAGAGAGTGTTATGCTGGCGGTGACGCTCGTTTCTGAAATCATGGGTTTGCGGCGCTGAAATATTTGTCTGAGCTATAAATGAACTTATTTGAAAAATTCTTGCAGTAAAACGCTGCTTATGGGGCGCGAAAAAACTTCCAGCGTATAACCAAACTTTGCCATGTGGCTTGATAAGGGGCTCCTTTAAGAGTTCCCACGCACCGGCGAGCCATGTGATTTGGAGGCCATGCGCAGGCTTCACGGCAGTGCCTTGAGTTGTTGGAGAAGGGTGGCAGTTTGGGCTGGTTGGTATTCCTAGAGCACCAAATCAGAGTAGAAGCGTAACAAAAAACAAGGCGAATGTGAAACATAAACAAGCGCTTACTTCCAACTATGTTTAATGCGGAAAGAAACGATAATTTTATGCATGTTGGTAGAAAGCAGTATCGCAACGAAGGGAGAAAATACGCCGCATTAGGAAACAGCACTTTCACTAAACTTGGCGCGTGAGCAAGTTAACCGGAAAACGGAAGCTCACATAACAGCCTAACCAAATCCTCGCGAACGCCTGTCGTACGGGCCACCACATTCCAAGAAAGTCGTTTTTTTTTTTCAGTTTGTGACACAGACGGCTTAGTGCCACATGTGTGATGACGTTTTTTTTGTTATTATAAAGACTCACACAAACTAAAAATAATAATGTGATGAAATGAAGGAGAACGCAAAAAATGATTTTTGTAAACACGTACCTTGTCAAAAGATGAAGCCAGCTGAACAATTTTGGAATAAGTTTTAAGAAAGTCCGGTCAGCAATATTTAGGCGCTTGTATACCGTATGCAGTTCCGTCTATTGTAAACAGGTTAGTTACTGATAATAGCTGTATTTATTTCCGAATACAAGATCGTCAGGCGACGTATGCATGGTTACGAGAAGGCTAGTTGTGCATCTATGAGTTAATGCAATGGGAAATGAATAATTCATACATGGGAATCGTGATTTCCTTAGGTGTGATTGAGAAGCTTTGTAGGAAAAGTACAAAGAATGCTATTCGTTGTAGTCCTCTTGGCAAGTACTCAGTAATGCAGTTGTGTCTTTTTTATTGCAGGTAAGTGTGAATAGCACGAAACATTGAATAAATACATTAAAAATACGAAAAATTACACCACCACAGAGAAAATACATTGGGTAATCGTAATACTCCAATATAATACACAATTAGGCGATAGCTTATTACAGAATAAGCTATTTCGCACTTAAACCACCTGGAAAGTTTCATTTAATTTAGCACGCAAGCTTTCGTTGATCAACTTGTTCTTAATTTAGAGTCATGCTTTGTCCCAAATAACTGCCATTGAAAGAAACGCTTTGCAGCAAACCACGCAATTCACAAGCAGCGAGGCAGGTCACCTCCTCATTGCGCAAGCACTGTTCAAAATAACCGCGAACAAAGGAAACTGACCTTCATTGCCGGCTCGTAGAGAAATACTTCAACGGCGGACGTGGCGAAGCTCAGGTGCAGTCCAAACTTGCCCCTGGATTTCAATGATCAGCAGAAAACAAAATGAAGCTTGTTACAGGTGTCCAAGGTGAACTGTAGACTAAATACAACCTCTGTTTTCACTCAGTATTTTAACGCTTTAAGAAAGCACATGTAAATATCACGCCAAAAATGTATATTTCTATCCATACTTACAAAACACATCGAGAATAACAATAATAAATGAAAAGAAGAGAGATATAGAAATAACTTTATTGAGTGGGCAACAATTTAGAGAAAAAGCCTGCGGGCTACCAGTAGCCCTTGGGCCCTCGCGGCGTCCTCGGCCACCAGGACGGCCAGCGGTTGGTCTTCCGGGGTCGAGCTGAGCAGCACTCTTTCCCATTGCTCATAATCAGCTATTACGAGGCCCTGTAGGGTCGCCTGAAGGCAAGCCCGCAGAATGTGTGGCAGGTCTGCCCATTCCTTACATATTCACATTTGTGCAAATACTGGCCTGAGTAGTAGTGACTATAAACCAGCGGGTACCGGTACATGTTGATTTGAACGAGGCGCCAGGCCACCGCTTGCTGCTTAGTAAGTGTTGGGCACGTGGGGTGATACTGGACTCTTCCCAATCTATAATGACTCGTGGTATTCCTGTAGCTAACAATGCGGTACCTTCTCGGCCCTAGCAGGGGTGGCTCAATGGCTCGGTATATAACTGCTCGCGCCGTGGCATGAGCAGCCTCTTGCAGGGGAGGGAGGAGTGCGCGGGCACCTAGACGACTTGGATAGCCCGCTGGTCACCAAAGTTTACCAGAATCAGTTTTGCTTCCGGAGAGATGGGCTCCCTAGTGAAGTTGCGGACGTCGGCTTTGGAGTCGCTGATCACGTGTTTGGCTTGCTTGGCAGCTATTTTTTTCTAATGCAATGGCCGATTCCTCGCTTACTTCGGCGTTGTGGGTTCGAACGGAGCCGCTTACTTTGGGATCAACATCATGTGTACTACCACGATGAAAAGGTTGCGGTGACCTATGCACTCTGCCGCGTCGACGAAAGCCACGTACAGAAAATCTTAGAATCTTTTCTCCATAGCTTTAGCACGCTCTTCCGGTCTTTCCTTTTATTGTTCGGGATGTATGCTTCTGGGTAGAGGGAGTATCTGAAAA
This sequence comes from Dermacentor andersoni, assembly GCF_023375885.2. NCBI lineage: Eukaryota > Metazoa > Arthropoda > Arachnida > Ixodida > Ixodidae > Dermacentor > Dermacentor andersoni. Next base: position 391,217,092 of record NC_092814.1, on the reverse strand, counting down.
TGGTTCCGTATGTCGTGGGGAATGTTTACCTTTATGCTCCACGTATAATGCTTCGTTTATGTCGACTTTGCTGAGTACATGTCTGTCAGTGGGGCTCTTTTTGAGTCTTTCATATTGTGCTGTCTTATAGGCGTGTATGAGTTATTCGAGTCTATTGTGGATACCTAGGGCTACGGGTTTGTCGCTAGCAGTGGGTATGGGAAGTCCTGTTGCTTGTTTGTGTGCCCGTCTAATGATACCTTCGATTTTTATCTGCTTCGAAACTTGGATATTTAGGTAGGGGTTTACGTACATTACGCGGATAATAACGGGGACGTGTACTAGGCATGCCAAGTTGGCCTCCATCATGCCAGAATGAGGACTGCCTATTTTCGATATGAGCCTAATCGTGTGTTGGCCTCTTTTTTCTAGCATTTTAATGATTTCCTCGTTACACCCGCTCACTAGGGCGTGAAGTCCCCGAACTGTTATGCTATTGACCACGGGTATTGGGTTGCCTTCTGCTTCAAGTGCAATGTTTGGTTTGTCCGTAGAATTCTTGTAGCCAGGAACTCTGATTTTTGCGGTGAACATCCGAAACCTCTATGCATCGCATACTTTTCAACCTTATATAAGGCTGCTTGTAGAGCTTCTCCTATATGAGTGTCGCTGCCACTTGTTGCCCATAGCGTGATGGCATCAGTGTACAGTTATGCTGTAACATTTAATGGTCTTCAGTTCTACTGGTAGGTTTAAGACAGCTACACTGAATAGAAAGGGAGACAGGGCAGATCCTTCCGGCATGTCCCTGCTTCCAAGTTCTATGTCTTCCGATCTTATTTCGCCTCCCGTGATTGGCGAGCTGCGTTCCGAGTAAGTCTTTAACGTAGACGTAGGCTTGTTGACCCACTCCCAACCTTTGTAGGTTCTCTAAAATAGCCTTTTGTGAGATGTTGTCAAAGGCCATCATGAGGTCCAGTCAAAAGATAGCTTTGGTATTCGCTGTCTGAGATCACATGTCTATTATGTGGTGTTTAATTTGTAGCATAATGTCTTGTGAAGAAATTGTTGGCATCAACCCAATTATAGTGTGCGGGAAAAGGCGGTTGTCAAACATGTACTTATTTAGATCCTGAATGTTCCTTCTGTAAGAAACAATGTATTGGTGAAACAGGACAACCAATGAACGTCAGATTAAACGGACATCGCGCGGACACAGCTAAAAAACTACCCAAAGGCGTCGCCGAGTATTTCAGCTAACCAGGTCATAACATTGATGAACTTAAGCTCTACATCTTACAGTCAAATTTCCGTTCTGAACGAGAAAGAAAATACAGAGAATCATACCTTATCCATAAATTCAAGACATTGCAACCAATAGGCATAAACGTTTCAAAGGGAGCGTTAGAATCTATACGCTATGCTAAATTTCAAGCTATAGGCAACAACACTTGGTTTGATTTCTTGGCGTATCCCCTCCCCCCCCTTTTTTTCCTCCTTTTTTTGTTGAGGCGGCGTGTCAGACGCCCTTAACACGCCGGCTAACACGCGTGCGTTGACAGACCGGGGGGGGGGGGTGGCCCTGGCCTTGTGCACAGCATTCCTTTACTCTCAATTCGACACGCTAACACACCTTCCCTCGTGGCCGCACCCTCCCGCCTTACACCCACTCCCCTTTAGAAGAACCCCACCTATATATACAGTGGCGAGGAAAGCATACCTCGCCTTGAAGAATACGAATGCACTGCTTTCCCCTTGTTGACGTTTTGCTTATCGTCTTGAATTTCCATCTTTCGCATTCCCCGTGTTTTCCATGTACTTATTTAGTTGTTTTGAGAACCAAGTGCTCCAGAGGCTTTCCTGTGCACGACATTAATGTAATGGGCCAGAGATTTTCTAGTTGCAGCTCTTTGCATTGCTTTGGGATAATAAGCAACTGGGTGGTTTTCCACTGACTCGGGATGTTGCCTTGCTCCTAGTACGCGTTCACATACCTGGCGAAAGCCATGATCGAATCATCATCGAGATTTCGCTGGATCTTGTTAGTGATTTGTCGGGGCCCGGCGCGGATTCCGTACACCTCAGCAAGCACCGCTCGAACCTCCCCATCAATTATCGAGCTGTCAAGGTTAGGGTTACCTTGCCGGTGTACGTGTGTTGTTCCTTGGTAGTACTACCTACGTAACCCGTTTGTATTTCTTCTAAAATGTCTTCCTCCTTGCCTAAGTATGTCAGAACTAGTTTGTTAAGATTATGTCTCTGTGTGGTCTTGCCATTCTACGAGTCTAGAAGATAGAACGCACGCAGTTGCTAAACAACCGGACCAATGAATGTTTGGCACCGCGCGTCACTGTATGATCACGCATCGACTGGTCCTTGGAATGAATGACAATGCACCGAGAGAACGTCTTCTACGTGAGAAAACACTCAAACTGGCGAACGTGATGGACCAATGCAAGACGGCGCAATTGTCTAAGATGTACGCCCAAAAAATGCAACCACAGAAAAGTTAGATGTTCGCACCGGATAGGTCCTACCAACCAGTCTCACAACCTGATGATGGACCCTGGGGAGGCGCACCATCATACCGTCAAACGCCACAGCATCATTCTAAAGCACAAAGAACATGCTTGAGGTGTGGTGTGTAGCACCAACCACCCCAGTGCCTAGCATATGGTCAAGGATGTCACAACTGCAGCAAACTCGACCACTACGCTGCATTGTATCGATAGCTACAGCCAACACACCAATTCCACTGAGATCATCCGCGTGTTGCACGAGCATTGTACTAAAACAACGAAGATGTACCTCTCTCGGTCGATGTGCTGGCTGTTATTGCCATCCACAACTCAGTGTTGCCGTGGCTCCAAACGATCGAAGTGACAGGACATGACGTTTCATTCATACTAGCTACTGGTTCAGATGTCAAGCACATCTCTGCAGATGAACTGCAGAAATAGCCCAATCCCCCACTGCTCACTGATCCCAGTGCCAACATAACTACCTGGACTGTTGAACCACTGACATTACAGGGAGAGTGCCTTCTTAAGTGCAGCTCGTGAGACACATCAACAACATTGAAGTTCTGTGTATTTGGTTTACCAGCTGCTCCCATCTTGGGCATCGATATCTGCCGGACGCTGAATCTAATTCAACGCGTCACCCAACTGGACTGCAGCGCGTCTGATGACATACCAGCAAGGAATGAGACACCAAAAACATTCATTAAGATAATTGGATTTGTCTTGACCCTCGAAAGCGCAATGAGGCAATCAAGTCCTAGACACTACCAAAGCCGCCTGCTCCGCAGCCAGTGACGACGTCTCTGATCGCGAGCACTGTAGTTGTCGGTGTCACAGCAGCAACATATGCCTCGGCAACAGCAGCAAATGGCAGAGCAGCAACAGATGTCTCAGCAACAGCAAATGACTCTACAACAGCAAATGTTTCAACAACAGCAAATGTCACAGAAGCAGCCACCTGGAAGTGCCGTGGTGCGACGATATGGCACGGTGGTCTGTCCTGTCACCCAGATGCAGCTCATGCAACAGGAGCAGCAATCGCTCCAGCAGATGTACCAGCATAGGCAGCTCAAATACTCAGTGAGCCAGCAACACAATTTCATTAAGACATCCGCTGTGCATTGCTGAATAAGTTTCTGTTTGCAACATTGTATAGCTTTCTTGTTGCATTTTCTCACTCAAATTGCGCGATCCAATGAAGGAAGTCAGGCATCCTAGCTATCTGCCAGCATTGCTTTAGTGCACTCACTGCCATCACAGGCCAAAGATTAACATTTTTGAAATTTGGAGGTCACTGTACCACCTCCCGTAATCTCCCACGCCTTTCAAATTGGCGGATCCGTAAAGAGATGCCACAAGAAAATACTGACATCGTTGTCCACGTTTACTTCTCTCTGTCCACGTGTAGCCTTGAGCCCTAAGCACATATTTTAGGATCACGCACCACCTATCCCAAATTTCGGCAGTTCTCTAACTAGCTCCTGAGCGTGCCATTAGTTACGCTAATATCCCTCATTAGTTATCATGGCAGGTGTCAGCAAACCTAGCTTGATGTCTTGCTGAATGCACGCAGAAGGAGACAGAATACTAACAGATGACGGGTATTTGAATTTATGTTTCGAGGAGATCGGTACGTCGATGCACGGATCGTGCTGCTTACCAAAATGTCTATTGCATGGCATCACAAGCTATCACGCCGATACAGAGCCTACGGAAGGGGACCACGCATAAATTTACGATATTACTTGGCGGCAAGATCGGCAACAAAATGCGGTATAAGAGCGATTCACATCACCGATTCGCAGAGGTCGTGCGACAAAGCACAGTGATGGGGATGATGACATTTATTATCACCGAAAACCTTTCAAACAGGGTGGAACCAAATCGTCACCTAGCCTGCTTGAGGTATTCGGTGACCAAGACCCGACTCATGGATGAATGGATGGATGCTATGAGCGTCCCCTTTGAAACGTGGCGGTGGCTTGCGCCACCTGACTCTTATTATTGTTTTGAGAAATATCCTAAAATATTTCGAAAAATAAAAGAAAGTAAGACAAGAAAAACTGAATTCCCAGCATCAAGCTTTCTTAACCACTATTAGGAACTTTGCTTTTGTACGCCCCCGTTGTTTGTGATCTCCCTACTTTTCTGCCACCAAACTTCCAATCGCCTCTTACTAATTTCTATAGCGGGCATGTTTACTTCCTCCCTGCTATCACTGAATCCAAGGGCTTCAAGGAGCCTAGAGGTGCCTAATCCGACCGCTGGGTAGATAACTTCACATTCTAATCCATCACGTCTCATCGTTTCCGTAGCTTTACGGCAGTAGGCGCATGATTCTTCTTTTTTGTTGTACCGCGCTTTATAAATACGCGTTCTAATGCATCCTGATCTTGCTTCGAAAAGTAAAGAGCTTCCCTTTGAGTTATAGTAAAAAGTTTCTTTCCTAATTTCGTTTTTCTTATTAGGTAGTTACTCAAAGCAGGTTTATTTTCCATTGCCGCTATTCATGAGATTGTCTCATCCTATCTGACTTTGCGTTTTGACGTTTTTTGTTGCCATGTTGCTTACTATAGACCATTTTATCGGGGCGGAGGAACGTAGCCTCGAACCAGCGCGCCACTCTCCTTGCCGCACTGCTATGTGCGGATTCCGTTTTCTCCCAGTAGCAGCTTGGAAAGGTAGCGGTTTGATTGCGAAACATTTCGATTGCAACGTGTTCTGTCTGGGATTTCTGCGATGTGAGATGACTCAAGGATAACGGGCGACCACTATGCTGTATTCGGCTGCAAAAATTACTTTCGGAAACAAGCGTCAAATGCATTTTCAGCCGCGGCGACTTCGTGTACACCGCCATTGCGATAGCAGAGAAGCGTCCGCTCTGTATTGCCAGCATAAACAGAATGGATTTGCTGCCATCGATTGTATGTTCGGACAGTTTTGTTCTCATTAGCGCACGGCGACAAACTCGGAACTTCGGCACACATGATCAAACTGGAATATCAAAGAAAGATGCGTATTCCGAGTCGGTCAACTATTGCGAACGGATGAAGGTAACTATTTCTTCGTGTGCCCACAATAAACGTATCTGTTCAAACGCGTTATGAGGTTATCATGCTTGGCAACCGACGTTCTGGTGGAAGTTGACCGAGGTCGTATTGTGAAAATGGTGCGTGCCAGCTAATAAATGAGCATGTGTGCTTTTCCACCCTGTAACCGACCGAGGGCCGGCGGACCCTTGTCACATGGGCTCTACCATGCTTCAGAATCTCGGCGGCAAGCTGTTGATGCCGCTTATCGAGTGCTGTTTTAGTCTAGAAAATAAAGTTACTGTTGCAATAAGTAGCTATTCGTGTATCAACTCTCTTGAGGAGGCGAGGTACCCTTGCATGCAGAGGCACCATACAGAGTGCGCATAATCTTCCAACGCGTCACGTGCGTCTGGTAGGTCGTGGTACATTCGCGACCACTGCCATCAGCTCATTTTATCTATGTTTACAGCCCTTTTTATGGAGTTATTTAACGGTTCTTTATTTTGCAAAACTTTATGTCCATGTTCAAGATAAACAATGTTTAGAAACTCGTACCACGAAACCTATATGGGAACGAAAGCTAGCAAAACGTGTTTCCTCGGAGCTTCGTTGTTACCTGGATTGAGCTTTAAGCTCGTGCAGCACACCACCTGACACATGGACATATCTGATTGTCGTCGCCTGAGTGATACCGTAATAGAGTTCAAGGCTAGATACACAATATTAACGCGGTACATGAATGCGTTACGTATCGACAATGTTCAGACTTGACTCGCGTCCTATTTTGATCGTGGGCAGAGCTGCGGGAGCCCCTCTAGGCCCGTCGCCATTCTATATTGCCGCTGTTCGAAGCTGAAAGTTTAGCGACGACATTCTAAGAAGTTTCCTAATCCAAACAACTTGATGACACCTTTTAGGAAAGCGCGAAAACATGCCACTCGTCGTCGCCAGCACATTCGCCATTCACCTTCCAGCGCGATCCCACATTTCAGCTTAGCGCCGTAAGATAGACGGCACTGTGATCGCAATATCGCGGCGCCCTCAAGAAAGCGGTATATACCGGTCGCATATTTGCTATTTCTAGTTCTTTTGGTCCACTGTGAATCAATGTTTTTACAGACAAGCTGCATATGGCTAGGTTGTAGAAAAAATTGCGTGCGTTATTGAGCCGTGTAGATCGAGAATTTCTCCCCATACATAGGCTGATACCGAAGATAGCGCAATACCGGCCGACCAGCGGCGAAGTTGCAGCAGGCTCCCAGCACTCCGCCAACTCCACCAACTTGCAAAACTAAGTTCAATACCTGAGGTCCAAATGCAACCCGTATCATATATTAAGCTGATAAGAACTGATGCTACACTTAGACCCGCGTCGGCCATGTCTACGTTCGCACCGCCCTCTCTTTGTCGGCGTGCCAAGTGCTTGCGTATCTCCTTTCCTTGCGCTCTCCCGTGGCGGTGGCACCGTAAGCGTGCTGCCCCCCAGGCCCACGAGGCGGAAATAAATGCGAACCGTCGATGTGGCCCCGATCCCGCAAACTTAGAACGTTTCACAGGATGTTGTGACTTCGGGGGTGGGGGACGAGAGACGGACTCTTTCCGCAGATGACGAAGAAATGAAAAACGTTATACAATATTTACAGATAGTGAATGATAGCCTACATGTATCTGTGAGAGCGCATCAGACCGACTGGGTGGCTGGAGGCGACTCTCTCCTTCACAATGGGCCGGTTCTCCCATTAATCTCTTTGGCGACTCCTCGTCGGCAGGAACAAGTTTGGCGACTTCTCGTCGGCAGGAACCAGGCTGGGCGGTTGATGACGTCATTCGCGTCGAATTCTTGATTCGTCGTGGAGACCGCTGGCTGCTTCTTGAAGTCCCCTCCCGTGTCGAATTCTCGATTCGTCGCGGAGAAGTGGGAGCTCTCGTAGCCTCGATGATGGACACGTAGTATGGCAGCTCTCGTCGCCTTGATGACAGGCACGTGGTTTGGCACTACAGCACCCCCACCGCCAGATAATACATCCAGAAGTAAACCTGTTCGACGCGGCTCGACGTATGCGATGCACTGATTGAGCGACGTTCTTGATGGAGTTAAGGAAATGGCTTTGCCGCCCTTTCAACCACTGGTCTTTCCTATTCTTAAATCTGAGAGAGGTCACAGAGTGACCGCACATCAACGCCAACCACTTCGGCGAAAGTGAGCACCCTCCCAATGTTCTCCACAACGCCAGACCAAACGCCACGATAACAAACGCTCTAACCGCCTCTGTGCTCTCAACAGAACCATTACGGTTACAGTACTAAACACGAAACACGCAGCCTATAAAGAGCCCTGGACACAGACCTCTACAAATAGTGCTCTAAAAGAAGACACATTCAAAGAGAATAAACAGCTAAAGAATAGATTGCAAAGCTATTGATACCAGTCATTCGGGCAGGCCAGACACAGCTGAGGCGATCGAATAAAGTTTATATTTTGCCATGTGTCGCTCCGAGCGAAATTCTGTCACTTGGTTTGCAATGATATGCCATTCGCGTAGCTGCGGTAGGTTCTCCAGCGATCCGCATGCTCATTTTAATCGGTGACACTAGCATTACGATACCCTTCACACGACTGTGTGTCATAAGTGATTGTCAATGACCTTGAATGTGCTAAAATAACTGAAGAGGCAAGAGTATACATGAAAACGTAGCATTAAAGCTTCCAACTTCTTGGATAAGCTCTCCGATAAGCATACGCTGCAGCCTAAAAGGCTCTGCTAAGTCCGTCAGCATTTGTACGCAGCTTCCGAAATGGTTCTCTGATATTGGGCGCCAATTTCATTGGGGCCTTCCACTTGTCGTTTGATTTACCAACTCGCTGACATGCGTCGCACGACCGAACGAGTGTTTCAACCTCTTTCCTGCATCCTGGCCAACAGAAATCTTGCGCTAGCCTAGCCTTTGCCTTCTTGATACTGAGGTGACCCGCCCAAGCATTCCCATGCGCTAACTCTAAAAGCTGTGGTCGGTACTTTTCTGGCACGCGTCGTTGGTTGTACGACTGACCCTTCGAATCCTGATATTTCTGGTACTTGAGACCTGACCTACTGTAGAACGAGATGTTCTTTCGGGCCACTCTTTCATTCACACTAGCCTGCAGCACAGTTCGCGCAAGGTAACGTTTCGGTGCCACGATACGCGCCTCTCGTTCAACCCTACTAAGCTGCTCCAAGTAAAATCACGCGAGACTAAGCAGTGAAACGTCCACTTCAGCCCTAGCGCCCCGTTTTCCCGAGTCTTGAAAGGCTCCTCGCCTACTGCCACTAATCCAGTAATTTATCCGTCACAAGTCTGAGTCCTCTGCTTTTCATCAGCCGTATCTCCCGGTCTAGGCTGCCGCTGTGAGGACGTTACATTGTCAGCTTCCTCGTTTGAAGATCAGCTTTCTCGTTTCTATGAGAGGGCGCGGGACCGCGATCGCGCTAATGCCATAAAAGCGAGAATAGCAGAAAACGACCGGCCCTCCTTTTCCAAAAGCTGCTCCGATTTGTTCGGAAAAAGACATGAAAAGTGTTCGGGTGAACTTGAACTCACGGCTGCCTCCGTTTGCAACCTTCCAAAAGCGCCCTCGATGTTTACCTTGGCAAGTCGCAAGCACGCGCTCTGCCCTTCTGCGACTTGTCTGATCCAGGCGCATTCCCCTGTATAGTCCCCGGGAAAAATACAGGACGCATGAATAACATCCATGGTGGCGGCGGAATCGCGAAGTGCCATTCACATTTTCCCGTTTACCACGACATCCTGCATATATGGCTCGAGCAGCTTCAGATTTTCGTCTGACTGGTTAATGCTGGCGAATGCGATTTTCTCCTTGCAATTTGAAGAAATATGGTCTTCCTTGTTGCAGCTGAAGCAGATAATTGGTCTCCGGGCCTCGAACTCGCGCTCTACGTCTGCCTTAGCTATAGCCGCCACAGCCGACTGGGCTGTCGCTGCTAGCTCCTCCCTCGCCACCTCAGCATTAGCCGATAGTCCTTTGCTGAACTCCGTCGCTCGCAGATGATTTCTCATTCGGCAAAATGGGTTGCGAAGGGAAAACCGCTTTACAGAATAGTCCTCTTTTTCTAGCCTATCTTCCTGAATAGGTTTTTCTTGGAAGTTTCGGCGTGTGTAATATTCCCCCGCGAGCTGCGCTGCCTTCTCTAGGTCTGCCTCTGGGAGCCTGTCCTGCAGCCAAAATCTAACTTCTGGAAGAATTCCGTAAAACTGCTCCAGTGCTATGCATTCAAGCACCCTTGTTGTGTTTGCCATACGCTTCTGCACTTTTGAGCCACTCTTTTAGGTTAGACTTTATACTTGTACGCGAACTCAGTGTGTGACTCGCTGCCCCTATTCGCCTGTTTACACCGCTGTTGAAATGCCTCGGCAGAGAGGCGGTATTCGCGAAGAAGCGCGGCTTTTACCTTTCTATAGTTCTCATAGTCTTCTTTAGGCAAGCGGGCGAAAACTTCCGCGGCCTCTCCTGGGACAAGTTTTTGAGATCAAAGGCTTTCGTCCCGCCCTATCTTTTCACACATACGTTCGAAATTCACGAGAAAAATTGCGATATTACCGTCTATCCTGTATGGTACCATCAGGTCCTGTATTCTCAATTTAGGCGTATCGCCTGCACCGGAAAAGGGACTTGAACACGACGAGATAATTCGACTTGGCTGTATTTCCAGTTCTCTTATTTCAAGAGCATGATCTCGCTCTTCGAGACTTTTCTTCTCCTCTGCCTCCTCGCGCCTTTTTTTTTCTTCTTTGCCTCCTCGCGCGTTTTCTGCTCCCCTGCCGCCTCGCGCCTTTCTTTTTCTTCTGCCTCGTCGCGCATTTTTTTCTCGCTTCTCCTCTCAAGAATTTCTCCCCATACCTATTTTACTTCCTTCTCAGTTACCTCTTGTGCCCTCATAACGTCCAGAATGGCTTTCTTTCGCCTTGCCGCGGCAACCGAAATGCCCATCTCCTGACAAAAATCAAAAAGGTCCTGTATCCTGAGCTTCTCCATTGCGATCTGCCGACTCGTCTCCGATTTTGCCTTTAGGTTAGCTTGGCTTCCGAAGCCTGAACTCTATGCAAGGCCTGAAGCGAACTAAGACAAAACCACTACAACCCTTTCAGAATACTTTAGCAATTGTCCTTAGCATTTACGTGTGCGACAGAGGTCTGGCGATGCGAAAGGCAAACGTCGTGCGCTCACCCCTCCAAAGTAGCTGACGGCGGTCGACCTCGTGGCTGTCGTTCAGTGGTGTAGCGGGTGTTATCTGGCTTCGAATCCCACCACTGCCACCACTGTTGTGACTTTGGGGTGGAGGACAGCTGACGGATTCTTTCCGCAGACGAAGACGAAACGAAACACTTCATACAATATTAGAGAATTTTAGTGCGCGCGGTATTCCGGCAAGCGCGCGCGGTTTGCCGGTTGACTGGGGCCGCAAACGTGAGCGGCCAGATTGGTGTCGCCAGCTGGTGGTACAAAGCTCAACCACACAAACACAAAGCCAATTACTGTATTCTGCTTAGCTGCTGGTGTAAATTTTAGACAACTGATTAATCGTGTTCACAATTACGCCGCTGGCGGCAATTCGCACCAGCAGCGAAGCAGGATATAGTCGGCTAGTGCAATTTTAACTCTGTGTTTGTCTGGTTGAACTCTACGCCGCAAATCTCGCAGTCCGCCCAAACCGCCCCCGTTTTCCGGAATAGCGGAAAGGCTAAAAGCCTCTATTTACAGATAGTGGATGATGGCGTACATGTAGCTGTAAGAGCGTATCCGACCGACTGGGCGGCTGGAGGTGACACTCATTCACAATGGCCCGATATTCCGTCAAATCACTTGGGAGACTCCTCGTCGGCAGGAACCAGTTTGGCGATTTCTCGTTGGCAGGAACCAGGTGGGGCAGGTGATGACGTCACCCGCGTCGAATTCTTGATTCGTCGCGGAGATGGCTGGGTGCTTCTTGAAGTCCCCTCCCGTGTCAAATTCCTGATTCGTGGGAGCTCTTGTCGCCTCGATGATGGGCACATAGTATGGCAGCTCCCGTCGCCTCGATGATAGACACGTGGTATGACACTACACGGAGCCACAGCCAGCTTTAAGAGGGAGTATGTGGGGAACCAATTTTGTGTGGTCTGTGTTATATGTGACTACTTGTGGTTTTAGAGTGGCCTAACCACCATGACTGCACTGCGGGACGTTGGCCAGCGCAAGTTTGCCTTGACTACAGTGAAGCAATGTGTGCCCTAGGAGTGCGGTGAGGTGCGTGTCTGTTCTACGCGCCGCGATTCGTTAGTAAAAGGTGTGGTGCGCGTTTTGCAACAATACATGGGTATACATTACATGGGCCACACAAGACAATACATGGGCCACACAAGAAGAGGAATATACAGCGTGTTCGCCGTGACAATTAACGCAATAAAGTTCACCGTTACAGTTATGTAAGGCATGATCGTCGTCGCCGCATTTAGCACAGGTTTGTCGGCCTCTGCAGCTATGCAAACAGTGGCCGTACCAGTGACATTTGAAACATTTACGAGGGTTTGGGATTACGCCGTTATGCGTATATCAATATACCCAGCCTCAATTTTCACGGGCAGTTTTCTTGAACCAAATGTAAGTATCAAATGGTTTGTTGCAATTTCTTTATCCTCCCAATTCATATTTATGCTGTGTACCTACATGCCGTTCTGGTCATTGAAGCCCTCTAGGAGCTCTTCACTGAAGTTCCAAATGCCATCGTCTGATATCACTCCTTTGCATGCAATGAGTGACCGATGTGATGTCACCGTGACTTGGGCATCCCCGTTGGCCCCGACATTAGAAATCATTTGACGCGGGAGCTTCCCGCGTGCCTCAAGCAGGGGGTCGCCGCTAGCCATTGTTCTCACTTTGTAGCCAGTTCCCCGCGTGTCTGTGAGGCATTTAGTAAAAATTAATTGTGGTTGTTCTGACAGGCTTTCCAGGGTTCCCAGCGTGTACGGCATGGTTAGGCGGAAAGTTTTCTCTGCGTCGGAAAAAATGGTTAAAGTTTCTTCGATGCGTCCTCTCTTGCAAAATGGACAATCAGTTAGTTTGGGCTAGGAAGGTAATGTCAAAAAGCTTTAAATAATTTGGCCAGCGATGCCAGCCCCTATCCACCCAGCCTCTCAAGGGGACGTGACAATAGCTCCTGCAAGGGAAGTCCTGCCAACGCGGGTTGTACTGTGTTGCTATAACCAATTACGACATAAACAAGACAGGATAGCCACACAACGTTAACCCTTATCACCAAGGAAAAAAAATAAAGTTATAAAAAGATAAAAGGGGACAGGACAGGTATGAAAGAAAAACACGAAGAAAAAGGCCACGGAGGAAGAGGACAGGAAAAGATGACTGCCGATTCCTTCCTGGCGGTTGAATTCGGGGGTTGCCGTCTACGTGAAGCAGAGGCCAAAGAGGTATGTAGCCTTTTCGGCGGGGCCTTGCAGGTCCAGACCCTCAACATCGACTCAACCCCCCGAGTACCTTTCGCCGGACACGGCTAAATTCTAAGCTTGATAAGCCAGCTTGAATGATAAGCGTGTGAGCATGCTTTGGCTTGCTTTGCCAATAACTACCTACTAACTACGCCAATTTGCACGGCCAGCGCCTGCTAACGTCCCCTGCTTTCGAACACACACAGAATTAAGCTGACGCGTGAGAAGCATGAATATAGGTGTTAAGAATGCTTATGCTTCACCTATATTAATGTGAAACATCCAAAAACCATTTAAATATGTCGAATGCACTTGCATAAAATCCTTTAAGTTTAGGATCCTTCGAAAGTACCTGCAAGAAAGGTAAAGGGAGACAGCTGACGTACATCTAGCAACGTCCTTTCCTTAACGTGATACCGTGCGCACGCAGCTTCTTTGCTTCGGCGTGAGTCTGATATGTTCACCTGTTAATTATAAAGCTTTTGCTGAAGTGAGCGCTTGTGCGTGTCCGCATCGACAGCGCGCCTAAATGATACCGAATGTGTCTCACCGGGACAGCCGAACGTCTACGCTCCCACCCTCTCCCCAGTGCCCGTCTTTTGAGAGAGACTTACGTTGTTTCGTTGAGACCCTGAAAAAGAAAGAAACAAAGGAAGCGTCAAATAATGTGGTAAGTGATGTTTCGCGCAGCCATCAACATGACTGAGCAGTGTTACAGCATACACCAATGTACGCGAGACCACGCACAGCACTGTGTGTCATCGCCTCAGCCCAAAATTATTGTACAGCTGCGAACCTCACTAGTGCTTAAAATACCGGGACATACATAGACAGGACAGCACACGGCACGAAATTCCTAGGATTTATTCCGGAAAGGCAAATGTCCTTTATGGGCTAATAAACAGTTGGAATAAACATTTGGAAGTTAGTGCAGCGTGTTGTCGTTTCTACGTCTGTCTCCGTCTTTTTAGCGCTATTGAGGTTCCGAGAATGACAGACCAACTAGTCTAAATCAATGCCTTTATTATTGTACAAGTATCTTCCTACAGGTCTCTTATTGGCAATGAGGCAGTACGAACCACTCCTCAGAAAAAAAATGTTTCGCGAGCATATCTTGCTTGTTTTCTTCTACAGAAAACACAGGGAATTTGGGAGAGGCAAATTCAAGTCGATGAGCGAAACGAGAACTAGATCAATGCAGAAGCCAACCTTTCAGCAAGTGGATTTTCTTTTTCAAGGAGGAATATGCTATCCTTGGCACTGTATATATAGGTATGGTTCTTGTAAAAGTGAGAGATGGTAAGGTGAGCCGGCGAGATAGCAACCGGGCGGTGTTAGCGGCGAGGGTGTAGAATTGAAAAGACAAATGATGCGCTACTGAACGGCGGTGGACGAATGTGAGGTAGCGCCGTGTTTCAGCCGGTTGATGTTTCACTCTATATATATTGTGACACTCTTACGTGCGTAGTGGGTTGACGCCTCCACAGTATGTGGGGCCCTAAAGACAAGTGAAGCAGGAAGATAGCGCGCGGCTGGCTAGCTCAATCTCGATTGGCGCTCAGCTGATCAAGGCTGTCTCGTCTAATTGTACCTGGCTTGTCAATAAACGCCTTTCGCGGGCGTAACAGAGTGGTGCTGGTGCAGGGTGCGACACAACGTATCATGCAGCCGCAATACCTAGAACTTCGTCTGAGCCGTCGTCGTGCGGGTGTCTTGCCAACGACCTTCCCCATGGCTCAAAACGGAGGTGGACAAAGGCCAGCTCTAGTTGTACCTGCTCAAAGGTCAGAGCCAGTTGGACCTTTGCAGCACTACATGGAACCGCGTTCGTTCGCGGGAAAAGCGGCTGAAGATGCCGACGAGTGGCTGACGCACAACGCAAGGGTGAACCACTACAACCGTTGGGCTTCTGTCACTCAGCTTGAATATGTCGCATTTTTTCTGAGTGAGACAGCCCTAATGTGGTATTAAAACACGAACACTCCATACCAACGTGGGAGCGCTTCGTTGAGGAAATTAAATATTTTGGCGTGTCCTACGGGCAAACAGAAATGCGCAGAGATAGCACTAGTTCAAAGAGCTCAAACTCCTGGAGAACCGTGTGCTACATACATAGAAGAGATGCTCAAGCTGTTCAAAATAGTAAATTCACAGATGTCTGAAGAACACTCAGTCGGGCATCTCTTTAAAGGAATTGGAGATGACTACAATTTCCCTACAAGCAGGGAACAACTTAATTCCTTCTCAGATGTCGTACGTCAATGCCATGCGTTTGAGACATCGAATACACGTCAAATTGCGCCAAAATTTCGACGCCAGGCGAATGTGACAACTGTTGCCAGAGTCGATGAGAGCCCGTCCGACGATCTTTCGCCTGCTATTCCGCAGATCGTGCGTGAAGAGCTGCTGCGACACCAGGTAATTGCGCGCAACGTCATGCAACAACCTGATACTTATTACCCGCAACACATGGTGTCTGCAGCAACCTGCGCTTCATGGTAACCGTCGGTATGTGTCACATACGTCAACCACAGAGAAGCTCCATAGCCACGTCAGGGCACATTTACGCCCTAAGACGTACTTGGAGAACACCCTTGCCCCTGCAGGTTCGCACACAGACCAACGGTTCCTCAGGAGCAGTAGGCTCAGCCATATCACTCTGCTACACGGCCCCCATGTCTGAGCGCTTTGAGGAGCAAATCATCGATCGTCGTTTCCCTGTGTGCTATTCATTCATTCACAAAACTTTATTAGTGTCCTGAAGCCCGGTCTTTTCAGACCGAGGCGGGCCGCGTCCACGTCGGCACCACCAGGCCGAGCCTTATGGCGTCATCATGGACCCTCTGGACAGCCCGTAGCTGATGTTTATATGAAGAGCTTGTTAACAACTTCTGCCAGTAAAGCCATTTTTCTTCGGGGTCGGCGAGAGTCGCGGGACAGCCCGCCAGCATGTGTCTGATGTCAATGATGCCATCGCAAACGTTACATTCTTTCCTAATTTCTCTTTCGGGGTGAATTTTATTTATGAAATACGGAGTGGGGTACGTCCCGGTTTGCAGTAAACGTAGCGTGACTGCCTGAGCCCTGTTCAATTTTACGTGTGGCAGAGGGAATTGCCTACGGCCCAAGTAGTAATATTTAGTAATGTCGTTGTAAGTTAGTAAGTGATCTTTATGCTCGCCGGAATGGTAGTGGGCGTCGGTTCGGCTCTGACCGGCACGGCAAGCAAGTCCTCGTGCCAGGTCGTTCGTCACCTCGTTGAGGTTGGGCCGAGTCTCGTCCACTTGTCCCATATGTGCAGGAAACCATCGGATTTCAGTTTTGATAATTTCGACCTTGTCGATAATTTTAGCCGCAGTCCCAGCTACATATCCTTTGTCAAAGCTCTTAATTGCTGCTTTGGAATCGCTATAGATGAAAGACCATTTGCGGTTCCTGATGGCTAGAGCAATTGCGGCTTGCTCCGCCACCGTGGAATCCTTAGTGAAGATGGTGACGGCGTCCCGTACCTCGCCCCGGCTGTCGACCACCACAGCGGTGTAGGCCTCTTTGCCTTTGACCCAAGCAGCGTCTACAAGGGCCGCCTGTTGTCCTAGCTGTTCAATTTCTTTCAACAAAGCTTTCGCTCTCGCTTTTCTCCTGCTAACATTGTGTTCCGGGTGCATATTTCTCGGAAGAGGGGTGGTTCTGATCGCGTCTCTAAGTTTCGCGCTCAATTCTACCTCGGATTCCTTCGGGTTCATCGAGCTATTTGGGTCTGTCCCTATCGCTTTGAGTATAAGCCTGCCCGCTCGCGTTTTCGTCAGTCTTTCCTGCTGCGCCATCTGTTGCGCTTCCGCCATCTCTTCTATCGTATTGTGCACGCCTAGGTTCATGAGCTTCACGTTCGAGGTGCTGATGGGTATACCTAGGGTAGCCTTCACTAACTTTCTGATCATAGTGTTTAGCTTGTTCAGCTCGGCCTGCGACCATTTAAATAGACCTGCCACGTAGGTGAAGTGACAGAGAGCGAAGGCGTGCACTAGCCTTAGAGCGCTGTCCTCACCCAGGCCTCTGTGTCTGTTGCTGATTCTCCTTAGTAACCTGATGACTTGGTCCGTTTTGTTTGAAATGTGTTGAATGGCATTCTGGTTGTTACCTCCCGCTGCTATGTGGAAGCCTAAAACTTTAATCTTTTCCACCTGCTTGATCGCGGATCCGTCGTGACAGCGTAAGATAATCTTGGGTTCCTCCCCGGGGACGTAGCCCCTGGGTCTTCGACCCCTGCGCCGATGTTTTAGGACCAAAAGCTCCGACTTTGCCGCCGAACAGTTGAGTCCCATCTCGCCTAGTGTGCTTTCCACGGCGTGTATGCTCTCCTGCAGTCTGGTCTCCGTTTGGCCTACGTTACCGTTGGCGCTCCATATGGTCATGTCATCGGCGTATATTGTAAAGTGTATACCTTCTATACTCTCCAGTTTCCTCGCGACTCTGGTCATTGCTAGATTAAATAGCATGGGCGAAAGTACGGCCCCTTGCGGGGTGCCCCTGTTTCCCAGGTTCATCACCTTCGATTTTAGTTCTCCTAGCGTGAGGCTCGCTTGCCTACCGCCCAGAAACGCCTTGACTACACTGTGTAGCCTCTCGCCCAACCCCAGCTCGGACAGGACCTCGAGGATGGCCTTGTGCTCTATGCGATCAAAAGCTTTTTCAACGTCTAGTCCCAGAATCGCTCTCGCGTGCACCGGGCTAACGTGTATGAGCTGGTGTTTGATCAGGAGCATAGCGTCCTGAGTCGATAGTCCGGGGCGGAAACCGATCGCGTTATACGGGAGTATGTCATTTTGCTCGACGTATCTAGTGAGTCTGTTAAGAATAACGTGTTCCATAGCTTTACCTATGCACGATGTAAGCGAGATTGGACGTAGGTTATCCAGATGGAGTGGTTTGCCCGGTTTTGGTATGAGGATGGTGTTAGCTATCTTCCATTCCTCTGGATAGTCTCCCTTTCTCCACAACTCGGTGAAATGATCCGTCAGGAAAGTGATCGACTCATCGTCTAGATTCATTAAGAGTTTATTGGTAATACCGTCGGGTCCGGCTGCCGATCTACTAGAGAGACCATGGAGGGCGGCCCGTACCTCACCCTCGGTGAAATCGCGGTCCATTTCCTCGCACGGTCCTCCCATGTACTCCACGCGTTCGTCGCCATCGCCCGGTTGTTTGAGCGGGAGATATTTGTCCGCGAGCTGTCTCATGACTACCTCCTGAGTCGTGTACTGGCTGACTTTATGTACCAGTTTTGTAATTGCCGTTCTCTTGTTTGACTTAGTGTCGCTCTCGTTCAATAGATGTTTGAGGATGTTCCAACTGCCTCCATGTTTAATTCTGCCGTCTGCCAAGTGGCAAACTTCGTCCCACTGCTGTTTCACGAGCGTTCTCGAATGCTCCTCGATCTGCCTGTTTAGCAACGCTATCTTTTTCCTGAGCTTTCGGTTCAGTCTTTGCGTTTTCCATCTTTGCAGAATGGATTGCTTGGCCTCGATCAGATGCGCGAGCCTACTGTCTATGCTCTCTATGTTTTCTTCGGTCTTAATTTCTTTAGTGGCCTCCCTGAGGTCCTCTTCGAGCTGGTTGATCCAGGTCTGGAAGGACTGTCTGCCCGCTTCTATCGGTTCCGATTCTAGTCTCTTCGCTCTAACTTTCCTAAAAAGGTCCCAGTCCGTGCACCGAAAGGTTCTAGTCTCTTGTTTCGGCATACCTATACCTATGTGTGTGATATAGTGGTCGCTGCCTAGATCGGTGCCCGAGTTTTCCCAACTAGCTTGTTTCGAGTTGTTGACAAAAGTTAGGTCGGGCGTAGAGTCCCTGCACGTGGACGTGCCACAGCGGGTGGGGAAAGCCGGATCGGTGATCAGGCACAGTCCCAGGTCCGTGGCAAGGTTCCATAACCCCTCACCTTTCTTTGTATTCCAAGCGTATCCCCACGCTTGGTAGGGGGCATTAAAGTCCCCTCCGATGATGAGCGGGGAGCTCTTTGCGACTGCGAGTGCCTTGTTGAAAAGTGCCCTAAAGCTTTGTTTCTTGTAGGTGGGACTGCTATAAATGTTTAGGCAGAAGATACTCTGCGCCCTGCCCTTGTGCCTTTTGAGTACGACTTCTACTAGGATATACTCGATTTTACTCAATCCGAAATGGATATCGTGTTCGATAAAGGGTAGCTTTTTGTCAACGAGGGTGGCCAATCCCCTCCCGGAATCTTTTTCTCTACATACCGATTTGTACCCGGTTAGCTTTACTTCGTCCGCTAAAGTTTCCTGCAGCATAATTACTTTTGGTTTGACCCCTATCGATCTAATTAATTGGCGCAGCGATGCCTTTTTGTTGTGGAATCCGCGACAATTCCACTGCCACACACTAAAACTGTGGGCGCTATCCATGATTATTGAATGGATTAATTTTGCTGTTACCCGCGATCGATCTCTTTGGAGCGCCCCCTGACGTTCCGGAGAGCGATTTTACGCTTTCTGATTCTGACGGCAAGAATTCGTCGTCGCCGCATTTCGTTTCGAGTTTCTTGAATCGCTGTTCGGCCGTTAACCTCCATTTCCATAGTTTATCCACTTTAAAGTTAGTCCTTTCCGTCGTCTCTCTAATTTCTTTGATTACGTCTTTCAGCTCGCTGAGGACTGAGAAAACAGAGTCAGTTTCGGGGCTTACTGCTCTTTTTTTCGGGGCGGGGGAGTTATCTCCCTCGCTTGGTTCGTTGCTTTGACCTACTGGTCTGGCTACTGCTACGCTGGCAGGGCTCGGCTGTGCCTTCTTTTTCAGTTCTGCTACCTGTTTGGTCAGCTCTTCATTAGCTTTACGCAAAGAGTTTACCTCCCTAATCAACTGTTCTATTCTGGCATCATTGCTTTCAGTCACCGCCGGCGTAGTGGCGCCACCAACGATTCTCACCGTACCTTTGACTTTATCCGCCCAGGCGGTCCCAACTTTCGGCTTGGCACCAGGTGTTCCATCTTCTAAGCGCGCCTGCGCTCCTACCGACTTGGAGCGGCTTCTCTCCCTCGCGGCCGATCGCGACCGGGCGCGTTACCTTTGCACCTGCGCTCCTCCCGACTTGGAGCGGCTTCTCTCCCTCGTGGCCGATCGTGACCGGGCGCGTTCCCTTCGGCGAGCTCGTACCACATAGGGTGTTTGAAATCTCTGCTTGCACGCCTTGTCTCCGGTGGGATGGTCTCCTCCACAGAACTTGCACTTGGGCTTGCAAACGTGGTCCGCTCGTGGGTTGGGGGCTCCACGCCCTCTACACTGAACAGAGTCCGGCGTGGGGCACACGTCCGAGCGGTGTCCTACTCTACCACAAGTAAAGCACACATCAAATTGTTTCCTGTAGAGATAACATCTCAACAAGGTCGGCCCGTAGCGCACAAAGTTTGGCGCTCTCAGTCCATCGAAGAGGACGATGACTGAGCCCGACGTCTTGATGCGCTTGGCGGCCAAAGCGAGCGGGTTGCGCTCATGCACGATATTCCTTGTGATCGTAGACTGGGAGTCCCTGATGTCGACTTGTCTAATAACCCCCTTGCACGTGGCGTGCGGGGCCGTCTCGTACGCATTGACCTCGTAGTCCGTTTCCACGATTTTGAAGGACTTGATTCTTACGTACCTTGCCGCATGGTCTGGTTCAGGCGTGCTCACCACCACGATATTTTGTGTGAAGTTGGGGCACACCATGTCTTCACTTGCTTGCTCTGCCGTTAGGCCTGAAGCCTCGATCACTGCAGTTCCAATAGCGGTGGTACTTACTTTGCTCAAATTTAGTCCTCCTCGTGGCCTGATTATAATTTTCCGATGCTCCTCGGGCAGTTGGGGCATCCTTGAGGCCTTGACTATACGATAATTGATCGAGCCGGTGTTGGTGGCGGGTCCCTTGCTGCCCCCGGTAGCGGCGTCTCCGTCGGACGCTTGCGAAGTACTTGGCGTCGCGTTCGCCGCGTTGCTGCTCTTCTTTCCAGCACGGCATCGTCGTCCGGTAGCCACTTGCCAACCGAAATCTTCCTCGTTGTTATCCTCTTCCTCTTCCATACGGGATTCTGCCATGTCCCCCTGGCACGTAGGCCGGCAAGGCCTAATGGGCCCTGCTCCTCGGTAGGGTTAGCTCCGCACGTAGTGGGATGAACAGAGAAAGTCCAAGAAAACTGTCAAAATTGGTTCCCACCTCGAAACTTCGTATCAGTCGAGTCTGGGCAACTTCACGAATCTGATGATGTGCTTGAAATCGTCGTACCTCGAGAAATTGGCCAGCGGAACATCGAAAAAGACGGAGCCGATGTGAGAGACGTGTCTGCTCCGTGCTCTTCTTCGTCGTCTCCCCCTGTGTGCTATGGTTGTCGCGACTTGGGTCACATTGCTAGGTACTGCAATTGCCGCCAACCACCGAGGTTCGACCGACCGACGATGTCTACGCGGTACTGTGCTGCACTTGGCGAAACGTATTCGCCCTCGCTCACATATCCAGAAATTCTGCCTCACCAGCACCAGGAGCCGCTGCGGAAACGTTCTCGAGCATCTGATCACAGCTTGACACCACCACCCGCTCCTCGCGTAAGCTGGTGCCCGTCTCTGCGGCGCCGCTACCCGTCGCCACTTCCGGAAATCTAGTCAACGTGGCCCTTGGAGGTGAGGTCGCTGGACAATCTTCAATGTCGACAGAAATGCCTTCACCCATTTGTATGTTTAAGAATAAGGCGTCTGTGCTAATTGACGCAGTTTAATCGATGGCCTAGTGGACACGGGAGCAACTGTTTCAGAGCTCAGTCTTTCATTTAGAAGCCTCCTAGGAAGAAAAGTGATGTTTCGCTGGGACCGCGCTGATATGTTTCGCGGAATTAGTGGGGATTTGTTGCATTTTGTCGGCGTGTACTATGTAGACGTTATCTTGGGTGGTCAAATATTTAAAGCAGCGTTCACTGTTCTACGTCATTCTACGCATGACGCAATCCCGGGCCTTGATTTTTTGAAACGGTGTGGTGCCACTGTCAACTGCAGAACGGGAGAAAACAGTGTAGGCACAAGCTTTTCTGCTGCGTTTCATGGAAGGCCCACCGTATCACGAAAGTGTGATTTGTGTATACAGGGATACAGTTGTGTCTTTGTTATTCGCAGCGTGTGTTTCAGTCGCTTGTTCCCATACCACCAACGAAACGTTTGACGCTACCCTGGAGCTAGTTCATCTGAGTTGCATCAAGAGGAATGTGCTGTTATTGTATTGCCCACTGTGAGTTGTTCAGGGACACACTAGCTTATAGACCGTCAACTGTTCAAGATAACCTGCAATGCTACCACAGGGTCTGACACTTGTCGCCTACCATAAAGATCAACTTCTGTCGCTCACCATTCTTACAGAGGTCCCTGATTCTGGGGAAGAACGCCATTTCGTTAATACATGCCCTGCCGCGCGCTCATGCATTCTAGCTATGGTGAACAAGTCACTCAGCAACAACCAGCGTCATGAAGTGGCGAATATTTTTCTAAAACATGGCGGGCTGTTTGACTTTTCGAAGCAAGAGCGGCCACCATTGTTTCCTCCTTCTCGAATACACCATCGCATAGATACGTGATCTCGTTCTAACTTTGCGACAGAAGTAGCTTAGAAGAACTTATTGTGCTAGTTGGTGCATATTAGCAAACATTTTTTTAACTGCGCAAACAAACAGCCACTGAGAGAGAGCACACAAGGACAGGCGTAGACTTGCAACTAATCTTTATTCCACAAAGACCACATATAAGTACAGCTGAGAAATACACCACTGCGCTTGCGCGGAGAAACCATTATCACCCAAAAACGTTCTGTTGAAGCAACGCGCAACCTAACTACGTTCATCAACAAACCTCATAACATAACTTGACATGCCCGTGTAAGCCGATCCTGAAAGAAGTGAAGATGCTGTGCCGGCGCCGAGATAGCCGAGCGAGAGAGTTACGCGAGGCGTATCATATAAGAAAGAAGGGCGATGATTGTGTCAGTGGCACCTCAGTTTATCTCTACTACAATGAGGTGAGGTTTCTCCATGAACGTACTTAGGTTGCGTGTCGCTTGATCAGAAAGGTTTCGGGTGATTATGCTTTCTCCGCGCAACTGCAGGGGTGTATTTCTGGGATGTATTTATATGTGGTCTTTGTGGAATAAAGATTAGTTGCACGTCTGCGCCTGTCCTTGTGTGTTCTCTCCCTCTGTGGTCGGTTGTTTGCGCAGGTTGCAAAACTGCTTGCTTTGCGACAGAAGCAGTATATCATCAGAATTCAAGTGATCAAAGACCAAGTGCGCGAAATGCTAGATAAGAACGCAATCCAAGAATTATGTAGTCCGTGGGCAGCACCAGTGATTACGGTTAAAAAGAAAGATGGTATATGAAGATTTTGTGTTGACAAGCGCCACCTCAACACCATCACGATCACTAAATTGACGTATATCCTTTCCCGCATATTGACAATGCCGTCGACTGCCTTTCATCAGCGCCTTATTTTTCGTCTGTTGACTTGAGGTCGGGGTACTGACAGATTCGTATGCCGAAGGCAGACAAGGAGAAAAAAGCATTTGTAGCACCAAACGGAATTTTAGAATTTAATGTGATGCCATTCGGGCTCTGTAATGCGCCTGCAACTTTTGAGCGCTTTATTGACAACATCCTGGGTGGTTTGAAGTGGGAAGTATGCATGTGCTATCTGCACGATGTAGTGATTCCTGGGCGCACGCTCAATGAGCACAACACACGTCTCGATCTTGTGGTAGACTGCTTGGAAAAGTGGCTTTGGTGCTGAACTCGAAGAAATGTCATTTTGAAGAGTGCCAAACACTGGTTCTGGGTCATCTACTGGATAAGGACGGCATGCCACACGATCCCGCGAAGGCTGCTACTCTGGAAGCATTTAAGCAACCTCACCGTGTAAGAGCTACGCAGTTTCTTGGGGCTTTACTCACATTTCAGCCGGCTTATTCGTGGATTTGCCAACATCCCCTATCCACTGACATGCCTCCTCCAGATGGACCTTCCTTTTGACTGGACCCCTGAATCTGAAGCTAGTTTTCGCGAGCTGAAGGCGACCCTTCAAGAGGCCGCGACGGCCGTGGAGAGATTTGCGGCAGTAAGCGGGATGCGTTGTGCGCCAGAAAAGTCCGAGGTGATCCGGGTGCACGGAGGAGGAATCTACAAGTCCCCCGGCCCTATCTACCTCTATCTTGAAGGCCAGAAGATCACGGAAGGCAATAAGACTAGGATTCTGGGTTTTTGGGTCCAGAGCAACCTGAAAGCCTCCCACACCATCCAAACCCTAAGGTCTGCCACCAACCAGATCTCGAGGATTATAAAACGAATTACAAGAAGCCGCAAGGGCATGCGAGAAGAAGACACGCTTCGCCTCGTCCAGGCTCTGGTGATCAGCAGAATCACGTATAGCATGCCGTATCACTATCACTCGCTAAACAAACGCGACCAAGAACAACTCGATGCCATCATCAGAGGCGTGTACAAAACGGCCCTGGGTCTCCCTGTCACCACCTCAAACGAGAAGTTAGCTGCCCTCGGGATCCACAACACCTTCGCTGAGCTGTCGGACGCGGTTATGGCTTCGCAAAAGGCCAGACTACAGAACACGGCGGCGGGCAGAGCCATCCCCCACCGGACCGGAACGGCAACTGAGCTCCGTGCCCTCGATGGGCAACGATCACTCCCGCCTGAGGTCAGAGGCAAGATCAAGGCGAACCCGATACCGAAGCACATGAGCCATGAACTCCATGAAGGACGACGCAAGGCTCGCGTCGACAGACAGCGCCGACAATTCAAGGGTGACCCGTACGTAACGTACGTGGACGTGGCGGCGTACCCTGTAGGGGGCCTCTTCGCGGTAGCCGCCGTGAACGGGAGAGACAACTCCTTGACTCTCGCGGCCTCCGTAAGGGCAGAGACCCCAGCTGCGGCTGAAACCATAGCTGCGGCGCTGGTAATAAAGCAAGAAGACAGGGTAGGCAGGGAAGTCCATGTCGTTACCGACTCGCAACAGGCCTGCCGTAACTTTACCAACGGACGAACACCGCTGCTGGCGGCTCAGATTCTAGGCCCGAGGCTGCAGGAATACCACCAAATCACGTGGACGCCGGGCCACGCGGGTCTGGAGGGGAACGAGAGGGCGAACGCCCTAGCTCGAGCGCTAATCAACCGAGCGGGGCAAGACGAATCGTCTCATCAATCCCCACCATTTACCTTCATGCCCCTGCCGTCCAATTACTGCGACCGACTCGAGATCCAGCGACTCGACCGCAGGATTTATCCTCCGCCTCACAGAAAGCTCAGCACTGAGGATGCTGTAGCTCTCCGATTTATTCAGACAAACACATTTCCTAACCTACACAAATACAGTAAAATGTTCCCGCATACACATCGCGGCATCTGCCCCTGGTGCGGCGACACACGCCCTACACTCTTCCACATCTCGTGGGGGTGCGGGGGCAAACCTCAACACTTAAAGACGCCTAGCACGTCATTTGAGCGGTGGGAGGTACAGCTGACCGGCGATACCCTGGCGGGACAAGAAGCTCTCGTCCAGCAAGTACGTCGAGCAGCCATGGCCAGTGGAGTCCTGGAATGAGGACACCACCCACTCGACCTCATAGCAACCACCTCGATGGTTCGAATAAATGTTTTTTTCTCTCTCTCTCTCTTCTTGTGACGTGCTGTCCCATCCTTCGACACTTCGGCGATGCGGCTCCCAAAGAAGTTCATAGGGACGCTTGCGGTATTGGCATCGGCGCTGTCCTGATCCAACAGGTCGACACCAAGGAACACGTCGTCACCTACGCGAGTCGCTCTTTAAGTAAGTGCGAGCGCATCTACCCCGACACCGAGGAAGAATGTCTTGCAGGGATTTTCGCAGTACCGCGCTTCCGGTCATACCTTTGGTTTGGACGCCCATTCTCTCTGCTGGCTCGTTACTCTGCGTGATCCGCCGGGAGGGCTTGTGCGTTGGACGCTTCGTTTACAGGAATATGACTTTAGCGTTTCTTATAAAAACTGCCGACGGCAAGCCGACACTGACTGCATCTCGCGCTTGCCGCTTCCAACGAGGTTCTGCAACGTGGACGACTTCGACCACTAAATCGCATCACTGGGGCCAGGAGTAATTGATATAAATACCTCCAAGATTGAGCAGCAAAAACACAGAACTTTAGAGTCACTGCTCAATACTGCAAGAAAATAGGCACCGTCCACTCGTTTCTGCGTTCGTGATGGGGTTCTTTACAAAAAGAAGTATTCTGCTACAGGCCTAGGATATTTTCTAGTGGTGCGGGTGAGTCACCGTGTCTCCCTCTTGGGCTGTATGCATGACTATCCAACATCTGGTAATTTCGGATCTCAACTGACGCTCTACCGCGTTCAATAAAGGTTCTACTGGCCTAAAATGCGCCAGACTACCGACCACTACGTATCCAGCTGAAACGAGGGTCAACGTCACAAGTGTCCGACGAGTGCTCCTCCTGGTCGACTACATCCAGTGCCACCCCTCAGCACTTCGTTTGAGCAAGTGGGCATCGATCTTCTGGGTCCTTTCCCGCGGTCAGCTGAAGGGAACCACTGGAATGTCGTGCGTGCCGATCACTTGACGGGCTACTGTGAGACAGCTGCGATACCATGGGCTACGGCAACCGAATTCGATTTCCCTGCTGCGTTTTGTCATTCTCTGACAAGGACCTCCCAGAGTCACCATCAACGATTGTGGGCGCCAGTTCACTACAGACGTGGTCAAAGAGATGTTTCGTCTATGTGCCTCAAGTTTTCGACATTCAACCCCGTATCATTCACAAACAAATGGCCTTATGGAACGCATGAACATAGCTCTTACTAACATGATGTCCATGTATGTCACGTCAGATCATAACAACTGGGATAGCATGCTACCTTTCATTAGGTACGCATTTAACACCTCACAGTACGAAATTACGGGTTACAGTCCCTTCTTTCTTTTTTATGCTCATCCGCCTCGTTACACACTAGACACAATCTTCCTCTTTTTGTATCTTTGTATATCCTACACCGTCTCTCTTGCTGAAGAGGACACCATGACTTGCTTCTTTGCGCACTCTTATTTCACAAGACCGCTCGATGGCACGCTACGAGCGCCGAGGCCAACAAGTGATAAACGAACCCGGGGACTTAGTTTCTTTGGAAAACAACAAGAAAACGTGTATTATGTGAAAACTGCTGGTCCACTATGTTGCACCCTATCTTATTACTGATCGTAAATTCGAATTAACCTACCGCATAGTACACCTCACGTCAAATGGCCGACGGTCAGCAAAGACGGACCTTTCACATGTAGCCCGTATAAAGCCCTTTATTTCTCGACAACCTGTTTGACCTGTCCGGCGGGGTTTGTCTGTGCGCAGAGAAATGTCACACTCTTACGTACGTAGTGGGTTTACGCATCAACCGTATGTGGGGCAGCCAAGACAGGTGAAGGAGGAGGACGACGTGCCGCGCGCTAGCTTAATTTCGATAGGCGCTCAACTGATCAAGGCCGTCACGTCTAACTGTACCTGGCTTGTTAATGAACGCCTGATATATATATATATATATATCATGGAACTCGTTCCACGTCCGCCGCCAAGGTCTGGGAGTGGGGGCGCTGGCTAACACTCCCAGGGTTCTACTAGTACACATAAATACCCAAGAAAGTGGATGGGGAAACGCCGCCGCGGTAGCTCAATTGGTAGAGCATCGCACGCTACATGCGAAGGTTGTGGGTTCGGTTTCCACCTGCGGCAAGTTGTTTTTTCATCCACTTTAATTTCCATTAATCTATCGTTACTTTACTTCATTTATTAAGCACATGCAATTTCCCCTATGTTGTCCTTGGTGTCAGTGTTTGTTGGCTTCTCATTATATGACTAACAAATGTCGGGTCCCTCGGTTAACCCCCTTTCTTCTCGTTTATATATATATATATATATATATATATATAACGTAGAAATCTGCTACGTATAAATTGTCTGACGGAGTATTCAATTGTTGATCTTGGAACTCCTCCAAGATCGTCTAGGCTTTTGAGTGACCGTTCGAAACCACTTAACATCTCATAGCCTGAGACTCATACTTCGGTTCTATGGTCGTATGTCATTCTCGCAGATGTGACAGCTCCAATGAAGTTTGAGAGGATCTAGATTGTAAGATTACTTAAGTGAGCGTCAAAGACGATGGAGGAACTCGCTAAATATAACAACGTAGACATAGTAGGTAATAGTTGATATTCGAACTCATCCTGAAAGAAGGTCAAAGCCAAGATCCTCTTAGCGTTTAAGTCGGTACCCAAGACAACTTACAGGCTCATTGAGTGAAAAACACACTTTAAATTGCTCAGTGATTCACGTGACTGCGACTCCTCCGAGATATTCGACAAAACAATGATTATTTGAATGCTTTATTGACTGTTTTACGATAACGTAGGAATTCGCTGAATAAAACAGCTTTAACTTAGTATGCCATTCAGGTACGCTCGAGGTCTTGAGGCATTCCGTATGCAGGGTGGCCAGTTTTTCTAGAACAATCTGCCCGCCATCCTTCAACAAATCTGCTGTTACCTGATCCTTCCCAGCAGCCTCCCCCCTTTTCATAGCTCCCAAGGCTTTCTTTACTTCTTCCGGCGTTACTTGTGGGATTTCAAATTCCTCTAGACTGTTCTCTCTTCCGTTATCGTCGTGGGTGCCACTGGTACTGTATAAATCTCTATAGAACCCCACAGCCACTTCAACTATCTCATCCATATTAGTAATGATATTGTCGGCTTGGCCTCTTAACGCATACATCTGATTCTTGCCTATTCCTAGTTTCTTGACTGCTTTTAGGCTTGCTCCGTTCCTGAGAGCATGTTCAATTCTATACATATTATACTTCCTTATCTCAGCTGTGTTACGCTTGTTGATTACCTTGGGAAGTTCTGCCAGTTCTATTCTAGCTGTAGGGTTAGAGGCTTTCATACATTGGCGTTTCTTGAGCAGATCTTTCCTCTCCTGCGATAGCTTACTGGCATGCTGTCTAACGGAGTTACCACCGACTTCTATTGCACACTCCTTAATGATGCCCATAAGAAGATTGTCGTTCATTGCTTCAACACTAAGGACCTCTTCCTGAGTTAAAGCCGAATACCTGTTCTGTAGATTGATCCGCATTTCCTCTATTGTACTTCTTACCGATAACTCATTGATCCACTTCTTGTCTACCAGTTTCTTCCGTTCCCTCCTCAAGTCTAGGCTAATTCGAGTTCTTACCATCCTATGGTCACTGCAGCGCACCTTGCTCAGCCCGTCCACTTCTTATATGATGCCAGGGTTCGCGCAGCGTATAAGGTCTATTTCATTTCTAGTCTCGCCATTCGGGCTCCTCCACGTCCACTGTCAGCTATCCCGCTTGCGGAAGAAGTTATTCATTATCCGCATATTATTCTGTTCTGCAAACTCTACCAATAACCCTCCCCAGCTATTCCTAGAGTGTATGCCATATTCCCCCACTGACTTGTCTCCAGCCTGCTTCTTGCCTACCCTGGCATTGTAGTCGCCCATCAGTATAGTGCATTTTGTTTTGACTTTACCCATCGCCGATTCCACGTCTTCATAGAAGCTTTCGACTTCCTGGTGATCATCACTGGAGGTAGGGGTGTAGACCTGTACGACCTTCAATTTGTACGTCTTATTAAGTTTCACAACAAGACCTGTCCCCCTCTCGTTAATGCTATAAAATTCCTGTATGTTACCAGCTATATACTTATTAATCAGGAATCCGACTCCTAATTCTCGTCTCTCCGCGAAGCCCTGGTAGCATAGGACGTGCCCGCTTTTATATGATTCTTTTGTCCTCCTAACTTCACTGAGCCATAATATATTCCATTTACTGCCCTCTAATTCCTGCAATAGCACTGCTAGACTCGCCTCACTAGATAACGTTCTAGCGTTAAACATTGCCAGGTTCAGATTCCAATGGCGGCCTGTTCAGACCCGGGTATTCTTAGCACCCTCTTCTGCGTCATAGGTCTGACCGCCGCCGTGGTCAGTTGCTTCGCAGCCACTGAGGGCCGGGGTTTGATTGTTGTATTCATAAAGGAGGTTGTGGTCAAGTACTGCACCAGGGTGGGCAATCCTGCTCTGGTGAGGGAGGGCGTTACCGGTTCTGGTCACTTGGATCAGGCAGGCCTGTTTTATGCAATTTTATGCACACGCGGATTTTTTTTTAATCCGGTGGAAAATTGCGCGGCAGGGGAATTCGAGCCACGGTCCGCGAGGCAGATACTCTACCTATACGCCACCACTGCACCCAGGTCACAAGAGGCACCCATTAGTGCTATTGGCCCTTTACCGTGAACATCAACGAAGCAAAGATCATTTCAGGGTTTGAGTGGACATCGAAGACAACGTGGTATCTCCCTGAGTGAACCGCACACTTCCGATTTCTCATCTCATCCTCACGACTATTACTGTTGCCTGAGCGTCGACCAAACCAAGATTCTTTCATTGCTTCAGGAAGTCTTTCATGATAACGTAGAAATAAACTGAATATAACAACTGGAGCATAGTACGGTATCAGCTCTATTCCGCCTCCACCTCGAAGATTAACAAAGCGAGGATTTTCTGGGGATTCGATTGGACTTAAAAGACAATTTGAAATTCCACTGCGAGGAACGCGCACCCCCAATTTCTCGTGTCATTCTCTCAACTCCTACTGTTGCCAGGACGTCAACAAAACCAAGATTTTTTAATTGCTTGAGGGAGTCTTTCCGGATGATCAAGGAATTGTTTCAATATACCAGCTTCCACACGGTACGTTATTAGTGCTATTTGTATGCACCTCCAAGGTTAAGAAGCGAAGATCACCTCAAGCTTTGGTTGAACATCCAAGACAACTTGAAATCTTCCTGAGTGGAACACATACTTCGGATTCCTGAGATCATTCTCGCAACTGCTACTGTTGCAGGAACGTCGATAAAACCAAGATTTATTTATTGCTTTAGTGAGGCTTTCACAATAACGTAGGAATTCTTTCAATATACTAGCTTGAACGTTGTACGTAATTAGCGCTATTGGGTCTCCATTTCGAAGTTTAACAAATCAAGGATCGTCTGAGCATTTGATTTAATATCGAAGACAATTTGAAGCCTCCAATTTCTCATGTTATATCACGCCTAGTTCGGTCTCCAGGAGATGGACAAAACGAAAATTCTTCGATTGATTTAGTCAGTGTTTCAAGACAACGTAGAAATTCACTGAACATAACATGAACTTTGTACGTAATTAGCGCTATCAGGTCTCCAGCTGAAGGATGAACAATGCGAAGATCATCTAAGTGTCTGAGTGGGCATCCAAAAGAACTTGAAACGTCCCTGAGTGGAACGCACACTTCGAATTTATCATCTTATCCTCGCGACCACTACTGTTGCCAGAACCTCGAGAAGACCAAGATTCTTCTATTTCTTTAGTGAGTCCTTCACAATAACATAGGAGTTCTTTCACTATAACAGCTTGAACGTAATACGTTATTAGCACTATTGGGTGTCCACCTCAACGATTATCAGAGCGAAGATCATCTGAAGGTTTGGGTGGACCTACAAGATGATTTGAAATATCCCAGAGTGAGACGCACACTTCGAATTCCTCGTGTCATTCTCGCGACTACTGCGGCTGTCAGAACGTCGACAAAACCAATATTCTTCGATTGCTTTAGTGTATGTTGCATGATTTTATAGTAATTTGTTTATATACCACCTTAAAGTAGTACACAATTAGCGCTATTAGATATCCATTTCGAAGATTAACAGATCGAGAATTGTGTGAGGATTTCATTGGAAATCGAAAACAGTTTAAAATCTCCCTGAGTGGAGCGCGCCCTTCGAATTTCTCATGTCGGTCTCAAGCTTAGTACTGTTTCCAGGAGATCGACAAAACCAAGATTCCTCCTTTGTTTTCGTAGGAATTCGCTGCATATAAGAACTTCAATTTAGTTCGTAATTAGTGCCATCGGCTATTTCTCTCCCTGATTAACAAAGCGAAGATCACCTGAATGATTGAATATTTATCCAAGATAACTTGAAATTTCCCTTATTAGAACGCACATTTGGAATTTATCATGTAATTCTCGCGCCTAATACTGTTTCCAGCAGATCGGCAGAACCAAGATGCTTCGATTGTGTTAGTGTTTCCAGACAATGTAGTAATTCGCTGAATATAACAACTTCAATTTAGTACTTAGCACTATAGGGTCATTAGCTCCAAGATAAACAAAGCGAAGATCATCTGATTGATTGAGCAGGCATTCAAGATGGCCACTCAATGATACATCAATCAATGCTTGAGGCACAACACCTCAAGGAAACACGTCTCCCTGTGTGTTCTGTGTGTTATACAAACTGCAGTGGTCCACGCAAGAGAACGTGTAATATCAACTCAACACTCTCATATTGGACTAAGCGCTGAAGAAATTACACATTCGTTGCCAACATCACCGCTAATTATCGTCATTCAAAGCAAACAGCACACACAACTTTGTTTACATCGATTCCCACACTGCGTGGGATCCGCTGATTTTTTCTTCTCTTATAAACCATGCCCTGAAAGGTCAAAGCACAATGCTCAGTTTCCTTTCAGCTTCTTCATGTACAGCCAGCTACCGCCAACGACCGCACGTGACATAACCCTACTAACTTGTGAAAACTAAGCATCGAGGATGACAAGGCCGCCGTTGACGAAGAGAGGTCCCCCTATCTAAACATAGGCCAGCCTTTCTGAAGGATCTCATCTCACTTTAAAACTGTTGAACTGCACTTTTATACTCCATATTTTGGCTCCATTCTTCATTTTAGGGTTAAGAGCTGGAGTTGAAGGATGAAAAAGTTCGGCCATCGTATGTGTGGTTTGTTCTGCGCTCATTTTCAGCTCTTGGTTTCAGCCCACGAAGCGGACGGGATAAAGTTATGTGAAATGTTGAAGTCGGTGGCTGCTTCAAATAGCCATGGTTAAACGTTTCAGCCGCTGTTTACACAATTGTTCACGCTGGGATAGTGCATGAACAGAAACAGTATTGATGAGGGTAATGATATTTGAAATTTGTCGCATGCATCTTGAAAAACTTCGTATTAGAATTGTGCCGGAAGTTTGTATAAAGTGTGCAAAATGTTTTACTAGCACGAGTGGAAAGGTTGTCGGTTCGGTAATTTTGGACGATGTGGGTTTTATCGTTGTATGTATGGCTCCGCTTTTTCATTGTTTTCCACAGTGTGCGCACTATTTATAATTAGAGAGTGGCTGGATAAGTGCTTTTGAAGCCTGCTAGACATGAAACCGTTAATCTCCTCACATCTGATGTTCCTATTGTGAGCACTATCATACCTGTCACATTCTGTGGACCTGAGAAAACTCTCTATTTACGAAAAATTTTTCGTGACTTCTGCACCTGTACATCTTTTGTGATTTTGGAGATGTAAGAAATGCTGTGCAAATAAGTTTTTAATTGAAGGAATTATTGGAGGCCTTAAAGTTGTCACCAACGTATTCCTGGCTAAACATCTTACCTGATATTTTGAGAAACCAGCCAGCCTCGCATCATACTCGGTTTCCCTAAAAAGGATAAAAATATGCCATTAGAGAATCTGTGATTCTCGGCGACACTCAACCATTACCGAGAGCTGCACTGTGCGAGTCACCGCTCACATAACGTCCAGCTGGGACTCTTGAGATATAACTGGACGAATAAGTGAATGAATAATGCTATAAGTGGGCTGCAACAGTATACAGTTTCTTAAAATTAAGAATTCTTATATATATAACAAATAATAATTTGGATATATATATATATATATATATATATATATATATATATATATATATATATATCATGTGTGGCAAACTGCCGAAATTTCCTCATTAATCTGGTTTACTAGAACACACGGACTTACATTACTTACAGTAATTACCAAAATTTTACTAAGCTGCGTTCGAACGATATACTTCAGCACACATAGAGCAATAAGCGAACTGAAGCGAGTAAGTTCACAGGAAAATCAACCTAAAGTGAACTTTGAAAGTCACCGGTTTTGAGATAAGCGCTGCCAAACTTGTGGTGAAAATGTACTGTTGTTCCACTTACTTTTACAGCGAAGCTGTTTATGGCTAGGGTTCCTGGCATTTATGTTCTGCGCAAGCAAAAACCGTCGCCTGATCCCGAAGATAGCGCATAGCGGGCCGACACGCGGCGGAGGTGAAGCAGGCTTCAAGTACTCCGCCAACTTGCCAAAATAAGTTCAGTATCTTGGGTGCAAATGCAACCCGTATCGCATATTAAGCTGACAAGAACAGATACTACACATTGACCCGCGTCTGCCATATATAAATTCGCTCCGCCCTTTCTTTGTCGGCCTTCCAGGGGCTTGCATATCCAGTTTCCTTTCCTTGCGCTCTCCCGTGGTGGCGGTCTCGTCGAATGGTCACGCGTGTCTACTTTCCTCCGGCTCCTCGGGGTGGCGTTCCTGTCGTCCACGCGATTCTCTTTAAAAGAACACTCCCTCTGTGTCGTGTGCTATAAAGCTTCGCTGGTCGTCGAGCTTCACAGAATGCAATGGCTCATAATTTTTTTTAAATAAAGCTTTTTTTTACGCGTTCAACCTTCAAGTTAGGTAGAACACGAATAACTTTCATCTAAAAGTTTGGGAACGCTTGTCTCGAAACTTGTGTCGTCCTCAAAATTAATTCCATTTGTATATGACTTTCATAGTCACCGGCTATAATTCGTGACTTGACATATGTGCCATGAAGTAGTTAGCTTGAAAGTTATTTAGCCAATTATTTTTCAGCTTCACAGATCGTTTTATTTGCTCGTGGAAATAATGTCTGCCTCTAAAACTTAATCTAGCTTTAGAAGTAGAAATTTCTTAATGGCATTGTTGCTTTATAATAAATACTGTGCAAAATGAAGTACCATCCCGTATACAAGTTCCGGCACATGCCAGCTTGTGAGTCAACTCTGCACAACGTAATTAAAAGAAATTGAGAACACGGACACTGCTGCCCCCATGAATTGAGCCCTCGCTCCAGCTTTCAGGAGTATCTTTTTGCTATATTTTCTAGTACTCGAGTGATTCCGCATAGGATTACTTTGGCACATTCATTCACGTGCACTTGGTAGTTGTTTTTCTTGTTTTACCGGCGAAAGAAGGCACGCTCACATTGGCAATGCAGTGCGTGATAGATTGGAGAGTTTCTTTAGCAGATGGTGGATGAAAACGGGTGCGCTATCAATACTTGCGCAGTGGGAAAGGTGGTGTGGATGTAGTGGTAAGCTTAGAAGTACGGGCCTGTTAATATTCCAAATATCGCAAATAAATTCAACACCCTTTCTGATGCGAATAAATCATAACTGGGAAATTCAGGGTTGCATGTTGTCGACTATTCCCTTTGTTCGCATACTTGTGAGATACAACAACGGTCTTTGCAGGTAACGGGGCGCAACACTGTTGCACATGCCTCGTCTGAATAATTCCGCTGCAGGATGACCGCAGTTGTTGCACAGGGACCTACATTTTTGGCAAATACATGGAGGAGGTCACTTATGCAAAACATTTACTAGGTGCAGAGCAGCATATGTGGCATTATGCAGTATATGAATGCACTGTCTCTATTTAGACAAAGCAATTTGTTATTTGGCCTTTCTCACCAAGTTTGTATGCCTTCAAACGACTCTGTGTGCTTGGATTGCAGTTAGCTCCATCGACTAGAACTAAAGTCTAAAACAAATTCGGGCCGAAACCTCCCTACTTGAGAATCGTCACATAGTGAGTAGTATTCTTTCTAGTTACTTATTCGTATCAGAGCATTAACTGTTTTCACCTTCCGCTGCCATTCCATAGACTGTTTCATTTGTTCCACCTATGCTCCCTTGCAACAAAGTCAATTGCACACCAACCAGCTGTGACGCCTGTCTTTGCTGAGAAAACCTCCCCAAGTCACACTCACAATGCGGAACCACTTGAGAGCGGCTTTTTTTGTGTGCATCACCGCCTCTTACAGGACGTGTATGAATTGCCACTGGCGCATTCATACACCAATTGTGGCTATTAAAGTGCTTTGCTTTGCTCAACCCCAGCATGCGCTCAATGTGTTCTATGTGCCAGTTTTTGCCTGACTGTTTCCCGAAATGGAAGGATATATTACAATTACACACGAATAATAATAATACCATATATCTTGACGACTTACACAAGTCAGCCAGCATTCTTGGTTTTGCAAACCCTGCATTTATTCTTGCCCTTTACAAAAACGTAAAATGCCTCAGAAAAATATCTGTTCTTACCCGTGTTCCTGGGACCACTATGAGTCCCATGTGTGACAAGAATAGTTCAAGGGCGGGTTACAGGTTCCCAAGCCAACCGGGGTAGGTGCAATTGAGCTTTTGAGCTTGGACCCTTTCAGCAATATTACCGGGATGGGCCCACAGGATTTTTTCTGTTGCCGGACGCCGAAAAAAACTACAGAAGTTTAGTCATATACAGCTTTCGCTGTATTACTTAAAATGATATTCTGTGGTTTACGTGCCAAAACCAAGATATGATTATGAGGCACGCCGTAGCGAGGGGCTCCGGCATATTTTGACCCCCTGGATTTCTTTAACGTGCACCCAATCCACAGTACATGGACCTTATTGTGTTTCTTCCCAGTCGAAACGCGGCCGCCGCGGCCTTGATTTGATCTCGCCACGGTATTGAGAAAAGCTACTCCAAAGAATACCTCGTACGCTATGATGATCTCCCCAGTAAACTCATTTTAAGGAATCTCGAGCTTCATAAATGAAAGATTCTGCACGTAATACGTGTATACACTGGACATATTAATATGCAAATTCCAAGCTAATGCTTCACACTATGTGACAATCCCCTAGTTTCTGCCTCAATTTTTTATGCTTATCATATGTGAAGTGTTGCGGACAACTGCCTAGAACAGTTGGCGTTTCCATATTGGTATATGGCGTTGCTAATTGAAACCCTAACGACAAGTCACTGTTCGTTTCGAAAAACGAACCAAAACAGCTGAAATGCACTTTGTTGGTAACAGATGGCACCACTTGTTTTTCGTTGCACAGACGAATTCCTGGACATCTAGCCGCAGAATGCTACACATTAAATGTTTACACCGTTTGGGACTAAGCTATTCATCAGAGGTTGCCTGTCTGGTCATTAGATGTCTTCTTTAGGTCAGGAATGGCCGGTGCATTTTCAGAATTAAATAACATTCTATACAGAAAAGTAGTCACCGCAGAGTTTCCAAAAAAGGAAGCGCAATCAAGACGGATGACAATTATTGTTTTGGCACAAGATACATTCTTAAGGATGTGAAGAACTTTTGGAGTGAACGCTCTACTTCTTGCAACCGCGAGGTGCGGTTCTAGCTTTTCATGTTGTAATTGGCAATGTGCGCTAGTTGTGACTGTATTTTCATTTTGATGTAATTTACTAGGTTCTCAAAGGATCTGCCCTCCAGCTATTCAGGGAATTACAAGCATCAAATGCTGTACTGTGGTCTTTTATTATGTGCTTCCTCATATCAAATAAAACAATTGAATTGCACCTCGTGTAGTCTGGAAGTGGATTTATATTATTATAATGGAAAATATTTTAATATACCGTGAATATTATTAGGAATTATTCATCGTTCTCACATTATCAACCATCCAACCAGACACCATTGCTCGTAGTGACGTACACATTAATGACATTAACATTACTGAAGAAGGTGTGTTGAACTTAGTATTGAAATTCAATATTAAGAAGTCTGCTGGGCCAGATGGCATTCCGAACTTGTTTTTGCTACGGTACTCATTATGGACCTGTCGCTACCTCACTGTCATATTTCGCAAGTGCCTGGCATCCTCTACATTACCCTCATCCTAGAAAATGGCTCATGTTCTTCCTTTATTCAAGACCGGGGACAAACACGTTTTATCTAATTATAGACCACTTTCTATAATATCTCATTCGTGTAAAATCTTAGAGCATATTGTAACGGATACGAAAGCGCGGACAAGAAGAGAGAAGAGAAGACGAAGAGAACGAAGAGTTTGAGAGGCCGGGCTGCGCTACGATCACGCTACGATTATCATCCATCGCCTGTAAATGAAACCATTTCTTCGCAACTCTTCGTAACAGTTGTGGTGGAGGTGCTGGGTAATCGACACCCGAAGACGGAGGCTGAAGCAGAAGTTCTTCGACGGAGCCGTCGCCTTGCTGGCCTCCCACCGAATCTACCGGAGTTGAATATGTCCCACGACGCAGACGAACAACGGCCCATTCCAACAGCTGCGCCGACAAGTTCAGTTCTACAACTGAGAGATGCGCGTCCCTTCGCCGGAAGATCGGACGAAGACGTCGAGTAATGGCTCATCCATTATCACCGGGTGAGTGCCGCCAACAAGTGAAACAGCGCTTCTCAGCTTTCGAACGTCGTGTTCTTTCTAACGGATACTGCGTTGTTGTGGTTCGGCAATCACGAAGAAACGTTTACAACATGGGGAAGATTTGTTTCCGAAATCAAAGAGCGATTCGGCGACTCCGCGAAGAAAAAGAAAAGGGCAGAACAGACGCTACTGCAACGTGCGCAAGTGCCAGGCGAAACCTGCACGACCTACATTGAGGAGGTAATAAAACTGTGTAGGGTGGTGGACTCTGTAATGTCT
The DNA here is from genome assembly GCF_023375885.2 of Dermacentor andersoni. Taxonomy (NCBI): domain Eukaryota; kingdom Metazoa; phylum Arthropoda; class Arachnida; order Ixodida; family Ixodidae; genus Dermacentor; species Dermacentor andersoni. The sequence goes on along the minus strand of NC_092814.1, from coordinate 391,178,341 downwards.
GAGGAAGACAAAGTCGGGCACATCCTGAAAGGAATTGCCGAAGACGTTTATAATTTCCTCATCGCAAAAGACAACCTGGCTTCCGTCGCTGACATCATTCGGCACTGTCGCACTTTCGAGCAACTGAAGACGAGGCGCATCACGCCGAAGTTTGGCAGGCTAGCCAATGTGACGACAGTTGCAAGCGTGGACAGCAACCAGCCCCTCGATCTAGCATCAACGATCCGACAAATAGTTCGGGAAGAGCTGAGCCTGCACGCGCAAGTGACACATCCAGGCACTCATAGCTTCCGCCTACCACCAGATTCCGAGCCAAACATGGCATCCTTCTCCCTGTATCCTGCGGTGGGGGGCACTGAGGATTATGAACTAGCGCCCCGACAGCAGCCACGTCTCTACGACAGAGGCCCTACTTACGACGCTCGGCCACAACGAGAGCAGCCGCGTTTTTACCCCCGAGGCCCTGGGACCTCTGTCAGGCCGCGACAAGAACAGCACCGACCCTACTACCACGACGTGATTTATGAACTATATAATGGATTTCAGCGAGCAGCAGAGACACGTTATCCACATGACAACGAACTTTCTCGCCGCCCGCAGCAGCCTAGCATCGGTTTCGAGGAAGATGCTGTGAACCGCGACCCTCCCGTGTGCTACAACTGCGGTTCCACAGGCCATATAGCTCGGTATTGTCGCCAAGGCCGTCAATCACGAAGGACACCACCGATGTTCTCGCCACCCAGAACCCGTACTTCATATGACTTGCGGACGACCGATTTGCTTCCAATGGACCACTTCTCACACGCCACCAGACGCAGCGATTCGCCAGCTTCTTAGCGGAGTTTGACGCCACCAAGTAATCGTCCCCGTCGCTCTCCGTCCCCTCGGCGCCGTTCTTCGTCACCGCCGCCGGGAAACTAGCATCCGCGGCCAATGGAGGTGTGGTCGCCGGACGGTCTTTGCAAGAAATACCTCTGTCTGTTGTGATGTTCAAAAACAAAGTGAATGTCTCGATTGGCGGAATACCGACCATAGCGTTAGTTGATACTGGGGCGACTGTGTCTGTGATGAGCCTCGCTTTCAGAAACCGTCTAGGCCACAAAGTTATGTTTTCTTGGAACGACGGTATTACCTTTCGTGGAGTAGGCGGCGAGTGGCTTCATCCCCTTGGTGTTTGTGCTGTAAGTGTTTTGTGTGCTGGGAAAGTGTTTGTGTCGGAATTCCTTGTTCTTTTTCGTTGTTCGCACGATGTTATTCTTGGTATAGATTTTCTTGAACAGTGCGGCGCTTCCTTGGACTGTGGTTGTGGCGAAATATCATTGAACAGGTTATTTATCTCAGCACAGTCCGAACAAAGCTCGGGTGATGAAGACAGGCACACAGACACTCTCAGTGTTCTTGATGAAGTGATTGCGCCATCGTGGTGCCTGACACCCGTTCGTGTTTCTACAACTACTGCTGATGCTGATTGTGTTGACCTTGTAGTTAGGCCTTTTCGCATAAACTGTGCTAAAAAAGATATACTTGTGCCCAGCTATGTCGTGTGCATGACGAAAGGAGTCGCCACATTGTGGGCGCTGAACTGTTCCGCCACGCCGGTTGTCCTTCCTCGCGGTATGAAAATCGCTCTCTTCGATACAGCCGTATGTAGCTCAATAGCGGCACTAACTACGGACGTTTCTACAGCTTGCTCTCCTTGCGATAATCGTCATTCTGAAGAGCTAATGCTCGGCATGATCAGCAAGGCTCCCGGTACATCGGAACGGCAAGCGCTGGTACAGGCCCTTGCCAGACATGAGGCTGCATTCGACTTACCACATGGAGATGCACCCCTTCATTTACCGTCGTACCGCGCTCGTCACAGAATAGATACCGGCTCAGCACACCCCATCCGCCGGAAGCCCTACCGAGTGTCATCGTCCGAGCGCAAAGTTATTGCAGAGCAAGTCAAGGAGATGATGAACAAAGGTGTCGTTCAAGAGTCGTCTAGTCCATGGGCAGCCCCAGTAATCCTGGTGCGAAAAAAAGATGGCTCCTGGAGATTCTGCGTGGACTACAGACATCTAAACACAGTGACGAAGAAGGATGTATATCCAGTACCGCGAATCGATGACGTCATTGATTGCTTACACGCTGCTTCTTACTTTTCAACACTTGATTTGCGATCGGGGTATTGGCAAATACCTATGGACCCTGCCGACAGGGAAAATACCGCTTTCGTGACTCCAGATGGCCTGTTCGAATTTAATGTTATGTCTTTTGGCCTTTGCAATGCTCCTGCCACCTTTGAAAGATTCATGGACACAGTATTACGTGGTCTAAAATGGGAGATATGCATGTGTTACCTGTGCATGTTACCGGTACCGGCGATATGGAAACACGCACGAATAATGATGATCCCTAAACCGGGAAAGAAATTGGCAGTTGAAAACCTCAGACCCATATCGCTCACGTCCTGCCTCGGCAAGGTGTACGAAAAAATTATAAACACGAGACTACAGAGACACTTGGAAGATAACAAACACCTGCCGGACACCGTGTTCGGTTTCCGCGCAGGCCTGTCAACACAAGATGTGCTACTTCAAATCAAGGAAGAAGTCCTCAGTAACGTTTCCCGCAGCGGCGAACACGTCATCCTAGCAATCGACATCAAAGGGGCTTTCGACAACGTCAGCCACCAAGGAATCCTAGAAGGGCTGGCCAACACCAACTGCGGCGAGCGAACGTACAAGTATGTTCAGAGCTTCCTGAGCCACCGCACGGCGGAGCTGAAGATGGGAGAGATCCAGACTCCAGTGTACCACCCTCCCAACAAGGGCACACCACAAGGTGCTGTCATCTCTCCCACGCTGTTCAACGTCGCCATGATCGGTCTCGCAAGCAAACTGCAGGACGTAGCAGGTCTTCGGCACGCAATCTACGCAGACGATATAACGCTCTGGACCACAACAGGGTCCCTCGTTGAAAAAGAAGGACGGCTGCAAACTGCAGCAAATCTCATCCAAGATTACGTCCGCCAACGGGGTCTACAATGCTCCCCCGAGAAATCTGAGCTCCTACGAGTCTGGCGAGGCCGGGGTAACCACACAGTCCCCACAGACCCAACAAGAAGACTCGAGGTACGCCTCAACGGGGGCCTCATACCAGAGAAGCCATTGCTGAGGGTGCTGGGCATGTGGCTGCAGTCCAACCAGCGGGCCACACACACCCTTACACTCCTTAAAACCAGTGTCAAGGCGATATCACGCGTGATCTCCCGTGTAACATCCAAGAACAGAGGCATGAAGGAAAGGGACACCCTCCGACTGGTCAGTAGCCTGGTGGTGAGCAGAATCACATACAGCCTGCCTTACTACCACCTCACACAGTCCGAGACAAAGCAGGCCGACACACTTTTGAGGATGGCTTTGAAGACCGCTCTCCGCCTGCCGATGAGTACATGAACTGAAATATTATTGGCGCTAGGGTTGCACAACACCCTAAGCGGACAGAAGCCCATTACGTCTCGCAACAGAGACTTGCGCGGACTCGCACGGGCCGGCAGGTCCTACAAACCTTGGGGTTCCCAGCAATACCAACACGAACCCAAGAAACCTGCTTGATACCTCGTCACGTCCAGGACACGTTTCACGTTGCCCCGATACCAGGCAACATGGACCCTAACCTACACTCCGGCAGGAGGAGAGCAAGGGCCCAGTACATGGAGAAAGTGTTCAGGTTCAGTACAACGGCCCGTTTTACGGACGCCGCCATGTATGGGACGAACAACAAGGGTGCAGTTGCAGTGGCATGCGACCACCGAGGCCACGTTACCTCCGCGGCATCGACCCGCCCCTGCACGATTACGGAAGCCGAAGAGTTGGCCATCGCGTTAGCCATCCGCGAGGGCCTACACGCAAACCAACCACTGACGATCCTCACGGATACCCAGCAGGCCTGCCGCAACTTCCTACAGGGTAGAATTGGAAGACCTGCTGCACAAGTCCTAGCCGGAATACTCAAGGAGGACTCTGAGGACTTCACCACCCAAACCATCATCTGGATACCGGGTCACACTGGCATCACGGGCAACCTGCAAGCCGACAGAGCAGGTCGAGGATTCGTACATAACCGAGCACTCATCACGCCGGCTGCAGAAGACCTGGACCCTGTCGACCTCGAGTATTCAGCCATCGTGAACTACCACAGAGGGCGTCGCTTGCGATATCCACCACCGCATCGAAACCTAAAGACAGAAGATGCCGCTGCCTGGCGTAGGCTCCAGACAGGCACTTACAGAAACCTACACATATTACATCGGATACACCCCACAGCCTACAGGGACGAATGCCCGTGGTGTTGGGCCACACCAACCCTATACCACATTACGTGGGAGTGCACACTACACAACATAGAACACCAAGACACAAACACAACGAGGGAGCAATGGGAGGCACTGCTGTCCAGCTCGGCCCTCGACGACCAGCTCAAGCTGATAAAGAGAGCTGAGAAGATGGCAAGAGCCAGCGGAGCCCTGGACTAAGGGCCCCGACCATTAGCGGTTTTTCTGATTATTCCTTTAATAAAGTTTATCTATCTATCTATCTATCTATCTATCTATCTATCTATCTATCTATCTATCTATCTATCTATCTATCTATCTATCTATCTATCTATCTATCTATCTATCTATCTATCTATCTATCTATCTATCTATCTATCTATCTATCTATCTATCTATCTATCTATCTATCATGTGTTACCTCGATGATGTTGTAATCTTTGGCCGCACGTTTGAAGAACATAATGAACGCCTCAGCCTGATTCTCGACTGCATTGAGAAAGCTGGACTGGTTCTAAACTCAAAAAAGTGTCGGTTCGGCGAACGTCAAACACTGGTCCTGGGACACTTAATCGAGAAGGATGGCGTCAGACCCGATCCTCGTAAGATTGAAGCGGTGAGCTCCTTCAAGTCACCGCAGACAGCACGAGAACTCCGCTCATTCATTGGCATATGTTCGTATTTCGTCGTTTTGTTCCCCGGTTTGCCGACATCATTTACCCGTTGACAAGTATTTTGCGACAAAATGCATCCTTCAATTGGACACCAGAGTGTGACGCATCATTCTCTCAACTGAAGTTGATACTAACGTCAGCACCCCTCTTGCGTCACTTCGATCCATCTTGCCCGACTGAAGTTCACACTGACGCTAGTGGAATCGGGATAGGAGCGGTGCTTGTACAACGTCACAGTGGCGCAGAACATGTTGTCGCATATGCCAGCCGTTGCCTGAGCAAATCTTAACGCAATTATACGGTTACGGAACAGGAATGCCTGGCAGCCGTTTTCGCCATACAAAAGTTTCGGTGTTATCTTTACGGTAGACCATTCAAGATTATCACCGACCACCATTCATTATGCTGGCTGGTCGGTTTGCGTGACCCCTCCGGTCGCCTCCCGCATTGGGCGCTGCGCCTCCAGGAATACGACTTTGTGGTATCGTACACGAGTGGCCGTCGTCACGCTGACGCAGACTGCCTCTCTCGGATTCCTCTTGCGACTACCGACTGCGATGCTGAGAATTTTGACGACTGTCTCGCTGCTGTTACTTTTACGTTCCCTGACGCGGCAGACTTTCAGCAAGAACAACGGAATGATGTTACCCTCGATCCGCTTTTTGTCGCCGCCCGTACTTCTAAAGGGAGCGGTCACTTTACTGTCCGTGATAAATTGATCTACAAAACTAATTACTCCGGGCATGGAGCGCGTTTCCTGCTTGTTGTCCCCGAGAGTCTCCGCTCCGCCGTTCTACGCGCCATGCATGACGATGTGACATCCGGCCATTTCGGCTTCGTACGAACGCTGCACCGCACCCAGCAGCGCTTTTACTGGCCCAAGATGTACGAAACAACCAAGCGTTATGTCGCTAGTTGCGAAACGTGCCAACGTCACAAGCGACCGACCACCGCAGCCCCGGGTTCCCTTCGGCCATTGACACCGCCCAGTGCGCCGTTCGAGCAAGTAGGCATTGACCTTTTGGGTCCATTCCCGTTATCTAACAACAAGAACCGTTGGATAATTGTCTGCGTAGACCATCTTACACGGTATGCAGAAACTGTAGCGATACCGTCTTCTACTGCTGCTTGCGTGGCGGTCTTCCTGCTGCGTTCCGTGGTCCTTCGTCATGGCCCACCACGTGTCATCATCAGCGACCGTGGTCACCAGTTCACTGCTGATGCCATTGAAGAGTTACTTCGTTTGTGCACTTCACAGTTCCGTCATTCCACGCCGTATCATCCACAGACCAATGGCTTCGTTGAAAGGACAAACAGAACGCTGACCAACATGCTTGCCATGTATGTCTCCTCCAATCATAAGAACTGGGACGACGTGCTGCCCTTCATCACTTACGCATACAACATGGCGAAGCACGAAACCACGAACTATAGCCCATTTTATCTCCTGTATGCAAGGTTACCGCGAAGCCCTCTGGACACTTTCGTACCCTTCGTACTGCACAGGGACGATTCTATATCGAAGACTTTGTGTCTCGCCGAAGAAGCCCGTCGAATAGCTCGTCTTCGTACTCTGGCCTCGCAAAGTCGGTCGAAAGAGCGATACGACGACCATCACGTACAAGTGTCGTTGGAAAAAGGTGACTTGGTTCTTCTTTGGACACCGCAACGCAAGCGTGGATTGTGCCAAAAGTTCTTGTCACAATATTCAGGACCATTTGTAGTCGCGGATCGCCTGAGCGAACTCACTTACGTCATAGCTCGCCTCCTGTGCAATGGTCGGCGATCAAGCAGAACTGAGATGACTCATATTGCTCGCCTGAAGCCTTTCTACCCTGCTTGTCCATCCTGACTCGCCCCACGGGCTTCGTCTGCTTTCGGGGAATTGTCACGGATACGAAAGGCGCGGACAAGAAGAGAGAAGAGAAGACGAAGAGAACGAAGAGTTTGAGAGGCCGGGCTGCGCTACGATCACGCTACGATCATCATCCATCGCCTGTAAATAAAACCATTTCTTCGCAACTCTTTGAAACAATATTATTTACAAACACATTAGGGAATTTCTTGAGTCACATAAGTTACTAACTAATGTCCAGCATGGCTTCAGACGAAGGTTCAGCACATTAACACAACTAAGTGAATTTACACATGACATTTGTATTAAACTCGACACGGGCAACCAAATTGACGCAATCTTCATTGACTTTTCAAAGGCATTTGATACAGTGATTCATTAGAACTTGATGTATATACTTGACGCCATCCTCAATAATCCCCGCCTTCTCAGCTGGATTTCTAGTTTTCTTTCCGATTGATCTCAATTTGTGTCCTTTAACAGAGCTAATTCCAGAGTGACAGAGGCGCCCCCAGGAGTGCCACAAGGTTCCGTGCTGGGTCCATTGCTTTTATTGATTTTTATAAATGATTTGCCTCATCACATAACCTCAAATATACGTTTGTGTGCTGATGACCTCGTTTTATATCACAAAATTTCCTAATTTCATGACAATTTACAGCTTCAAAAATAATTTTCTAATTTTAGCTCTTGGTGCGCTACCTGACAAATAATAATGACAAATAACATCCGCTTTTACTTACAAGGTAATAATACTCCAATCCAGAGCGTTAGTGAATATAAATAGCTTGGTCTTGTTTTCACACCCAGTATGTCTTGGTTGATAATAACCTCAAAAGCAGTGAAAAAGTTAGGCTATCTGCGCCGCACATTGACCACAGTCCCACTGATGTATAAATCACTAATCCAGCCTATACTAGAATCTGGTTCTCCCGTCTGGACTCCGCACAAACAGTGCGACATTAATCAGATTGAGGCCATCCAAAAGAAAGCGATCCGCTTCATAAGCCGTAGGTACGATAGGGATTTTTCACCGTATACAGCGCTTTCATCCCTAGGCTTACAACCGCTCTCAGATCGCCGACGCACGGAATCACTGAAGTTTTTGCATTGCATTATTAACTCTTCTTGTCGTATATCTTCAGATAACTATCTAACTCCTGTAAAACCATCTAAAACTAGAAGTCACCATCACCTAAACATCGCACCTTATTTAGCCCGTAGTGACACTTTTAAATATATTTCCCTGTGTAATCGAGTACTGGAGTTATTTGCCTGGTCTTACTCGTTCTCTTCCTTTAGACTTATTCCTCGCGGCCACTGAATAGTTTTGGTTTGCATTGGTTTGTATTGTTTGTATTGCCTCTATTATTTATTATTTTCATTGCTCTGCCTTTCACACCCACTCCTGCAACGTCCCGGTTGGGCTGCAGTATGTACAAATAAATAAAATAAATAAAAACATCGCACGTGTGCGTCTTCATTGATGTGCCTCTGTGCACACATGAAAGCGTCAGCAGCCTCAACTATGCCTGTTGCATCCACGGTCTTTCTCGAGTGGTATCAAAGGTCCACCTAACTGCTACGTCCCACGTGGTGGAGGGGGCTGCATGGTGATTCTAAGGCAACGTTCGAAAAACACGATGACAAATAAAAGGTAGCTGTGACGTGCCCTGACTTCAATACAAACAGTCACTCAGAAGCACATAGGTAATATATACTTTTCTTATTCCAGAGATGTCACACATCATACATTGAAAACACAAAAAACAAAAACGAAACTGTGCAAAGCTATCACTGTGAAGCATAAGTTGAGTAGTGCAGGTGCACATATAAATTAACAATCCCTAAAAGGAATGACTACTGCGACATCCAACCAGGCATCTGCCACGACACTTAAATCTAGTATTAAGGTACGCCATTTCATAATCTAAAAGGTGCAGCGAAGGTTGGCTCACGCACGTGGCGCTCTGCCTATTAAAATAAAAAGCTTCCGTCAGCTCCTTAACTCACCTCTACGGCGAAAAGAAAAATAACTGTCGTCGCTTCCATGATAGGCATGAGGCATGATCCGCATTGCTTACGATGTATAACTCAAAAAGAATATTTTTTTTATTTATTTCAAATTTCCCTGCAGTCTTCGTATGTGGTATTGGGTAAGGGGCGTCATAGTAAGAACTTAATGAGTGTATATAATCGGTACATAACAAAACATAATGTGCATACATAATAAATAGAATAATAAGGTATACACAATATTTTATACATACATTAGAGCACCGCACAAAATAATAGGTTACGGTAGTGTACATCATAGAGACACCAGATACAGTTGATTCAGTGAACAAAATACCGTTGCACAAAATTAAACATTCCATCATCCTAATATAAAAAATACAAGAATAGTAAACATAATAGCGAAATCATAAATAAAAGCAAGAGAGCGTACAGAACGCTTAAAACTGGAAAACAAAAGAAAACACATCAATCATTTTGTTCAAGTTACGCAGTGGAATATTAACTTATGAATTACTGGAATTTATCAGGATTTGTTTCGGAGACTATGGACTCAGGAATATAATCCCATATTCGGATTGCACGACGAAGCGCCGACCAATTGAATGCATGAGTGTTCCCCTAGATGCGCGGGAAGCTGAGATGAATGTGTGAAAAATGAGAGGAGTGCAGAATCACGACGAGTGCTTAAGGGCAGAAGTCATATATGAAGATTTATTTGTGGGATGCTTAATTTGTTGGGATAACAGCCTGAGCTCCACCTGGTGGCCCTATTTTGAACTGATTCTAATGAGCTGATAAGGTTGCTATGATAGTGTGACCAAATCGGAGAGGGAAATTCGAGCTGCCAGCGAACAAACGTCTCATAAGCTAGCTTGCGGACGTTGGAGAGTGAAATATGTAGGTTTCGGCGTAAGTACCCCAGTGATATTGAACCATTAGTACATATGGTAGTAATGTGAATGATCCAGGAAAGGCTTGGTAAGAGATTAATGCCTAAGTACTTGTATGAAGTAGCTGGCAAAATCTGGTCAATATTTATGTGATAAGGGAATTATGAGAGTGAGTGTTTGGGACGTTACATTGGCATTTAAATGGATTTAGAGCCACTAACAAAATTGCGCCAATCCAAATAAGCTGCAGGTTGTTTTGAAGAATGAGGTGTTCAGTGGGGCTGGTTATAGGGTGCTAAATAAGGCACTCGACTGGGAATATTCGCACTCTGGAAACTAATTGGGAAAATTATTACTGTGTATTACGGTATGATATTATTAAGATGTTACAACATGGTATTACAGTATTATAGTATGATGTGCATTGATAGCGTTACACTTTTTTCTATTGTTTTTTTGTCGGTTGATACCTTATGTGTGAGATAGCGGGGATAAGAAAAGTATATATGACCTGCGTGTTTCTGAATAAATGTTGTATTGAAGTCAGTGCATGTCACGTCGACCTCTCCTGTGTAGTCAACGAGAAGAGAGGGTGTTAACCGAGGGTCCCGATTTTTTTTAGTCATATCATAAGCCAACACACACTGACACCAAGGACAACATATGGAAAATTACTTCTGCTTAATAAATGAAAATAAAGAAACGATAAATTAATGGAAATTAAAGTGGATGAAAAGAGAACTTGCCGCAGGTGGGAACCGAACCCACAAACTTCGCACTTCGCGTGCGATGCTCTAGCAATTGAGGTACAGCGGCGTTGTTTCCCCATCCACTTTCTTGGGTATTTATGTGTACTAGTAGAACCCTGGGAGTGTTAGCCAGCGCCACCACTCACATTCCTTGGCGGCGACCGTGGAACGTCCTTTTTGCCGCAGGCGTCACGAGAACGTGATCTCCTTGGGTGAAGGCAACTGGTCAATAAACCCACACATGCGAAATGCGAAGGTTGTGGGTTCGGTTCCCACCTGCGGCAAGTTGTTTCTTTATCCACTTTAATTTCCATTAATTTATGGTTTCTTTATTTTCATTTATTAAGCACAAGTAATTTCCCTTATGTTGTTCTTGGTGTCAGTGTTTGTTGGCTTATGATATGACTAATGAAAATCGCGACCCTCGGTTAACCCCCTCTCTTCTCGTTTATTACATAACGAGGGTATCGAATCCGGCAACATTGATGCCTTCAGGTAGCATGTGTGGGTTGATTGACCAGTTGCCTTCACCCAAAAAGATCACGTTATCGTGACGCCTGCGGCAAAAAGGACGTTCCACGTCCGCCGCCAAGGAATGTGAGTGGTGGCGCTGGCTGACACTCCCAGGGTTCTACTAGGACACATAAATACCCAAGAAATTGGATGGGGAAACAGCGACGCGGTAGCTGAATTGGTAGAGCATCGCACGCGAAATGCGAAGGTTGTGGGTTCGGTTCCCACAGGCGGCACGTTGTTTTTTCATCCACTTTAATTTCCATTAATTTATGGTTTCTTTACTTTCATTTATTATACACAAGTAATTTCCCCTATGTTGTCCTTGGTGTCAGTGTTTGTTGGCTTATGATACTTCTGTGTAGTCGTCTTTTTGAGCGCTGCTTTTCAATCACCATGCACCTTAACGAATTCGGCCTATCTGCCGCACTGGCGGAAGTTCCTTCTCCGTTCTCAGCCGGCCCTGGAGCTTCATTAAGGTCGCCGCAGTCGCCCGGAATGTCGCAGAATGATCAAGCTGCCGGTCCATGACAGTCGCATTTCAATGGGGGTAACATGCGAAAACACATGCGTACTTAGATTATGGTGCACGTTAAAAGGCCTCAGATGGTCCATATTTGCGGAGTCCCCCACTACCGCGTGCCTCATAAAGAGATCGTGGTTTTGGCACGTAAAAGCCTATCATTTAATTTGTAACGCTCAAACTGGCGCTTTTTATCAACTACCACGCTACTGGCAGATGAGGCCTAAGGTTTTCACACGTGGACTTGTTTGTCTTTTTCGGGTGAGCGCTTTTCACCATGTAAGAAATTTTATAGCTCAGCTCGGGCTGTCCCTGCATGAATCAGAAGTTTCTGGAATGCTATAGATCTGATGTCTGTTGTCGCCGAACCTTGTGTAATCTGATTTCATGTATGCGCGACACGAATAATTTAGAACTTACTGCCCCCGGAGCACGGACTTCTGCCTGATACAACCAGGAAGACCGTGGCCAGCTCAGCAACCACAATGAAAGCCCCAGCGTCTCCCATCGTGCTTCAACAACCCAGGGAGCCCCTTCCTTCCGTGGAGCTTCATCGGAGGATCCGGAAACCTGGCTCGAAACCTTCGAAAGGATCTCAACCTTCAACAACTGGAACTTTGAGGTTAAGCTACGCCATGAGTACTTCTCCTTGGAAATGCGGCGAGGACTTGGTTAGAGAACCGAGAGTCCGCCCTGACAACGTGGGACCTCATCCGCAACAACTTCGTGAGAACCATCTCGAGCTGAAAAGAAAGGGCCGAAGTTCTGATCTAAACCACAGGGAAACTACCCAATGAGCCCATCGCCATCTTCACGCAGATGACCCGTCTTTGGACAATGCCCAAGGAGAAAAAAGTCCGCTTCATGATGCAATGTGTAAAGCGAGAACTTTTCGCCGGACTAATCCGCAGTCCACCGAAGACCGCAGTTGAGTCGTTGACAGAGGCAACGACGATTGAGGAAACTCTGAATATCCGTACTACGCAATATAACCGACAAGTGCTCACACCGCAGTGCGGAACCCATTACTGGGCTCCAGTGGCCTTCAAGATGCCATCAGGGCCATTGTGCGCGAAGAACCGCGCCAGCCGTTTCCTAAGTCGTAACCCCAGTCACTGACATGGTCAACGACGAACTTCGACGGTCACTCGGCATTTAAGAAGTGCAATCCGAATCGCCACTTCCAGTGCCGGAAGCGATGACCTACGCCGCCGTCGCCTGCCCTCGAAGTTTCCCTCCGCGCCTACGCCAGGGCCCAGTAACCTCGCAATTCCCTCGACCACCGCCGCCGCTGCCAGCATGCCTACCTGTCGCACAGCGCAGCTACGCCTGGAAGACGGTCATTTGGCGAGCCCCCGGCCACCTCCCGCTCTGCCATCATTGCGCAGAAGCCGGCCATGTGTACCGCCGATGCCCATACCGCGACATGGCACTGAGTGGGTTGGCCGTAAACACGCCGGGTCCACAGCTTGGGGAGCGCCCATGTCACATTGTCCACTACCTCAACGCCACTGAGTGGAGTCCTCGACGACCGTCCCGTTGGCCATCACCAGGCCGCTACCTGTCGCGGCAACGCCGACCATACAATGGCCCAGCCCTGGGACACCCTGCGAGCCCCTATCCGCAAAACTAAAAGCAGCAATCGATGGAGGTGGGGTTGCTGTTCGTCGAACTGACGAAGATCTTGAGCCGCCGACAAAGAGGCCGAAAATCCTGTTTCGACGGCATATCAAGGGGACGCCGCCATCCCGACGGTCTGAAAGCAAAGAATACGCTGACGAAAGACCACCTGACGACGCCACGTACCAGCCACAGGTCAACGTAGCCTAAGCCTAAGACTCCGAGAATATGACATCACTGTAACCTACAAGTCCGGACGAAAGCACTCTGATGCCAATTGCCTATCACGCGCCCCCATTAACCCGCCGGCACAAGACGACAACGCCTTCCTTGGAATAATAAGTGCGGAACACTTCTCTGAACCGGAACGGCAAGACACGGAGCTGAAAATCCTCGTCTAGTATTTGGAAGGAAACACCGACGTTGTCCCTAGGGCATTTGAGCGAGGATTGTCTTCGTTCTTGCTTCAGAACAACCTATTCGTAAAGAAGAACTTCGCCCCAGTTTGTAGCAACTACCTGCTTTTTCCCTCAGCGCTGCGTCCAGAAGTACTACACGCCCTCCATGACGATCGCACTGCTGGACATGTCGGATTCTCCCGGACGCTATCGAGGACACAGGAAAGGTATTACAGGCTGCGCCCTACCGCCGACGTCACCCGTAACGTCAAGACATGCCGAGAGTGTCAGCGATGGAAGACCCCGACGGAGAAGGCCAGCAGGATTACTACAGCCGATGGAGCCGATTGACCATTTTAGCCGGTCGGGAAGGATTTGTTGTTGGATTTATTGGAACATATGGAAATAAGCGGATCGTCATGGCTATGGACTACCTCACCCGCTTCGCTGAAACGAAAGCTCTGCCGAAATGCAGCGCAGCCGGAGGGGTTATATCCTTTGTCGAGAACATCCTGTTGCAACATGGCGCCCCAGAAGTCCTCACCACCTATAGAGGAACGGCCTTTACAGTGGAGCTCACCCAAGCCATTCTGCAATACAATCAGACAAGTCAGAGGAGGAGAACTGCCTACCACCCGCAGACGAATGGCCTTACGGAGCGACTGACTAAGACCCTCGCCGATATGCTAGCAATGTACGTCGAGGTCGAACACAAGACCAGGGATGCTATCCTGCCATACCTAATTTTCTTAAACACGGCGGTGCAATAAACAACACAGATCACGCCGTTCAATCTGGCTTACGGCATGAATCCGACAACGACTCTCAATGCCATGGTGCCGCACGTCTCTGACGAAAAGAATATTGAAGTCGCCATCTATCTCAAGCGCGCCCAAGAAGCCCGACAGCTATCCCGCCTGCGGATGAAGAACGAGGAGAGGACCGACAGCCGACCCTACAACCTTCGACGACGCTACGTGGAGCACCACCCCGGCTACCGTGTTTGGGTTTAGACCCTAATACGCCGACGAGGACTTAGCGAGAAGCTTTTACGCGGCTATTTTGGATCTTACAATATCATCCGACGCATTGGCGCACTCGACTATAAGGTCCTGCCAGACGGCACTTCGCCATCACAGCGGTGCTGAAATAGTCTAGGTTGTGTGGCTTGAAGCGTTCTACCAGCGCTAATGAACTTTGGGAATTTACGTAGCTGATCTTTGTACTTTCTTTTTTGGATTGTGTTTCTTTGTACTTTGTTTCCTTGATAAATGTCCTTTTGTGTTTCGCTATCCTGTTATGTTTGTAGCATCCGGACGATTATTTTAGGGGGGGGGGTGGATTGACGCGTGGAGTTGTTTATCTTATCCGGTTGAGCTCTGTTCACCGTCTAAGGAATGTTATCGATCAGCGCGGGACGCACCTGCATGTATCCGAAGTTTCTGCATTATTATCGATTGTTCTATCCGATGTCTGTTGTCGCCAAACCTCGTGTAATCTGATTCCATGTATGCGCGACAAGACTGGTGTAGAACTTTCCAGAAGACACGCGGGCCCCAGCGATTACTTCGGAAGGTTCAATGGCTCGTGTATAAATGCCGACGCGCTTGACCGGCAGTTCAGATTTTCGACGATCGCCCTCTGTGTTCTTCGCTATCGCTGTTATTTGAGTGTAGCCTCCTTTTGAGAGCACAGGCTCACCCAATTAAACGCTAGTTTCGTGAACCAGAGTTTTGCTGCCTTCTTCACGGTCACTACTATGCGACAGTATTGTCAACAGTGACCAGCAGGATCAGCATCTGTTTGCTTGACTTCGCAGTAAAGGCATAGGCCGGGCATACCACCACCGGGCATTCGCTGTCTTGGTCTAGAGACAGTGCACGTTAGCCGGCAGAAGACATACTATGACCCGCTCATCTTGTCTGTTCCGTAAGTCGCCAGGCTCCCTTTCACATCGGGGTCCATTGTAATGAAGCAGACGCGCGTCGCGTTTGTGAGTGAACCGTGCTATGATTGCAAGACAGCTCGGGCTGTTCGCATCAGCTAGGCTGCTGCAATATTAATTATCACCTTTATTTAAATGTCATTACAGGCTGTTGTATGCGTTGTACCTTCTCAGTACTTTGGAATTTCAGTATGCATCTATACGTCCACATAAAATTCTTGATCCAATTGTTTCCTTTGTTTCGTGCTCCTTCAATATTTATGTTTATGCCAGTCTAGACATCTACAAGAGTGTGCTCCAGTTGTTTACATGCATAAACTTTGCGTGAGCCCATGAATAGCAGGAATGCCAAGGACTCAAAAGAAATGTTCGGTAATACACTATACATATTTCAACAGAATAAAATCTTCACCTTTACCGACCTTCACGCATCACCAGACCGTAGCTTCGGTTGGGGTTCTAAGACACTGAAATAATTCATTTTAAATTTGTTACTTACTGAAGCAAAAAACCCGCACGTGTTGTAATTCTGCGGGTGATTTGCAGCTACGTACTCCTACGTATTCGAGCTGGTTGGCGAGAGCAGAGATGTACTACGAAATATGGTCTCATTAGTGCCGTGAAGGTGCTCAGCATACATTCCTTTGTGTGTAGAATTGTTGCAATATTGCACTCAACGAGGCACCATCACCTCTAAAGTTCGGCTACACCCAAGCCGCCAACTTGCCTGTCACCTGCGGATCTATGGGCCGCGCATAGATCTAATTTAGATTTAGTTGGACATTGCAAACTATGCCTGCATGCGGAGGCGCTTTTTTTTAGCTGCACCAAATTTTTAAGGATTGCCCGTGGCCCACAGCACCATTTTAACTCTTGAGCTAAATAACTCAATGAAACGGCCACCACTTCTACGAGAAATCGAAATGCTTATTTCAATAATTACCGTTATTACACGGATATTCTTTTTTAATTACTTTGTGCCACATATTTCAATTGACGAATTGTAGCCAGTGAGTTCGTAAGCCATTATCACTTGGAACAAATCCTCATTATAGCCGAGTTTTCTGAAGATAAATGGCAATGCCCGACGACATTCACTGACGTACTAGATCATTTTGTACCTAACTGCATAAAACAGCGTTTTCATAAAAATACATGGAACAACAGTGTATTTTTACCGTATGTCTACGGCGAATGTCTCAGTATCGGTGCCACCCTTTGAATTCGTTCACAGTCGATGTACCTTTCACACTAACTAGTTGCAATTCGTAGATTTAAATATATGCCGCAAAGTTATTATTTATAATGTGAATTTGCGTAAATATATTATTTGTTCAAAGAGGCAATTTGATTTTTCGTAAAAGTAATGGCTGGCTCATCGAGCAATTTAGATCAAGCGTTACAATTTCGTAATCTTTCAAAATCTTTAATAATTTGGTGCCACTAAAAAGAACACTCTGTATTACTTGCACGCTGGAGACGTTTAATGCTGAAAGACAAACTTCCGAAAAAAAAAAAAAAAACCCAGCAAGCTTGCCAAGTGTCTTCAAGTAAAAGCGATCCGTGTGATTCTGCCATTTCATGTGATGGGCGAAATTATTGCGAAGTATTGAAGCTCTTCTACATGGGAGATAATAGACCCGCAGTAGCCGTATGGGCAAAAGGTAATGGCATGTTGTTCTTTGCTGCTGCCATTAAGAATGCCGCCATAACATTAGTTTGTTGCCACGGATTGCTGGAATCACAAATGAAAAAAGAAACGCCATTTAATAAGAGGTCGCCTATATTCTGGACTGGAAAATTCATACAATGGCGAACGCATATATATTCTCACTTTAATTTGCTCATTTTTGCGTAATAACGTTGCTAATAATGATCAGTTTCATGCCGCTTGTCTGGCTATCCATGTATGTAACCCCCTCACAAAAGCAGTAATATCGTTATTGGGAATGGCCTACCGAGTCGAAGAAGGTAATAAAATGTAGGCCTCAACGCGAGTAGAAGCGATAATTAGTCACCAAGTAGGTAAACACTAACCGAGCGGGTGAAATCAGTACCACTATAGTTGAAAGTTGACCACATTGCTCCGTAAACTGCACTATCACTGGAATCGACCAAATTGACCTTTTGGTTAAAAAAGGCGCGACAACCAAAGTCGTGCTGAAATGCGACATCGATGTGCACGTGCGTAAAAAAATTTGATATGAATAAAAGAAATAGAGGATTTTGAAAAAAAAAGTAATTTCTCGCAATAGAACGAAGAAAAAAATGCAAATAATGCAGAAATATTCAAATTTCAGTTCATATACCATGTAACGACCAACTTGTAATATTTTTCGCTGACCTTCGTTTACACGTTCTGTGTATTTTCCTGATCTTGATCTTGATGAACTTCATCGACTGCAGAGCAACAAAATACCCTTACTTTAATGGCTACGTGTTTCTTTATTGAAGGTACAGTACAGATGAAATAATTTCTTTTTTCTTCGCAACTAAGCTACCAATACTTCGTGATGAGTTATTCTTGTGGCTTAGCACACTCACTTTTGTTTAGGAACAAGGAATGCGGCAATAACAAAGGTAGCGAGCTGCAAATTAGTGGTCATGCTGGGGCATTTGTTTATGGGGGCGGCCTTACTTGCAAGCGAGGTCACAGGCTGTCTCGCAGTGGTCGTAGTGGCCGCTGTCCTTGGTTTCAGCGATACAGTCATCTGGAAAAAGACAAACAAGCAACAAAATGTATCTATTCCAGATAATAGTTTATCTGATAAGCCTATGTTGGCAGCTGCAAAATACGCATATCCCAGCATGTGCCGGGACATAAAAAAAATTCCGCTTCCAACACAACAGATGTTTAGTCTCGCTTTATTGACTTCGTTTCCGAAAACAGATTTTTCTTATAACGTGGTGTGATACACGCTCAAAAAATGAGCAAAAGTGAAAGGTGCATGACATACACAAGAGTACTAAACACAAAAGTTCACAGACGGTGAAATAACAAAAGAAGGCGCTAGAAAGCGCGAAGGCCGTTCCATGTACACACACATAAAAAAACAAGATCTTTATATAACGTCGTCAAGACTGAAATGTAGACGAGCTTGTGATATATGCACTAAGATATTGCACAAAATTGGACGACTTGTATGACATAGTCATGACAACTATAAAAAACGAAGACTCACTGGTAATGGCAAAAACAATGACATGCAAAATATCTAAACAATAGAATAAAATGCTAACATTTTTTGATTAAGAGCCATACCAAAAAAGAAAGCTTAGTTATAAATTTACACGAAAGTATATGAAATGCGTGACATGTTCATTACTGCTGAACAAATTGAAAAAAGACATGGCGGAACAAAAATAACATTGTACTAACAACTGAAATACACATTATCACATTATTTTGCACTTGGCCACAACTTGAGTAACGGTGGCAAGGGGAACAGAAGGTAGTCGGCTTTTGCAGCAGCACATAGAAAACATTCGCAGAAAGGCTTATTCCTGAATCAAAGACCAGGTAAAATAAGTCAACAACCGGACTTTTTTTTCCACCCGAATGCAATGCTTAGCAATAAAATTGCGTCACTTAAGGCACTAAGTCGTACCTACTGGGCACTCCTTTGTATAGTAAACACAAACCGCAAAAATCTACATGTAGGACACTTGCAATGCTAATGCTTTCCAGAAGAAAAAAAAAGCGTATCATGCCTACACATCAAGGTTGTTCGCGCGGTTTTCTCATCGGCGGTTACTGAGATAGTACACAAACACGAACAGTAACTTTTCAGCTGTTAGTACGTTTGTAGAACGTGACACACAGAAAAAGCACTGAGGGCGCTATGGAAGGCTGGGCAAGTTACTGAAGTTCCAGAATGAGACTTGGCACAGAAAAAGAGAAGTCATAGACCAGGTGACAATGAGGAGGAACATCTATTTGTCAGCTTTCGATACCGCGAAGAGGCAACTGTAGCACAATCAAGGCGCAACGACGTCCGGAGCCTCATGGAGCACACACATGGACAGGGCCGGACAGGGCTGTGTTCGTGTACATGCGCCTTCTGATGTCCTTGGGTCTCAGCGCTCACCTGTTGTCTTTAGGCACCCGGAACAACCTTGCAGGGCTTATTTTTGAGGTATTTGTGTACCACTACAGCGGTACGAGCGATACGAGTCGTGAAACGGGTGAAACATCGCGGAGCACAAGCACACAGCTACCGAGGACCACGAAACTGACGAAACTACCCACGCCGGACAACGCACAGCAGCGCACGCTTCCCGATAAGAGCAGATAACGAAACATGAAACGTCATGCAGCGGCCTGAGCTGACGCTCGGCCGGCGGGACCGCACGGCGTGCGCGCGGAGACACCCGAGGGTGAGAGAGTTGTGAGGGAGGAGCGAGGGAGGGCGATTCGAGAGAAGTGGGGTGGAAGGGCTCGGCCACCTGAATCGGCGCGCGTGCGCGCGGCGACCTACGAGGCCATGCAATGGAAACGGATTTTCGGGTTTGCCCAATACACAGATGGCACCAATTACCTCTGCCACCGGAACCGGGCAGTTTCACCGCACTGACGCCCCCGCACAGGCGCTATCCAAGCGCGCAACCTGAAGACCGTACCAACTTTGCTACGCACCGTCGAACAAGCTGCAGGCTACAAAACTAGCCGGCGGAGCATAGACTTCTGCCTGACACGACCAATAATATCGTGGCCAAGTCAACAACACTAATGGCAGCCCCATCATCGCCCGCCGAGGCGGCAACAGCCCAGGGAGCCACCGACCTTCCGTGGCCCAGCGTTTGAAGAGCCAGAAAACTAGCTCAAGACATACGACGGGGTCTCTGCATTCAGCAACTGTGACTCCAACGTCAAGCTACCCCATGCTTACTTCTGCTTGGAAGACGCCACCACGACATGGTTTGAGAATCACGAGTTCACCCTCACAGACCTGTTCCGCCGCGCCATCTTGAAGACTTTCATGAGCGTCATCCGCAAGGAGCGAGCTGAAGCGATACTGGAACTCAGTTCTCAACTCCCAAACGAGAAGACTGCGATCTACACGGAAGAAATGATCCGCCTCTTCCGCCGCGCCAACACGGATGTGTCTGAGGACAAGAAAATTTCCTTCCTGATGCGCGATGTGAGACAATAGCTTTTCGCCCGGTGGATTCGCAATCCACTCAAGACCACAGCCAAATATTTAGCGCTAGCCAAATGTGTACCCGGCAATACAACCGCCAAGTGCTTTCGCCGAAAGGCGAAATTCAACGACTAGCCTCCGCCGAGCTCAGAGAGACCATCAGAGCCGTTGTACGTGAACAATTGCGCAATATGTTCCCTTTTTCATTTTTTATTTTATTGTACCCTCAAGATCGAAGTATTACAGTGAGCAGTGGGTAAAAAACATACACAAGTAAATAAACAAAGCAGCAAGAAATGGTTAGTAATTACAGCAAATTTGATTAGTTAATTGTATGCGGGGGTGATGATGCCTTATAAGGCCGAACGAAACTTTGAGTTGTCCTTGAGAAGTGCGCCGGGAAGGTGGTTCCATTCCTGAGAGGTCCTAGGAATAAATGATTCGTTACAGGTTCTGCTGCGGCACTGAATGATTCCAACCTTATGGCTATGGTCAATGCGAGAGGTAATGTAGGTAGGAGATTATGTTAGATTATCGCGCAGATATGAATTGCGGAAATATAGTTTATGAAATAAAGCAAGGCGAAAGCACTTACGCCAGCTGAGAGAGGAGCAAGCAGCAAAAAGTTTTTCATGGCTGTTACGGTTGATGTGCGGCTGTAAATGCTATGAATGAAACGTGCGGCATTGTTTTTGATTAGTTCAAGTGACTGAATAAGGGTTTCGAGGTGCGGGTGCCAGATGAATGAGGCGTACTTCATTTTACTCCTAATAAGCGTTTCGTATAGGATTAATTTTAATGATGTAGGAGCAGAAGAAAAATTTCGGAGAAGTTAACCTAGCATGCGATTAGCATTGTTAATTACGTTGTCGATGTGCAATGACCAGGAAAGTGACGAGGTTATGTGGACGCCTAGGTATTTATAGGAGGTTACCACCTCCAGGGGAGTATCATTAAGGTAATAGTTAGGTGTAGGAATATTGCTGCGAGTTACACGCATACATTTACATTTAGTTACGTTAAGTTGCACTAACCATATGCCACACCAGCTAGAGATAGCGTTTATATCGTCTTGTAAGAATTTCTTATAAGATTTTTCCGAGATTTTGCGGAGGATAAGACAATCATCTGCGAAAAGGTAAATATTAAAACAAACGTAATGGGGTAAATCGTTAATGTAAATCAAGAAAAGAAGAGGGCCTATAACTGATCCTTGGGGCACACCAGAGTCTACAGGATTAGATGGGGACATATGATTTTTTGACACAATATACTGTGACTGATTAAGGACAAAATGCTCAAGCCATGCAAACAGGTGAGGATCAAGATAAAGTTTACTAAGCTTAAAAAGAAGCAATTTATGACACACTTTGTCACAGGCCTTGGAGAAATCAAAGAAAACAGTCTGCGAATGAACCATTGTCGAGAATAAGATGAAGGCTGTGAGTAAAAGAAAGAAGTTGGGTTTCAGAAGACAAGTTTTTTCGGAAACCATGTTGTGCTTTTGTAAAAAATGAATTATTGGGTAAGTACTTTGCTAAATGTGAGTAAAAAATATGTTCAAGAACCTTGCAAGGCATGCTTGTGAGGGAAATGGGGCGGTAGTTGAGGGGCGAATGTTTGCAACCGGACTTATGAACCACGTTCCGGATCACCTTCCCGACCTTCCAATCTGCAGGTAGCTGATGGGTATCTAAGGATTGCAGAAAAATTTTCGAACGCAGAACAGATGAATAAACAATAGTATTTTTCAGAAATTTTGCGTTAACCAAATCAGCACCAGGGCTTGATAACTTTAGACTTTTAATTACATTTTCGCCCCAAGAGTTTTAATGATAACAAAGTCCATAGGTGGGTAGTTGCAACACTCCAGAGTTGGAAGCACAGGGTTACTACAAAAGACAAAGTTACATATATCTTCATGTACCGGTGAACCATTGGAATCAATCAACGTGACGGAATTATCTTTGGAAAGGTTAATACCACGCCAAAACTTTTTAGGGTCATTCGCAAGCATTGTGGGTAGAGTGTGTACTTGGAATGCCTTTTTGGCAAGTTTTATAGCTTCTGTGTAAGTACTGTTCGCCTCCTTATAAGCATCTCATTTCGATGCCAGTGAAATGTTATTCGCTATTCGATACAGTCGTCTTTTTCGGTTGGAAAGCCTTTTTAACTAGGAATTGAACCAGGGTTTCTTAACATTGCAGGATATTACACTTGATGGAATCTTTCATACGAAAGAAACTGCGAAACCACTGGCAACTCATGGGGGACGCAGAAATAAATAACAAACTGCATGTGATAAAGCCACAGTTAGGTTCTTGGCCCTCCGCAACAAAATCACGGCGAACAGAAGTCCTATTCTGGCGTCTTAGAATAGGACACACATTTGGCAACCATCATTTTCTACTTATTGGAATTGAACCTGCAGCCTGTGGTAGATGCGGTGAGAGGCTGACCATCCTCCCTGCTGTTGGAGTGCCGGGAAGCCGAAGCGGAGGGAAGGAAGCATTTTCCTCTTGCATACCGTTATTACATCCCTCTTCACCCGGCTATGTTTCTTGGTAAGGAAGTGCTTTTTAACACCAAGGCAGTCCTAGGTTTCCTTAATGATGTTATATTACATGTTATAAGTCCAATAAATTCGTAGAGCGTCCTAGTTCCAGAGGATGCCGCTGCGATAACTGTCTTGCATAGCACATGCCTCCAGGCCCTTGTGTTTCAAGGGCTCTAAGGAGGCAGTAGTGCTCTAGGCAACTTTAGAATAAAATATATTCTATACATCGTATCATTCTTCTTAAATGCATCCTAATGTTCATAGTACACGCCACATGTCACAGCCATAATCTTATTTTACATACTTTACGCATTTTAGAGCAATTACCTTTAAGGCCTCTCTACAGCCACGTCACACCAACTTCATAGAGCTCATCACTACACTCATTACCACCGGCATGGCGCTTTTTGGCCATATTTGGCCCTTATACCATTAAACATCAAACATTCATTCATTGATGGAATAAACTTGTCGGTGAACTCCAAGGAGGTTGAAGAAAAACTCGTGAAGCTCAGTGGTGAAAGTGCATGGGTAGAATGGAGCGCGGTAGTAAACAACAAACGTTATTTTACGGTAACTGATATCAACGCACCCACACAACTTCCAGCTTACAGTGAATGTGGACTTGATGACATTGCAGGGATTTTGAAATAGCGAGTAGTACGCCTCCGCCTTTGCGATCAGTGCGATCGCAACAGATGATACCAAATCGAGACAAGTCAAAGATTTCACAATCTTGCACATGGGGTTGTAGCCACGTTTCCGTTAATGCAACAATACCAGCATTACAGGTATCGATGAGCGATTCAAGTTCCTCGCGTTTGCGAAACACCCTTCTAGCGTTTGCAACAAGCACGGAGGCTTGTGGTGTTAAACATATGCCATTGCCCTTTGCGCATTGCTATGTATTAGGATGATGACGGAGATTGTCAGGTGCGCTTACGTGATCTAGAACACCACTTTTAGCTCGCTTAACGCTGTCAATTGTTGGATCATACATGAAACATTGTTTATCAATGAAAAGCTTGTTACAACGTAGTTTAAATGAGGCGGAATTAGGCTGGTTTTTAACAAATTCGAGAAGCTTTTTTCGAGCGAGCCTTGTCGCAGGCGAGAAGTCCTCAGTTACTGACATTTTACTTCCTTTAAGCTGGCTGCGCGACGAAAGTATGCTGTCCTTAATATTGAAATCTGTTAGTTTCATTATAACCGGAAGACACTTCGTATTTGAAAAAGTCCCGATTCAATGTGCCCGTTGAACTGAGTTTTGTGGCAATGCATTTCCCATCGCTGACGACAGTTACTCCATATTTCTGACATAGCTTGACTCATGGGAGTCGGGTATGCCTTGAAAAACCAAGTTATTCCGCCTTGATTTGTCTTCCAATTCGTCTAAGCGCGAGACTATGGTGCCCTGCTGCTTTTTCAACCGTTCAGCACTCTCTTGAAGTATGGCGATATATGTCGCGCTATAACACGGCGTCATCTTTGCTGCACCACCATCCATACACAACTGCAATGGTACCAGTTAAAGGCGATCCGACGCGACCACGGAGACATACCCACTTAGCTACTAAATGAGCCAGAAGGCTGCAGCTACCTTGAGTAAATACTGGCCGCCATACAAATGGCGCACCCCTTGTAGCTCCATAACACGGCGTCATCGTTGCTGTACCACCATCCATACACAACTGCACTGGCACCAGCTCAAGCCGACCGAATGCTACCGCGGGGGATACACACGCTGAGCTACGTTATGGGTCGGAAGTTGCAGCGGCCATGCATTAATACTGGTCGCTTAGAAATTGTGCACCGGTTCTTTCTCCATAACACGGCGTCATCGTTGCTGCACCACCATCCATACACAAGCCCACCGGCCCCAGCTGAAGCCGACGAGACGCTACCGCGGGGGACACGCCCTCTTAGCTTCTAAATGGACCAGGAGAGTGCAGCTCCCTTGCATAAATACTGCTCCGCTTAGAAATAGTGCACTCGTTGCAAATCCAGCACATGGCGTCATCGTAGGTGCACACCCATCCACACAAAACTGCAGCGGCACCAGTTAGAAACGACCCGAGGCTACCACGGGGGACACACCCACTTAGCTACTAAATGAGCCGGAAGGTTGCAGCTGCCTTGAGTAAATACTGTTCCAATACAAATAACGCACCAGTTGTAGCTCCGTAACACGGCGTCATCGTTGCTGTAACACCATCGATACAAAACTGTACTGACAGCCTCTGAAGCCGTCCAGACGCTGCCGCGGGGGCACGCCCACTTAGCTACTGAATGGCCCGGACGATTGCAGCGGCCTAGCGTAAATACTAGTCCCCATAGAAATAGTGCACCCATTGTAGCTCCGTAACACGGCGTCATCGTTCTTGCACCACGATCCACACTCAACTGCACCGGCTGCAGCTGACGCCGACCAGTCGGTACCAGGGAGGACACGCACACTAAGCTAATATATGGGCCGGAAGTTTGCTGTTGCGTAGGGTAAGTACTGGTCCCCATAGAAATAGTTCACCGATTGTAGCTCCATAACAAGGCGTCATCGTTGTTGTACCACGACCCATACAGAACTCCACCGGCACCAGCTGAAACCGAACAGACACTACCACGGTGTACGCACTCACTAAGCTACTAACTGAGCCGGAAAATTGCAGCTGCTTTGAGTAACTACTGGTCCCCGTAGAAATAGTGCACCCTTTGTAAGTCTATAACTGGGCGTCGTCGTTGCTGCACCATTATTCATATACAACTTCCCCAGCACCAGCTGAAGCCGTCCAGACGCTACCTAATACGCTACTAGATGGGTCGGAAGTTCGCAGCCGCCTTGCATAAATACTGGCCCCAAAATAAATAGTGTGCCGGCTGTAGCTAAATAACACGGCGTCATCATTGCTGTACCACCATCAATGCAGAACTGCACCGGCAACAGCTAAAGCCGACAAGACGCTACAGCGGGGGACGCGCCCAATTAGTACTAAGTGGGCCGGAAGATTGCAGCTGCCTTTCGTGAATACTGGTCCCCACAGAAATAGTGCACCAGCTGTAGTTCCATAACACGGCATCATCATTGCTGTGCCATCATCCATACACAAGCCCACCGGCCGCAGCTGAAGCCGACGAGACGCTACCGCGGGGGACACGCCCACTTAGCTACTTAATGGGCCGGAAGTTCGCAGCCGCAATGCGTATATGCTGCTCTGCATAGAAATAAGCACCGATTGCTGCTCCATAACACGGCGTATTCGTTGCTGCACCACCATCCATACAAAACTGCACCGGCACCAACTGAAGCCCACGAGACGCTACCACGGGCGACGCGCCCAGTTACTACTAAATGGGCCGGAATATTGCAGCAGCCTTTCGTGAATACTGGTTCCCATAGAAATAGCGCAGCTGTTGTAGCTCCATAACACAGCGTCATCGTTGCTGTACCACCATCCATACACAACTGCACCGCCACCAGCTGAAACTGACCAGACGCTACCATGGGGGAGCGTCCAATTAGCTACTAAATGGGCTGGAAGGTTGCAGCTGCCTTGTGTAGATACTAGTCCCGCCCCCATATATATATATATATATATATATATATATATATATAATGCAATCGTTGTAGCTCCATAGCACGGCGTCATCGTTCCTGCACCACCACCCATGCACAACGGCACCGGCTCCTCGTGTAAGCGACCAGGCGGTACCGTGGGGGACACGCGCACTTAGCCACTAAATAGGTCGGAAATTTGCAGCTGTCTTGGGTAAATACTGGTCCCTATAAAAATAGTGCAGCCGTTTTAATACCATGGCACGGCGTCATCTTTGCTGCACCACAGAACCACTGGTCCTGATGAACCACGGTTTCTGATGTGAGACATCGTTGGACGGTCCGATAAGCTGCTTCACAGCCAGGTACAGGTAAAGGGTGTGGTCGTGGTCAGAAGTTCGTGAAGACGACCTGTGATAGTAGCGAAATCACGCAGACACCGGCGGAAGTACAACGCTAATCTGAGAAAGCTGCGAAGGTCTTTAGATGTGGCTGGTTTTGGTAAATGAAGTACAGCAGCGACTTTTTCGAGATCAGGCTCAATGCCGTGCTTGCTGACGACCTGACCTAATACTTTGATGCTGTGGCTCGAAAATCGACCCTTGTTAGTGTTGAGCTGGAGACCGGCCTTGTCTAGACTCGTGAAAACGCCGTCTAAATGTCCCGGATACTGGGAGAAGCTGGACTAAAAATGACAATGTCGCACAGGTAACAAAGGCAGGTTTTCCATTTCGGGCCGCGCAGTATCGTATTGATCATTTCTTCAAATGCGGCTGGTACATTGCCCAGCCCAAAAGGCGTCACATTGAATTCGAAAGGGGCGTTAGGTGTTGCAAACGACGTGTTCTCGTTCTCGAGCTCATGGACCGCGATCTCCCCGTAGCTAGAGCACAAGTCGAGGTTCGAAAATTATTCGGAATCCTTAAGGTACCCAAAGTATCGTCAATACGAGGCATTGGATAGACATACTTACCGGTAATGTTGTTTAGTGCTCCATAATCGACGCAAAAGCGTACCCAGTCGGTCTTTTTTTAACTAGGACGACTAGAGAAGACCAAGGGCTCGCGGAAGGCCATATACCGTTCCGCGCGAGCATGCACTTGACTTGGTCTTCGATAACACTGCGTTCATAAGCCGATACACGGTAAGGGCGGTGGCGAATGACGCGGGATCCATCTGTCTCGATGAGATTAGCAGCCACCGTTGTTCACCCCAAGCCATCCAAACAAACGTCCAAACAAGTACCCTGTAACGTAAAACTATTCCGATTTGTTTTTATTCCAATCTCCTGACGTCAAATTTACGCAACCACCAACACAAGCATAGGGCGGTCACCCGCAGCGTTGTTTGATAAGCCCAATGTAACGCACTCTTCATTTTAGGAGGTCACTTCTTTCGCTTTAAAACGAATAGCATTGCCTACATTGAGCATATTTGCTGAGCGAATTGGCTGGCAAGAGGCGAGAAGCACGCTAAAGTTGAGAGGGATTTCATGGGGCCGAGCCAGAACAACGAAAGTAGATAACCGGCTGAAGAGGGTGGTGCGGGCGTCTGTGATTGATCCGCCTCCCCTTACTTAAGCTGTGGTGGATGGTCGAGAACCGCGGCGGTGTGCAACGGAACGTTAAAAATTCCGCCAGAACGGATGCTCAAACATTGACGGCATTGATATGTTCCATCTTTCTTGAGAGCAAAAGGCTGCAAGCCCTGCTTTTGGAGCTGGTTCAGATCATGATAACATCTGTGTTCATTGAACTCTAATACATCTATTTTTCCGGATGCTTACTAGCTGCCTTTGTTTCCCCCATGGCATTTTTCCTCTATGTCTCCCTTTGCCTTTCTCCCTCTATTCATATTATTTTGGATATTTGGTACTCGCCATCTGCACTGATCAAGCCCATCGTGGCGGGGCATACCCTGTGTCACATGGCATTAACTGCACGCTTCACCTCCATTACCTCTCCTTCCCTTGCTCCCCCTCTTCCCTGCTCTCCGTCTTTGTTGCCCTCACTGGCTATGACTGATCCCGCTTTGTGGTCTTGAAACACAACTAAACAAGCTTTGCACATTCTATGCCGTTGCACTTGGTGCTCGCACTTTATGCGTTTGCAGGCCCGTGATTCGCGTTTCCGACCGGTTCCCTTGACCCTGCTGCCACGAGACTGTCCACGGAAGAAAATGGAATTGAGCACGGGCACCGTTGCCTTCCTCTTCTGATGGAACTGGCTTTCTTCATCCTGACTACAATGAAGTAAAAACGCGGAATCAACATGAACGCAGATCCCTGCCATAGCCGGCCTAGCTTTCTATTTAGCCTACACGAGTTGGAAGCTAGGTAACTCAGCAGTGCTGTTCTGCCCTGCTCTACATATTTTACAATTTCTCTTTCTCGAATCACTGGTTTCAGCTCCGATCATTTTTTTCTACATAAATTTGCTTACGGTACTAAATTTCTTTTGGGTCGTTCGTAAAGACAACCCCTTTAGTTTTATATTTGATTGACCTTCCATGCCCGTTTACCCGTTACGGTGGTGCGTGCTTACTCCCCCAATTTTTTTCCTCTCTCACCAGGGAAAAAACTAGGCATGAAAAGGCGAACAAACAGGCACCGAGGACGGTGCACGTGGGACATTTGTCAAGGACGCTATTTCTTCATTAATCATCGCCCGCAAATTGGGAGGAGGAGCGCGCAGAGACGCAGTGGCTGTGTTCGCGGAAAGCATGGCAGCGAAGGTACTCTCTCACAACGATGAGGATGAGCGCTCCCAATTCGTCATTGTCTATAAGACGAGCGTCGTAGGAGGCGCGTGGAAGACGAATAGAGGAGAGCGTGGCAAGGCGCTGGCAAGTCGTGATAATATCACGAACTATAATAGGGCTTTGAACGGTAAGACGGTTTAAGGCAACGGAGTTGAGGCCCTTCAGGATATTGCAGATACGGTCCTCTTCTTACATGTCGACGGCAGAGAGCCAGGGCGTCTTCATGTAAGAGGTGTAAGATGCATCGGCTCCCTGAATGAGGGTAGCGAGCTTCTGTTTGGCTACCTCGGATCGCCCAGCAGACGTGCCGAAGATAAGACGCAGCTGCTCAGTAAATGTGGACTAATCAGGAAAGCCGTGTTCGGGGTTGAAGAACCACATTTTAGCGATTTTCGTAAGGTAGAAAGCAACATTACGGAGCATGTGTGCCTCGTCCTAATGGTTGTAAGGATTCACGCTGTCGTAATGGCCAAGCCAGTCTTCCACTTCTTCGCCGCAAAGACCACACAAAACCTGAGAATCGCGGTGCGGTGCATTGACAGACTAAGTAGTCCCAGCAGGTTGAGCAGGGGTGGGTACAGAAGTGGAAGCGTCGGTTGGTGTCATGAGTGTTCATGGCGAGCACAATCGGCGACCAGAACGGATCTCCAGGGGTGACCGGTAGAGCTCGAGGACGTGAGAAGCAGCGCATGCTCTGCCACTTGTAAGACGACGCCTGGTACGAAGAAGACAGAACCCTTGTATTGCAACGCAGCCGCGCGAGCCAGTCAGTCAGTACCAACCAGAGAAAACGATTAATATGATTATGAAAGGATGGGTGTATACAGATGAAGACGATAATCACCTACACAGTTTGCGCTCCCAATATATATATATATATATATATATATATGTATTCACCACGTGGCGTACGACCTACCATTACCTCCACCACGTGCCCGGCGCCCTACACGTCACACTCCTAATGTTCAAGCATTAGCAGCAGTTCATTATCGAAAAGTCATAAAGACGGCAATGTGACGCACGCGTCAGCCCTACGCTTCATGTCATAGGCCCCCATTACCTCTCTCTCAGTGCTTCCTTTGCCTCTGCCGATACTATGCGCACTTGTTTGCATGGCATTCGCGCTTCCCTATTGTTTCGAATTGTAGCATCATCGCTATAGTGACGTGTCTTGGCTCCGCGCCAAAGTGAATTCTTGTTTTCTTTTATTCTGCGACGTGGTTTTCCCAAACAAACTGTCTAGCTAAAGGCAGCATTCTTGCTTGCCTGTGTCACCGACGTCGTGTAATTAAATGTGCGTGTTTACGCAACAACACCATTGTTTCCTTGTCAGCGCACTGAAATTAGGCTTCGAGTATTTAAGTTCGCGTATTCGGTCAGCACCGCGGCATCATAACGTACTTACTCATTTGAGTGAGCGAGCATATCTTGGTGGTGAAGGAAGGTGAGAGCTCTCGGGTGTAGAAAGCGCAGCCGCATTTCTGCATCTCCACCTCGATGAGGCACTTTTGAAAACACACCTGCGGCAGTGAGAGAGCAAGAAAGTACTGACAGTTGAGGCCACACGTATTCCAGCAATGATGTGAGGAAATAAATGAGAATAAGAATCCAAAACGAAGTTAACACCCTCAGGCACAAGTAGGTCTGTTGAAATAATGATGACAACCCGATAAAGTCTACTTTGAATGCGCGCTGCCTTACAACTCAGGAAGGGTAATATATACCAGAGAAACATACACCTATTACATTAAGAGATCTCGTAAAATAGTTCAACAAGAACTTTACAATCTAGCAAACATTGCTCAGAACTTCAAAACTGCCTTGCTGATCTTGATTTATTGGCATCCGCTTTGAAAGGGGGTGGTGACGAATAGTTTCCTATAGCCTGTTTGAGTTACTCAAGTATGCTATACATGCTTTTCATTCGTGCATTTTCGTATAAATATCTTTAATCTATTTTGCTTTCCTCGAAACTTCTTTATATACCTTGTACAGCACCGCTATCTGTGCCCGTAAGAGATCCGGTTGTATCAATCTCAACCCTGCATTTTTACAGCGACGCTTAACACTTTCATCGCTCGATTCACTTGTCGTGTCCATGTGCAAAAGTAACCTCTCTCCTGGGCCTATCCAGGATGTAGTGCAATCGTAGGCTAAAAGTGAAGCGAAAAGTGTGCATATTCTTTCGAATAACACTTACAGCATCCAAAATAGGTCGTTTCAATGCAGCAAAGAATAAACTACGTTTCGTGTCAACATGATGAATGATAAGGTGGTCATTCACAAGAGGAAGCACAGAATAATTGATAACGACATCCGCTTGTGAGCGGGGGCGTGATGTCACTACACATGTAAAATATAATGTGCAGGTTTGTGATAGCGAAGTTTGAAACCCAGGGCCTGACGCCAGTACATGTATTATATATATATATATATATATATATATATATATATATATATATATATATATATATATATATATATATATAATGTAAAGCGGGCCTGCCTATCAAGACATTGCATTTGTGTTGTGACACTGTTATGGGAATGCCACGCACAGTGAGAACTCCTGAAGATCAGTGTGCATACGAGTAGCGGCGAAGGGGACCAAGACGACAGAGTAAACAACGGCGTCATGCTCATGCCACGGATGAACATCGTGTCCAGGACGCTCAGCGCAAGCGCCAAGCGCGGCAGGAGGATGATGATGAATGTCGTGAAGCCGAAAGAGCTCATTCGCTTGAAGGGTGTAAATTCTAACTTTAAGAATAAAGTCCCCGACGTAGAATTTTAATTTAGTTGCTCCGCGTGGGATTAACTGTGGTTCCAGTTTAAGTGTACTTGTTTTGTCTCTGGTATACTCTTTGTAGGGGCGCGAACTAGTGGCGCCAGCCAAGTCGCAGGCCGTCAAACCTTCTTTGGTAAAAGTTAGGTGTAGTGCCAGTGAATGTTGCCATGTGAATAATCGCAAGCCCCGTAGCAGTGCGTAATCGTTCTAGGTGTCGTTTACAGCTTCGTTGTTCGGCCACTTTTGCAGAGTCGATTAGAGCCCAAGTTTCTTCCACAAATTCTCTAAACGTCTTTTGCTTATCTCGATTGCTAACCGGTTGATCCTTCCGCCCTCGGTAGCGCCTTCTTATTGAGTGCGAGCGCCACCAATGGGCTTCGTTTGTTTTTGCATGCGCAGTTGGATCACAGGGCGCTCCTCTGTCTCGGGAGCGAACGCCTATCTCGCAGGGGCATGCGCAGGATAGGAGGCATGCGGTGCATTTACGTCCAGCATTACTTTGTCGCCGACGTTGGCGATCGTATTAGAAGTAAAAAGACTACTTTGAGACCGGCACAATGCGAGGCCCTCTAACGTGAAACTGTTCCAACATGTTATAATTCCAATCTCCTGACGTCCAGTTTGCGTAACCGCCGAGGCAAGCACTGGGCGGCGACCCGCCGGGTTGTCTGAAGAGACCAGTCAAACGCTCTCCTCTTTTATGGGATGTCCATTTTGTTTGCTTTAAAAACTAATAACATTGCCTACACTGAGCGCTTGATTTATCTAATTGGCTGAAAAAAGGCAAGGATCACCCTTAAGTGTAGAGGGATTCGTTGGGGCCGATCCATGGATCGGCCCCAACGAATACCTCTTTTAGTGCACTGCAGTGCACTAAAAATCGATAAACGGATGAAGAGGCTGGTGCCAGCGTTTAAAATTGGTCCGCTATCCCTTATTCGCGTGCGGTGGCTCGTCGAAAATCGCGGCGGCCTTTGACGGAAGGTAAGGAATACTGCTGAAACAGATTCTCAGCAAAGAAGATTTGGCAGAGCGAGGTCGTAAACGGGCCGAAAGTGCTCGAAAACGTTGCACGGCCACGCAAAAAGTTTTATTGTCGGCAAATAGACGCATGCGCTCCGGCAGGTGCTAGTAGCCAGTGCCTGAGCGTTCGGCGGCAGCCATCTCTGATTCCTTTCCGCACGGGGCAGCCTGTGACTATTCAGAAAGAAATTCAGTTTTTTTCGGCATATTAATGCATCCTTAACGAGTACACGTAACTTTGAAGCGGTGAGGCAGGTGAAGCGGGTGCAGCCCTAAAACTGTTGACGAATAGCCGACGTCTAATGGAAAAAAAGGTGTCGAATGAGAAATAACTTTTTTTGTTTTGTTCGGTCAATTCATGCATAATCAGTGTATACACGTCATATCAGATGAGGAGCTATCGCGGTTTTTGTGACGTCACGTGACAGACAGGCGAAATAGGGGTGGTATAAAACAGCTTGTGATCAATCGCGGAGGGCTGATTGCAGAATTGGAATAGAAATGTTTGGAATTGTTTTACGTTATAGCGCCCTCGCATGGCACGCGTGAGTCTTCACGGATTATGCAGTCGATTCAGAGGCACCAGGTTTGTTTGGTCACTTTTAAGCGCATTGTAAAAAAAAGGTTACGCCTAAATAACAGTGCACACGATCCTATTTGCCATCCTCGTCGCGCTATGCAACCAATCTCAAGTCGCCGCGCCCTTCGACAAATTTGTGAGAAACATCAACGTTAAGACGCCCAGGCTTTCATTTCCTTGAGGAACTTAGCCGTTTAGCAATCAGTGACACGTGTTACATATTTAACAGCAAATCGAATACGGATTGCTGATGACGGCATAGTAGAAATACCTCACAAAATGGAGACGACTACCACGGCATGATGTAAAAATATAACCACTTGCGCAATAACAGTTCCCCGTGTATTATATTCTTCTGGATGTTTCTCTCACTGAACACAGGAAACTACGCCGAGTCTCATCCACCGTGGTGACTTTATGGCTTTAGCGTTGCACTACTTAGCCAGAGAAAATGGAATAAAATCCCGCATATCCAGCTTTTTTCTACACGAGGGTTCAGTTCGCGTGAGTTCCACCACATGGCGTCCTGATCTCAAGCTTTTCAAACTTCCCGCGGTGACGCGGTGATGACGCCAACAAAACAGAAATAAAATAATTAAAAGCTATGCCTGCGCAACGAACTTCGCAACAATGCTTGTCCCGCCAGCGTTATCAGTGTTCGTGATAAAGCGTAGCCGCTCGTCGCCTGAAAATTACTTATCATCCCAAGAGCATTTAGTCGCGACGACCGATGATCGATTCTGGGCTTTTGGTAGGGTTCTTTTTTTTCTTTTTGATGCTACGGAGTAAACAAGCTCGGGTAACCGGCAGATGCACTCCGCGGCAGCCTTTCTTCAGTCGGCACACATTTTGAACGTCCGAATATGGCACATCGTCTACGAAAGATACCGTCGTGGACGGCTTTTGCTTTTGACCTATCCAGTTCGTTAAGATGCCCACAAATATTTCCCTAGGGACTTTGCTATTCGCACTTATGGGCCACCGCAG
Organism: Dermacentor andersoni; assembly: GCF_023375885.2. NCBI lineage: Eukaryota > Metazoa > Arthropoda > Arachnida > Ixodida > Ixodidae > Dermacentor > Dermacentor andersoni. The sequence goes on along the minus strand of NC_092814.1, from coordinate 391,143,445 downwards.
CCGCTAAATATCGAGATGTGCTAAATATTAAGATAGTTACATGAATATGTTGGTTTTGCACATTGAGACAAAATGCATGACACAAGAATTGAGCAAACTGTCTCAGTGTCGTCGTCCGTTAGCATGCTATGGCCGAAGGTGCTCGCAATATTACGGCTAATTTACTGGCCACTGGGCCAGGTACACCTTTGGGTATACAATATATAGTACTTGCAGTTAGTTCCCTACGAAGTCTCCTGTCACTGTTATCCACGTGCGTGAACGAAGAACGCTATTTAAAATTATTGTGCAGTAATAAATGCGGGATTTGTCTGTTCTCCATATTGCCTACCATGTCGCCGTTCCACCTATATAATTGAGCCGCGATGTAGGCTACCAGATATATAATGCCATAAAGGCTACCTACATACTCAAAGACCTCGCGCACAACTCCTGACACTTAGTTGTATTCAAAAATTGTGGGACTGCCAAGGGCATCCTTAAAGAATGCTCAATAATAAATTGTGGGGTATTACGTGTCGAAACCATGATCTGATTATGAGGCACACCGTAGTGGGGGACTCCGTAATAATTTGGACGACCTGGGGTTCTCTAACGTGCGCCTAAACCTAAGTAAACGGGTTTTCTCGCATTTAACACCCATCAAAATACGGCTGCCATGGCTGGGATTCAATTTCGCGACCTCATGATTAGTAGCCGAATCCCATAGCCACTAAGCAACTACGGTGGATAGGGAATGCTGCCATTTTGAGGAAGGTGACAGTCGGCATGTGAGGCAATTTGTTCCCATCCTCATTTCCCCAGAATCGGTACTAGCCGTCGAAGAATGATACCATAGAGTGCACTGTATTTAATGTGATGCATTCCATGTCCAATATTTCAGACCGATGTCCAATTTTCAGTGGTTTCACCTTTCACAAAATGGCCGCATTTTGTTGGCCTCTGTTCATATTTTGGAGGATTTTTAATAGACGTTAAAAGCATAGCACAGCCCCCTGACCACGCTGCTCAAAAAGTAATGTTATTTTCATGAGGTCTTGTGCAAGCTTCTGCCGTCTTGCCGTTCAGCAACATTTGATTTCTCTGTCACTTGTACCCCATTTTGACGACTACGATCCCACGGAAGTTGGCAATGATGTAATTGTCATTTCATTCTCACTGTCAACCTAAACTCTCTTGACATCAGTACAGTTAATGAATGCTAATTTCTTGGAATAATTCTTGACTCAAACTTAAAATTTACGAAGGATATCGCCTATTTGAAGCTCAAGATTTCTCCCGGTATTAGACTTTTACTTAAAACTAGATATTATTTAAGCAAACCAACATTGCTAACCTTGTAATATTCTTTTATTCACGGCCATCTAAATTATTGCATTACAGCATGGGGTAACAATATCCAACTCAGACAGCACCACTACAGCATTTGCAGAATCAAGCCATCCTGATATTTTCGTTCAGCTCATTCAACTGCACTGCTTCTGATATGGGGGGGACGCGACGGGGCGGCGTGACGTGCGGACGTGTCTGCATCAGCTCCGCCAACCGAAGTTGACCTACTTGTTCCAATGTACTTTTTCCTCACGATTTCTACTGGGACGACTCCGGGAAGTTACAAGGAGCAATTGGATGGCGCATCTATCACGGTAGGTCCACTGAAACCTTTTTTGTGGGTCCTTTCTCCGACACCAAGGGTTTAGCCTATTTTGGCTTAGCACGACATCGGCTCCGCCGTAGCGCGGGAAGGCGCGGCCGCTCGCTTAGCCGACGCCAAAGAGCGTTCCAGAACATTCCGCCATGCCTTACGAGGCAATGGTAGAGGGAGAGCAAATCTCCAAAGAAGACGCCGAGTCCAACGGCTGGATTACCGCTCACAGAAAGCGGAACGCGGACAAAACCTGCGTCGAGAACGAGACGCGCAAGGCAAAGCAAAAAGGCGCCCGCGTTGGCGCCAAACAAGCCAGCCAGCTAAGAAAGGTTGCCGCAGCCTCCAGGCAACCGCGCCTGCCTAAATCCCACTTTCGAGTTGTCGTCCGCCCGGGGGGAGGGTTGGACGTGCGAAAATGCAGTCAGATCAAAGTCACGAACGCCATTTTAATGGCGGCCAAGCTGCCCCCGGTGGCAGCCGAGGAGGATATCGTGTGTGCGAATGCAATGCAGAATATCTTTGTTATAAGCACACCCTCCGAATTGAACGCCAGTGCATACTCCCAAGTCCGGGAGATTATCTTGGCGGATAAACGGCACCCTATCGCGGCATACATTACGCCTCCGGGTAATATCTGCAGAGGCGTGGTCAGAGGCGTCGATGCCGATCTGCCCGAAGCTGCACTGCAAAGCCTTTTTGTCACACCCAGAAACCCGATGGTGCTCGGAGTCAGGCGCATAAAAGAGTCGACTACCGTGATCATACTGTTCAACGGCATGAAAGTGCCCAACTATGTCCGCTGCGGCCCCAACATGGTGCGCTGCACGCTGTACAAGAGGCAAATAGACACTTGCCGCAACTGCGGACGAGTCGGTCACAGGCACGACGTTTGCCCCAGGCCGACCGAAAAAGTGTGTGAAAAGTGCGGAACTTTGCAAACCACAAACGGACACGAATGTGTGCAACCCAAGTGCGCGCTTTGCGGAGACGCTCACCTCACCGGCGACCGAACTTGCAAAAACAGGTATCAAGTTCCTTATGTCGTGAGGAGACGACGCAGAAGAGGAAGGAAACGCGGCAACAAGAAGAACAACGCAACAAGCAACGCTGGGGGTCGAGGAACCCCAGCTCCAGCCACAACGCCAGCTACGAACGCTCCCAAGAACGCCACCGCGGAACGTTCTAGATCGAGATCCAGGAGCAGATCCCGGGTCCGGATCAACTCACAACCCACCTGGGCGGACAAGGCAGCCAAAACAGGTGAGACCCGTGCTCCCGCACAACAAGGGCCACTCCAAGAGCAAACGCTAGGCAAAATTCAATCACACGAGCGCGAAAACGCGTCTCTTAAAAAGGAACTATCTGAAATTAGGTCATTATTGCAGGAAATGCAGCAGAGAGAACGCGCGATCGGCGGCCAAGCTGCCGCCTCTCTTAACAGAGGCGCTAAACGCAGGGCGAGCCCCGAGCCCATGGACGAGGAGACGCTTAACGTCTCGGGGATTAAGCAACTGCTTGACCAGCTAAGATCGGACATAGTTGCCGAAATTAGCCCCATCAAGCTCCAACTGAACGAGCACACAGCGAGGCTCCAAATTTTAGAAACCGACAGACAGCTTGCGCTGCTAGGTACGCCCCCACTACGTAAGTAAAATGGCTAACTCAAGCAATCTAGTTATCTGGCAATGGAATTGCGCCAGCTTCCGCAAAAGGAAGGCAGTCTTGCAACAACTACTTAGCTCTGCTAACGAAAGGCCGTCAGTAATCCTCCTCCAGGAAACACTCACCGATGTGATCGCTCTTCGCGACTACCATGCAGAAGCGCACTTTTCGGAGGGCAAAAGAGGAATAGCGACACTCGTCTCAAAGAGTCTCGCCTATTTACGTCACGACGTTAGGCCGAACTTAAAAGTCGAACACATGATGATCGAGCTCATCCAAAACGCTAAACTCAACCAATCCGTTTTCATTCTGAACGTGTACAGCTCGCCAGCCGACAGAAGGGAGACGTTTAACGCTCTCTTCCAGAAGGCATGTCAAATTGCAGGCGATCATCCGCTTATCATAGCAGGGGACTTTAACGCACAACACCAAGATTGGGGTTACATCAAAGATACGGCCAAGGGCAAGGCCCTCGCGGCACAGATAGCAGCCTGCGGTCTCACCTTGGTCACCGATCCAAAATACCCCACCAGAATTGTCAACTCAGTCAGCAGGGATACCACGCCAGACCTGACCATGGTTAGGAATGCGGAGGAACCGGTATGGACCAATTAAAAGAGAACCTCAGCAGTGATCACTACATCAGCAGCCTCGCGATAAGAGTGTCATCACCGCCTCTCAGAAAATTCAGAGTAACGGATTGGGACCTCTTTAGAGCTATCAGAAAGAAGGACGAGACTAAATACAGCTCGTTAGAGGAATTAGTCGCCCGCCTCCGAGAAGACGTTGCTGCTTCCACAAAGGAAATAGAGACGGACAAAGAGGTAGAGCGCATGGACAGTAGATTAGCACACCTACTAGAAGCCAAAAACGCGCTACAGGCACAATGGAAAACACAAAAGTTAAATAGACGCCTACGCAAAAAGATTGCAGAACTTAATAAGCAAATAGATGAACATAGCCAAACCCTCGCTCGGCAACAATGGGACGAAGTATGCAACGCCGTCGACGGGCAAATGAGGAGCGGAGCAAAATGGAACATCCTCAAGCATCTGCTTGGGGACAAACAATCCAAAGCCAATCAGAGGCTCACTATTGATAGGCTCATCCACAACTTAAAGAACTCTGGCATGACCGAGAAACAAATTACAGACGAGTTGGCCTCGAGGCACCTCTGTATCGAACCCGGCTCAAACAATAACTACCTCTCTGCGACGCACGAGAATGAAACGGACCCTCTGGGCTCCCCCTTCACGCACGCGGAGGTGAGACAGGTATTATACGAACTCAATTGCAGATCAGCACCGGGTCCCGATGGGATAACAAATAAACTCTTAAAGAATTTGGATGATGGGGCCATCGAGCTCCTCACAAATAAAATCAACGAGGTTTGGGAGACAGGCGAGGTACCACTGGAGTGGCGTAACGCGACCGTAATCCTCATCCCGAAGCCAGGGAAACCCTTAGAGCTTGGCTCGCTCCGGCCGATTTCACTCACTTCCTGTGTGGGAAAGGTCGCCGAGCACGTCATTCTCAATAGGGCCACTAAATTCACAGAGGAAAGGAATCTATTTCCGTTTAATCAAATTGGATTCAGACCATCCATGTCCACACAGGACGTAATGCTGCTTCTAAAACACAAGATTATTGACAAGGCTTCCAGAGACACCAGAGCCGTCCTGGCACTGGACCTAGAAAAGGCCTTCGACAAGGTAACACACTCTCACATACTCGAATCGATTAAAGAAACAGGTCTAGGAGAAAAATTCTACAAGTACATCAGCTCCTTCCTAAAGGATAGAAAAGCCACTATTCGCCTAGGAGCTCTGGGCTCGAGAACATTCGATCTCGGACCCAGAGGCACCCCGCAAGGGGCAGTCCTCTCCCCGTTTTTATTTAACTTATCCATGAGAGCTCTTTCCCAAAAGCTGGCCGAGATTGAGGGTATCGGTCACGCCTTCTACGCCGACGACATCACAGTCTGGTGCGAGGGAGGTAGCGACGGGTACATCGAAGAAAAATTACAAAGAGCGATCACAGTCGTTCAGGAGTTTCTCGCGAAGGCAGGACTCTGCCTGTCGGCTAAGAAATCGGAACTGCTACTATACCGACCCACAATCGGTGCAAAGAAAGGGACACCTCCCAATATCTCTATCACCACCGAGACCGCATCCGTCATTCCGGTAGTACACAGAATTAGAATCCTGGGCATGTTCCTGGAGGAGGACGGCAGTAATGACTACACCTTAGAGCGCATCGCTACCAAAGCCGATTCCATGACAAAGTTAATCACGAGGGTGGCCAACAAAAAAGGGGGGCTATCGGAGGATAATCTTAGGTGACTCTTCCACGCCTTCCTAATCAGCCACATTAACTATATAGCCCTGGCCCACAAATGGAGCAGAAGGGACGCAGCTAGAGTAGAAACAATCATTCGCAAGAGCATAAAAAAGGCACTGGGTCTCCCACAGAGCAGCAGTACCGAAAGGCTGTTGGAGCTAGGTTTCCACAACACCTTTGAAGAGATAGTCGAGGCGCAACAGATGGCACAAGTTGCAAGACTGGCTTCCACGGAAGCCGGCAGACAGCTACTAGCGCATATCGGTCAAGGTTCGTGCATCACCAAACAGAGGGAGTGCGCGCTTCCCGTCAAAGTCAGAGAAATGTATTCAGTATCCCAGATACCTAGAAATATGCACCCTCAGCAGAATTACGGCAGACGTAAAGCGAGGGCCAGGGCCCTTCTTAGCCTAGCGGCTAAGATTCAGGACAACGTCGCCTTCGTCGACGCTGCGCAATACGCTGCTTCCAATCATTTTGTTTCGGTGGCTACATCGCTGCGGGGGGAGCTGCTGACGTCGCTTACGCATCAAAATGTAAACGCCGACAAAGCCGAACAGGTGGCTGTAGCCATCGCCATGGCCACCACGAACCGTTCCACTATCTTCTCAGACTCGCGAGCTGCCGTTAGAGCATTCATGAAAGGCTCGGTATGCAAGGAAGCCGCTCGCGTTCTCTCTGCAGCATCTTGGACAGGCAAAAAGCACTTAATCTGGTTCCCCGGTCACATGGGCAGCGATGCTCATGAAGCCGTCCCCAACGCCAACGAACTTGCTCACTCCCAGGCGCGAGATCTCACCCGCCGCGCCGGAAGTGGGCAATCGGAGGCTGGGGAATGGCAATGGCACAGGGACCCTCTCCTTACTTTTAACGAGGTCTGCAAGCACTATCAACTAGGGCATCGGAAGTTTCCACTTCCACACCCACACCTAAACAGACCACAGGCAATCACCCTGCGAATGCTGCAGACGGAGACGTATCCGTCTCCATTTATTTGCTCAAAGTTCCTAGGCGGCATCAACCCGGGCTGTCCGCGCTGTCGACATCCCAGATGCACTCTTAAGCACATGCTCTGGCAATGCCTCGACTTGTGCGGGGGCTCAGGGTCTCCCTCTTCGGAGGAAGACTGGCTCCGGCTCATCACCAGCTCCACCAAGGAAGAGCAACTCAGGGCGGTCCAGAGAGCCCGCGATATCGCCGAGAGTCTCAACCTCCCGGCTCCGTCGTGGGTGCGGCCCGCAGACGCTGCCCCCTAACGGGGACACTCATCGTCTTCTCAGGACCAAAATAAAAGTTCTTTGTCTGTCTGTCTGTCTGCTTCTGATATGCTTCTCAACCACAGAATACTTTCAGTAAAAAATCTTGCGAAATATAACTTATTCGTTATGTTATTTAAGGTAACACGTAATTCTCCTCCAGTAAATATATTTGCTGAGGCTACTTTGGTTAACTTGAACGGCACAAGATTCGCAGCTAACAACAATTTTTTATTGTCACTAATACATACTAATTATGGAATACAATCTGGATATTACGCAGCATTCTCTAGTTGGAACAGCCTCCCACTAGATGTCAAGCGCTCTTCGTCTTTAGGTGTCTTCCAGAAAATGTCATTCACTTCTCTACTGGATGGCCAAAATAATCCACATATCTAAGCTATTCACTTCACTCCTGCTCATTTCATTTTCATTTTTCATTTTTCTTTAGTTATTTTTCTGATTTGTAGCCTTTATAAATATTTTTGGTATGTTCTGTTGCAAATGCCTTTAACTACTGTTTTAATTCCACGACTACCTATTCAATTTGTATTATTTTGCAGTTTACCACAATTACTTTGTATAATCTTGCACTTAGTGACTTCTGTATGGCTGTTCTATGCTGTGTATTTCCTCTAATGTGTATATTTTCTGACAGGAGGTCCCCTTTCAGCCACATGCTCTGGGACCTCCTTCTGTATACTTGTGTAAGCATGTATGTCTCCTCTTTATTAAACAAATAAGCTGAAACTGAAACTGATCCATGGAATGGAAGCCGTTTAAATGAATTCTACCGTGGATACGACAGCCGCTTTTGCTTACTGCGAATGAGAATATTGCATTAATAAGCGCCATTCCTAAGTATATAATTTCACAGCCTAAAGATTACGCGTATCCCCCACACTGTACAAATCGTCCTAAGCGATGCTTTCTTTGTTGCTTGCTTTGATAGACGTTAATTAGCGGTAATACTGACTGCGAATGTATGGTTTCTTCAGCGCATAGTGCAATACGAGAGTAGTGAGTTGATGGCCAAGTGTTACCTAGCATGCACTACTGTCTTTGTCTGCGTTGTACACAACATACAGCCAGCCGTGTTCGCTTGAGGCGTTGTTGTGCGTCATTCTTTGTAACCTGTGAGAGGGTTGAGCATTGTCATTGCTTCACATGGCACATCGCAGCGCGGCAGACGTGTTGGCAGAATTATGGTGCTCTACGTGTAAAACCATTATCGGATTATGAGGCACGCCATAGTGGCATACTCCGGAATAACTTTGATACCCTGGTGTTCCTTAACGGGACTTTAAATCAATGTGCACGACCGTTGTTGTATTTGGCTCCCGTAGAAATCTGCCTCCCGTGGCGGGAATCGAACCCTCGACCTCCAGAAATGCGATAGCCGTCAAGCTACCGCGATGGGCACAGAAGTCGTGATTTGACGTGCGAGCACTTCAGTTGTGACACCTATAACCTACCGTAATTAATTGTGGCTTTGCAGCTCGACGCCCTGCGTCAGTTGTCCACTTTACAAAATTGCATGGGGTTTATTTTTTACAAATAGCAGAGACGCACAGTAGCGTGCCTTCAGATGGCCCGCAACAACTGTCGTGTCTAAAGTAGTTGAGTTTCGTTATCTTTACACGTCGCCTTTTCCTTGTCCCGTCTTTCCCCCCAGCATGAGAACTGCGAGCGAAGAATGGCAAGGCTGTTATTCACTCGTTTCACGAATACCCCGGTTTTACGCATTCTCCACCTCTTCTCTCTGCTCCCTCTCTACTAATATATTTACCTCTCTTGAGCGTTTGCATGTAAGGATAAGGGGACGCGCGGCAGTTTTTTCAATGCTTTTTGAGGGGGGTCACGGATAATTGCAGCTGTCAAGAGGCTTATGTGACGACACCCAGGGATCTCCAGAGGGCACTATGCACATGTGACGCGATAGAAAGGTCCACACGAGTTTCTTGGGCCGCATTTCCTCTTTTCCACGCGCCTTTCACGTATATGCACGCTATGAACCTTTAAAAATGTTGTCTGTTTAAATGTGGTCTGTCTTTAAAAATGTTTTAAAATGTTCACTTTAAAAGTGTTGTCTGTGTTGGCGTACCAAGGCGTGGTGCCTTGGCGTCATCGCGTCCTTTGTGCGGTTTACAGGCTGCGAGGCCAACTGGCCGGCTTGCCCACTAGGCTTTCTGCCTTCAGGAGCCACGTTATCCTATTGCAAGGACGCAAATTGTCTATCGAGTTTACTACAGGCCTACAAGACTTTTTTTTCATCCGGTTCATTATTTGCGCCCTCCACAGCGATACTGCTGAAGTACTTCCTTTTTACTATACTGCATAACTAAGTGAACTTGTTTTCGAATTATATTCTCCAAAGATGCTATATTGTTGCTATTATTGTCGTACGTGATCTACATAGAGTACTCAGGCACCCTCTAATGAAATGCTTTCAGTTTTTGAATGATTACACCCGCCATTAAGATGCAAATAAAAGTAACTTGAACTCATTTTCCCAGAAGTAAACGCTGACGTCATCCTGAACAAAATCCACAAGCGCTGTAGCACTCGATCTTTTGATGCCCCTATTCGCAAGCTTTTGTTTGGGGGGAGGGGCGAGGTGATCTTGTACCGTAGAAACGTCCCCTGGACATCTCTGATGTACTCGTTTTTATTCTCAAGCACCGAATGTAAATTGTTATCGCCGCAACTCCATGATGTCCTGGTGGCAGGTCACCATTGCGTGTCGCGCAAGTATGACCACGGCGATTCATTTAGGTTAGCATATACTATATTGTGCTTCATACTTCGCCACAGCTATGCCAGAGCTCGAAGAGGCCGTCCAACTTACTGGGCCTTTTTCTTCTGTTTGTTCCCGAAGAGTGTGTGCCTTTCGCTGTGGTTACCAAATGTGCCCAACGGTATGCTACCCCTCAAGCCTTTCTGGTGACCTGAGCAACTAAAGTCGCAGGATTTCTGCAACACGGCGTTGTCGTTCAATAGGGCTATCCTCAAATACTTTTCGCGGATTTCACTCACCATTTTCTCTCCAGTGCCGTCTGTTACACTACCCGCTCGTGCTAAACACAACGCAAACACGCAACGACCTTAATGAAGTATCAATTACACGCTATTTGGAAAGATTGGTTGCGCTTTGTAGACGATCACAAGAAAGAAAACGAAACAGGCGCAAACTAGTTTACGCCTGTCCCGCTGTTTGCGCCTTCCGCTGATTACCGGGATAGGAGCGTGGTCCTGTCTTTTGGTAACAATATTGGTCTACAGCCTTGCTCAACAGCACCGCTCAATATTCATCACTTTTTTTGTCGACAGGAGCCTACTGTATTTCCTCTGAATATACTTTCGGCTTCATGTGTGACCTTGCGCGCCTGCTTAATCTGTTGCGATGACGGTGACCGTTGTCGTCAGGCTGCTGCCTCATTCTGAGCTTCGCCATCACCAGCGAGCACAGAAAGCTGTCTTCACAAACAAACCACCGACATTTGAGCCCATGTATTCGCAGCATTCTGCATTTGGAAGCTGGGCACGCTAACCATTACGTTACCCCCCCCCCCCCCCACTTTCGTTGTATCTGCATTCCTACTTCTCATTTTCGTTGCGAAAGCAGGTAGAATGGACGCAGAAACGCAAAAGTAAAGATTGCTTGAGCCGCTAGCTGACACATGGCCTTAACTTTGGCAGGCTACTCTCACTGAAGCGCATGTAGGCTTGCGGCTGCGTGCAGATCGTCGCCTTAGCTTCATTGTAAATTTGCTTTCACTGACTCTTTTCGGGTAAAAGTGAAACGCTGGACAAAAATGAGCCGTACCATTGTATTCATTTTCGTGTTTTCTAGGTTTAAATCAAAAACGTTCATTCCTAACTTTAAAGCAGCAACTGCTTTATCATGAGCGGCTTGAACGCTCATTTACACAAATCATCATCATCATCATCATCAGCCTAGTTACGCCCACTGCAGGGCAAAGGCCTCTCCCATACTTCTCCAACTACCCCGGTCATGTACTAATTGTGGCCATGTTGTCCCTGCAAACGTCTTAATGTCATCCGCCTACCTAACTTTCTGCCGCCCCCTACTACGCTTCCCTTCCCTTGGAATCCAGTCCGTAACCCTTAATGACCATCGGTTATCTTCCCTCCGCATTACATGTCCGGCCCATGCCCATTTCTTTTTCTTGATTTCAACTAAGATGTCATTTACACGAGTTTGTTCCCTCACCCAATCTGCTCTTTTCTTATCCCTTAACGTTACACCTATCATTCTTCTTTCCATAGCTCGTTGCGTCGTCCTCAATTTCAGCAGAACCCTTTTCGTAAGCCTCCAGGTTTCTGCCCCGTAGGTGAGTACTGGTAAGACACAGCTGTTATACACTTTCCTCTTGAGGAATAGTGGCAACCTGCTGTTCATGATCTGACAATGCCTGCCAAACGCACCCCAGCCCATTCTTATTCTTCTGGTTATTTCAGTCTCATGATCCGGATCCGTGGTCACTACCTGCCCTAAGTAGATGTATTCCCTTACCACTTCCAGTGCCTCGCTACCTATCGTAAACTGCTGTTCTCTCCCGAGACTGTTAAACATTACTTTAGTTTTCTGTAGATTAATTTTCAGACCCACCCTTCTACTTTGCCTCTCCAGGTCAGTGAGCATGCATTGCAATTGGTCTCCTGAGTTACTAAGCAAGGCAATATCATCAGCGAATCGCAAGTTGCTAAGGTATTCTCCATCAACTTTTATCCCCAATTCTTCCCACTCCAGGTCTCTGAATACCTCCTGTAAACATGCTGTGAATAGCATTGGAGATATCGTATCTCCCTGTCTAACGCCTTTCTTTATTGGGATTTTGTTGCTTCCTTTGTGGAGGATTACGGTGGCTGTGGAACCGCTATAGATAGCTTCCAGTATCTTTACATATGGCTCATCTACACCCTGATTCCGTAGTGCCTTCATGACTGCTGAGGTTTCGACTGAATCAAATGCTTTTTCGTAATCAATGAAGGCTATATATAAGGGTTGGTTATATTCCGCACATTTCTCTATCACCTGATTGATAGTGTGAATATGGTCTATTGTTGAGTAGCCTTTACGGAATCCTGCCTGGTCCTTTGGTTGACAGAAGTCTAAGGTATTCCTGATTCTATTTGCGATTACCTTAGTAAATACTTTGTAGGCAACGGACAGTAAGCTGATCGGTCTATAATTTTTGAAGCCTTTGGCGTCCCCTTTCTTATAGATTAGGATTATATTCGCGTTCTTCCAAGATTCCGGTACGTTCGAGGTCATAAGGCATTGTGTATATAGGGCGGCCAACCTTTCTACATTTCAACATTTCAACACTACTTTCAACATTTCTGTCTTATATAAACTTAGGTCTCTGGTACCAAACTGGCTAAAGCTCCAGTTATATTATGCACTAGTTCATTCTCATCTCACTTACTGTCTCTTAATATGGGGTACGACTTCAGGAACGAACCTTGAAAGGTTAAAAATTGTACAGAAGAGAGCTGTTCGCTGCATAGAAAATCTGGAACCAACTGAACACACTGCGCCATTTTTTAACAAGCTTAAATTGCTTACAGTTAACCAACTGTTTAATCTGAAGCTCGCCTTGTATATTCGCAAGGAAATTGGAAATGAATGAAGTAGTTATATGGCTCAGTGCTACCCTACTAACGTTCCCTATGATCTCCGACACGAGCGATTTAGAATACCGGTATTCAGAACCATTTACGGTAATCAAACATTGATCTACCTTATACCTAATCTTCTCCGCAACAACAGTTATATCCACGAACTTATTGAAAAATGTACTTCTATCCACAGTTTCAAGAAAAATGTTACAATGTACTTACTATCTGGTACTCTGTCCTAAATAAGTTCTGGAGCTTAAAAAAAAAAAAAAAAACTTTTTTATTCTTCTATAACCTCTGTGTTCTGCTGCATTTTCTAACAGTTATACATTGCTAGGAATGGTTACGTTACATTTTGTATAACGCTTGCACAAACTTTGTACTTTTTAATATGTTGCCATTTATGTACGCGTTTGTTCTTGTTATGGTTTATTGCTGATGCATTATTGTGTGATTCCGTTACTCAATTTAAGATGCCTGATCGCGATGTTACTTCTGTTCATGAAAATCTTTTTGTGGCGCTTTATTGTACAAAGCCATTGTTTTTCTTTTTTTATTCTCACTGCTTCTGAGCAAATGTATGGGTGGAGGGACCTTAGTCAGGCAGAGTTCATCTGCCTTTAGTCCTTTCAACCCAGGCAATGTGTGTCTGAATAAACAAACAAACTGAAACTGAAACTGAAACTGAAACAGTGTTCCCACCATCCTTCAACAAATCTGCTGTTACCTGATCCTCCCCAGCTGCCTTCCCCCTTTGCATAGCTCCCAAGGCGTTCTTTACCTCTTCCGGTGTCACTTGTGGGATTTCAAGTTCCTCTAGACTATTCTCTCTCACCTTATCGTCGTGGGTGTTACTGGTACGGTATAAATCTCTATTAAACTCTTCAGCCACTTGAACTATCTCATCCATATTAGTAACGATATTGCCGGCTTTGTCTCTTAACGCACACATCTGATTCTTGCCTATTCCTAGTTTCTTCTTTACTGCTTTTAGGCTTCCTCCGTTCCTGAGAGCCTGTTCAATTCTATCCACATTATAGTTCCTTATGTCCGCTGTCTTACGCTTGTTGATTAACTTAGAAAGTTCTGCCAGTTCTATTCTAGCTGTAGGGTTAGAGGCTTTCATACATTGGCGTTTCTTGATCAGGTCTTTCGTCTCCTGCGATAGCTTACTGGCTTCCTGTTTAACGGCGTTACCACCGACTTCTATTGCGCGCTCCTTAATGATGCCCATAAGATTGTCGTTCATTGCTTCAACACTATGGTCCTCTTCCTGGGTTAAAGCCGAATACCTGTTCTGTAGCTTGATCCGGAATTCCTCTAGTTTCCCTCTTACCGCTAACTCATTGATTGGTTTCTTATGTACCAGTTTCTTCCGTTCCCTCCTCAAGTCAAGGCTAATTAGAGTTCTTACCATCCTATGGTCACTGCAGCGCACCTTGCCGAGCACGTCTACATCTTGTATGATGCCAGGGTTCGCACAGAGTATAAAGTCGATTTCATTTCTAGTCTCACCATTCGGGCTCCTCCACGTCCTCTTTCGGCTAACCCGCTTGCGGAAAAAGCTATTCATTATCCGCATATTATTCTGTTCTGCAAACTCTACTAATATCTCTCCTCTGCTATTCCTAGAGCCTATGCCATATTCCCCCACTGCCTTGTCTCCGGCCTGCTTCTTGCCTACCCTGGCATTGAAATCGCCCATCAGTATACTGTATTTTGTTCTGACTTTACCCATCGCCGATTCCACGTCTTCATAGAAGCTTTCGACTTCCTGGTCATCATGACTAGATGTAGGGGCGTAGACCTGTACAACCTTCATTTTGTACATCTTATTAAGTTTCACAACAAGACATGCCACCCTCTCGTTAATGCTATAGAATTCCTGTATGCTACCAGCTATGTTCTTATTAATCAGGAATCCGACTCCTAGTTCTCGTCTCTCTGCTAAGTCCCGGTGGCACAGGACGTGCCCGCTTTTTAGCACTGTATATGCTTCTTTTGGCCTCCTGACTTCACTGAGCCCTATTATATCCCATTTACTGCCCTGTAATTCCTCCAATAGCACTGCTGGACTCGCCTCACTAGATAACGTTCTAGCGTTAAACGTTGCCAGGTTCATATTCCAATGGCGGCCTGTCCGGAGCCAGGGATTCTTAGCACCCTCTGCAGCGTCGCAGGTCTGACCGCCGCCGTGGTCAGTTGCTTCGCAGCTGCTGGGGACTGAGGGCCGGGGTTTGATTGTTGTGTTCATATAGGAGGTTGTGGCCAAGTACTGCACCAGGGTGGCCAATCCTGCTCTGGTGAGAAAGTGCGTTACCGGTTCTGGTCACCGAGATCAGGCCGCACTCCAGGCCTGTTTGTGTAATTTTCTCAACACACGGTTGTTGTTGCTTTTTTTTTCTGGTATTTTCCGGTGGAGAATTGTGCGGCCCGGGATTTGAATCACGGTCCTCTTGCACGGGAGGCGGATACTCTACCGTCCCCGCAGGAGTTAAATTAAAAATTAAATTATGGGATTTTACGTGACAAAACCACTTTCTGATTATGAGGCACGCCGTAGTGGAGGACTCCGGAAATTTCGACCACCTGGGGTTCTTTAACGTGCACCTAAATCTAAGTACACGGGTGTTTTCGCATTTCGCCCCCATCGAAATGCGGCCGCCGTGGCCGGGATCCGATCCCGCGACCTCGTGCTCAGCAGTCTAACACCATAGCCACTGAGTAACCACGGCGGGTCCCGCAGGAGTTGTACGCATCATCAGTGGTGCCCTATTTGATCAGTCAAGGTGGACCAATCTGAGCTCGGTTATACCGCACGGATGGCACTCGGCTAGAGAACCTGGTATTTACGACCTGCACATCTGTGGCCATATATAATTGAAGATATGTATCTTTTTTTTTTCATTTTAGCAGGGTTCCCGTACAGTGATAAAATAAAGGAAAAGACATTAAAAAGAAAGAAAAAAAAGAAAAAGGGAAAAAACAGAAGGAACATAACAGGTGATTCGAACTCGTGACCCTTCGATGTTGCCCGGAAAGATAGCTCAGTCGGTTGGTTCGTCAGGCCCCAGGCTATTTTCAAGCGCCACAGCTCCTACTCCGAGCCTCGTACTTACGTGGAAAGGGACTGATCTCGTTCTGGACTGAGTCCGAGTGGTTGGAAGGCATACTTTGTTGGAAAAATGGCTGCCCGAGCAGAAGAGCGAACTCGAGCGGCTTTAGAGACTAGGAAAACTGCCTTAAAATATTTAGACTTGAGGGAAGCTTCGTTAACCAACTATAACACGGCAATCAGCACTCGAATACGACGAGAGAAATTAATGAGACGTGGAAAATTTTCTTGAAATAAATATGGTTTGCGAGACAAATGCTTGTAAGTATTGAACCTCTTAAAAGATGAGGGGAAATATGCGCTCACCGAGAGGGCATCATCCGCACGAGACCACCACCAGGCACCTTACTGAAACGTGGAGGGCTTTGCGGCCGGAACAAAGCCTCCCGTCCCCGCCGGCCAAGAGGGGAAAACGCGTTTTCCGATCGCTCAAGGTTGCGCGGACATAGTATAACTCTAGCGTCTAGGAGAAGCTTAACCAGGTGCGATGGCGGTGGGAAGCTAGCCGCCAGAATAACTATCTCAAGGACTGCTACTGACGAGGGCGAAATACCTTCGTGTAATTATAATAACCCTAATAGGACTACTTTCGAAAGAAAAAAAAGGAAACGGGCCAGAGGGCTTACTACGAGAGCTATGACTGATAGTTTTCTATATATATATATATATATTCATCTCATGTATGGGATCGCATGCGCGCGCTGTTGCTTTGTCTCTGCGTGTAGTAGTTAAGAGAGCCAGTTTAAGGGCGGAGAAGAAGGAAGGAAAGGAAAGCAAGACTACAGCGCCGTGGTTGTAAAGCCCACCCGTGGTAGAGAAACGGAAGGCGATATAAGCGTGCGTGGCCATGATACGCACACGACAAACTGCCTTAAAATATTTAGACTTGAGGGAAAGCTTCGTTAACAAACGATAGCACAGCAATCAGCACTCGAATATAATTATAACCCTAATAATAATTGTAAATATTCATCTCATCTATGGGATCTAATGCGCGCGCTGTTGCTTTGTCTCTGCGTGTAGTAGTTAAGAGAGCCAGTTTAAAGGCGGAGAAGAAGGAAGGAAAGGAAAGTCTCTGAAGCAAAAATGCAGCGCCGTGGTTTTAAAGCGCAACCGTGGTAGAGAAACGGAAGGCGATATAAGCGTGCGTGGCCATGATACGCACACGACAAACTGCCTTAAAATATTTAGACTTGAGGGAAAGCTTCGTTAACAAACGGTAGCACGGCAATCAGCACTCGAATATAATTATAACCCTAATAATAATTGTAAATATTCATCTCATCTATGGGATCTAATGCGCGCGCTGTTGCTTTGTCTCTGCGTGTAGTAGTTGAGAGAGCCAGTTTAAGGGAGGCGAAGAAGGAAGGAAAGGAAGGTCTCTGAAGCAAAATTGCAGCGCCGTGGTTTTAAAGCGCACCAGTGGTAGAGAAACGGAAGGCGATATAAGCGTACGTGGCCATGGTACGTACCCGACAAACTGCCTTAAAATATTTAGACTTGAGGGAAAGCTTCGTTAACAAACTATAATACGGCAATCAGCACTCGAATACGACGAGAGAAATTATTGAGACGTGGAAAATTTTCTTGAAATAAATATGGTTTGCGAGACAAATGCTTGTAAGTATTGAACCTCTTAAAAGATGAGGGGAAATATGCGCTCACCGAGAGGGCATCATCCGCACGAGACCACCACCAGGCACCTTACTGAGACGTGGAGGGCTTTGCGGCCGGAACAAAGCCTCCCGTCCCCGCCGGCCAAGAGGGGAAAACGCGCTTTCCGATCGCTCAAGGTTGCGCGGACATAGTATAACTCTAGCGTCTAGGAGAAGCTTAACCAGGTGCGATGGTGGCACGCATAGCGTGGGAAGGTAGCTGCCAAAATAACTATCTCAAGGACTGCTGCTGCTGCTGCGCTAAGGATACTATATGTCGAGGTCATGTCGCTGCCGATACGGGCCGGGACTACGTATCGACGAAAGGGCATCACACTGCCGGTGCACCCGGAAAGTTACTGCATGATGAAAGCAGAAAATAAGACTGTTTTTCAGTTCTGGCAACTTATTATGCAAGAACACAAGGCACCTGCCACGATGACACATTTTTTCTGATAACAGTAGCACACAACGGAAGATTGATATAGTTCTTGAAAGGGTTTATATTTAATTTTTCATCGCAGAATCACAAGCGCAGGGAGCACCGCGCGTATGCTGCGGCCACGTAATGTAGCCACGCTCTTTTATTGCGAAAGCAATAGTGCTGGCACTTTCGGCACATCGGTGGTCGTGGCGCCTCCTTACACAGCTGCGCGTCCCGTGACCGTGTGACGTCACGCCAGACCGCGGCATCGATGGTGGAGGCGAAGCCTTGCGTGCCGCTGCTGCGGCGCTACGGAGAGAGGGCGCTCGCTGGTGTGACTTCACGTTAGGAGGATAAATGGGGCTACAGCTCGGCTCCTCGCAGTGGTCGGAGCGCTGCCTTGCGCTATGTCGGATGATGTATAGCCATAAGTTTAACAAAGGGTAACCATGTCCACACTATCAGCCGAACCAAGGCGCAGCCAAGGGTATTGCTTTCGCAATCTTCCAGGCTTAACCAAGCTAAGCCTTCAGCCAATTTTTGCTCTAGCAATACGGCCGCCGGCGCCTTCACGCGCCCCCATAGGTGGCAGCTGGGACTGGCACTCCAGACATTTAAGTATATAACCTCCTTGCATAGAAACAACACCATGGTTGCTAATATGTAGTTGGCTTGGATATGTTTGGCATGAAACCCAAGACGGCACCCTGTCTTCTAACGCATATTTATGTTTGCGTTCGCGTCTCTGTCTTGAAGGGACGCGCCCATAACATCACCGTAAGAACAGTTGCGCCCTTTGGGGTGTATATTTACCACACAACGATAATCGCCATCTGTCTTGTCCGCACTTCCTTTCTTTAACGCCGCGAGCCCGGTACTTTTCAGTAACGAACGGCATGCGCGTTATCAGCATGACATAGCATTCCCGACAGGAAAGTAACGAGCGCAGCGTTTTCAAGAAAGGAAATGCGGGCAAGACAGATGACGATTATAGTTGTGTGGCAAATATACACTCCGAAGGGTGTAAATTTTCTTAGAGTGATGCTGCAATGATGCTTGCGTTGAGCGTATGCAAGGCGAGCAACGCTTTCGTAAACTATTTGTTCTATAACTTGCGCAGTAAAAGGAAGTTTATAGTATTCCAACAATAGCAATATGCACGAGTATGGCAACGGTAACCGCAATCGTCACGGTACGGTCGCAACTTGTTGCGACAGCGTAGTTGTAATATACAGAGCCTTCCACCAAGGAATACGTGGCGACGTATGGCCGACGAATAATTGCCAAGATTGGTGTTTAAATGAGCTTCACTGATTCTTGCAATTTTACACGTTTCGGATGACTGGCGGTCATTCGTTACAGTTATACCAGCTTTTGTCCTTTTAAATGTGATGCTTGCACGGGTTTTATACAGTGATCATAGATAGCCGCACCACACCATGTTGGTAGAAGAATGCCGAATTTTAGTAAAATGGAGTTGCTCAATGTTGAGGTGCACAAGCATGTCATTGTATATGGGAGCCAGATGCAGCAGCATTTTAAAGTATTGTGCCGCTCCATGCAAAGTCCAATTATTGGGCCCCCTCCACTCTCGCTGGGAAAACCTACTGGTGGAGCACTGCGAGGGGGCTTTCGAGATACGCTGCATTCCTCCCAAAACGGCGTCCGAGACGGCTATCTATTTTGCCTACAGGGCGAAACGTCCCTGACCAGGAGTGCATCAAACATGCGGAAATAGCTGTCGATTGCGCTGCTGAACTTCTAGAGATTTATAGTTTTGCCCTCAGGTTGCAGAACATAGGAATGTCATAGCAAGCAGTATGGTGAAAGCTGTTTCAGGGCTCTACCAAGGCATAGCCAGCACTGCATGCACATACTATGCACACGCATGATGTTTTAGCAGCAATACTGAGCAGTAAATTGTAGTTGTGCAACTTCACTCTGTTTTTAACAATGCCAGGTTTTAAAATACAAGAGAAGAGGTGACTCTCTTTCAGTTGATGTGTTTATACAAAGAAAGTGTGTGTGCGTGGAGGGGTTGAGGCTCCTTTATCAAGCCAAAATGCTTCCTGGCATGTTAAAGTGAAGTCTAGTGCGTTTAGTCTGTAGTCAATCACTGCATTTTTAAAAACGCAATCAGAAGAGCGAGCACAGGAAAACACACAAGCAATAGTTAAGCAATTTATTTGAAACCAATGCAACTTTGTTTCACAGAATGACCACATTCCAAAAAAAGCAACCATATGGTATGCAGACAATACAGCCAACTTACGTTAATTGAACAGCTGTTAACGTGTCCTGCCTTTATATGTGCAAATGTTTCAAGTCTTAAAGTGTGCCCCTACTTTGTAACTTGTCCCTTTAATTTGAGCAATGGATGGCCGGAGGCAAAGCATATGCTACGCCTCATTTTGCATTGCCTGTGCAATTATGTTACTAAAACCATTTCTGAAACAGTATGCCAACAATAATTCAGAATTGAGCACCATGTGTGTCCGAAAGCATCACACATCATAGCCACAAGGACGTTCACTCATCGTTAGACGTAACCTGAACAACGAGGACACGTATATAGCCGCTTAACTTTGGAAGAAAGATGCACTTAGCTAACTCATTTATGGCAACACAACCAGAAATCTCGAGCATCGTCAAAAGAACACGCGAAAAGGCACTCAATGTGCACATGACAGGGTTGCAATGCCGAATGTATCATTTATGTTATGCTTTGTTTCATACATACAAATTTAGATTGTGGGGTTTTACGTGCCAAAACCACTTTCTGATTATGAGGCACGCCGTAGTGGAGGACTCCGGAAATTTCGACCACCTGGGGATCTTTAACGTGCACCTAAATCTAAGTACACGGGTGTTTTCGCATTTCGCCTCCATCGAAATGCGGTCATACATACAAATACATACATACATACAACCGAGAACTTGCTCAAGCATAGAAAAAACACTACTATAGGTACCTCGTGTTTCTGATGCTTAAATCATACATACAAATTGTCATTTAAGCATCAGAAACACGAGGTACCTATAGTAGTGTTTTTTCTATGCTTGAGCAAGTTCTCGGTTGTGGATAGCTAAGCAAACTTATTACTAATTAATTACTGTGTAGCGAGAAAGACAGGTACTAACAAAGGATGTGGAAGAAGACTGTTGTTGGTGCTCATGCTCACTATGCTTGGCCAATGACCAAGCTCCTTTCGTGAATCTTTATTCTTGGCATAGATCACGCTTAGAGCTAGATTCGTGCTCACATTTGGTGGGGGTGCTCATTGTTCTTTTCAACCTGGACCTTTTTATGTGGACTCTACCTCCAGCCTTTGCTATGCCTGATGACAAGGGACAGCAAGATGCTACCTCATCCCCAGATGTCACCTCTTATGGCTTGTCATGGCAGTGAGACTGCACTGTATTCAGCGGCACTGACAACGATGATGTGGAGGACTGGCTTTCCCCCTATGTACAACACACGACACATCAGCAGAATAAGAACAAGAAAATGCCCCACACAGCTGTATGGTACTAAATTGGGCGCACTAGCTGCTGTATGCAAGACAGAATGAAGGAGAATGAGCTTCCAGTTACTCTTGAGCACCTACCTACAACTGGTTTTACGGGCACAGCATTGAAGCTGCGATTGAGGTAATGCCTAACACCACATGAAATACAAATCACAATACGTCAACATAGAGAAACCAAAAGAACTGCACGCACAACGTCTCACCGAAGCAGAAGATTCGCACCGAAGAAGATGTGCCATCTGTTGTCCTTGTCAAGCTTGCGCTGACATAATTCTTTCTCTAGAATTTATTCTCTCAGCACATCTGGCAGCAAATCTGCTGGATTCTTTTTTTCCTGTCTTTTGCGATGGAAATTTTAAATGTGTATAATACTTCATAGAAACTTAGAACCTTTTAATGGCTAAGCATCTCCATACCTTAAATTTGTGGACAAGCTTTGCCACCTCTCTAGAACAATAACTCTCTGGTGTCTTACATCACTAAAAGCACTGCTAATTCAATCCACCTGTAGATGAGCAGTAATTGCACTAGAAGCAGCAGCATACCCTTTAGCAAATGTATATGCATACCAGGTTCAGACTGAGCCAACGAACCAAACCAACAGCGACCAGTACTTGTGTCCATCTGTCTTCAACGAGGCAGTGACAGGCCATGTCTTGATAAACACAAGAAATGTAAGGTGCAGGCAGAGGAAATAAGCAAAAGCTGTAAAGACAAAGTGAAACAAATTAGACAAATTTGTACACAGTCACAATTCATAACGTTAGTGCCACAATTAGAAGGAAACGCTCCCGATGCAAAAAGAAAAAAAAAAACATGTTTTAGCTGTGAACAGCACGAGTGCATGCAGTTGGTTTATATTATAAAAACAGCACAGACAACAATTAAAGCAGACACAATTAAAGCAGACACACTACTTGCGTCATCTGCCTTCTTCCTGTTTTTATAATGTCGATCACAGTTGCAAAGCTACGCACATGATCTATGAACGAAAGCAACGGACGAGCATATAAAGCTTGGTTAGCCGATTCTACCTTGATATATGTTTCATTTTGAAACTTCCCGTAAAAGCGACCGCGGCAGCAGTAAAGTGGGTTCGTTTACCAGCTCGCTCACGAGGTACGCATTGTATGATTAAATTCCACAGCTCACAAGAGAGCTGCTAAGAAGCTTTAACTGAAGGAAATACGCTTTCGTTATCTCACTGCAACGAATGTAAGTCCCTGAGGCCCCTACCACGGTCAATGCAAGCAGTGTGAAAGGTAATTAAATGCAGCCATGTGTTGCCTGGGTAAATAAGAGGCGCATAGCGCAGTCGTCCTATAGAGATGGAGAAAATAGACTTACGCACGCGAGAAATATCACAGGACGGCATACACACTACTTGAGCGCATGCATTGCTGGCGCGTGGTAGCGGTCGCCGTTTTCTTTACATCGGTGCAACGCGTCGGAACTGCTCTAGTAATTGTTGAAGCCACGAACGAATCAATTCTGTGATCACTGCGGGACTTGCCACAACCGTTTCGTGTGCCTTCGAATTTCGAGAGCACATCGACTACAGCTCGAATGCGCAACCTGTTTTTTACAAGTGTCAGCAAGAGAACGGGAATCGCACGACACTCACCTTTGCTCCAAGTACGTCGCGGTAGCACCGGAAGCTGGGCAACAAATGTCATCAAGCACTGGCCCACCGCAGTGTCCGGAATTCAAAGCTTCTGAACATTCGCCGAAAGCAAAAAGCGAGTCGCATCATGCGTACGGTGCGTGCGCGAACGGGACGCTAGCCTTGCCGTCCGAGTTCTAGAGTAGTTATTTCAAAAAACAAAACAAACAACAATGTGACGTCACATAAAGTAAAGCCTGATTGTTCTCCTTTCTCACCTTCTGTGAGACAACGCATGCGCAGCGACCACAGAGCCTTCGGGGGTAATGTTCACGTCGTTTTTAGCTACTTTCTCAGTTCCACAACTCTCCGTTTCGAGCCGGGCGCGACTTGTTACTGGGGCTGTGAGGGCGCTCCGGTCGAGCTTCGCGCCAAGTGAGCGGCGCTGCACTGCTGACATGTGTACGTTGGTTGCGGGTGTTTGCGCTTCTTCGTGCGCTGTAGCCAATTTTATTTTCTCACTGTGTGTGCCTTGTCACTGTCCTCGTGCACGTGGCCGGCGGTCGAGGCCTTTTGCGACCGCTCCAATTTCTGCGCTCACGGAGACGCGAGTACCTGCGATGTGTGGGTCACCCAATGTTGATTTTGCGTGCGCACTTTGGTTTGTAGGCCCCTTTTTTCGTCTCCTGAGATAAACCTTAGTCCTGCTGGTATATTTTATGTCATGTTACGGAACTTCACGACAACATGCCCACGTGCTTCATGTCTGTTTTCACCAGTAGGTGCAGGAAATCTCCTACAAACGGCACGTAAATTCTCCCGCGGTCACATCCACGTTGTTACTTTAGAATCAGCAAAATGCCATTTTCTGGGCGGAGAAAGGTAACGTATTTGATGTACAGTTTCAAGATGGTGACATGCTGAATTTACATGTTACGCGTCGCATGGCATTAGCGGCAAGGTCGTTGGAAGTGAGCGCGGTGCATGGGAATGCATAAAGTGCACAGTTGCTTGCTTGTTTCCAAACGTTCCAGTCTGCTTTTTCTCCCACCGAAAACATTGAAGGCTCTCAAGATAAAGGGAACTTGCATATGAGTAAGTAGTGGAAGCACGTTTTGGCCTGTCCGCAAAATATCCGCAAGAGTCATCTCTTTCTTCTGACGCGCACGTTCAGGTAGGTTGTCTATAGAATATTATACTTCAGCTGAAACAACAGTAGAAAGAAATAACAACTGCTTTATTCAGCGAGCACCATGTAAATACCGAGCTCCGCGACAAACAACCATAATCGTGCCAGGCTATACCATACGACGCTCGTACGCTTGGCGCCAACGTAAACGGCAGCGCTACGGTGGCGGGAACGGCAGCGGGCCGCACGGTGTGCCTAGGCGAGGCGACGAGTTGTGGTACTGAAAAAGCATCTATAGACGATGTTGCGCTTGCCCGGGCGGTCGATGTGATAGTGATAGCTTGATCATATTTACGCTCTGCCGTAAGAAAATGTGCTTCTTTTTGTGCAATAATGATCACTAAGCCCCTGAGCCACTGCAACGCTATTAGGTCGCTGCATGTTTTTTTTCCGTTGCGTCGATGTTGAGCATCGTAGTTCGGTCTATTGGCGCTTTCTTTGTTCTCGGCTCATGAGAACCTCTGGTACTCTCGCCGTTTTCGCATCTGATCCCAGTGCACGGACGAATATGTTGAAAGTTGTGCTATCGCGCGCTGCAGTTCATCCGCAATTCAACAGTGTTTACGCCGGAAGGACCGTTGGTGCAGTCGGTGCGGCGTGAAGTGACTCAAAAGAGCATTTGCCGAGTACGCTTCAAAAGGTATAGTATGGCGCCAGGCGCATTTTTATGGTCCGTGTAGTGTGCCTTGTCATGCGGAGCAGAATAGGATTAGTACTGCTACAAAAACAATAAAATGATGTCCTAATGTTCGTTCTTCATGTCGTTGTGCACATTTAGCAGAAAGTTTCAGGAAAATTATCCTGAGACATATGTTGCTAAGAGCTTCATCTATTTTTTATTTGGGTTCAGTTATGAAGTATGTTTGCGCCTGAGATCGCTTGGTCTTAACGGGCGAAAAATTTCAAGCAGGGACTATCACTGCTTGTGTACGTAATTTCTCAGCAAGAAATTGTATAGACATTCTTAGAAGTATGTTGATGTGTTGTTGTCACAGCTAACGTCAACGCGCGACCGCACCCAAATTCTCTGACTCGTGAGAAGATTTTAGCTTGTATGCAAATCTTTCTGCTTATAGATTGTCACCAAGGCAGCCTGTATTTCTTCTGTTTATTGTTCTGTGTGTTTTTGTGCCTTTGACACGTTCAGTAACCGCCTGTCATGTAAGAATCAGATATTTGTCCAAACGGATGCAGCTTCATGTAGCTGGCTGTACGAAAGCTTTTCACAATTTAACGCGATGTTGTTAAATCACAAGTGTGCAGTTTCAGCAGTGATTACTAGAAGCTGAACATTTCTTATTCTTTACGTATGCCACAATTTTCCGAGACAGAGGCATCTCTGCACCACATAGGAGCCTGTGGCACTAATGCAGCCTGAACAGCACGACAAAGCATCTGATCTGCTTTCCTTCACAAGGTGCGTACAAAACGGTCATGGCTGCTTATGTGTTCTAGGTTCTGTTCGTGTATTTGGTACCGGCCAACTTTTCTGAATCTCTCGTGCAATTTACAAAGTCTTGCTCAATCTACAATTTTAATAATGTTGCATTAAGTAATCAGAATTAAGTTCTATTGGAGAAGATGCTTTAAAGCTGTTGAAAGATGGGGTGGCATGAGATTGCGCAAATGCATGTCAAAATTTTCATGGCACTTGTGCTGCTTCCTTAATTATTAGCAATGAAAAATCCATAACAAAAATACCAGAGGGGCATTTGCTTTAGGCAAGTTTAATAAGATACGTTAATGAAGCAGGCTAGATTGGCAGCAACCAAAGCACTGAGAAAAACTCACTTACCTAAAAACATGTCACTTTCTGCTGTTTCAAGTATGCTACTTGTGTGCAGCGTGTCGAGATGAATAATGGTTAATAATGAATGCATAGAAAAATGTGGGTGCTGAGAGAAAGCTTTAAGAAAGCGCGTGCTGTCTTTCCAAGACCAGATTTCTATCAAGAGTTTTTGCACCCGTCGTGGGTGCTCAGTGACTATGGTGTTGGGCTGCTGAGCACGAGGTCGCGGGATCGAATCCCGGCCACGGCGGCCGCATTTCGATGGGGGCGAAATGCGAAAACACCCGTGTACTTAGATTTAGGTGCAGGTTAAAGAGCCCCAGGTGTTCGAAATTTCCGGAGTCCCCCACAACGGCGTGCCTCATAATCAGAAAGTGGTTTTGCCACGTAAAACCCCATAACGTAATTTAATTTTTGCAAAATATAAAGTGCACAGGCTGGCAGGTTTGGCATAAAAATGTACAACACTGTTGCTTTAAATTTTAATGTAGCCAGTTCATAACGTGTCCTTAGTAAAGCTTAGCGTCGAGAGGAGGGAGGCAAAAAAATGGACCTCCGATTAATGTTTTTGTACGGATGGCTCATACATTGCATTTTCTTATCTTTCAGGCTTTGTTACGCAAAGCTTTCTATAGGCCAATATCAGCATTTCATTCCTATTTATACCTAATAAGAATTGCTTTGTATACACTGTCAATTTTTATATTATACTCTTGTGACACTAAGCTCACTTATTTATTGCAGGTGTGGCTGGGCCTGCAGAAAAAGTGTAAGGAGACTGCTGTGTTGCTAATCAGTGCCGATCTCCACGTCTGAGTTGGTCCCACATCATCCACGCACCACTGTGCTTTACTTCATTGACAATGTAATATGAAATGGACACCTTGCACCTCAGTATCAGTTTTGAGTTTTGAGAAATATGTTAAGAAAACCCAAGGGTTGGCCTTAGTGATAAATACATTCATGTTCTTTTTAAAATTGCTCTTTTTGCAGTGTTCCACATGTACATGTTTTCAGAGCATGCTTACACTCCTTAATTGCAAACTGCCATGGAGCTTGTTTATGCCTTAATGTAGCACTCTTTCACCAAAAAGCATCATTTAACGCACAATTCATAAGAAAGATAAGAAAGTGACAGGGCATAGCACAGTCTAATAATCATCCAGTTTTACTGCTTGCACAGCAATATAAAGCGAGAGGCGAAAGGGCGAGAACAGATAAATCGGCAATGCATCTCGCTCGCACTACTGCGAAAATAACACATGGCATGGCTACTATGACACTTGTTTTACAGTGATAAATAAGCAGACTTGTTATCTTGATAATCCTCTAGAGGGGGAGCCAACTCGCAGATTCCCTGTCACACATATAAAGAAAGCCTCACAAATTTCGCCAGCCCTATGGTCCTTATACATTGCCACAGTTGCACAGATTTCAAACAAAAGAATGCAAGTGAGCATTCCACTACCTAGTAAACGCCAAATGACCTGAGCATCAAGTTAACATGGTTGCAAATCCAGTCAGTTATACACTGGCCTGTTTTGCCGACGTAGTGTCTATTGCACAATACTGGTATTTATTATCCATCAACACGTACGTGCTCTAATGCTTTTTTTCACATGTAGTGGAGGATTACTCAGTTCCAGAATAATTTGATTTGTTCTACACATGATGCTGAACTTGTCAGTGTTATATTAAGCGTGGAATTGGGTAGGAAACTATTGTATTTTTATGGTGCCCTGGTGCATCCAGCTTGTGCAGATGCTTCAAGCTTGTGTTCTCTTGACAAAAATTGGACTGATGCTATAGGAGGAGAGTTGTAAAAGTGTAAGTAAAGCCTACTGATAGATATCTTTATGTCTGTTGCTGTCTGGCGACGTAGAAATGAACGCTGGGCCAGAAACGATGGTGATGTTAAAGGAATTGTGCGATGGCCAAAAGGCAATGCAATCAGATCTAGAGAGCATGAGCAAGCAACTGAAGGTGGTTGAAAACAGCCTTAATATATTTAAAGAACAGGCGAGTACAGTTTCTCAATTGTCTAAAACAGTAAAACAGTTAGAGAGTACACTTCGGCAGCAGCAGGAAAGAATGGATAGCTTTGAGGACAGAAGTGGGCGGAATAACCTAGTGGTATTTGGAATAGCAGAAGGCGAGAAGGAATCCTTAACTGACCTTGAAGCGAAAGTATTAGTACGTGTATTCGATAAAAACGGCGTCAACTTGATTACCCTGGAACGAATACATCAGATAGGAAAAAAGAGCGCCCGGCCTCGACCTGTAATTCTTAGGTTGTATGACTATAGGGAAAAAGCTAAAATTTACAAGCAATGCAGAAAGCTGAAGGGCAGCGGGGTGTCCATTTCTGATGATTTTTCAAAATAAACGCTGGCAAAGCGTAAAATGCTCTGGCATTCCGCGAAACAAGAAAGGGAGGACGGGCATCGCGTGCGCTTGAATTACGACAAACTACATGTGGACTCTGACGTGTACACGTGGGATCAATCAAAGCGCAGCCGTGTGAAGGTTCCCTATCCTAATAGACGTCCTACTGCTGGTAGGGGTGACTGACGGAACAAAGAATGTGATTCGAATGCCTTCCGCTTGATCAATTTGAACGCTAGAAGTTTAGTAAACAAAATTGGAGACTTAGAATACATCCTGGCTAATTACGATCCTCATGTGCTTACAATAACGGAAACGTGGCTCCGGCCCGAAATACAAGACCAAGAGCTTGTACCACCTAAACATAAAATCATACGAAGAGACCGCGATGCTCGCGGGGGCGGAGTTGCTATTGTATTCAAGGCCGATATTGACTGTGTGCAAATGATTGGCATTTCAACACATGAAAGCATCTGGTATGAAATTAAGCTAGATAAAACAAGGATAATTCTTGGAACTGTTTATAGACCGCCTAAATCACCCATTTCCTATCTTGAAGATATGCAGCTTTACTTAGAAAGCTTTAAAAAGCGCAGCTGTCGCATAATCATTGCTGGGGATTTCAACTTGCCAAGGATTGATTGGTCCACGCTTAGCGTTCAGCCTCGCGAAGATGCCCATTGTGAACTATTTCTAGAAATAGCTTTCAGTAAGCATTTACAGCAGGTAGTTCATGAGTGCACATGCGTAGTTGGGACATCAAGATCTATATTGGACTTGGTGTTCATAGACGGGCGATTTGAAGACGTGTTGGTTGAAACCGCCCTCTCGGATCATAAGCTAGGTTATGTGGAAATAAAGTCTACCGCTGTATATCCGAAGGCTGGTAGTACTACGCATATTCTGAGCTTCGATAGAGCCGATGACACACGCATTATTGATCATCTTTCGCTGTGTTTTGATGAATTCACTTCGACGGATGACGTCAATGCGATGTGGATTGCATTTAAAGATATTGTTTTTCACTGCGTAAACAGATTGGCGCCAAGTCGGAAGAAGAAAATAAACTGACAGAACCCGTGGATAGATGGATGGATGGATGAAAAATTTTATTAGGGTCCTTTAGGGCGCGCACTAGCGCGCAGCGGGCCGCTCCCACGTCGGGTCAGAGAGGCCGAGCCTCGCCGCCGCGTCGCGGGCCCGTTGGACAGCCCATTACTGTTCTTCGAGGTTGGGGCTGTGTAGCACCGCATCCCAGCGTGAAGAAGTGTTGCTTTCATCGCCGCGTAACGCGGGACATCGCCAGAGCATGTGAGGTAAGTTCGCTAAGTCATTGCATAGTGCACATGCATTTGTGGTCTGAATTTCGGGGTACATCTTGAGAAGAAGTAGGGGTTTTGCGTATGCCCCCGTCTGTAGAAGCCTTAGTGTCAAAGCCTGAGGTCTATTGAGTTTGCAATGTGGGAGGGGGTAGATCCTCCGAGCCAAGTAAAAGTGCTTAGTAATTTCGGTGTACGAGGAAGGAGAGTCCCGATTGTCAGTACCCCCAGCGTCACGCTGCCCGGTAGCTACGCGGTTGATGATCCCTCGCGCAGCTTCGTGTGCCGACTCATTGAGGTTGGGCGGGGCACCCTCGATCTGTCCCATGTGGGCTGGAAATCACATCAATGTGTGTGACTTGATCTCCTTGATACCTAGTATCCCTAGGGCCAGCTCGGATATGGTTCCTTTGGCAAATGCCCTAACAGCTGATATCGAGTCACTGTAGATTGATGTTCTCTTGTCGTCCAATAAGGCCATCGCTATTGCAGCCTGCTCTGCGATCTCAGAGCACGTCGTCCGAATCGAGATTGCGTTCGTTATTTGCCTTTCATGATCTACGCTGACTACAACGAAGGCCTGTCCGTCGGCGTAGCGCGCTGCGTCTACGAAACTGTTCTCCGAAGCCCATTCACGAGCCTTTTCCAGTAACGCCTTCGTGCGCGCCCGACGTCTTCCCACGTTGTGTTCTGGATGGACGTTTCGTTGGATCGGGGCGACAGTGATGCGGTCTCGCTGCTCTCGAGGGATGCTGCAGAACTTTGTTTTGATTACTCTGGAAGGAACGCCCAGCTCCTGTAAGATGTGTCTTCCAGCTTGTGTGGTAGATAGCCTGACGAACTGGGCCCTCTCCTGTGCTTCCGCTATTTCCTCTAGCGTGTTATGCATGCCAAGTTGAAGTAAGCGTTCCGTGCGAGTGTATATGGGGAGGCCGAGAGCTCTCTTGATTGCCTTCCTGATTAATGCGTTGAGCTTATCCCGCTCCGATCTTTGCCAGTTGTGCATGGCCGTGACGTAAGTGAAATGACACATTACGAACGCATGTACCAATCTCACGAGGTTATCTCTCCGAGGCCTTGCTGCCGGTTGGCCACTCTTCTGATTAGTCTGGTGGCATTGTCCGTCTTCTTAGTGAGTCGCAGCACTGTCTGGTTGTTTGAACCACTCGACTCAACCATCATGCCGAGAATCCGGATAGCATCCACCCTCGGAATATATCCTCCGTCATTTGTGCGCAGTTTTATGTCGCATTCGGAGAGTGGCTAAACCGCGGATAACCCGCGGATAAGCCGCGGATAACCCGTGGATAACCCGCTAAATTATACTTTCAAAGCGGAAAATTAACAGTGAGATGCAGAAGTAAAAAAAAAATCATAATAAAATTTCGGCGCTAAGCTCTATATTGCGCACAAATATGGCGGCTGCTAAAACAAATTACTATGACGTGGCATTAACTAATTTTATGAAGCACGATCCGCACCGTTTTTGGTGCCATTTGTCGCATAATAACGAAGGTCCAAGTGGCATCGTCGCTAATGGCGAACTTGTGTCGGACAACTCGCGTATGGCAGTATGTTTTAATGATTTTTTTTCAATCTGTCTTTACTGACATTTCTGCCGATGGTCTTTCTCCCCTCTCAGTAGAATCGCCGTACACATCACCAATGCCTAATATTCAAGATTTGCATGAAGGCATTGCAGCTCTTTTGCTTAAAATTAACGATAAGAAATCTGTAGGGCAAACGGCATACCAAATGCCTTTCTGCGCAGATATGCGGAATGGGTAGCTCACTATCTAGAGACCTCCCTGCATTTCTCTGCATTATTTTCTTTCTCTCTCTCTTCACTAAAACAAAAACGGGTCCCAGATGACTGGCTAGTCGCAAAGGTGGTTCCGGTTCACAAGTCTGGTGAAAAGCAACATATTGGAAACTATCAGCCTATTTCACTCACGTGTGTATGCTGCAAACTACTTGAACACATAGTTTCAAAGACAATATACACCTACCTTGAAGAGAAGAAAGCTTTTTTTTCCCAACCAGCACGGATTTCGGCAGAACCTTTCGACTGTCACACAGTTGATAGAAACGATGAACGTTTTTTCAGCTTCCTTGAACAATAGAAAGCAGGTCGACGCTATATTTTTAGATTACTCGAAGGCGTTCGATCTGGTCGTACATAAGGAATTAATTAACAAACTGATGAATATAAATTATGACGTTGTTATGTGGATCCGCTCATATCTTGCAGATCGGACACAATACGTTGAAATAAATGGTAACAAATCTAACCAATTAAAAATAACCTCAGGCGTTCCACGGGGATCTGTTTTAGGACCGCTTTTTTTTCTTGTTTACATAAATGATATTGCTCATCACATAAGTAACGACATAACCATGGGGTTATTTGCAGACGATTGTTCATTATAGCGTGAAATCAAGAACCAAAACGATCAGGCGTCAATTAGTCAAGCCCTTAAAGCTGTAGAAGTCTCGGCCGCAAAAAGTAAAATGAAAAATAACGAATCTAAATCAGTCATGCGCAGAATTACAAACAAAACAAAGCATGTTATTGAGTGTAATTATGAGATGAACTCTACAATTCTAACCGAAGCTGAAACGATAAAATACCTAGGTTTAACAATTTCGAAAGACTGAAGCTGGAAATCACACATAGACATAATTTGTGGAGCTGCAGAAAAAGCAATTATGGTTTCTTCGCCGAAAATTAAAGCTAGGAACCACACCCGTCAAACTACTTGCAAATTTAACTTACACTAGACCGACGTTAGAGTATGCCAGTGTCATTTGGGATCCATTTCATTCAGGATTAATAAACCGCATTAAGAAGATGCAGAGAAAATCTGCAAGGTTCATTCTTTCCCGGTATCATCGTACTGACTCTGTTTCCGAAAGGCTTCGGTTGCTTGATTTGCCTCCACTGGCTCAACGGCGGAAGTTGGCTAGACTTAAATTTCTTTTTTTTTTTGTTATCAAAAGGACCCTTTAATATTGAAACCACACCCTATCTTGCTCCCAGGCAGGCTAGAAACGTCAGGTCAAGCAATCATTGCATGTTCTCAATTCGAAAAACATATCTGGACATGTACGCTTATTTATTTTTTCTGCTAACGATTAAGGAATGGAACAGTTTGCCGGCGTCTCTTTTGCAGTCGAGTAGCATTAAAATCTTTGAGGTGAGGAACGCGTTAAAAACCTTTTATGAAATTGAATTTTAGTAGGGTCGTGCAAACGTTGTCACACTATTCTAGGAATACATACAATAGTTTTTCTTTTATGCTGTCTCCGATTTCACTGTCACAATGCTACAAACATGTATTTCTTAGCTAGAAGATTCTATTTGTATTTGGTTATTTGTTTTGCATTGTATTTCCAACATTCATTGCTTCATGTCCTATTTACGTTTGTAAGGTGTTCACATTTTTTACGCTATGTGCAAATTTGCTGTACCCACCCTGTTACGGCCAAGACGGCCAACAGTGTTTGAAAATAAATAAAAAAAAATACTCAAACGCACACACACAGGTATATGACAGATGCTCCGCGCGTTCTCATTTACACGCGCCGACGCACGCACGTTCGCGCACACTTACACCAAACGCACTCACACCGAGGTATGACACATGCTCGCCCGCATTCCCATATACATGTGCTCACGCATGCACACTTGCACATTCGCACACACTAACACAAACGCACACGCACTAAGATACGAAACATGCTCGCCCGCAATCATATTTACATGCGCCCACTCATGCACATACGCACGCACGTTCGAGCACACTCACACAAACGCGCACACACACAGATACGAAACATTCTCGCCCGATTTCTTATTACATGTCAAACGCACACACGCACGCACGTTCGCCCACATTTACACAAACACACACCACACACACAGTGATACGACACATCGCGTGGTGGACGCGGTTTTACCAGGATTGCAGTGGCCGACCGGTGTTGTTCACTTGGATGACGTTGTCGTCTTCGCTGGAAATTAGGCGGCTTGCGACAGCTCTAGAGGCCATCATGTCATCAGAGCTTACTGTGAAGCCAGAAAAGTGCCGCCTCGCTTACGACAAGCTCCTGTTCTTGGACCACGTCATCAGCAAATCTGGAGTCTGCCTACAACCGCAGATGACAGCTGCCATCGCAAAGTTCCCGCAGCCCAGCGGCAAGAAGGCAGTGCTTAGATCCCTTGGGATGTGTACCTACTACAGGCGCTTTGTCAAGGACTTTTCACGCATGTCTAAGCCGCTCATATATCTAACTAAATGTGATCTCGCGTTTAAGCAGGAAACCCCGCAGGCAGACGCATTTAAAAACACAAACGACGCATGCAGTCGCCACAGGTACTTGCGCACTTCGACGAGGACGCCGATACCGAAATCCAGTGACGCCTGTAGTCTAGGCCTCGCTGCCGTCCTAGTCCAGACGAAAGACGGACTTGAATGCGTGATAACTTAAGCAATCGGTTCGCTGTCAAAAGCGGAATGCGAAAATTCTACGATCGAAAAGGAATGCCTCGCCATCGTTTGGGCTACAGAAACATTCCGCCCTTACCTATATGGCAGGCCACTCAAAGTCGTGAGCGACCATCACGCGTTGTGTTTGTTGGCTAGCAAATATAAAGAACCCTTCAAGACGGCTGGTGCGGTGGAGCCTCAGAGTGCAAGAATATGACATTCACTGTAAGCTACGATCCGGACAAAAACACTGTGATGCCGATTGCGTATCACGCGCCCCCATTGACCCGCCGCCACAAGATGAGGAGGATTACGACACCTTCCTTGGGATAATCAGCGCGGAACACTCCTGTGAACAGCAACGAGCTGACCCGGAGCTAATAAACCCCTTCGAGTATTTGGAAGGGAACACCGACGTTATCCCTAGGGTAATTAAGCGAGGATTAGCTTCGTTCTCCCTTCAAAACAACCTACTCGTAAAGAACTTCTCACCTGTCCACGCCAAGTGCCTTCTTGTTCCCTCAGCGCTGCCTCCAGAAGTACTGCACGCCTTATATGACGATCCGAGCTTTGCACATCTCGGATTTTTCCGGACGCTATCGAGTATACCGGAAAGACATTGTTGGACGCGCCTTACCACCGACATCGCCCGTTACATCAAGACATGCCGAGAATGACAGCCATGGATGACGCCACAGACAAGGCCAGCAGGATCACTACAGTCAATCGAGCCTCCTTGCCGATCATTTCAGCAGATCGGGAGATTTGTTGGGACCCTTTTCGACGCCAAAAGCTGGAAATATAGTGGATCGTCGTGGTGATGAACTACCTCTCCCGCTTCGCTGAAATGACAGCTCTGGTAGCGCAGCAAAGCGGTGAAATTCTCTGTCGAGAAAATTCTGCTGTGACATTGCGTCCCGGAAATATGGAAACCGATAGAAGCACGGCTTTTACTGCGGAGCTTACCCAAGCCATTCTGCAATACAGCCAGACAAGCCACAGGAGGACAACTGCCTACCACCCGCATACGAATGGTCTTACGGAGCGCGTGAACAAGATCCTCGCCGATATGCTAGCAATGTACATACGTCATCGAGCAAAAGATCTGGGATGCCGTCCTGCTGCACGTAACGTTCGTTTGCAACACGCGGTGCAAGAAACAACACAGATCACGCCGCTGAAGCTGGTTTACAGCAGGAACCCGAAAACGACTCTCGACGCCATGCGGCCGCACGTCTCCGACAAAGAGAATCTGGAAGTCGCCACCTAACTCCAGCGCGCCGAATAAGCCCAACAGCTCACCCGCCTGCTGATCTAGAATCAGCTGAGGACCGACAGCCGACACTAAAACCTTCGGCGACGCTACGTCGAGTACCAGCCCGGCCCCCGGTTTGGCTTTGGACCCCAATACGCCGACGAAGACTTAACGAGAAGCTTTTACACCGGTATTTCGAACCCTACAAGTTCATCCGATGCTTTGGCGCTCTGGAGTCTGATGTCGTGCTAGACGGTATTTCGCTATGACAGCGGCACCGCTAACGACCTGAAACAGTCCATGTTGTGCGACTTAAACCGTTCTACCTGCGCTAATGAGCTTTGGCACTTTGCGTAACTGACCTCTGGACTTGCTTTTTTACACTGTGTTCCTTTGGACTTTGTTTCCTTGATAAGCGACCCTTTGTGTTTCGCTCTCCTGTTATGTTTGTAGCATCGGGACGATGATTTTTCAGAGGGGGCATATACACGTGGACTTGTTTATCTTTTTCGGGTGAGCGCTTTTCACCGTCGAACAAATGTTATCGCTCAGCGCTGGACGCGCCTGCATGTATCGGAAGTGTCTGGAATGTTGTCGATTGTTCTATCCGCTGTCTATTGTCACCGAATTTTGCTTATACTGATGGCATATATGCGCGACGCAAATGGTGTAGAACTTTCTGGACGATACGCAGGCACCAGCGATTTCTCTGGAATATACGATGGTTCGTGTATAAAAGCCGACGCGCTTGCCCGGCAGATCAGATTTTCGACGATATCCGACTGTGTTTGCCGCTATCGTTGTTCCTTCAGTGCAGCCTGCTTATGAGGGCACGAGTTCACCCCAGTAAAACGCTAGTTTCGTAAATCGCAATTTTGGTACCTTCTTAATCACTACTACGTGACACACCTGTTCTTCTGACACCATATTCTAACCAAATGAGAATAGGCAGACGGCTAGACGAGGAGTCACATAAGCACACGTTTGTTAGTCGCTCATACGTGTTCTGTCTAAAGCAGAAGAAGAATCACGTGCTGCCAGATTGCCGATTACGCTCCGTCACTGCGAATGTGACGGAACGTAACCGTCCCACTTTCACCACATGGCAGCACCTACAGCAAACCGCCGATGTCGCTCACTGGGGGGTTGCGCTAAACAAGTCCTGTAGCGAACGCAGCGGAAGGCATGGTAGTATCTTTTTTGTCTACCGACCCTTTAAGCGTATGGTCGTTTACGTCTCAGTGCGTACGAGCCACTTTGCATCGCGCTGAGAACTCCACGCGAGCACCGAATCAGGTGGCTCTGCTTTCGGGGTGATGGGGTCAGTCATGCATATACAGCAC
Organism: Dermacentor andersoni; assembly: GCF_023375885.2. Lineage (NCBI taxonomy): Eukaryota > Metazoa > Arthropoda > Arachnida > Ixodida > Ixodidae > Dermacentor > Dermacentor andersoni. The sequence goes on along the minus strand of NC_092814.1, from coordinate 391,106,796 downwards.
AACTAGCTGTTTACCTGTTCACGTTCTGAGGTCTTTTACTTTCTTGGTTTTTTGTAAACTAATGATGATGATGTGTTGTGTTTTATGGCGCAAGGGCCAGGTATGGCCAAAGAGCGCCAAGCCAATGGTAATGAAATCAATGTGAAGCGTTAAATTACAAGCAATGAATGTTACCCGGCTGTAAAGGGGCCTAAAAGACGGTCACTGCGAAATGCGTAATAGCTACATGTAATAAAACTATGACTGTAATTATGAAGCGTGCCAAGGACGCGAAAAAAGCATCGTAGAAGAATTACATCGTGCTAAAATTGGTCATCTCGATAAAAAATTTGAAAAAGCACAACTGCCCTAACAGAGTCCTTGAAGCGCAAGGACCTGAAGGCGTGTGCTGTACAAGGACTACTATCACAGCAGTCTCCTCTAGAGAGAGGATGCGCTACGATACTATTGGGCTATTCACATGTAAAACCACATCATTCAAGAAACCTAGGACAGCTTTGGTAGTAAAAAGAGGGTTCCTTACCAAGAAACATACCGGGAGGGAGAGGGAGATAATATTGGTATGCTAGAGGAAATTGTTTCTTTCTTTCTCTTTCTGCTTCCAGACACTCCACGAAAACGTGGAGGACGGTGAGCCTTTCACCACATCTACCACAGGTAGGAGGTTCGTTGCCAGTTAGCAGAAAATTGTGAGTATCATATGTGTGTCCTATTCTGAGTCTACAGTATAGGTCATCGGTCCGTCTTGTTTTTGTAACGGGGAGCCAGAAACCTATCGTTGGCTTAATCAAATGCAGCTTATTATTTGTTTCTTTGTCCCACATGCGTTGCCAGTAGCTTCGCAGTTTCGTTCGCAAAAAAGGATTGAGGTCTGTGGCAGGAATAGCAGTGGTGGAATTACCAGCTTGAGGTGAAATTGATGTGGCCATTTAGTCGGGGACCCAGGGACCCAGCATATTGTCACATGTCTTCGAGACGAATGAATATTGCACATGAAGGAGTAAAGCTCAATGAGAATATTATTTTTGTGTTTTCTTAAGGACATTAGTGTTTTTACAACATTTAACGAGTCCGTGAATATGATCGCTTTCTCTAGTTTTAATTTCTTTATGTGTTTCACAGCAGACAGTACAGGGTGGGCTTCTGCAGTAAAAATGCTTGTATGGGGGTTCATTACACCTGCTTCAGAGAAAGAGGGGCCAACAGCGGCGTAAGACACACCAACATGCGATTTTGACGCATCGGTGTAGAACTCGGGACAATAGTACTTCAAGTGGAGTTCATGGAAATGCATTCGTATTTCGGGCTCTGGTGCGCATTTTGTAACTCTTAGAAAAGATATATCACATTCTATCACCTGCCAATCCCAAGGCGGTAGCTGCTTCGCTGGAGGTATTAAGCGGTGTTCCAAGAGTGGAACATCCATTTTCACGCTAAGCTCCCTCACACGGAGTGAGAAAGGCTGTCTCACAGAGGGGCGATTACGGAAAAGTGCAGTACATGTCGAATAGTTAACAGTTTCACAACACGGATGTTCAGGATTAGAGTGCACTTTAAGGAAATATGTAAAGCTGGTGTAAGATCTCTGCAGATTGAGTGACCACTCATTCGATTCTACATATAAGCTTTGAATGGGGCTAGTTCTGAATGCATCTGTGGCCAGACGGATACCCAGGTGGTGGACGGCATCCAGCATCTTTAGTGCACTGGGGGCGGCAGAGTTGTATACTATGGCGCCATAGTCTAACCTTGATTGAATGAGGCTCTTATAAATATTCATTATACACTTCCTGTCGCTACCCCATGTTGTGTGCGATAGTATCTTTAGTAAGTTCATTGTTTCTGAACATTTAGCTTTGAGATATTTTATGTGTGGGATAAAAGTAAGCTTAGAGTCAAGCATTAAACCTAGAAATTTGTGTTCTTTGTTGACAGGTATTTCTTGTCCACACAGTTCCATGCACGGGTCTGGAACCAGGCCTCTCTTTCTTGTAAAGAGAACACACGAACTTTTGTGGGGGTTGACTTTAAACCCATTTTCAGCTGCCCACTTAGATATCTTGTTCAATCCCTGCTGTACTTGTCTTTCGCACACTGCAAGGTTACAAGATTTAAAACCAATTTGTATGTCATCTACGTAGACGGAATAAAATATGGCTGGCGGTAATGAAGCGCGGAGTGTGTTCATCTTAACTATGAAGAGTGTGCAGCTGAGCACACCTCCCTGGGGTGCACCAGTTTCCTGTATAAATGGACGTGAGAATACATTCCCGACTTTCACGCGGAAGGAACGATTGGACAGGTAACTTTCTATCATGTTTAGCATATTGCCACGGATGCCCATTCCCGCCAAGTCTAGCAAGATCCCGTACCGCCACGTTGTGTCGTACGCCTTCTCCATATCGAGGAATATCGATAAGAAAAACTCTTTGTGTACGAACGCGTCGCGGATATTTCCCTCAATACGCACGAGGTGGTCGGTGGTGGACCGACCCTCTCTGAAGCCACTCTGACAGGGATCAAGTATTTTGTTCATTTCAAGGATATGTATGAGTCGCCGGTTAATTATTTTTTTTCAAAAACCTTACACAGACAATTTGTAAGAGCTATTTTGTAAGAGCCAAGGATTTGTAAGAGCCAAGGAAGGGTCTTTTCCCTGCTTCAGAACAGGAACCCTAATCGCTTCTTTCCATCTAGATGGAAGGTATCCCGCAGCCCAAATAGTGTTGAAAAGTGTGAGTAGTGTAATGTGTGTGTCAGTATGTAGTTTTCTGATCATGTCATACATGACTCTGTCTGGTCCTGGTGCAGTGCTTTTGCACGTGTTCAAGGCAGCTCTCAACTCGGCAATACTGAAAGGCCGGTTATAGGGTTCATTCTGTCTGGATTTTCTGATGAATGGCTTACATTCTTCTATTTGGTTGTATTTGAGAAAGGATTGTGAACAATTTGTTGAACTTGACACGCTCTCAATATACTCGCCAAGTGAGTTTGCCTGGTCTTGCAGTGTATCGCCCTGTGTATTTACTAAAGGAAGTGAATATGTTTGCCGCCCTCTAATCCTATTAACCCTGTTCCAGACTTTGGCCTCATCTGTAAACGAGTTGATACTCGATAAAAACTTCTGCCAACTTTCTCTTCTGGCCTGTCGGTGGGTTCGCCTGCCTTGGGACTTTAATTTTTTAAAGTTGATAAGATTATCTGCAGTGGGAGAAGCGAGTAGCAACCCCCACGCCTTGTTCTGTTTCTTTCGGGCAGTCCTACATTCGTCCTTCCACCACGGGACACATCGTTTGCATGTCAAACCACTTACTTCGGATATGCATTTTGATGAGGCATTTATTATGAATGCTGTAAGATACTCCACAGCAGCATCAATTTCTAAAGAAGACATGTGAGCCCATAAGGTGCTAGTGAGAGTTCGAAATTTCCCCAGTCGGCTGTATCTATCTTCCTCCTAGGAGCTTGTGGGGGATATTCGTTTTCTTTAGATGTTCTTTGCAGTATGGGGAAGTGGTCGCTCCGGTAAAGATTTCCGGTAGCTTCAAGTTCAGGTAGTATAGACGGGGAAACTATGCTGAGGTGAACCGAAGAAAATGTTCTGTTTGCAATGAAGTAATATGTGGGGTCCTTCTTATTCAGAAGGCACGCACCAGAAGAGAAAAGGAAGTGTTCAACAAGACGACTTCGCGCATCTATACGAGAGTCGCTTCACAGGCAGCTGTGCGCATTGAAATCGCCAAGAACAACATAAGGTTCTGGCAATTCATCTATAAAGGACTGAAATTCATGTTTTTTTTTATTTATAACGGGGGGGGGGGTATGTAAAGCGAGCAAACAATGATAAGTTTGTTTAGAAGAACAACTCGAACCGCCACAAGGGCCGTTCGCAGCTGTAAACGTTGACACGCTATGCTTTTTTGAATTACAATGGCAACACCACCCGATGATGCGACAGCATGATCGCGATATTTGCGAAAAGTAACATAATGTCGAAAAAAGTTTGTGTGTTTTGATTTTAAGTGTGATTGCTGTAAACGCAGCACTTTTGGATTGTGTTTGTGGATAAGCTCTTGCACATCATCAGGGTTCCTAAGAAGACCTCTGACATTCCATTGAATGACTTGTGTATCCATATTGAAAGTAAATTGGTGCTGTGTGTACGGAAACGGAAGTGATGCCTTAAATTACAGAGCTCTTTCCAGACCCTGTAACGAGGATGTGGCCCTTTTTGGAGCGTTCGAGAGAGCCTCGCCGCCCCTTAGGCGCTTGGTGAGCCGTGAGGATAGGTGTAGTGTACATTGCCTCTTGTGAGGCGCCGGACACGCGCTCTTGCGAGCGAGAAGTTTCCTGAGAGGGTCCCGCCTCGGAGGGCAAGGCCCCTGCACCCACCAGCCCGGAGGTTGATGGGGCTCCCTAAGGTATTTGGCTGCGCTGGCTCTTGCCAGCGCTGGAAGGGGCCAGGGAGGTTGAGGCAGCCTGGGCTGCGCCCACCTTCGGGGTCTCTGGTCCCTTCAGCTGGGTTGGCGGTGCAGCGCTAACTGCAGCCGCCGCGGGGGCAGATGGCGTAACTGCCGACTCACTGCTTGTGGGTCGGACAGCCGCCGGAGGCCGTTGTGACGCCGCCCCCTGTCGCTTCACATCGGTAAAGGTTTTCTTGGGCAGGTATGAAACCCGCCTGCGTGCCTCCTTGAATGATATATTCTCTTTTACTTTGATAGTTGCAATTTGTTTTTCTTTTTTCCAGGATGGGCACGATCGCGAGTACGCGGCGTGCTCCCCATCACAGTTTACACAGTGGAGAGCGTTCTCACAAGCTTCAGTGGTGTGTTCATGGGCACTGCATTTTGCACATGTTTGGCGGCCGCGGCAGTTCGATGAGCTGTGGCGAAAGTGCTGGCATTTGAAACATCTCAGAGGGTTTGGCACATATGGTCTGACTCGGATCTTCAGATATCCTGTCTCAATACCCTCAGGGGGCACACTTGAACCAAAGGTAAGAATTAGATGTTTTGTTTTAATCTGTTTGCCATCGCGCCTTAGTAGAATTCTCTTAACATTGATTACGTTTTGATCGCTCCAGCCTTCTAATAGCTCAACGTCCGTAAGCTCCATCAGATCATCATCTGAAACTACACCACGGGTGGTGTTCATCGTGCGGTGAGGGATCACTGTTACTGGGACATCTCGAAATGATGCAAAGTTAGGCAGTTTCTCGTGTTGCTTTTTGTCGCGGAGTTCCAAAAGGAGATCACCGCTAGCCATCTTTGATGCTTTATAGGCTTGTCCAAGTGCGTAAGTAAACGATTTCGAAACAACAAAAGGTGAGATTGTTCGTGCTTGTTTATCTTGTTTTTCAGAATGGATGACATGAAATCGCGGGAAAGTTTCTTTTTGGCGTCCAAAAAATTCAAACATTTCGTCGGTGCGCCCCCTCTTCAGGGAGCGATCAGGTAGTGTAGGGAAGGAACTAGCCATAGGTGAGAGTATTTTTCGGGAATAGCGCCAGCCACCCACCATGGAGCCCAACGGGAACGCTGCAGGGCCTGTAAAAACAGGGCCCACAAACGCCATGTGTACGCCACCACTATAACAAAATATGATATAACCTAGCTTGGCTACTCACACAGGGTTAACATTTGCCGCCGTGGAGGAAGGAAGCAAATAGAAGAGAGAAGAAGACAGGAGAGGTGAAAAAGTGGGAGATAAAAACGAAGATTCGAGGAGGGAGAGACAGGAAAAGGCGACTGCCGATTTCCTCCAGGTGGGTCAGTCTGGAGGTGCCGTCTATGTGAAGCCGAGGCCGAAGAGGTGTGTTGCCTCCGCCGGGGGGCCTTAACGGTCCAAACACCCAGCATCGGCTCGACCCCCAGGATTCCCTTTTCCCCGGACACGGCTAAGCCACGCACGGTTACACGCGGGAGGGTCCAACCCTGGTGTGCTCGGGTACGTGGTGTCGCAACACACCAAACGCCTGCTGACGCAGACGCCCCTGCGGGGTTTTGTAAACTAAGATGAACACCAATGTGCTTCCTTTACTGTTCGTTTTCATCCTCTAAATTTTTATGTTGCTTCTGAAGCACTGGAAATGCATCGGTTATCAGAAATACAACTAGGCCAGATGCTTGCCATCACTGTTGCTGCTATCACTGGCCGCGCCTCGCCACCGAAATCGCTCATTATACCAAGACCTGCAGAGACTCAGTGACGATAGACACCACCGACGTGGCCAGCGGGATTGTTACAGCCAGTCAAGGCTTCGTGCCGACCGTTCTAGAGGATCGTTTTCTGACGTCAGCACTTAGGAATAAGTGGAGCGTCGTAACTACCGGTTACCTTACCCGCTGCATCGAAACAAAAGCCCAGCCCAAAGCAGTGTGACGGAAGTGGCGAAATTATTTTTTGAAGATATACTGCTACAACATCGTGCCCCAGAAGACGCCATCACAGATAAAGAAACGCCGTGTTTATAGGGGTTCGCAAGTCACAGGAGTAAAACCGCCTACACGCCGCAGAATAACAGTCTTACGTAACGCCTATATAAAACCCTCGCCGAAATGTGGGCAATGTATTTGGGCGTGGAGCACAAGATGTGGCACAAGAATTGGTATGCCATGCTTCCGTACATAACGTTTGCCTGCAAGTCAGCAGTGCAGGAACCAATGCAGCTAAAGCATTTCAAGCTTTTTTACGGGAGGAGCCCTTCAGCCACATTTGACGCCACGCTGCTGAACGCCAGCGACCATCACAGCCTTGATGTCGCCGCCTATCTCCAGCGTGCCGAAGAAACGCGACAGCACGCCCGCCTGCATATCAAGAACTAGCAAAGGACTGACAACCGGCGTAATAATCTTCGAAGACGCTACGTGGAGTGCCCAGCATGACCCGGCGGCCATGCTTGCGTTTGGATGCCAATAGTCAAACATGAACTCATTGAAAAGCTTCTCGAACGTTATTTCGGACAATCCAATAATCCAAAGTATTGGTGCACTGGAGTTGCGCCATGCGACATTCCGTAACACCAGTTGCCAACTGCTTGACCTGAAGTCCTGCACGTAGTGCGGCTTAAGGCGTTCTACGTGCGTTAATGTAAAGTGCGAAAGCTTTCATTTTAACTTGCTGTGTAAATTTTTTTTAATAATTTCGTGTTCTGCTTGCAATGTCGGGAAAATAATTTTTAGGATGCAGCATTGACTGGCCTACATTCTTCATCCTTTTTGCGGACGACTGATGTTTCAACCACTAACAATTGTTAAACGTTATCGCTCTGCGAAAGAAATTCCATGTGCGACGCGAATAGTAGGATAGACAGGCGCCATTTTCACCGCCGCGCAGCGCATACGCTTGGGACTAATCGAGAAGCACGGACGCCATGCGCCTAGATAATTTTCTTGCCCTCCGCCTCCGCACACCCTTGTTGCGCTCGTACAAGCTTCTTATTTTATGTCATTTCATTTCTTTATACTGTCATTCCAACTAGGGCCTATTACAAAGATGGACAGATGAACAATCTAAACCAACGGCACTGCCATTATACAAACCGCGAGGCACAAATATGCACACACAAAAAAAATTCCACGTCCAGCCAACTAGTCTTATTGAATGGATGCTATGGGCGTATCCTTTCAAACGGGTGGGCTGCGACACCAAGCTATTTTTGTTAATTTGCCTAGTGGCTTCCCTATCTTATTTTGAACATAGAATAATATCCGAGTTGGTTTGAGCTAGTTGGTATTGATTCATGATTTAAGCAAACTTTTCCGTGCAAACTAAACAAAGATGGAGAAAAGAAACTTCCAGCTGATTTTATTTCACGCAAGAAAGACGATATTTGTAGTGTATTATAAGACACGTGATAAAAGTATGCGCGCTTCACACCTTTTTCTGTACCCCTGCGTCGACTACTTGAAGAAACGTAAACTGTGGCCGAGAAAACTCAGCTCCTTATCTTCAAGGGATTATGATGGCGTGCTGACATAGGCATCGCACGTTTTCTTTATGTAAAACGTCTTTCTCCTGCCTCTCCGTTCTGTCTCTCCCTCTGCAAATGAACTTAGCTTTATTGAACTGGGGAGAGCACGGGCAAAGCTTTCAATGTGTTGCCATTAAGCTGCCTAACACGTTCTTTACATTGAGGCGGTGCTGTCTGGCTCGATCGTTGTAGCACTGGCCAGTCTGCCCTATGTAGTCTATTCCATAACTTATTACGACGCGCAGCGTTTCCGTAGACAGGGTGGCGTGCTTTGTAGAAGACGTGTCCTTCTTATGGCACTTCATGTCACACAAACCGGACAATCTGCATTGGGCTGATATGAAAGCTTGTGCATCATGGCGGACGCTATCTTCTTAATATTATGCGAATGAACATGAACGTATGGGGTCACGTGCACAGGCATTTGACCTCTGCTTTTTTCGCTCGGCACTTCGATTGCACGTGACATCTGATTGTGATATCTGGCATCTGATGTCAATCTCAGTTTTGCGTCCAGAATTATGCGTGAAATATGTATTCAGTGTTCATATTAATGGGGTGTCCATCTAGCAAATTATGTGGTTCTGGAACGAAGGCTCTTTTTCTTCAAAAAAGGGTGCATGAGCTTTTGCGGAGATTTAGCCTAAAGCCATTTTCGCTCGCTCCATTCGGCAGCATCTTCAGACCAATCTGCACTTGTCTTTCGCATATAGCGAAGTTAGATTATCTAAACCCTAACTCTAATTCATCTGCATATACACAGTAAAATATACTTCGTGGACTGATTAAACGTAAAGAGTTCATCTTCGCAATAAAAAGAGTGCAACTAAGTGTCCTATATGGAAAAAGGAGATGGAAGTCGCGCAGCAACAATAAAAAAAGATGATGAACATGCAACGACTACATCATTCTTATATGTCCTTCTATATACAACATATCAGCGACGAGGATTCAGCCCATGGAAAAGCAAGTTTGCTGGTTATTTCCCCTGCTAGTTCACCACAATGTGTGTTCCGGGATTACAACCGCCGCCGCCTTTCCTGTGTTCACCTCATCATCCGGCTTTCCAATGGGACGACTGGAAGCAGGTCAAGGAGACGTTTATGTTGGCTTCCAGAGCTGAGTTACGAGCCGAACGCCGCAGAGCAATTCTGCTCACCTGTGCTGTCATAAAGAGGCAGCGGATTTTCTCTACATTGAAGTAAGCAAACTTGTCGTCGGGCTCTGCTGCCGGCCCATCGATGCAGGTGACACCGTGTCGAGAGGAAGGATTCGTATGACTCTGCAATCTCCTTTCCTTCTGACCATTTCAAGCGTTCAGTCAACGTCGTCGTGGATCGACAGTGGCTCGGTCACCGAGCTCAACATGCAGGTGAGCTCGGTGAGCGGAAGAATTTATCGCTGCTTTACAAACCCTGGTTGCCGACAGTAACTTTGGAAGCATTACCGATGAGCTGCTACGTGATCAGCTTGTCTCGAAAACAGCAAATCATCCTTTACGTGAGCGGTTATTTTTTGAAGGCTCCTCGCTGACACTCTCACGAGCTCTCACAATCGCAAATCACCACGAACAAGACGCGAGTCAAGCTAAGGAATGCAGCGATGATGCGTCAGTTCATCACGTTAAAAAAGCAGAAAGTTTTCCTATATCATCAAAACAGACAGATGACCATGTACATTGTGAGAAGTGCAAAGCCAAAGCATGCGGCCTTCCAATACAAGGTGCCATGAACCTTCGAGCATGCTATCATTGTGGAGCGACTGACCATCTTGCATGCAAGGTACGCAAGTGAAGATGTCGGTGCTGCGGGAAGATGGGGCATTTAGATTTTACGCGGAAGTCGTCTGGTCATTCAGCGAAAGTTCTACAAGTCTACGGCGACGAATCTAGCTCTCGCGGCAGCGAAAAAAACGTTTGCGTTGTCAAGGGACATAAACGCGGTATTTACGCATCCATCTGCGCCAAAGGTCAAGCTATCTCGTTTCTGGGTGATACGGGATCGTCTGTAACTATTTTAGCAGAGCACCTCTATCGCCAGTTTTTCGCAAGTACTTGCCCTTTGAAGCCTGCCTCAGCAGAGCTTTTCGATTACTCCAAGTCAAAAGCCGGAGTTGAAGGATGCTATATTGCATCAGCTACGTTCCACGACAGACCTGCTTGCATTCTTCTGTATGTTGTGTTTGAGGGCACCACTGATTTTGGCCTAGATACCATTGCGGCACTACAAATGAAGATTGAAGGTACATCGTTTCACTGTCTTGAATTGACCCCTAGCACTCTTGTATTGCCATCTGAGTTACGTTTAGAGTACGGACATCTGTTTGTCAAACAGCTTGGATTTGCCAATGGATTCAAACATAGGGTTAATGTTCGTGAGTCCGTTTCGCCCATTGCCAGCTAGCTCCGAGCAAGTATTCACGAGCATGTGTAAGCTGAATGAAAGGAACTTCAAGTACAAGACATTATTGAACGCGTTGACGCCTGGAAGTGAGTTTCTCCAATAGTGGTGGTTCGGAAAAGGGAAGTTCAATACGAATGTGCGTTGATCCGCGAGAACCCAATGAAGCTATCATTGTTGATAGCTTTCCACGCCCACAGACAGAAGAGCTGCTGCATAGCTTGGCTGGCGCCCAGCGATTTTCAAAGCTGGATTTAGCGTCTGCTTACCACCAAGTTGAACTCGTCCCTTGGAATCGTGGTCTGACAACCTTTATTACACATGATGCGTTCTTTTGTTTTAAGAGTGTACTATTTAGGAGAGTATACAGTACTATTGCAAAAGTTATGGACTTCGTCATTCTGGCCTCATAAAACAGATGTAAAAGCGGAGCTAATGACATATTTTCATGTGCGTACAGAACTATCAATCGTACGCGACTTACTTTACCATGGTGACAGAATAGTGGTCCCAAGTATCTTACTCGTCACTTGATGAAAGTTACACACGAATCGCCTAACGGCATCAGTCGCACGAAAAGTCAACTGCGAGAGTTGTGCTGGAGTCCTCAAACGGTTGAACACGTGCAACAACTGGTTGAAACTTATGTTGTTTGTCCGTCCAGTGATAAGTCCGTGCGTCAAGGTGAAGCAGCTGTGCAGCCAATAGCTTTCCCTGACAAACTTTGGGAGAAGATTTGTGTCGATATTATTGGACCCTTTGAGGCCAGCTCCCATCGATTGTCGTTATGCAGTGACACCTATTGATTATTAGAGCAAATGGCCGGAAGTTAATTTTCAGCCATTTTTCAAGCCTGTAATTTCAAGCCTGTAAGAACTACAGGCTTTGGCTGTAGTTCCAAAGGAAATAATAAATTGATATTATTGAACTCTGAGTTGCTTTTACGGTATAAACAGTCTCTAGAATTCGAGGGATAGACAAACCACGTCTGCATTTTAGCTAGGAGAAAGGCTTTGGCACTATTTCAAGAGCAAATTATCAAAGTGGCATTGTTCAACGTGCAATTGATCTGAAGGCATAAACAATCTCTAGAAACCGATGAATAGACAAACCATGGCTTCCTTAGAGCAATAACAAGGGCTTTGGCTCTAATTGACAAGAAAGTACGTTAGTCAGCTTGCTAACGCGCACTCATTGCGACCGCATAAACAACCTCTAGACACAGAAGCAGAGATAAACGATGGCTGCTTTAGAGCAACGTGAAATTCCGTTGAAATGCAAATTTTGAACGTGACATTATTCAAAGCGCACTTGATCTGAAGGTATGAACAATCTGTAGAGAAACAAGGATAGGTAAACCATGGTGCCCTAGAGCAACAAGAAAGGCTCTGGCTCTTGCTTAAACGGAAGTTTGAAAGTTACATTGGTGAAGCCCACTTTGTCTAACGGCATAAACAATCGCTAGACGCCGGAGGATAGAAAAAGCACGGATGCAAATTAAGCAACGACATAGGTTTCGGCTCCAGTTCAAAAGCAAATTTTGAAAGAAATGTTGTTGAACGCGCCTTTGGTCTGAAGGCCTAAGCAATAGCTGGACACCGGACTATAGAGAAACCACAGCTGCATTATAGCAACAACAAAACCTCTGGCTCTAGTTCAAAGGAAATTATAACAGTGACATTGTTCAATGCGCACATGGTCCGGGGCACCATAACGTAAAACTATTCCAAACATTTCTATTCCAATTCTGCAATCAGGCCACCGCGATTGGTCAAAAACTTTTTTGGACCACCCCCACTTCACCTGTCTGCCACGCGACGTCACGAAAACCGCGATAGCTCCCCAGCTGATATGACGTATACACACTAATTATGCATAACTTGACTGAACAAAACAAAAATAGCTATTTCTGATTCGACGCCTTTTTGCCATTAGCCCTCGGCTATTGGTCAAAAGCTTTTGGGCTGCACCCACTTCACCTGCCGCTCACACGACGTCACAAAACCGCAAGAACTTACTGCGTTAAAGTGACTCGTACGCGTTAAAGGTGTATTAATATGCCGAAAAAGAACTGAATTTTCTTCTAAATAGCCGCAGGCTGCCCTGTTCCGAAAGGAATAAAAGATGGCTGCCGCCTATCGCTCCGGCACTGGCTACTCGCCCCTGCCGGACAGCACGGGTTTATTTGCGTGTAATAAAACTTTTTGCGTGGCCGTGTAGCTTTTTCGAGAACTTTCGGCACGTTTACGACCTCGTTCTGCAAACTCTTCTTTGCTGAGGATCCGTTTTAACGTCATTCTTAGGCTTCCGTTGCATACCGCCGCGATTGTCGACGAGCCACCGCAAGCTAAGTAAGGGAAAGCGGACTAATCGCAGACGCCGGCACCACCCTCTTTATCTGGTTATCGATATTCAGTACAGTGGCTCGGCCCTATCGAATCCCTCTCCACTTGAGCATGCCCCTCGCCTCTTGTGAGCCAATTAGATAAGACAAGCCGCCCAGTGCAGGCAATGTTATCCGTTTTTCAAGAAAACAAAAGTGACCGCCTAGGAACAAGCGGAGCATTTGATTGGTTTGTTCAGACAACCCTGCGGGTGACCACCCGATGCTTGCGTCGGCGGTTACGCAAATCTGACGTCAGGAGATTGGAATAAAAACATATTAGAATAGTTTCACGTTATACGGCCCCTGATCGCATAAACTCTGTAGAGACCGAAGGATAGACAAACCACGGCTGCTTTAGAGCGACGAGGAACGCTTCCCCTCTAGTTGGAAAGCAAATTTTGAATGTGACATTTTTCAACGCGGACTTAGTCTGACGGCACAAACAATCGCTAAATACCGGATGATAGACAAATGAAGGAGTTAAAATTGTCTTCCATAGGTCCCATCCTAACGCAGCGCGCGCAAATTAATTCGTTATAAGCTTTTAATAAGGCCTTTCATTGATGTCGCCACCTGGCACCCGTTCATCGAGCTTCGTGAATAAAACAACTGTGCAGTAATTCAAACAGCAGGGCACCTACAACGGAGTGCTCGATAAAACGACCTCTCGACAGTGGCTGCGAATATGCCCCAATCAACCAGACAGCCGCGACGCGTTGAAGGAAAAAACGCACTCGTCAGTCTCGACCAGTGCTTGGGCAAGAAAACCTCGGTGCCTCGGAAGAGCCGAAAAACGAACAATTATCCTAACAGCAAGATCGTTCTGTGAATCAATTCTACGTGCGATGCGTGGCGTCGGCCAGACAACTCGCGGGCGGGATTTGAAAGCACGCGCGTGGAAGGCGTGGAAGGCTTTGTCGCACATATTATTTTCATAATTCCCCCGTTACGTTGTCATAGAATGCTGCTTGCCAAGCACGATAACCTCAAAACGCCTTCGAAAGGAATAACTTTAACGCGTGTGCACGAATAAATAGTTCACTTCGTCCAATCGCGATAGTTTACCGACTTGAATACACACCTCTCGTTCATACGTAAAATTGATCGTGGATGCCGGTTTCACCGCAGTGCGCTCACTGGAAACAATACTTTATGAATATACACGCAGCGAAGGGGATGGCGTCAAGTCATTTCTGTTTATGCTGGCAATCCAAAGTCTGGAACCGCAGTGGCGGAATCATCGGAATCGCCGTGGCTAAAGAGGCGCTTTAGCTTGTGCAGTTATTCTTGCAGCCGATTACTGCTCTGTGGTAGCCCGTTGGCCCTGAGTCATCTGACACTGCCACAATCACAAATTGAACACCTTTGAATCGCGCTAATTCCCAAAGACACCGCTACCGTATCATGCTTCCATCGGGAGAAATGGCGATTCGCAGAAAGCCGTGTGAGCAGTAGAGCGACAGAGAGCTCTTGTTCGAGGCTATGTTCCTCCTACTCGATAAAACGGTATTTTCGGGTAAGCTAAAGTGCACTGCGTGATCTTGAAAAGTTACGTTGGGCCTATCCCAGCATGCGGTTGGCGTTGTTAGTAGACTATTGAATACGAGTATTCTAAGAAATGTTGAACGCAATATGCGCGCCGAGATGTTTTTATTGGGATACATTTTCTAACGCGACAGTGTACAGACTTTATACAGGATTAGGTTGGTTGGTATCTCTAGAGCCATGCATTAATTTACATTTAGTTAAATTTAATTTTTATCGCAATGTTGTACACCCGAAAAAAACCAGCGTTATAATCGGATTGGAGCACGATTATGTAATCTGCTGAAGTATTTTACGGAATATTACGCAATCATCATCATCAAGTCATTCAGTGTTAGTGGAGGCTCACTGTGCGAAGCCGTTTATATGTAAGAAGCGGACCAGGGAGCGAGCCCTGCGGTGCATCAGGCCAGATTTTAACTGAGAGCAGTGCTAGAAGAACTACTCTGGTCACGTAGGAACTTGTGTGTCAACGTTGAGCAAGTTAATTTATATTGCAGTAGTTGGTGACGGTGAAATTACCGTGTAAGTCAAGGCGCGACCACGCCTCGACTTTTTCTTCTGTTACTCGGTTGCGACTGAGTAGTTTGCCATGGAGGAAGCAGCAACTACAGACATCAAGCGGTACCGGGAGCTTGAGATCAAGAGCAAAGCTTACACCACAGGTAAAGCTTAAAAATTTGAATTACTGACTTGTAACTTTCGTGAAATTAGGCATAGAAAATCGGACACTAGAGCACTGCTTTTTATATTTAACTTCTCTAGGTTGACCATATACGTACAGGTTTGGTTGCACGTTGCACTAAAGCAGTAAGAGTATCTTGAAACACTCACCGACTGTGTCTCGTAGCCGAAAGATTGCTCCAGCTGGCCTCTGGCGTCATATTCCACGCATCTAGTGGGATACGGCTTCGGAAGGCGTAAAATCACGCTCTGAAAAATAGGTTCAAGGTTCCATGACACATGGCTGCGCAATAAAAACCTCAAATGAACTGTTCTAACGTTTCATTTCCTCATTCCATTAACATAAAATTTCTTCATATATTTTGAAAGATTCTGCCTAATTGTAATAAATAAGGGTTTATACGTTATATACTCGATCTTATGCTGCAAAAAAGGCCCAGTCATCAGGCAGACCGAAGTATGAAAACCACATGTTGACTACGGGAGTTCTTTAACGGGAACTCAATGGACGATGCTTGAGTATTCCGCCCTCACTGGAATGCAGCTGCCGAACCTCAGATTTGAAGCCCATGCTCAGGAGCGTAAACGCATATTCACGGAGAGCATACATAGGTAATATTGAGAAAACACTCGGTGCGTACAAAACCCAGGGTACATTAAATGCAGCTAAAGGAAGTAGGAAGCCAGAGCCGACTTCTAAAAGAGGGAATGCAAAACTTTCCGTCCAGACTTGAGTGATTGATTCCTATTTCCCACGTAAAGGCTCCAATAGCGGCATTTAGGAATATAATTCAATGGTGCGGTTGCTCTCTTGCATGAGTTAAGCAGTATTCTAGAAAACAAGTGCCAAAACGAAGTAATGGCCATGTGCTCAAACAATGTCAGTTTGAAGGCTTGATAATTGATAGCCGCTGCAACATTATTTTAGTATAGGGCTCAAGGAAAGAAAGGAGAAATGGTGCGAATTTGAACTAGGAATGGTACAGCAACCTTGAATGACATGTTTGGGATAAAGTCAGTTGAACCCATCAACCGCATAGGCAGAAAATAAAGAAACCGTGTGAGGTGTAAGGACTGCCAGACTTTTATGATTTCAATGAAAACATTGACTATTGGGAACTACTATTTCGAGCTGATAAGAAGCAGAGGTAAAACAAATTACAGTGGTCTTATTTTATTGAAGGATCTAGCAACGTATATACATACATTGCGAGAGCCGCAATTTGGATTGTGCTGCTTTGATGGTGAGTGCGCATGGGTCCCTTTGAATAAGTTTGCGTTTACTTTCGGTCAAAGAAACGGTAGTGAGTGGTAGTGAGCAGCAGTGTCTTGGGGGCAGTTTCGGGGTAATTGCGGATATGCGGCGCGTTTATTGCACTCTAAGTAGTGTTACGATTATGAGGTACCAGCTAGGCCAACAGCAAGTTCCTCTAAGAACTGGAGCCATTCTAGCGCAAACAAACGCGGACAAAGAAGAGTGGGGCTGTATTCTGTAGCGGTTCGCTTTGGAACCGGTTCGATCTGGCTGTTGCCATTGGTCGGCGCTTCGTTTTCGCCATCCCTGGTGGGCGGGACGACAAATTTTTTCGACGTCACACAGGTTCTCAATCATCTGGAAAGGAACCGGTTCCCTGCTACGAGAGGAACCGCGGAGAAGTGGTTCGCTCGAGGGTCGCGCGCGGTGGCGAGCATGATGTCGAGGGTTGCTAGGGCAACAATTGGCTGCCGGCTAGTCTCGCGCCAGCTGACGAGCCGGCACCTAGACGAGACGAGACAGAGACGGCAATGGCGGCTCCTTTGGTTGGGCTGCTGGCGAGCGCCGAAAGACAACGACGCGACGAGAGGCAACGACGCGACGCGTTCGGCATGGCCGAAGAAGAGTTTCGAAGGCATTTTAGGCTCTCCAAAGACATAGTGCGACGTCATTGCGATGAGCTGGAAGAACATCTCGGACCTCAAATATTTCGTGGTGTCGACACTACGATGAAAGTGCTGTGCGCGCTGCGGTTTTTTGCCACCGGGAGCTTTCAACAGTGCGCCTGGAATGAAGAAGCGATTGCAGTGTCGCAGCCTTCGGTCAGCCGGATCATTACAGCCGTCGCCAAGGCCGTAACGGCCTTGGCGACGGTTGTGGGCAAAGAAAAAGGATGGGTTAGATTCCCATCCACGGCGCAACAGAAAGCCGCCGTCAGCTGCTGGCCCAACACACACGACGCCTTTGCTAGGTAGGGGTGCTCCTCGACATATGAAACGAGTATTTCGCGCTGCCTCGCTGAAACATGAGGACCCAGCCGCCTGTCCTTGTGACACGACATCGTTTCGGTTTCGGCGCGCGAACAAGTCCAAATCGTACACAAAGCGAAGTAAGTTGTTTGCATAACGTATGGCACACCACCTAGCGACTAAATAAGAAAACAACAAATAAAATTACAACTCCCAGTAGCCGTCTGCACCGCAAGCTCACATTTATTACTGAAAATTATATTTGCAAGTGTTCTATACAAACCAATGTTTTTTTATCAAACCAGCAACATCCTTCAAGTGCTATACCGTACCCCAAGTACAAACAAAAATGAAGACGTGATCTTCCGGCAGACCGCCGCTCGTTGATTGGTTCCCCTCACGCCGCCCCGTTCCACTCTTTCTCCGAGTGACGTAATCCAGACGTAACAGCCAGACCGAACCGGTTCCAAAGCGAACCGCTACAGAATACGGCCCCAGGACACCTTTGGCGCTATGTCCTTGTCTCTTTGCGCTACAATGGCTACAATGCGTATAAGCCAACACGTCCAAGAAGCCGAAAATTTTTCCACTGCTATTCGCGGCTTCGGTACAGAATGAAGCCTAGTGGCGAGAAAGCCTGTTTAGCTAATTAAAAAACACGTGAACTACAAATGTGTGTCTGTGGTGACAAAAAAATCAAGCGCACTGCTGAAGAAAAAGTATAGCGAAACTGCCGGCAACAGAGGGCCCCAGTTTTTGTTAGTAACAAACTTATGAAGGCCAACGGATAATTTACCCAAGGAAAAAATTGAGAAAATGAACACGGATTTTAATATAATGTGGACATAATAGGAAAAGCCGAAATGAAAATGGACAAAACGACAAGTCTTGGTAGTTATACCCACATCTCCCGGGACATGTGTCCCATGCAGCAATATTTGAGGCCATTTTTCTTTGTCTCTGTGCGTGGCAGTATTGGATTTTACCTCGAAATTATTTTAACCGTATACGTTACCTCAAATTCAAGGCCAATACTCCCCTGTATGTTATGTCAAGGTGTCGGAGTCGAGACTACTGCTATGCAATGAATGAGAATATGGTAAACGAAGGTGGCCATGTTTTATTAGTCAACACCTCACAAACGCAACGCACCAAATAAACAAATATGGCCGACAGCATCTCCGAATGATTGTCTACGATATGGCCACCGCCGAAACGCGTCGTGCATGAGCCACGTACTGCAGCGTAACTTTTCTCTCACGCTTCCTTCAGAACCCACAGCGCCATCTATTGAATGAACACCTTGGACGGCAACTTAGGTCACTATCTTGTACCACTGGGCATGCAGCATGGATATGTGCTAGGGGGTTGCGCGGCGAATGCTTTTCGCATGCTTCTCGCATGCTATTTTAGGTAGTCACTGTAGATGAGTTCATTGTAGGGCACGAAGCGTGGGCTCAGTTGCCCCAACAGAACGCTGACGTCTAATACACTGATTTTCACAGCGCGGATGATTGTTGCTCTGATTTCCCCCATGTTTCCGCCTGCACCATCGCTGGAGCATGCGCTGCTGTTCCACAGATTTCAGAATCGACATGGCCTGCCCCCTGCATAGTTTCATACAATCAGCATAAAGAACAGTGGCGCAAGTGTCCACGGACGCTGGAAGCAGGGCAGTTCTGCCGACATGGCAATGATGGTTACTACATGGATTAGCCTAAACTTCTTTCTAGCTTTAAACCACTTCGTGGCCTTGCAAACTGATCACTTTCAAGAATGTAATCCGTTATGAAAATTAAATAACCTCTATGAAATTGTCGGGCTGCACGATTCGAACAAGACGTCTAGCACCGAAGCGCGATATTGAATCCATTACGGTACGCACGTATGGACATGAGCAACCACTGCAATTCTCAGCAGTAATCTGTGTTTGCATAGAAATATTGCCTTCCGCATTTGAAAAAAAATAGTATAAGTTGCTTTGAAATGTAGTCTATTGAAAGTAGACAGACAGCAACAAACGCTACCACAAGAATGTGTGACGACACAAGCCCGAAGGTCAAACAAATTTTGGTGCTAACAATGATGGTGTCTGAACAATGGAAACGCTAGAGTTCCCTCTAGTAATCATTGCAGAAAACACTGTGGCCGGCCGTATTGGGTTTCACCGGATAAACGTGGATAGGCATTGGAGTACTGGGTGCTCGAGCCATCATGGGATCACGCAACTTGAGGGAAACTAAGAACGTCAACTATAAAGTACCTGCTACCATCGCGACTGCTTTGAGGGCTCGTTGGCTGCACCCAACGCTGACATCTATTCGCTGGTTTTCACCGCGCAGGTTAGTGCTAAACACAGTGTTCTAAACAACAAATCCAGTGATTATTGTTTGGTGCAGCCCCCGAGTCCTTAATGCTGCCTGGTACTTCTTGGCGAGTATATGCCCATCGCGCCCTACTAACCTTTATAGAACTAACTAACTAACTTAGGTTCACGTTTGTAGCGTGAACATTCAACATTCTGTAGTAGCGTGACCTTCAGTGACCGGCTCTACTGTGTGTGACCAGTACTGTACCATAACGCTTTTTTTCCTTCGAAGATGGGAGGTGGCGGGTTCAAACACCCTATAGTGTACATTGTGAAGCGACTACCGGTGAAATGGTGATTACGTGCAGCTCTACTTGGCGTCTCATCGTGGAGAACACTTAGCCGCATAGCGAACTTGCCATGGATGTGGTTGATAATTGTGGAGGCTGTTCGACGCGGCATCACTTTAATTCCGGCTGCAGAGTTCTACTTTAGTCTTTAGATTTGACCTGTTGCAGTGTTCTACTTCGGTCTTTAGATCTGTCCTCTTGCTCTCCTTTCCTCTTTCCTTTTTCCTCCCCTCCTTCCTATCTTCCATTTCTGTGTTGCTGACACCTCCCTTTAGAAGAGTAGGCAGGCGTTGTGCCCCTTCCGGTGGCAGTTGCCAGCCTGCTCCTCGCTTTCCCTTTCCTGATACCTGTGTATAGGGGTATATGTGTTCAAAACAAATAATAATAATAATAATATGCATGTCACTCGGCAACAATGGCAGCATACATGTGGACGCTTTTCTAAACGCAACACTGCTTTTCTCAGCTTCGTTTCTCCCGCAATCATGTTGCCTGGCCTGACGTGGCCGTCTACCTGGGCTTCAATCATCGTAGCAGCGGGCACGTGTTTGCGGAACCCACCGACAAGCTGCAAGATCGAGCGGTGCTGCAGGCTACCGGCTGCAAGGATAAAGGCTGGCCTCGTGAACCACCCGGCACTCGGCAGCAGTGGCCGCATGTGGACGCTTTTCTAAACGCAACACTGCTTTTCGCAGGTTGGTAGCGTTTCTTTTACGCCTTTGTAGCTGTAAATTTGCTGTCGCTGCCCTCCTGCCAACTTGCAAAGCCTGTGTATTTTGGTTGTTGCTTGCTTCTTGAATTTACTGTCAGTCCCAATGTCGGGAAACAATACTTGCCTTTCCTGTAATCAGGCTGTTGACCCCCAGGAGGTGTTTATGTCTGGTGGGGAATGTACCCAATCTTACCATATTGGAAACTGTGCTGGTCTCACAGAAAAGCAATTTAAAAACCGAAAAGCGTCATCAAAGCAAAAGTGGACATGTCGCAGTTGCAAAGCAGCTAAGCAGAAGGAAGAAAATCAGAGTGATAGAGTAACTCGGGAAGAGTTTGCTGGATTGCGGTCTCTACTGGTCAGCATGAATGAAAAGCTCGATGGGCTGGTGCCTCTAAAGGAGACGGTTTCTAACATCGAAAAAAGTATTGAAGTAATGTCTGACAAGTATGATGAACTGCTGAAACGTGTTGCTGTACAAGAAAGCGACACAAGAAATGTGAAAGCAAGGGTAGAGAAGCTTGAGCAAAAGGCCCGGTGTAGAGAGACGGAGACTGAAACGCTGGTCACTGAAATCAGTGAACTTGAATGGAGAAACCGTCGGTAAACTTGGAATTTCATGGAATTCAGGTTACTCCGAAGGAAGACTTGTTGATGAAAGTGAACAGCGTGGCAGGTTTGTTAGAAGTCCCAGAATTGAGCAAACTGGATGTTGATGCGATTTACCGCCTTCCAGTGAAAGCAGGCAAGGTCCCAGGAATAATAGTGCGATATGCCCGACAAGCCACCAGGGATAAATGGTTGGAAATTAGGCGGAAACTGAGAGACAATGAAAGCAGTACTTTTATACTATAGAATATGACAACCCGATGTCGGCAACTGTTTCTAATAGCAAAGGAGTTGGCAGAGAAAAAGGGCTACAAATATGTCTGGTTCAGAAATGGCAATATTTATCTGTGTAAGGCAGTCGGCGATTGTTCTGTCATCGTGCGCAGTGAACGTGACCTTCCGGCTTGATCTATCTGAACAGTCAATCTTGATCATATTGCTTGTTTTAATATTTTATGTGTGAATCAACACGTCACAACTTTCTCTTGCCACATGAAGTTAATGCTGTTGTCTCGGGCTATCAAATAAGCGCTTTGAAATGCCCTCACATGAATTTTCGTTTCCTTTGTAACAAAGATGCTATCGAGCATTTTATTTTGAGTTTTTCATTTCTGTTTGATGTGATAATGCTCACTGAAACTTGGTATAAAAATGATCATGGTCACTTCGGTTTTACACCTCTGTAGTCATTCTCCTTAAATCGCTCAAATCGTCGTGGCTGCGGCACAATGATGCTACCAAAGAAAGAGATACAATGTGAACTGCTTTCTCGTTTCTGTGTTTCTTGCTGTGATTACGAGATTTTGACAGCGAAAGTGAACAATTCTCTTTTCTCTGTATGTTATCGCTCGCTCGATGTAATTGTTGAAAACTTTTTTGCGTTCTTCGAAGAGTTCTTATCGTTTATGTCTGAGGCTGGTTGCATTGTTCTATCTGCTGGCGACTTTAATATTGATTTCTTAGGAGATTCAGCAGCCAAAACCACTATGAATATGCTCATTACTTCAAACGGGTGCTCAAACGAAATCATTTTGCCTACTAGGATCACAGAACATAGCGAAACTTTGTTATACCTAATAATTACTAATCCGGTCAGTGAAAAATACCCGTGACTCGAGCGACCACCTTCCTACCTTCATAATATTAGATCATCATTATTTAGATCATCATATTAGATCATCATTACACCATCATCGTAGCAAAAACAATTTATAAATGTTCAAATAATAAATCCTACTCGCCTAGATGCCTTCAGGAATGACGTGCTAAATTCTGACTTCGAATATCTTCTTGCAATTAATTGCGCTGACAAGGCGTATAACATGTTCGTTGATTACCTCGCTGGAATATATAAACCGCACTTTCCACTTAAGCAACTGAAACTTGGTAGGAAAATACGCAAGCCTTGGATCACGCCAGAGCTCATTAAAAAGATCAATGAGAAGAATACCCAATGTACCATCAGTTTATAAAAACTAAACATCCCTAAATCGCAAGGAGTTTAAGATGTACCGAAATCAGCTAAATAAAGAAATAACGCTAAGCAGACAAAACTATTTTCATGCGGAACTTGGCAAATGCTCTCGTAAGCCTGATCGTTTGTGGAAAAAGTTGAACACTGTTTTAAATCGCAGTAACTCATCCCCAAAAACAGATAAACTTAAAATCGGTGAAGTCGAGACATCTGGTGGCGCCCTGGCGAATATATTTAATAACTATTTTGTGCAGTGTGGCGATTATTTTCCAGTGCCCGAATTTTCAATATTCGTGCCCCCTAGTTTCTTTCTTGAGGCCGTTAGCGAAGAACAAGTTCGGTCTCTGTTTATGTCTCTTCAAAACAGCTCTAGTTGTGAAGTTGAAGGTATGCAAATTCGACCTCTTAAATATATTATGGATCTTATCGCACCGATTCTTACCCATATATTTAACCTTTGTTTCTCAAGTGCCGTTTTCCCACAAAGAATGCAAGTAGCTAAGATCAGAGTATTGTTCAAGAAAGGTGATCGAAATGACATCAAGAATTGTCGCCCTGTCTCAGTGTTGCGAATATTTTCAAAGGGTCTAGAAAAGATTATTCACGAGCGCCTTTAAATTTTTTTTTCAGAAATATGACCTTCTAACCCCAGCTCAATTTGGGTTTAGAAAGCATAGGTCTACGGAACTAGCCTTGATAGAACGAAGAGACTTTATTTTATCACAGTTTTCAAGTAAGATGGTTGTACTGGGCCTGTACATTGACTTCCCGAATGCATTTGACTGGATTATTCATTCTATTTTACTCAAAAAACTTGAATTGTATGGAGTGCGTGGCCATTGCTGGAATCTTATAAAATGTTACCTTGGCTATCGGCGGCAGTATGTTCAAATAGGTGAGCACTGTTCCGACCAAAAACCGATTGCAAGAGGAGTGCCTCAAGGCAGCATTCGTGGACCTGTTCTTTTTAATATCTATATAGATGATCTGGTAAATACATGTGCTGAAGCCAAATATATATTGTACGCCGACGATGCCAGCATATTGTTTTCCCGCTACAGGCTGTAAGCAAATCAACTGCATAGCAAACTCCGCTCTTGTAAAACTTCTGAAATCGTCTGTAGCAAATCAGTTAGGGGTTAAGACCAGCAAAACTAAGGCTGTGCTATTTAGACCGAAATCAAAACAGGTAAATATGAACATAGATCTTTTCTACGGCACCAGAAAAATAGAAATAGTAAGTAGTATCAAAATTCTTGGGGTCACGTTTTCGCAAAATATGCTATGGTATATTCATGTAGATTCTGTTTGCACTAAACTGTCAAATGTTGGTATTTTATCCAGATGTAGGTCAATATTACCTTTCAGCGTAAAAAAGCTGATATATAATTCTCTTTTTTACTCTCACCTCTCTTACTGCTTTTTAGTATGGGGACCTACCACAGTAACTAACTTAACAAAGGTGTACATCCTACAAAAAAAGATAATTAGGCTTCTTTTTGATGTCCCCTACAATTCTCATACACACTCTTTTCATTAAAGCAGATATAATGCCTGTCTGTAAATTGTATAGCTATAGACTAATTCTTGCCTTTAAGTGCGAATTAAAAGAAAATCGAAATTTTTTTCGCAACCTAGCCAAGCTGGAAATAAAGCCCACATCCTTTACTATACGTCAGTCGGAATACTGGAAGGTGGTCACTCCCCGTGCTAGCTATCCTATGGGTACACTATCGTATATTTTCCCTAAACTTCCTAATAATCTGAATAAATGTGGAATTGATTTAGGTGGTACTACTGTTCGCGAACTGCGCCACGTGATATGTTATGTCTTTGAACAATTTTAATATTGATTTCCTTGTAATACATTAAATCTAATCAATTTTGCGTTTGTCTTTTGTTAGATTCCTGTATGTTTCATGTATGCTCCTATACTGCCTTGTAAGGGGACCGTGGGCTCTAGTCAAGCTGTTCAGCAGCTTTTACCCACGGCACCTCCATCGTTTTGATGGAAATAAAGCTGATTATTATTATTATTATTATTATTATTATTATTATTATTATTATTATTATTATTATTATTCGATTTTTGCTGTTGGTATCAGGCGACAATGAAAAAAAATACTGGGCCCAACATTAGTGTGACACCTTAACTGAAATACAGAAACTAAGTTCGGCAAAAGAAAGTAATCGCAGAAGTACAAGGCCTGAAGAGTCAATCGTTTAAAGGCAGTAAAAGCTTAATGGAGCTAAAACACGCATGGCGAAACTCGAACAACACTACTAGGTATGGATACCCCTGGGATGTGAATTAGAAGCTGCGCGCCCTGCTACTACCGGAACTGCTCGCTGAGTATTTCGCAGCAAAAACCGAATAGACAATGCTGACAACCATTCGCGAAGAGACTAATATTCGATAGTCGATAGCATTCATTGCCTACTTCTGCCGCTTCAAGTCTGTCTATCTATCTATCTATCTATCTATCTATCTATCTATCTATCTATCTATCTATCTATCTATCTATCTATCTATCTATCTATCTATCTATCTATCTATCTATCTATCTATCTATCTATCTATCTATCTATCTATCTATCTATCTATCTATCTATCTATCCTCTTACGCCATACCAGTGGCCCAAGTTCTTTACCTGTTTGGACCACCAGGTATCTGGTCCTAGTGCTCCTGACGTCGTTGCCGTTTCATTCAAATTCCAGCTTCAAATATTGATTTGGTGATGCCATCGTCGTCATGCCTTCTGCATCAACCCATTGGCCCAAGCTGCTCTCAGTTAGGGTCACCAGGTTTGTGGTCGTAGTGGCATTGTGGTCATTGCATCGCTGTTATTCCCGCTTTGTCATCTGACGCTCGTGATGTGGTCTTCACGCCAGCGTCGTCATAGAGGCGCCATGCATTCGTTGTCATACCGCCATAGTGATGTAGTCGGGCCCATTCAATGGTCGTCATTCCATCTTCGTGGTATCATTCATGTCGTATGAGCATCGTGATGCCTTCTTCTCCGACACAGTGATTCAGCTTATGCAATAGCTTGGGCGACTAAGTGTACACTCGGGGTCGTGATGCCGCCGTCGTTACATCTTCGACGTTCAAGTTTTGTCATCCGACTACCGTCAAACCGTCATCACGACACCATGGTCCTGATACAGTCGTCGCCTTGCTGCCGTCGTCACGCTGTGGATTTATCATTACCATCACTTCAGCAACGTCATTCCATTGTAACGTCGTCATCTTCATTGCACTTTCGCCATTCCATCAACGGCAAGCTTTCTTCTTCATTGTGTTGTACTCATGCTATCGTCATTCAATCGTGATAATGTAACCCTGATCATGTAGTCATCGTAAGGCAGTCGCTATCATGCCTCCATTGCCAGACCGTCCTCCTAATGCCATGGTGGTCGGGCCATGATCATCACTGCAGCTTCGTCATCCCACTCTCGTCACGCCGTCACGCCGTCATCGTCAGCCACCGTCGTCATACAGGTTTCATGATACAGTTATCGTCACGCCAGTGTCAAAATACACACGTTGTGATGCCTTTGCCGTCACGCGGTTGTTATGCCATCGTCGCAACTACATCATCGTCATGCTGTCGTCGTCATGCATTCGTTTTCATACCGCCATCAGGAGGCCGTCCCTCTCGTTCCATTACCCTCATTATAGACAGCGGAATTATGACATTGTATACATGAACACAAAAGTGTCAATGCGTGCGAAGTTACGCATTTGAGTGCAAAATGTCAGGATACACGACAAAGCAGCGGTATAAAATGGTGATACACGGCGTGTGTATATATTTATTTATTTATTTATTTACAAATACTGCCGGCCCTATTCGGGCCCAAGCAGGAGTGGTTACATCAATAGTAACAAAACAAGGCTGGAAATAATAATAAAAAAAATTGAATACAAAACAATAATAAAGATATATAAAATATAATATACAGGAACATCAGCCTTTGAAATTTAGACTTATCAACATAAATACGATATAGGAACAACAGTTGTAGTTTGCAACTCAACAACAAGTACTGACAAACCATGTACACACAACAGGTCACTCAATTCAGCATTTTCACCTAAAACACAGACAATGATTAATTAATTGCTTTCCCTATGTGCACGCTATTAATCAAAAGAAAAACCATTCACAAGATGAACGAACGATTGTGTGGTATTAGCGCTAACTATTTCTTGTGGTAATTTATTCCACAATGAAATAGCATGAGGAAACAGGGAATATTGATGCATGCGAAGGTGACTAAATGGTTGCATAACTGTTTTGTTGTGTTGTGTACGGGCAAACCGTATTGACGGCTCGGTTATGTGACGCTCACGCTGTATGTTAAAGTGGCCATGGTAAAGCTGACAGATAAATTTTAATCTGGATACCATTCTGCGATGATCGAGTTTTTTCACCTTCGCTTTATCGCGAAGAACTGATACGCTCGAGAAGCGCGAATAGGTAGAATAGATGAACCTCAAGGCCATGTTCTGCACCCTTTCTATTTTTTAATTAAATATTGCTGACACGGACTCCAGATTAGGTCCGCATATTCTAATTTTGGCCTAATGAGAGCTTTGTATGCTGTTAACTTTACAGCAGGTGACGCATGACGTAGTTTTCCTTTTAAAAATGCCAGCTTTTTCAGTGCGTTACTGCAAACATTATCTATATGGGGTTCCCAACTCAAATTACTTGTGAGTGTAACACCTAAATACTTCACCTGGTTAGTTTGTTTAATATAAGCATTTTTAATGGTGTAAGCAAATTGTAAAGGTTCTTTTTTGTTACTAAATGTTATGCTTGCCGTTTTCGAAGTATTGAGTTTCAAGCCCCATTTATCACACCATGCACTGATTGAATGCAATGCATCATTTAGTCTGACTTGATCAGCGTGTTGATTTATGCTGGAATAAGCGACACAATCGTCCGCAAACAGTCGGATCTTTACAGGAGGTTGCACTGAAAAATAGATATCGTTGATATAGACCAGAAACAACAATGGAGCGAGCACCGACCCTTGTGGTACTCCTGAGTGTACATCTAGTGTATCAGAGATGCAGTCGTTAACGGCCACGTATTGTTTCCTTGAAGCCAAGTAACATGCTATCCAGCGAACAATGTTGTCTTCAATACCAATAGCATGCAGTTTAGTTACTAAATCATCATGTGGAACAACAATAACAACCCTTCAAATTTAGGGAATTTACGAAATCATCGGTTATCTCGGCTAGCTATCGGCTATATATATATATATATATATATATATATAGGGTATGCGAATTTACAATAAAATTTTACTGCTTAGATCCCGTACAATTCAACATTTACAAGAAGAACGGAACTTCTATGGTCAATGTTTTCTCTGGCACAAACAGGACTTCCACAGGAAATAAAAAATAACGGCAGAGAAACAGCGCTATGCATATTATGCTTCATTTATCCAAGTGTCCCGCCTCCACATGGTTGGTTAATATGAAGCTTTGGAAAACAAGCAGCTCCAAAATATTTTAGTGTAATGACTAATGAATGCGTACCAACCCTTCACATTGTACAAAGGTACAAAAAAGCGGTTATGATGACTAGAAGTTTGTTTCTAGCTTTCATAAAATCAATTTCCACTGATCTGCTGCAAGTCGATACTCATACCTAACACTCAAGCTTCATAATGCTTGCTTTTATTTACGCTATTTTACATTAAACATTGGGTGAGAACCAGATAATAATTGTACAAAGCGAATGGGAGAAGGGATAGATATTTACTAAACACAAACACTGTGCTAACAGATGGCTTGGCAACTGTGTAACTAAGGAAACCGCACATGATCGCTGAGGAAATCTGTTATTTTAGCAGTAGTGTGACCTAGGAGGTTATCTTGTAATGAGCAGATGGCTGCTCATGCCGCGTTCTGTACTATTATCCAGACAAATACGTACAATCATCCCGCATACAGAATAATGTAGTGGCAACGCCAACTGCCAAACTAACAAGATTGTGTGGACTCATACTGTTTCATTGTAGGCTTAAAGAATTTTTTGCTTTATGACTTACAAACTGCATGCAAAGGAAAAATCAGATTGTGTGCATTCATATAAAGAGTAGTATAAACTAACTATGCATGGCACAATATATAATACTCCTGGTTTCATGTCGAAACATTGCAACGCATACTGTTCAATAGTATGGCAAAGTGTCTTAACTCGTAAAGCCAGCAGTGCACACATGAAGACACTCTACTTGGAACAAATAATATGAAGAAATGACATACACTGCTTCAGATGAGTAAAGAACTACATTTTACTTTAACATACTGCAAGACCTCCGCACCGAGAACATGCTGAGATACTGACACATCATAGTAAGATTCACATACTGGAACAAGTGTACATATTTTGCTTTATAGCTCGATGTGCAGAGCGGGACTCCTGAAATCTTTAAAATTATCCCTCACCGTAATACTCAAGGAATAAAGACCAAGATTAGTTCAACCACATTACACACTTTTACTATCAAGCAAGAACATTTTTAAAAGAACACTCACTGAAGAAGGCAAAACACAAATTTACACATTCACTATGCAACTTCATGGCGATGTATTGTGGTTTCTATGGCAGATGCAGGTAAATAACAAAGATAAAGAAGAAACACAGAAATCTACGTCTAACCGGCTGCGTCTCCTCGCTGCAATGCACTGCGGCAGTTGGCTACAAACACATCGTACACCGCCGCACATTTGTGGCAGACAACATGCGGGACATATGCGCACTGCAGAGATTCTTGCGCCGCACGATAAACACACAAGGCACGGACGACAGCAGCGCAACCCGCGACAATTCAACACATCGACACGAAAGCAAATGCGGACGACACAGGCGTAACCTGTGCCAAACGAGCGACGAACCCTCGCAGATTCGATGCTTTCTGACTGAAACAGTTAAAACGCGCACAGAAACATCGCACGCTGCACACCACAGCTGCAGAAAATCATTTTAAACGAAGTGACAGCGCAGGTATCACAGGCAGGAGCGCAAAACGTCCCGGAGGGGCTCCAAAACGCACATTTACCTCTCAAGCGAAATTGTTTAAATCATGGCCCGACACGGCTTCCAAAGAATTACATAAGCGGATCTCGAAGGCCATGATTTTTCTGGCTGCATTCGGGCGAAGTTATTGAAAATCAGAAATACCTCATAAAATTTCTTTCTGCGCTAAGCTATAGGGAGAACATAGAACGTTCGATGGTCAATTTTGTATCACAACAGCATGTGTAATTGTGCTCCAAACGACAAAAAACGATAATGTACTCGTTAATATTTTAAGCATCACGGAGGCCACTACAAGACCACACATCTACGCACGCTCCATGCGACCTGTTGGGGGCGCCACAGGTCGCATGGAATATGGAGACGCTCATAGCACTCATTCGTCTATCCTGTTCTCTATTTTCAACGTGTCGGTTGGTTGTGCGTGCTGATGAGATGTGTTTGTGTAATCACGTGGTTTTGTGTTTCTTATTGTGAAATGTGACTCAGTTCACGCATACAAAAGTGACACAAGATAGCTTGTGTCTCTCTGGGAACGCGTCGTATGCGTGGGGCGCCTGGCAAATGTCGACCAACGATTTTCATGCCGCGGACCTTTGTCTCTGGTTTTCGTGGAAAGCTGGGTGGACGTCGCAATGAAATGCGTATTATCAGCGTGCCTCAGCTCCTCCACTACGCAACGGCATGTATGCATGGAGTAACATCGCAGCACCGTAAACTTGGAGGGTGCTTTTCGAGCACGATGGCAACGATGAAAAAAGCAAGTAATCGTGCATCCTAACCACCCGCGTGTTGTGCGTGTTCTTTGCGTAAGTGCCTTGCAAAGGTAGGAAATAGAACTCCCACGTAAACAATGAAACGAGCGCTTGCTGAGTACTGGTTGTCACAATTCAGTGACGCAAATTTATTGCCTCAATGGGAAATTGAAATATTGAAAAGCGTTTTTTTCCGGTGAGAAAGATTATGTTTGGAAGTAATCGTGTTAGTAATTTGCGCCTATGAGCGAGCTCCCGCTCTTCGGCTAAATTCGCATAACAGTGACTCATGTGCCTTTTCACCGATTATAAGTGCAATGACGTTTCGTGGCTTACGAATACTTCGACGTTATATATCATCTTTGCTTACAACGTTTTCGGTTTACGAGCAGTGTTAGGCGAGAAAAATGTAAGCAATGACAAATTGCTACTTGTACAATTAACTTTTAAACAAGGTGTGTTGACATAAATTTGACCTAACGACACCTGAAACCTGACAGGGGAAAGTTGATTAAGCTATCGTGAACAAAAAATGAATTGTTACGTAAACAGCGATTTCTTTCGACTGTGCTTTTTCTGCGTGTCTTCCAATTTTATGTGATGGAGGGTTCTTATTATTATGACATTCATCAGTGACTTCGACCTTGTGATCTTCTGCCACCTTGCACTAATGTAGACAATATTTTTGTGACTATTTTTAGGTGCTCCTTGCATGTGTTCATAGTGTCACAGCTTTATGTCATTGCCATGAGTATGTAACGTAGAACTTCTTTTGTAGTGGCGAGGCCGTGACCCACAACAGTGTGCACATAACGGTGAAGCCCCCAGAAATGCTGTAGCACGACGCATAATGTGGATGGTATATATATATATTTCACTTTTTAAAGGTTTTATTGTTTTGAAACTGATTTCTATGCTGTAGCGTTTATTGCAGCATTTTTTTGTTTGCACTGCATACTCATGCCAGAATTCGAAGTGCAGGGGCCAAATATGTCACAAGTCTAAGCATGCAGCGTGCTTACCATTGTTTGATAACATTGATATTCACAATTATTACTGCATTGATCCCAGAATAACTGCCACTGGCAAACACACATTTGGTGGGCATGAATTCCTTGAAATGATACATGAAATTCCGTATTCACTGTGCTGCAGTTACTACAGTAGTGAGGTGTTTTTTAGTAGGCTTGGATTTTTTCTCTTTTTTTCTACGCAAGCTACCCCCATTCGTGCAATTAGGCATTGTAGCAGTTGCGAGTCTGCCCAGTTACATTATTTTCACGTCAAGTCAATACAGCATAAGCCTAATAGTTGACTGGTAGATCTACCATAAAAGAAGCACACAATTTCGTCCATAGTGCCTAATTGTCTCCTTGCTCTTGCTATGGCGTTTGCTGGTTATTGCAGTGTTGCTCCCATCAAATGAAATTGATTTCAACAGTCCGTCGTAGAACATTCTGCTTGGCACTGGCACTAATTCTACAACTGTCGAGAAATATGTCTAATGTGTTGGGTCCTTTTCCATGTGTTCTGTTTTATTCTATGTTTTTGCTCGGCACAGTGAGCAGTCTTCTATTCATTCGGCTTGGTGCTGTTCAGGTCAGAATATGTTCATCCAGCAAGTCCAAATTATAATGATATCCGTCAGACCTCGATTACTGGGCGGATAAAGGGAAAGCAGTATCTGTAATTGTAAAGGTATTTTTGACGAAAATACTTGTGTCTAGGAAAAGCATCATATGCACTTCAACTAATGTGGTTTTAAGTTGGGTGTGCAAGTATCTATAGCTATTTTCTACATATTAGCAAGTGTTTTAGCTACATGAAACAACCTATGTTGTGACTGCTGAAGTCAAATCTATGGTTTGGTGTGCCTGCTTACATTAGTTGTGCACTTGCACTTCTGTGGCGCTTAAGCACTGTAGCTGTGTGAGAGCTGGAGTATGGCAGCAATGTCAAAGGTACCTTGCGCCTACTATTGCTACAGTATGCGAACAAATACCGATCACCGTATTTGTGCAGCTTCTGAAGACCAGCCATGTCCGCTAGGTGAAATTTGTAGTGTCCTTTTGAGTTTGCCGGTGAGTTCATATAACCTTTCAGAAGAAATTTATGCAGGGAGGGAAGGGAGACCATACAACATGATCGCTGCTAACAACTGACTATTTTAATGGAAAAAATAAAAATATCAGTAGCACTGGATGTGCGCTTATATAGTGCACAATTTTCTTCAGTGGGGAGGTGTAGGTTCTAACACAAAGGCATAAATTCACGATAAACAGTATTTGTGTCAAAAAAGTAAATAGGCACAGACTATTTTCTGTTTCTTGTTATCTAGAAAGGGTGCCTTTTTTCATGCATTGATACTGGGGGCTAGCTCGCACATTTATTTGGTACTGATTATGTGGTCACTGGTTCCCCTTGTAACATTTTCACCATGGGCGAAAGCTGATGAAAAATCTTTATGCGGCCTTAAGCCTTATTGCGGCAACGCACCACCAAGTCAGGTGAGCATACTGGTTTTTTGAAGGAATAATAGTGATTCCTTTCACACATATTTAGGCACTGGCCAGTCTGCGCTGTGTATATTTGCCTACATGTGGAAGGCATACAGTACACTGCCTCTGACAAACACTAGACAAATTTGCTGATAACTGTGAATAAGAAAACCTCGCTTGCCTGCTCGCCTTTTTTCAATTCATTAGTGGATACGTCTATATACTGCCTACATTATTTTGTTCTGGAAGTATGTGTGCATAACAGTCTACAAGTGAATTGAGAAATGCATTCAGGCAAGGGAGGCTTGCTTCGTTATAGATACCAACAAATTTGTGTGGTGTGCGTCAGGGGTAGCGCAGTTTATTCCTTTGATCAATTGTATATTTATTCAAATGTACATGGGGCACACTGGCTGGGGCCTCAACATGCACCCAGGAGAGAACCATAATTCACGAAAGGGACAAGTATACTTGTCCCACTTGATGATGCATTGACATGACTGATGCTACACACCAGGTTCGGATTATTCATCTGCATTATTCACCTGCGGCAACCGATTGACCAACAAAATCAGTCAGGAATAGCACATTATGATTGCATGAGAAAGAGTAATGCTCTCTAGATGACATGGAATAGCGCTCACTTCTTGCTTATTTATTCTATTTTTATGCAAGTACTGTTATGCTTTTGCACTTCTGCATTGCAAATTGTGCTCTCTTCCTGAAAGAACTGTGCAGTGCAAGTGCACATGCAGTGTAAATATTTTCTTCGTTCCATCCAGCAAAATAAATGTAGAATTGATAGCTTTTGCGTCCGCGGTCTCCCTTCTGTCCCTTGTCTCGCACTCGGTTTTGCGCCAGCTTTTTCAGTTACATGAGAGTCAGGGTTGATATGCTCGAAATATTGATTTGAACTCTCACACTGTTACAATTTATGTCACTATCAGTAAGCTTATAGTACTGTAACTTTTGCATTTTAGCGCACGAAAAATGACGAGAGACGTACGACACGGACACAGCGCTATGTATCCGTCGTACTTCTGTCTCTCGTCCCTTTTCGTGCGCTAAAAACGTAAAGGTTATGGAATATCAACTTGCCCAAACTACGCTCTTATAGTACTACTCTTCTGCCTTCTCATAAAGCATGGTAAAATGTATGTACTTTTATGGTTCATGTAATGATAACCTCATAGCACAAGCCAAGAGTCGGCTTTCACCAATTGTTTAGAGGGTGATTATAGGTGGGTACTAGGAGAGCTCTTCTGGTTGGCTGGCACAACCTGTACTTCTTTCTGCACTTCACAAATCTGAAATACTCCACTTTGGCTCACTGAAACTCCTTAATTAAAATTCTTAATTGAAATAAGCTTCACTCAAAGGTAAGCCGCATAATTTTCGGTGTAGCGCCTTTCGTTATGCCACTAAAGGTACCTGCTCTTTCCGGTTCCATTTATCGCAAAGTTAGATACACTTCGTTTCCTTTGCAGTACTTAATGACATAAAATTGGTAATGTGGCAATCTCAATACTCGGAAACAAATTTTTATTAATGTCATGAAGACTTTGTAGCGATGCGTAGAATTGATGTACTTGTCTATATATGGCTGTGTTGTGTCCCTGGGAAGCATCAGAGGGTACAACTGGCTGTGAACTGGTTGTGGCTTCTACGAGACTTTCAAGTTTTATTGCTACGCAGCAATGGGAGGCGGCACTGTCCAGCTCGGGCCCGACGCACCAGCTCAACCTGGTCTACCGCGTGAAAAGGGCAGCTAAGGCTGCTGGACTAAAGGGACCACCCATTGCAAAGTGGATGAGCCATCTTCACTCGTGTGCTCTTTTGTATGAAGTTTATTCTCTCTATTTGGGCATCAAGTTGAGCTAGAATTTACTGAGAAATAAACATCTACGCAGCCACCAGCCACATATAGCATTTTGCATTGACAAATTACTTAGTTGCTAAGGCAACAGAGTGCATGCAAGGAGATTTATTTCACTTAGGTTACTTCATGCTCATATTGTCACGTGGTGGTGACGTTAAGAACACAGTAGAGATACTGTGAAAGGCAAAAACTAACTTTTATTGGGCGAACCTGTGCCCACAAGAACAGGCTACACTTATAGCACAACGATAGCGGCGAACAAGGTCGGCGATCGTCGGAAATCTCATCAGCGGGTCAAGCGCGTCGGCTTTTATACAGCAGTCATCGAATGTTCCAGACTAATCCTTCGGACCCGCGTGCCTTCCACAAAGTTCTACACTATCCGCGTCACGCGATGAAATCAGATAACACAAGGTTCGGCGACAACAGACAGCCGGATGGAAGCATCGATAACTTTCCAGAAAATTCGGATACATGCAGGCGCATCCAGCGCTGTGCGATTACATTTGTTAGGCGGCGAAACGTGGTCGCCCGATAAAGATAAGTACACGTGTCAATACCCCCCTCTTAAAAAAGCATCGACCCGATGCTGCAAACAAACGAAAGTCATAAACAAAAGCACTCGTAGCAAAGAAAAGAACAAAAATGACGAAGTTCGTCAGCGTCCGTAAAAGGGTTTAAGGCGCACCACGTGGACCACTTCAGATCGTGCGCGGCGCCGCTGTGAATGCGAAATGCCGTCTGGCACGACCTCATAGTCCAGAGCGCCAATACGTCGGATGACCTTGTAGGGTCCGAAATAGCGTCGGAGTAGTTTCTCACTGAGTCCTCGTCGGCGTATCGGGGTCCAGACCCAAACGCGGTCGCCAGGCTGGTACTCGACGAAGCGTCGTCGGAGGTTGTAGTGTCGGCTGTCGGTCCTCTGCTGGCTCTTGATTCGCAGGCGGGCGAGCTGTCGGGCTTCTTCGGCGCGCTGGAGATAGCTAGCGACGTCAACATTCTCTTCGTCAGTTACGTGCGGCAGTATGGCGTCAAGCGTCGTCGTCGGGTTCCTGCCGTTAACCAGCTTAAACGGCGTGATCTGTGTTGTTTCTTGCACCGCTGTGTTGTACACAAAGGTTACGTACGGCAGGACCGCGTCCCACGTCTTGTGCTCGACGTCGACGTACATTGCTAGCATGTCGGCGAGGGTCTTGTTCAGGCGCTCCGTGAGACCATTCGTCTGCGGATGGTAGGCAGTTGTCCTCCTGTGGCTTGTCTGGCTGTACTGCAGAATGGCTTGGGTGAGCTCTGCTGTAAAAGCCGTTCCTCTGTCGGTGATGAGGACTTCTGGGGCACCAAGTCGCAGCACGATGTTCTCGACGAAAAATTTCGCCACTTCGGCTGCGCTGCCTTTCGGTAGAGCTTTGGTTTCAGCAAAGCGGGTGAGATAGTCCGTCGCCACGACGATCAACTTATTCCCGGATGTTGACATCGGAAACGGCCCCAACAAATCCATCCCAATCTGCTGGAATGGTCGACGAGGAGGTTCGATCGGCTGTAGTAATCCTGCTGGCCTTGTCGGTGGTGTCTTGCGTCGTTGACAGTCTCGGCATGTCTTGGCGTAACGGGCGACGTCGGCGGTCAGACGCGGCCAGTAATACCTTTCCTGTATTCTCGATAGCGTCCGGGAGAATCCGAGGTGCCCAGCGGTTGGATCGTCGTGTAGGGCGTGCAGTATTTCTGGACGCAGCACTGATGGCACAACAAGAAGGTAGCTGGCGCGGACTGGTGAGAAGTTCTTCTTCACGAGCAGGTTCTTTTGTAGTGTGAACGAAGACAACCCGCGCTTAAATGCCCTAGGGACAACGTCGGTGTTCCCTTGCAAATATTCCACGAGGCCTTTTAGCTCCGGGTCTGCTCGTTGCTGTTTAGTGAAGTCTTCCGCGCTTATTATCCCAAGGAAGGCGGCGTTGCCCTCGTCGTCTTGCGGCGGGGGATCGATTGGGGCGCGTGATAAGCAGTCGGCGTCGGAGTGTTTTCTTCCGGACTTGTATACTACCGTGACGTCATATTCTTGTAGTCTGAGGCTCCACCGCGCCAGCCGTCCGGAAGGGTCCTTTAAGTTAGCTAGCCAACACAACGCGTGGTGGTCGCTGACGACTTTGATTGGCCTGCCATAGAGGTAAGGGCGGAATTTAGCTGTAGCCCAAATGATGGCGAGGCATTCCTTTTCAGTCGTAGAATAATTGCTTTCCGCTTTTGACAGTGACCGGCTAGCATAAGCTATCACCTGTTCGACTCCGTTTTTCCTCTGGACAAGGACGGCACCGAGGCCTAGGCTACTGGCGTCAGTGTGTATTGCGGTATCGGCGTCCTCGTCGAAGTGTGCAAGTACCGGCGGCGACTGCATGCGTCGTTTGAGTTCCTGAAATGCCTTGGCCTGCGGCGTTTCCCACTTGAACGCGACATCACATTTGGTTAGATGTGTTAGCGGCTCCGCGATGCGTGAAAAGTCCTTGACAAAGCGCCTATAGTAGGCACACATGCCAAGGAATCTGCGCACTGCCTTCTTGTCGGTTGGCTGCGGGAACTTTGCGATGGCAGCTGTCTTCTGTGGGTCGGGGCGTACTCCTGATTTGCTGATGACGTGGCCTAGGAACAAAAGCTCATCGTAAGCGAAGCGGCACTTTTCCGGCTTCAGAGTGAGCCCTGATGAATTGATGGCTTCTAATACTGTCGCAAGCCGCCTAAGGTGATCGTCGAAATTTGCGGCGAAGACAACGACGTCATCCAAGTAAACAAAACACGTCTGCCACTTCAATCCTGCTAAAACCGTGTCCATCACTCGCTGGAACGTTGCAGGCGCCGAGCACAGTCCAAATGGCATAACCTTGAACTCATAGAGGCCGTCTGGCGTGATGAAGGCGGTCTTTTCGCGATCCCTTTCGTCGACTTCTATTTGCCAGTAGCCAGACTTGAGGTCCATCGATGAGAAGTATTTAGCATTGCAGAGCCGATCCAATGCGTCGTCTATCCGTGGGAGGGGGTATACGTCTTTCTTCGTGATTTTGTTCAGTCGACGATAATCGACGCAGAAACGTAGGGTTCCGTCCTTTTTCTTCACTAAAACAACTGGAGACGCCCACGGGCTTTTCGATGGTTGGATGATGTCGTCGCGCAGCATTTCCTCGACTTGTTGTCTTATAGCTTCGCGTTCTCGTGTCGAAACTCGGTAAGGGCTCTGGCGGAGTGGTCGAGCGCACTCTTCGGTTATTATGCGATGCTTTGCGACTGGTGTTTGTCGAATCCTCGATGACGTCGAAAAGCAGTCTTTGTATCGTCGAAGCAGACTTCTGAGCTGTTGCTGCTTAATCACGGGGAGACTTGGATTTATGTCGAAGTCTGGCTCGGGAACTACGGTTGTCGGGGTAGATACGACAGAATCCGAGAGGACAAACGCATCGCTGGTTTCCTGTATTTCCTCGATGAATGCGATCGTCGTGCCCTTGTTGATGTGCTTGAACTCCTGGCTGAAGTTTGTCAGCAGCACTTTCGTGTTTCCTCCGTGCAGTCGAGCGATCCCTCTTGCGACGCAAATTTCACGGTCGAGTAGTAGACGTTGGTCGCCTTCGATGACGCCTTCTACGTAAGCGGGTGTTTCGGTGCCGACCGAAATAACGATGCTGCAGCGAGGCGGGATGCTCACTTGATCTTCGAGCACACTCAAGGCGTGGTGACTACGAGGGCTCTCCGACGGTATCGGTTGATCTTCCGACAGCGTTACTGACTGCGACTTCAGGTCGATGATTGCGCCGTGTTGGTTCAGGAAGTCCATGCCGAGAATGACGTCTCGTGAACACTGTTGCAGGATAACGAAGGTGGCAGGGTAAGTCCGGTCATGAATGGTAATTCTTGCCGTGCAGACTCCAGTCGGCGTAATGAGGTGTCCTCCAGCGGTCAGAATTTGGGGGCCCTCCCATGCAGTCTTAACCTTCCTTAAC
This sequence comes from Dermacentor andersoni, assembly GCF_023375885.2. Taxonomy (NCBI): domain Eukaryota; kingdom Metazoa; phylum Arthropoda; class Arachnida; order Ixodida; family Ixodidae; genus Dermacentor; species Dermacentor andersoni. The sequence goes on along the minus strand of NC_092814.1, from coordinate 391,067,951 downwards.
TGGGCGGCGATGTGTCCACTCATTACGGAGTAACCGGCCCCGGTGTCGACTAAGGCAGTGACTGCGTGGCCGTCGAGAAGTACGTCGAGGTCGGTGGTTCTTCGTCTGGCGTTGCAATTGGGTCTTGGCGTCGGATCACGGCTGCGTCGTGTTGAACTGAAGCTGGAACGTCGCGTCGTCAAGCCATCTTTCGTCGGTGTAGTCTTGGCTTCCTGACTTCGTCGGGACGGCGGCGTGTCGTCATTAGGTCGTCGAGATGGTCTCTTCGGCGTCTTCGTCGGCGGCGGAGGATCTTCGTCAGTTCGACGAATAGCAACCGCACCTCCATCGGTTGCTGCTTTTAGTTTTCCGGATATGGGCTCGCAGAGCGGCCCCGGGCTGGGCCGGTGTATGGTCGGCGCTGCGGTGACAGGTAGCGGCCTGGTGACGGCGAACAGGACGGTCGTCGAGGGCTCCACTGAGTAGCGGCGAGGTAGTCGGCGATGTCACGAGGGCGTTCACCTTCCCTCGGGCGCTGTGCGTTGACGGCGAAGCCTCGCAATCCCAGGTCGCGGTATGGGCATCGGCGGTACACATCGCCGGCTTCGCCGCAGTGGTAGCAGAGCGGGCGGTGGTCAGGAGCGCGCCAAATGTCCGTCTTCCTCGCGTAGGTGCGCTGGGCGACGGGTGGTCGTGCTGGCGGCGGCGGCGGCGGACGACGGAATTGCGGCGTGACAGGGCCCTGGCGCGGTCGCGGAGGGGGACCTTGACGGCGTGCGACGGCGGCGTAGGTCATCGCTTGCGGCTCAGGCTGCGGCGATTCAGGGCCTACTCCAAGTTGTTGTTTGAGTTCCTCACGCACGGCGTCGGCAATCGTAGCCACTTGAGGCTGTGATGATGGGAACAGCTTTTGTAGCTCCTCCCTCACGACAGCTCGGATAGTCTCGCGTAGGTCGTCGGTGGCCAGTGACTGAACTCCGGCGTAGTTTGACGAGTTCGTGCGGCGGTCGAATTGCCGGTTTCGCATCTCGAGTGTCTTCTCGATGCTGGTGGCCTCGCGAAGAAACTCGTCGACAGTCTTCGGTGGGCTTCGTACCATCCCGGCAAAAAGATCCTCCTTTACACCACGCATGAGTAGGCGGACTTTCTTTTCCTCGGACATTTCCGGGTCGGCGTGGCGGAATAGGCGGCTCATTTCTTCTGTAAAAATCCCGGTGGTCTCATTTGGTAGTTGCATTTGGTAGTTGGGTTTCGAATAGCGCTTGGGCTCGTTCTCGGCGTACAACGCTTGAGAATGTCTGCAGGAAGCCGCTTCGGAATAGCTCCCAGGTCGTCAAGGTGGCTTCTCGGTTCTCGAACTACGTCCTGGCAGCGTCTTCCAATGCGAAGAAGACATGTCGCAGTTTGTCGTCGCTGTTCCACTTGTTAAAAGCAGCGACCCTCTCGTATGTCTCAAGCCAGCTTTCCGGGTCCTCGAACGTTGAACCGCGGAATGTCGGAGGCTCCCTGGGCTGCTGCAGCACGATGGGAGATGCTGGGGCTGCCATTGGGGTGGACTTGGTGGTGATCTTCCTGGTTTCAGGCAAAAGTCCGTGCTCCGGGGGCAGTTGTTGAAGACGGCGGCTTGCTCGATGGTCCGGGACTACGTTGGTGCTGTCTTTGTGGTCCGGGCTTGGGTCACGGTTTGTCGTGGGCGTCCGGTACATGAAAGAAAAGCACCTCCACCAGATGTCACGTGGTGGTGACGTTAAGAACACAGTAGAGATACTGTGAAAGGCAAAAACTAACTTTTATTGGGCGAACCTGTGCCCACAAGAACAGGCTACACTTATAGCACAACGATAGCGGCGAACAAGGTCGGCGATCGTCGGAAATCTCATCAGCGGGTCAAGCGCGTCGGCTTTTATACAGCAGTCATCGAATGTTCCAGGCTAATCTTTCGGACCCGCGTGCCTTCCACAAAGTTCTACACTATCCGCGTCACACCCGCCGTGGTTGCTCAGTGGCTATGGTGTTGGGCTGCTGAGCACGAGGTCGCGGGATCGAATCCCGGCCACGGCGGCCGCATTCCGATGGGGGCGAAATGCGAAAACACCCGTGTGCTTAGATTTAGGTGCACTTTAAAGAACCCCAGGTGGTCAAAATTTCCGGAGTCCTCCACTACAGCGTGCCTCATAATCAGAAAGTGGTTTTGGCACGTAAAACCCCAAATATTATTATTATTATCCGCGTCACGCGATGAAATCAGATAACACAAGGTTCGGCGACAACAGACAGCCGGTTGGAAGCATCGATAACTTTCCAGAAAATTCGGATACATGCAGGCGCATCCAGCGCTGTGCGATTACATTTGTTAGGCGGCGAAACGTGGACGCCCGATAAAGATAAGTACACGTGTCAATATTTTCAAAGCAAAATCAATTTTCCTTTAATGTACCGAATAAACAAACATTAGCACTGCTCCTTTGCCTCTGATATTGCAGCAACTTGGCATCTACAGAATAACTGAAAACTAATTGCTCACCAAAGCAAATGCGCATTCTGCAGCATGAAACTCATAATATATCTGTATATCATGACACTATTTATGATATATAGATATCTGATGCGTGATAAAATTTTTCACACACATCACAAGGTACAAGCATGTTTCCAATGAGACCACACGAGGATACAAAAGGTACCAGGGAAGCATACTAAACACCCGTCGAACACACCAAAAGCACCGGGTCAGTACACCAAGCAGACCGGACCAGGCTCATCGTACATGCCAGGACGGGTACACCAGACGCACCAGACTCGCCTCACCGTACACACCAGACAAGGCTCACCGTACAGACCAGGTCAGGCATAACCGACTCAACAGACCGGGCTCACCGCATACACCAGGACGGGCACAACATACCCCTGTCTGAAAACCCGCTGTGGCGTAAACGATAAAAAACAGAAATGATGTGGTGGATTTTTCGACTTCGTCATTACTTGGTAATATTGCCTAGTATTTTCGTAGGATGTTTATGTTTGGAAGGGCATTCTAATATTTTGGTATAAAGGCTGGCGGTTCATAACAAAATAGTCGAATGCCCTCCGAAACATAACAACTTTCGAAAATAAAACCCAATATTATCAAGTAACGAGCATCTGAGAAAAGCGTTCGCTGATGCACGAAGCGTTACCTATCGCCGCAACAGAAATTTAAAGACATGTTAGTGGAAGCAGAAGTCAGCGAACATCATTCCCCCGAAATAAAAGAATGTCGTCACCCCAGGTGCAAAACCTGCATGCACCTTCAAAGTGGCATTAAAATTAAAAGCCTCGCAAATAGTTATACACACGAAGTGAAAACTAGCTTTACTTGAACAAGTCCGGATGTAATTTATAAGCTTGAATGTTCCTTCTATAAGGAACACTATATCGGTAAAACAGGACAATCAATGAATGTCATATTGACACGTGTACTTGTTCATCTTTATCTGGCGACCACATTTTACCGCCTAACAAATGTTATCGCACAGCGTAGGACGCCCCTGCATGTATCGGAAGTTACTGGAATGATATCGATGGTTCCATCTACTGTCTGTCGCCGAACCTTGTGTAGTCTGATTGAATGTATGCGCGACGCCAATAGCTAGAACTTTGTGGAACACACCCAGTTCCCAATGATTACTCTGGAACATTCGACGACTGATGTATAAATGCCGACGCGCTTGAACAGTTGATCAGATTTTCGACGAACGCCGAGTGTGTTCGCCGCTATCGTTATTTGAGTGTAGCCTGCTTTTCAGGGCACAAGTTCGTCCAATAAAAGGCTAGTTTCGTTAATCACATTTTTGCTCCCTTCTTCACCGTCACTACTACGTGACATTTGGTGGAGGTGCTGAAGATCAATCCAAGTACCTCTCAGGTACAGGTCAACGGGACGCAGCCGTGATCCGACGCCAAGACCTAACTCTAACGCAAGACAAAGAACCACCGACCTCGACGTGCTTCTCGACGGTCACGCAGTCACCGCCTTCGTGGACACAGAGGCCGGTTGCTCCGTAATGAGCGCACACATCGCCGCCCAGTTGAAGGAAGTTAAAACGGTAAGGGAAAGCCCTCAAACTTGGACCGCTGGAGGACATCTCATTACGCCGAATGGAATCTGCGGGGCAAGAATTAACGTTCATGACCGGACTTACCCTGCCACCTTCGTTATCTCGCAACAGTGTTCACAAGACGTCATTCTCGGCATGGACTTCCCGAACCAACACGGCGCAATCATCGACCTGAAGTAGAAATTGATAACGCTGTCGGAAGATCAAGCGATACCGCCAGGGAGTTGTGGTAGTCTCCGCGGCTTGATTGTGCTCGAAGATCAAGTGAGCATCCCGCCGCGCTCCAGAATTAATATTTCCGTCGGCACCGAAACACCCGCTGACCTAGAAGGCGTCATCGAGGGTGACCAACATCTACTGCTCCACCGTGAAATTTACCTCACAAGAGGAATCGCTCGATTCCACAGAGGGAAAGCGGAAGTGATGCTAACCAACTTCAACCGAGAATTAGAGCACATCAGCAAGGGCACGGCACTCGCGTACATCGAGGAAATTGTGGAAACCAGCAATGCCTTTGTCCTCTCGGATTCTGCCACATCTACCCCGACGACCATAGTTCCCGAACCAGACTTCGACATTAATCCAACTCTCCCCACGAGTAAGCAGCAACAGCTGAGAAGTGTTCTCCGACAACAGAAAGACTGCTTTTCGATATCATCGAGGACTCGACAAACACCAGTCGCAAAGCATCGCATAATAACCGAAGGGTGCACTAGACCACTCCCCCAGAGCTCTTACCCGGTTTTGACGCGAGCACGTGAAGCTATTAGGCACCAAGTCGACGAAATGCTGCGCGACGACATCATCCAGCCGTCGAAAAGCCCGTGGACATCTCCTGTAGTCCTGGTGACGGAAAAGGACAGAACCCTATGTTTCTGCGTTGATTATCGTCGACTGAACAAGATCACGAAGAAGGACGTATACCCCCTTCCACGGATAGACGACGCATTGGATCGGCTCTGCAAAGCTCAATAATTCTCCTCGATATGGACCTCAAGCATGGCTGCTGGAAAATTGAAGTCGACGAGAAATATCGCGAAAAGACCACGTTCCTCACGCTGGACGGCCTGTACGAGTTCAAGGTCATGCCATTCGGTCTGTGCTCGGCGCCTGCAACGTTTCAGCGCGTCATGGACACGGTGCTAGCAGGATTGAAGTGGAAGACTTGTCTTGTTTACTTCGATGACGTCGTTGTCATCGCAAAAAATTTCGATGATCACTTTAGGCGGCTTGCGACAGTATTAAAGGCCATCAAGTCATCATGACTCACTCTGAAGCCGGAGAAGTGCCGCTTCGCTTAGAATGAGCTTCTGTACCTAGGCAACGTCATCAGCACAATCTGGAGTACGCCCCGACCCGCAGAAGGCAGCTGCCATCGCAAAGTTCCCGCAGCCCATCGACAACAAGGTGGTGCGTAGATTCGTTGGCATGTGTGAATACTACAGGCGCTTTGTCAAGCAGTTTTCACGCATAGCTGAGCCGCTAACACACTCAACCAATTGTGATCTCGAGTTGAAAAGGGAAACGCCGCAGGCCGACAGATTTCAAGAACTCAAACGACGCATGCAGCCGCCGCCGGTGCTTGCGCACTTCGACGAGGACGCCGAAACCGAAATCCACACAGATGCCAGTAGCCTAGGCCTCGGTAGTGTCCAAGTCCAGAGGAAAGACGGATTTTAATGGGTGATGTCTTATGCTAGCCGGTCGCTGTCAAAAGCGGAAAGCAATTATTCTACGACTGAGAAGGAATGCCTCGCCATCATTTGGGCTACAGCGAAATTGCGCCCTTACCTATATGGCAGGCCATTCAAAGTCGTCAGCGACCATCACGCGTTGTCTTGGCTAGCTAATTCAAAGGACCCTTCAGGACAGCTGGCGCGGTGGAGCCCCAGACTGCAAGAATATGAGGCCACAGTAATCTAAAAGTCCGCACGAAGACACTCTGACGCCGACTGCCTTTCACGCGTCCCCATCGATCCTCCGCCGCAAGACGACGTGGATGACGACGCGGAAAACGCGGAATAAGCGCGGAAGACTTGACTAAACAGCAACGAGCAGACCCGGAGCTAAAAAGCCTCGTGGAGTATTTGGACTTTCGATGTCCCTAGGGCATTTAGGCGCTGATTATCTTTGTTCACGCTGCAAAACAACCTGCTCGTGAAGAAGAACTCAGCATACCGCACCAACTACGTTCTTGTTGTTCCGTCAGTGCTGCGTCCAGAAGTACTGCACGCCTTAGATGATGATCCAACGGCTCGGAAATTCAGATTCTCCCAGACGCTATCCAGGATACAGGAAAGGTATAACTGGCCGCGTATGACCGCCGACGTCGCCCGTTATGTGAAGACTTGCCGAGACTATCAGCGAAGCACGATACCAGAAACAAGGCCAGCATGACTACTACAGCCAATCGAACCTCTTTGCCGACCATTTTAGCAGATCGGGATGGATTTGTTGGGACCGTTTCCGACGTCAACATCCGGAAATAAGTGGATCGTCGTGGCGAGGGACTACCTCACTACCTGCAACTAAAGTTCTGCCGACAGGCAGTGCCGCCGAAGTTGCGAAATTCTTCGTCGAGAACATCCTGCTGCGACATGGCGCCCCAGAGGTCCTCATCTACGACAGCGGAAGGGCCTTTACAGCGGAACTCATCCAAGCCATTCAGCAGTACTGTCAGATAAAGCACAGGAGGATAACTACCTACCACCCACAAACGAATGGTCTTACGAAGCGCCCTTACCGACATGCTAGCCATATACGTCCTCGTCTAACACAAGACCTGGGATGCCGTCCTGCCGTACGTCACCTTCGCTTACAACACGGCGGTGGAAGAAACAACGCAGATCACCCCGTTCAAGCTGGTTTACGGCAGGAATCCGACGACGACTCTCGACGCCATGCTGCCGCGCGTCACCGATGAAGATAATCTTGACGTCTCTACCTATCTCCAGCGCGCCGAAGAAGCCCGACAGCTCGCCCGCCTAGGGATCAACAACCAGCAGCGTACCGAAAGCCGACACTACAACCTCCGGCGACGCTACGTCGAGTAGCACCCCGGCGACCGTGTTTGGGTTTGGAGCCCGATATGCCGACGAGGACCCAGTGAGAAACTATTGCGACGCTATTTCGGACCCTACCAGATCATCCGACGTATTGGGGAACTAGACTATGAGGTTGCGCCAGACGGCAATTCTTATTCACAGCGGCGTCGCCCGCTATCTACGTGGTGCGTCTTAAGGCCTTTTACGCACGCGGATGAACTTCCTTATTTTCTTGTTTCTTTGCTACGGGTCTTTTTTTTTATTACTTTCGTTTGTATGCAGCATCGGGTCGACGTTTTTAAGAGGAATTATTGACACGTGTACTTGTTTATCTTTATCGGGTGACCACGTTTCACCGCCTAACAAATGTTATGGCACAGCGCAGGAAGCGCCTGCATGTATCGGAAGTTACTGGATTGTTATCGTTGGTTCCATCCGCTGTCTGTCACCGAACATTGTGCAATCTGATCACATGTATGCGCGACGCGAATAGTGTAGAACTTTGTGGAAGTCACGCAGGTCCCAGCGATCACTCTGGAACAGACGACTGATGTATAAAAGCCGACGCGCTTGACCCGCTGATGAGATTTTCGACGATCGCCAAGTGTCTTCGCCGCTATCGTTGTTTTTTGAGTGTAGCCTGCTTTTGAGCGCACAAGTTCTTCCAATAAAAGGCTAGTTTCTTTAATCACAGTTTTGCTGCCTTCTTCACCGTCACTACTACGTGACAATATCAAACGGACATCGCGTGGACACAAATAAAAACCTTCCCAAAGCCTTAGTTAGGCATTTCGACCAAGCAGGGCTTAACATTGGTGAGCTTAAGCTCTACATTTGGCGCTCATGTTTCCGTTCTGAACGCGGAAGAAAATGCAAAGAATAATGCCTTATTCTTAAGGTCAAAGCATTGCACACCTTAGGCACAAATTGTTCAAAGGGAGCTTTAGAATCTATTGGCTATGGTAAATTTCCAGCTATAGGTAACAACGCTTAGTTTCATTGCTTAGTCATTCTTTCCCTTCTTTCTTTCCTTTTTTATTTATATATTTATTCCATTTTATTAATTTTTTTTGACGAGCACCGTTTTCTGCCGTTCCTTTCATTATCTGTTTCAGAGACACGACAGACCACGGCATCCAGCGAAGCAGGTAATAGAGGGGCGCTGTGGACGCGACTGTTGACACGCTGTCTGACACACGACCATGTCAACGGCCTTGTGCACAGCACTCCATTACTCTCAATTGTACACCCTCGTCGCTAACACACCTTCCGCCGTTACCGCACCCACCCGTGTTACGCCATCTCGCCTTCTGAAGTACCCTACCTATATATACTGTGCCAACGAAAGCATATGTCGCCTTGAAAACGACAAGCCCACTTGTTGAAACGTTGGTCTCGTTTTGATCATATCTACACGTTGTGCCATCTGCCTTTTCCATGTCCAAGAAAATAGAAAGAAAGAACTACGTATGAATAAAGGCGTCGCGAATGTTTGCTTCAATGTGCACAAGATGATCAGTAGTCGACTGACCCTCTTTGAAGCCGCACTGATTAGGTTCAAGCATTTTCTTCGATTCAAGGAAATGTAAAAGGCGACGATTTATCATTTTTTGAAGAGCTTGCATAAGGAACTCGTGAGTGTCATTGGACGGTAACTTGAAACGTCGAATGGGTATTTGCCCTGTTTCAAGACTGGTACTACGATAGCTTCTTCCATGAGGATCAAAGGTATCCAGCACCCGAAAGACAGTTGAAAAGTTCCAGGAGGTTCAGCTGTGTGTCTGTGTGTAGATTTTTAATCATGTAGTACATGATTCTGTCAACTCCCGGTGCAGAGCTCATACAGACGCTCGAGCCAGCTCTAAGCTCAGAAATAATAAAAGGACAGTTGTATGGAAGATGTGGTCGGCATTTACGGTTTATTGGCTTAAGTTCCACTGTATGCTTGTATTTAAGCAATGATTCTGAGTAGTTTATGGAGCTTCGTACAAGCATGAATTGTATGCCAAGGGCGTCGGCCTGTTTTTTTGAAGGTATGCCCTTGGTCATCGATCAAGGTTAATGGGTTGATCCGCTGCCCTTTTAGCTTTCTTAGCCCATTCCATACTTTAGCCTCCTGGGTATAGGAATTGATGCCTAAGAGAAACCTCTCCCAGCTTGCTCTCTTAGGCTGCCGTTTTGTGCGCCGTCCTTGTGACTTGATAAGTTTAAACGCAATGAAATTTTCTACCGTTGGATATGAGCGCAGTCAGCCCCAGCCCTATTTTCTCATTTTCGCGTATCTCTGCAGTCTTCATTCCAGCAAACAACACGTTTGTTACATGATTGGCTGTTCGTTTGTGGAATGAACTTTTTTGGCTGCATCAATAATTGAAGTGGCAAAATATTCTGCAGCATCATTTATGCTAAAATCGCGTATAAAATTTTGTGATAAATTGATTCCTTAAAACGCTTCCAATTAGTCAAGTAAACATTCCAGCGACGTACATACAGACGAATGTCGTGTTGTGTTAGTAAGTTAAGACTCATCGGAAAGTCGTCCCTTTTAAACAGATTTTCTGTTACTTTCCATGCCAAGTAAGTAAAAAAGTATGGAAGGTCCAAGTGCTAAATCTATCAAGGGATATGAATGATGTGCAATATTGTCACGTTGTTGTGACGGTGAAGAAGGCAGCCAAACTGTGATTATAGAAACTGGGGCTTTATTGCGCGAACTTGTACCCTCAAAAGCAGGCTATAATAAAAGAACAACGATAGCGGCGAATACACTCGACGATTGATCTGCCGGTCAAGCGCGGCGGCTTTTATATATCAGTCGTCGAATGTTCCAGAGTAACCGCTGGGACCCACGTGTCTTCCACAAAGTTCTACACTATTCGCATCGCGCATACATGGAATCAGATTACACAAGTTGCGGTGAAAGACAGCGGATGAAACCATCGATAACATTCCATAAACTTCTTTTACGTGCAGGCGCGTCCTGCGCTGTGCGGTAACATTTGTTAGGCGGTGAAAAGTGGTTGCCCGATAAAGATAAAGTACACGTGTCAATATTAAAGTAGGTAAATTCTTTCCTAATAAACAGGCGCGTACCAGACGTCACAAACAAGATTTCGATCATTCGAACCCTTGAATCATTTCGGGAGTGTCCCCAAAGACCGTTATGTGCAGAAAGTCCCCGACAATAAGGAACGGTTCGGAAAGCTGGTTGATAAGTCCGTAGAATTCTGTTTTGCTCAGGTGATAGTTCGAAGGTGTGTCGATAGAGCAGATGGCAACCAGTTTATCAAAAAGAATTGCTCACACTGCAACTGCCTCGAGGGACGTCCGAAGGGGCAAGTGTTGGCAAGGAACAATCTTGATGACAACTATGGCTGCACCCCCAGAAGATGTGTTAGCCTCGTCACGGTCTTTGCGAAAAATAGTTTATGACCGGGGAAGATTCGTCTGTGTTGGTTTTAAATGTGTTTACTAAACACACAGTACCTCTGTATTAAGTTTGTGTAAGAGTTCTGTTATGTCATCAAGATTGTGGAGAAGACCTCTCACATTCTATTTCATAATTTGTTTATGCATTTTGATAGATTTTGATGCTTTGTGTTTTGGGAAGGAAATATTTTGTCACAGGAACCTTTCCGGGCGCCATGATGCGCCGTTTGCTTTTGGAACGGTCGCGAGAAACGCGGCGCTCCTGGGGCGCTGGCTGCGCCATTTGGCCAGTTGTGTCCATTGCCTTCTGAGAGCTGCTGGACTTCCGCTCACTCGAGGGGGTTGTTTTCGGGTGTGCCACAACAGCATACCAAGTGGTATGAAGGAAGGAAATCGGCTTTCGCGCTTCCTGAAAGGAAATACTCTTTTACTTTCAAGTTGATTATCTCTTTTTCTTTCTGCGATGTAGGAGAAGCTCTAGAGAGAGTTGCTTGCCCACCGTTGGGTTTGGACAGTGGAGTGCGCTATTACACTTATCAGAAGGATGAACGTGGACACCGCATTTTGCACAGTTTTCTCGGCCCCGGCAGTTTTGTGAACCGTGGCCATACCTTTCGCACTTCAAACACCTCCTAGAGTTCGGAATGTATGGTTTGACTCGGACTTTAGTGTATGCTGTTTCTAATGTTTCTGGCAGCACACTGGACGCAAAGTTACCGATCAGATGTTTAGCTGGAATTCTTCTGTTTTTCAGTTTGAATATAATTATCTTTACTATGGTGACGCTCTGTTCCTTCCAACCTTCTCATGCTATTGTTTATCGCGGACGTCAACCAGGAGGTCGCTTCTAGCCAGCTTTCTGACTTCGTCGCCTGGGCCAATTATTTAGGTGAGACGTCTCGCAACCTTCAAAGGTGAAATTATTCTGACTCTCTTTTCAGGATATTCCCTACGAATTACGGGAAATCGTGGGAACGTTTCTTTTGATTCGCCAAAAAAATCTGCAGGTTGCCTTCGCTGCGTCCACTTTTGAAGAGGGCGATCAGGCAGACGGGTGAAAGACGAGAAAACCATGCATATCTAATTTCGGCGGCCATGCCAGTCGCCCGTCATAGGGGCCCAACAAAGGGAAGCTCAATAACCGAAGGAAACGCCACCGCCTGCTGTACATAGCCGCTGATCCTAAAATAATAGACCCAAGGTTGAATAAGGTATTCGGCTTTAACTCAGGAAGAGGACCTTAGTGTTGAAGCAATGAACGACAATCTTGTGGGCATCATTAAATAGTGTGCAATAGAAGTCGGCGGTAACTCTGTTAGACAGGATACCAGTAAGCTATCGCAGGAGACGAAAGATCTGATCAAGAAACGCCAATGTATGAAAGCCTCTAACCCTACAGCTAGAATAGAACTGGCAGAACTTTCGAAGTTAATCAACAAGCGTAAGACAGCTGACATAAGGAAGTATAATATGGATAGAATTGAACAAGCTCTCAGGAACGGAGGAAGCGTAAAAGCAGAGAAGAAGAAACTAGGAATTGGCAAGAATCAGATGTATGCGCTAAGAGACAAAGCCGGCAATATCATTACTAATATGGATGAGATAGTTCAAGTGGCTTAGGTTTTCTTAGAGATTTATACAGCACGAGTGGAACCCACGATGATAATGGAAGAGCGAATAGTCTAGAGGAATTCGAAATCCCACAAGTAACGCCGCAAGAAGTAAGGAAAGCATTGGGAGCTATGCAAAGGGGGAAGGCAGCTGGGGAGGATCAGGTAACAGCAGATTTGTTGAAGGACGGTGGGCAGATTGTTCTAGAAAAACTGGCCACCCTGTATACACGATGCCTCATGACCTCGAGCGTACCGGAATCTTGGAAGAACGCTAACATAATCCTAATTCATAAGAAAGGGGACGCGAAAGACTTGAAAAATTATAGACCGATCAGCTTACTGTCCGTTGCCTACAAAGTATTTACTAAGGTAATTGCAAATAGAATCAGGAACACCTTAGACTTCGGTCAACCAAAGGACCAGGCAGGATTCCGTAAAGGCTACTCAACAATAGATCATATTCACACTATCAATCAGGTGATAGAGAAATGTGCGGAATATAACCAACAATTATATATAGCTTTCATTGATTATGAGAAAGCGTTTGATTCAGTCGAAACCTCAGCAGTCATGGAGGCATTGCGGAATCAGGCTGTAGACGAGCCGTACGTAAAAATACTGAAAGATATCTATAGCGGCTCCACAGCCACTGTAGTCCTCCATAAAGAAAGCAAGAAAATCCCTATAAAGAAAGGCGTCTGGCAGGGAGATACGATCTCTCAAATGCTATTCACAGCATGTTTACAGGAGGTATTCAGAGACCTGGATTGGGAAGAATTGGGGATAAGAGTAAATGGAGAATACCTTAGTAACTTGCGCTTCGCTGATGATATTGCCTTGCTTAGTAACTCAGGGGACCAACTGCAATGCATGCTCACTGACCTGGAGAGGCAGAGCAGAAGGGTGGGACTAAAAATTAATCTGCGGAAAACTAAAGTAATGTTTAACAGTCTCGGAAGGGAACAGCAGTTTACTATAGGTAGCGAGGCACTGGAACTGGTAACGGAATACATCTACTTAGGACAGGTAGTGACTGCTGATCCGGATCATGAGAGTGAAATAATCAGAAGAATAAGAATGGGCTGGGGTGCGTTTGGCAGGCATTCTGAGATCATGAACAGCAGGTTACCATTATCCCTCAAGAGAAAAGTTTATAACAGCTGTGTCTTACCAGTACTCACGTACGGGGCAGAAACCTGGAGGCTTACGAAAAGGGTTCTACTTAAATTGAGGACGACGCAACGAGCTATGGAAAGAAGAATGATAGGTGTAACATTAAGGGATAAGAAAAGAGCAGATTGGGTGAGGGAACAAACCCGCGTTAATGACATCTTAGTTGAAATCAAGAAAAAGAAATGGGCATGGGCAGGACATGTAATGAGGAGGGAAGATAACTGATGGTCATTAAGGGTTACGGACTGGATTCCGAGGGAAGGGAAGCGTAGCAGGGGGCGACAGAAAGTTAGGTGGGCAGATGAGATTAGGAAGTTTGGAGGGTCAACATGGCCACAATTAGTACATGACCGGGGCAGTTGGAGAAGTATGGGAGAGGCCTTTGCCCTGCAGTGGGCGTAACCAGGCTGCTGCTGCTGCTGATGATGATGATGAATAAGGTACCCCAGGTTTACCCTTGCTGCATAAAAAATCGGCAGTAAAACGAAGGGAGCAGAAGACAGGAAAGATTGAAAGTAAGAGGGAAAGACGAAGATTCGAGAGTGGGACAGGAAAATGCAACTACCGATTTCCCTCGTATGGGTTCGTCCGGAGGTGCCGTCTAAGTGAAGCCGAGGCCAAAGCGGCGCGTTGCCTCCGCCGTGGGACGTTAAAGGTGGAAACACTGAGCATCGGCTCAACCTCGAGGACCCCCTTTTCCCTGGACACAGCTAAGCCGCGCACGGTTAGACGCGGGAGTGTCCGACCGCCGTGTGCTCCGGTACGTGGTGGCGCAACTCACCAAACGCCTGTTTACACGGACGCCCCTGTGAGGTAGTTGATGGCGCGATAGGTACCACCCGCTTTTTGGTCGATTCCCCGCTGTGGACAGGTGCAATTTCATGGAAATCATCAACATCATTCGCAAGACGCGGACAGGCTTCTTATTCGATTCTGCTCTGTGGGTATTTCCTATAATAAGAAACCATTTCGCCTTACACACACGGCGATCATATAACGGGCTAGTTAATGGCGTGATGGGTGCCGTCCGCTTTAGTTAACCTTAGTAAACAGCTAATTAGGCGTAGTGCAAAAATATTCTAAGGAGCGCCACATGACGGCAAATCATATGCCGTTGGTTTCATTGCGCTGGGGCTAAGCAGTTTTTTTTTAAATCCTGGGCACATTACGCGAAACACCCCGTATATGTAGGCCGTAGCATGTAGCTTTCTTTTTATTTCCCGTTAAAGGGAAGCTGAAGATTCTGTCAAATTCAATAAGACGCTCATATACGGATGCGGGAACCTTATAAACCATGCAGGTAAAATTTTGGGTTTTTTTTTTCAATTAGGAGCGACGTAATCGTCGGTTGAAATTGCGCTGTAGCTCCGCCCCCCGTCGAATGCCGCGCGCTGCTGCTGACGCTGACGATGTGAGCGGAGACCGGAAACCGCGGTGTTGTGACGTCAACTATAGTGTTTCGTTCCTTCGCAGCGTCCGTGACCGTGCCTGACCACGCTTGTTTCTGCGTGCGTGCCATAGTAATCTGCTTCGATCGACCCTGCATTCTTTTGTTGGTGCGTCTGCGTGTATGTAGAGTGGTATTCAACGTGCGTGGTAGTCAACGTGAGTGGTAGTCAACGTGAGTGGTAGTCAACGTGGTAGTCAACAGATGAAGGTCACTACACGTACTGCATGAACCGGGATGCTTTTCACGCGTTTAAACCGTCTTTGTAGATTGCCGACAGCTTTGGACAGCGCACAAATGCCGACGATCGCATCCCCGCTTACGTTCCACGAGGAGGCATGCAGGAACACAACACTACAGTTGTTTGACCGGAAACGACTAGCTCGCTTTGCAAAAAACATACTCACCAAAGAGCGCTTCCAACACGAGGAGATCCCAAGACTTTGCTTTCGTTCGCGTCGAAAGCACTGCTCGCACCAGCATCGTTTGCTTCTTCGAGAGGCCGGCTCTTCGCAATCGGCTCGTACATGTAGGGAGTAACGCGAAATCCTCAGAAAAACGCAGTCTCAAAATTTTCCATTACCGTCTCAGAAAAACAGCACCAAACTACGTGGCACCGCGCTTCATGTGTAGCGGCAGCGGTCGGTTACTAGAGTTGACGTCACGAGGCGCCCGACCAATCACAGGCGGAAACGAGACGCGCGAGCTGGGCGTGTCCGCTGCTGCACTTTTCGTCGAAATAAAATATATTTGCGCTTTCTTTAGCTCAATTTCGATACGATATTCGAATTCGGAGGGTTGAAAACCATTATGTACAGATGTTCACTCATTTTTTCTGGAAAACCTTTCAGCTTCCCTTTAAGCAACACAATATTGATACGTGCACCTGTTCATCTTTCTTTGTCGACTACTCTTCAACGGCTTACAAATATCAACCGTTATCGCTCACCGTTGGACTCGCCTGCATGTACCGGAAGTTTCTCGAATGTTGTCAATGGTTCTATCTGTTCTCTGTTATCACCGAACCTTGTGTAACCTAATCTTATGAGCGACGCGAATTTCGAGGCACTTACTGAAAGACGCGTGAGTCACATCAATTACGCTGGCACCTTGGACGCGTCATGTATAAAAGCCGGCGTGCTTGACCCACTGATCAGATTTTCGGCGACTGCCGACTATGTTCGCTGCTACCTTCTTGCTGTAAATGTCACTTGCTTTCAGGAGCACAAGTTCGCCCATGAAGAGTTACTTTCGTCATTCGCAGTTTTGCTACTGTGTTCTTGACGCTCACTAGAACCTGTTCGTTTAAGATAAACAAACGTAAATACATGACCCAGGACAACATTCATTTGGGCTAGATGGTGCATACTTGATTTAGGAAGGAACAGCGCAACTACGAGGATCACGAGATCGTTCTCTCTCGTGATCGTCGTAGTTGCGCTGTTACTTCCTAATTGAAAAACGTAAATACTTGCATATGTCTTCTAGAAGAGACCATCTTAATGTATTTCTGGTTTCCAGTGACTTTCTCGAATAGTCCTAATCACCTGTGACGAATTGGACAGCTCACAACAGCAAACGCTCAAGAGCATCGCTGGCAACCTTAGCAAAAGGGTCCTTATTGCTGCACAAGTATTCTAATAGTGGGCGTATATGCGACATATACCGAGCTTCCTTTAGACAGGCTGGTGCTTTGCTTAACGATGTATTTAAAGAAGTTTAATTGGTTGCTAGCCTTCGATACAATGTGCGTGCGCATTCCACATTAAATTGCTAGAAAAAATATTTTCTAGGCACTTACATTCGTTCACAAAGGACAGCTGTGTTGCGTTCATGACATAGCTTGCCATCAGGGACTGTTTTTTGTTCGTGAATCCTAACAGATTGCATTTGAACAGATTGAGGGCCATGTGCAGATTCAAAACACGAAGACATAGCATTGTTTCGATCCCTTTGTAGCTGTACACTCTACTTCACATGACGAGAGAGAGATTTAATTAGAGACAGGCAGAGAGATCGGCCTGAGCTATAACTTTCGCTGGCCTGCAGCTGTACACTGGGGAAAAAGACTGATGAATGATGATGATGTTATGAGGAAGAGATCCATATATACAAGTTCACATATTTGTAGCATCTCTAACGCCGTGCGTCCAGGCCAGTAGCTTGGAGAAAGGCTATAGCGGCACTTTTTATCAGGGCTGCGCTGTTTGAATTTGGCCAAGGACCTAAAAAAAGCTCGCCTGCCAGCGGCATTTATAAACATTTGCAATGGAAGAGACCAGTTGATGTCGTTCTTGCGCGCACGCGGGACACATGCAAAATATATGATCAAATGTTTGTGGTACCTCACAGTATTCACAGTTCGCGCTAGTATCACTGCCACCTATCAGATGTCTATAACGGTTGGTGACTGCAACACCAAGGCGAATCCGGTGCACAATGCTCGTTTGCTTTGTTTGAGCTTGTGAGGCAAACGAAATTTCATTTCTTGGTCCCATTTGTGTACTCGCTTGTGCCGTCGATCCGGTCTGGTTCAGTGTTCCAGCGTACGGTTGCGTATTACGCGACGAAGTAGGACGTTTGTGTCTGTTTGTGAGAACGAAATGCGTGCTTTAGAATCATTATTCAAAGCACTTTTCGCATCAGGGTCTGCTGCTCATTGCCTACGACGCCACAGTGTGAAGATATCCACTGAAAGGTGACATTGCGGCCATTTCCATTTGCGTGGTAGAGCTGCTCTGTAATTTCTATAGACATGCAATAATAAGAGCCCCGTCTGAGGACACAGTCAATCGTTTGAAGAGCTGGTTTAGAATAGCAGAATATCATCCATGCGTGAAGAGCCTCCTCGGAGAGAAATCGAAGTGCCTCCCGGATAGCGACCAGTTCTGCAGCAGTTGATGTTGTTCTATGGCCTAGCTGCTTCACATAAAATTCCGCGGTAAGTACAACAGCTGCTCGATCTCATCCAAACGGGCTGTTTGTACTGACCCAGCGTTACCAGGGTTGAAAAAGACGAGTTGGGTTCTCCGCCTTTGTTTCCAACGCACTCTTGGAGGCGCAAATGTGACTTTCCCCGTGGTTTCCAGGCGGTACAGCGCGTGCACAACGTGAGGACATCTCTTTCGGCGCCCTCTCTTTCATCTCAGCACGGCTCCCCGGGTCACGGCCCCTTCGCCCTCTCGACTAGTAGCTAACGACCAGGAGGCGCAGGCCTGCTTCTACCCTCCACTGCTGCGGGTGAATTACTATGAGTCATCGCTCCTAGATGGCGCCACTATCACGCAGTCAAGTGTGAGCTATTCAGCGAGAACGCATGAGCAACAGCAGCGGCAGCAACGGTCAGCAAGAGAGGCGCAGGGGCTTCACAAAGAATGCTTTGCTTTAAAAAGTTTCGTTGAAGTTCGCTCTCTTTTTATCTCCTGCATTTATGGTGATAGTAATTATGTTGACACTGCACGCAAATTTTAATCTTCATTGTCATAATCGCCGCAAGGTTACGTATGAAGTCCAAGTTCGATAAGATTCTAAACCTCCACGCACGCTGTATACTCTGTGTGCGAGGGAAAACGTGCAAGCGTGAAAACGGGCCAAGAAAGAAATGATACCTTAATGCACGGCCAATGTTCGAGGTCACGTGATAAAGCGCGCAAGACATGGATTGGTCGGTGGCATGTGCACGGTCTTATCACTCGCCAAGGGTTGGAAGTCTCGTAATCTCAAGCTTCGGCGATGCGTTGAAGCGACAGGAAGCAGGTTTCGTCCCTTTCTTCTTGCGCTGATAACGACAAGGTTGTGACAGTGGGTATTCGCGGTTGCTGAGTGAGATATCTACATCGCTGACACCATGCATGTTAGCTTAGTTAGTCAGAAAATGCTATTTTATGTATAACGCGAAGCTTTCTTTGCGAATGCCCCGGTACCTATCTTGCGGACTGGTTGTCGTCTGCTGCAGCAGCTGCCGATGCTTCTGCTGCTGCTCGTGCATCCTCAGCGAATCGTTCACAGTCGGATGGATGGACGGATGAATCTTGTCAGCGTCGCCCTCGAAACGGGGCGCTGGTTTGCGGCAGCAAGCCTTCTTTCCTAATTTTCCTAATGTCCTAGCTATATTTTTTATACACACGAAAAATTTCCTGCATCAAGCTTTCTGAAACAACATATTGAACTTTATTTTGGCACGACTCAGTTATTTGTTGTCTCCTCACTTTTATGCCGCCAATATGCACACCTTTTGCTAGTCTTTATTGCAGACACGCGTACTTTCTCCCGCCTATCCTTTAACTCAAGGGCTTCAAGTTGGCCAGAGGTGCCTAAGCCGAAAGTTGGGTAGAATTTGTTATTGTGAGGCGAAGAAAAGAACGACGACGGCCCCGAAGACGACGATAAGTCTAGACAGCCCGACTGGGCCCTCTTCTGTCTCCGCTAACGAGCTGAAATGCGCGATTTGTAGCAAAATCATCCACTGGCACTATCTACATAGCCAACCTTTTACATGTTCAAGTGGATGGCACGCATGTCACAGCACCCATCGATACCGGCGCACACATCTCCATTATGAGCGCTCACCTTCGCCATGACCTAAACAAAATTCCCACGCCTGCCATAACTCGGGTCGTACGCAGCGCTGACGGCAGAATGATTGGCATGGTGTGAATGTTTACTGCCCACATAGGCACTGCTGGTCGCCATACTGCAATTCTTTTCATCATGCTTGCCCCCATGACCTGATACTTGACCTGGGGCGCGATAACGTAACTCTATTCCAAACTCCGGACGTCAAAATGACGCGACTGTTTCTGCGTACGGGGACGGGAACCTGCGACGTTTTTCAATTTGCCCAATCAGCAGCCTCCGTCGTTGCCGGAAGCATGTTTTGCTCGCTTTTTATTGCAAAGGGACCGTATAGCAACTAACATTTAGATATTAACGCCTAATAAAAGAACAATTGTATGTCGCTGAGAGTAAAATTATTTTGTAATCTTTTGACGCAAGATAAGCTGAAGCGCGCTTGAAAGTAAACACAAATATTATAATTTTTCGAGTCATAGCCACACATGCGCCAATTCCGCATCCAATTCATTTCGCTACGCACACGTAAGATGGCGGCTACGTGAAAACAGCTCATCGGTTGTCGGCCGCACTTGGTGTATTTTTGCCCGTAACGCTGCCTGATTAGATGAAATCTCGGCGTACGAGATGTACTTTCACCCCAGAAGAATTTTGGAAGCTGTGAACATCATGAAGACTGTGAAAGCGTAGTGCTCGGTGAGTAAACACATCATTCTTTCTTTGCTTAATGACTGAGCAGTAGCATCTGAACATCTGCGGTGATCGCATGGTGTTCACTTTTGCTTTTACTCGCATAGGATACGGAAGAATTGATGAAGGCTGGAAGGCATCTTAACAGATAGCTGGTAAGTAAACGTTTTCTGTAAACGATCGCAACTATCCCCGAATGTAGGTCCTGATTTATATCGAAGGTGGTCTGTAACAGAGGCTCATTTTTTTTCTCT
Source organism: Dermacentor andersoni (assembly GCF_023375885.2). Lineage (NCBI taxonomy): Eukaryota > Metazoa > Arthropoda > Arachnida > Ixodida > Ixodidae > Dermacentor > Dermacentor andersoni. The sequence continues at coordinate 391,047,653 of NC_092814.1, read as the reverse complement.
GCTGTGCACTGCACACACTGCTGCGCAGCGATACATTCCCCCGAGCGGGCGGTACAGATACTCCGCCAACCCGCCAACAGCCGCTGGAGGATGCGGCCTGCAGGGCAGCCGCCGAGTACGCGCGGCAGGCGCAGCTTGCTGAGGCAGCAAACGCGGAGGCCGCCAGTTTCTACCAGCTGCTGCTGCAGCACAATAGGCAGGTACGTACAACTTGGCCAGGTCATTTTTTAAACAGGTGATTAGTGCGCATGGTAATGTACAGTACAACCATATTACACATGAGAGGCATCTGTAGTCATTTGGCTCATTGGCACATGCACGTTTATACATCTCCTTTGAGGTGTTCTTTAACACATAGCAACATACAAAACATTTCCATGGTTGCATGTATCACCACAGCATGACCATCTTTTGTTGAACAATTCAACTAGTCACGAATACTGTCTTCTGACAGGCAGAGGCAGCTTGGTAGGATTTGCTACGTTTCACATGTTTTAAACATGACAGACCATATACGTTTGCACGGCCATTTCTCATGTCATATGTAAATGATCTCGCTGCCCTCAAGAGTAACCTTGCTGAACCTGCAACACTTGCAAACAGTGCGAATCAAACATTTACATTGCATAACCTGCAGCTGAAGTAAGCGAATTTGTTTCGCAGCATCATCAGCAGCTGGTGGAGGAGCTGAGGACGACGCGGGTGGTGCAGCGGCAGCTGGTAGCAGAGATGCGTGGATTGAGAGAGGCCACTGGCCTCATCGCGACAACACTGCGCCAGCTCCTGGCTGCCCTGGCTCGCCTCCGCGAGCAGCCTCAGCCATGAGGGGCAGTCCCCCCCCCCCCCCCCCCCATATCCTCCTTGAGTACTAGTAGGTACAAGTGTTGCCTATCTTGCCGTTCAAATCACCACTGCAGCATTTGGTGGTGATACGTCCTCGAAAGCTGTTGTGCCGATTTCTATAGCCAGTCTTGTGAAATTATGTGCAGGTCATGTGCGACCATGGCAGCGAAAACTGACAGTGCTGTGAGGTCACTTGAAACACGAATGCACGTTTTTTTTTGTATGTAGCACTAAAGGATGATATGACTGTTTTCCCTACATTTCTGTCCCTAATCATATTTTTTTTCAAGGTAATTTCTTTTCATGCGTATTTTCACTTGCAGTGCAAGTTTGCCCAAGTGAGACGTTATAAATTATATGTATAATTTTTGGCATATTTCCGTTAGGTGTTGCTCACTTTTGTTTTGCTGTTACTCATATGTTTCAATGCGCACCGTTTTTCCAAGGAAGATACACACTATGCAATCACTTTTACAGCAACTTCGACATTGTCTCGCACACATAGAGGTGCACTTAACTACAATGCTGTGATAACTGGAAATAAATTTTCATTCCATATGCATGTCATGCTTGCAATGTCAAACATTTCGTGCCTACGCAATGCAAAGTGGCCGAATTGGAATTTTTTTAACACCAAGCGCCTGTTACTTGTGATAGTTATTGTGATATTTCAGGTGTCCTTACATATGATAGCAGTACAATCTAGTCCCCATTGTAGTTGAGCACAGTTTGTGACATACATAATAGAGCCATCGATGTGGCCACTATTTTGACATTCGCTGCCAGGCTGCTCTTGCAGCCGTTATATGAAATACCGTTGAAGTGCCAAGCATTTTCTCACTTGTCGTTCCTTAAAAGCATGTGATGGCTGTTTTATATTGTGATCTTATTACGGTACTAGTCATTGAAAAGAAACTATTTCGTGCTACAAACATGCTGACTGCATAATAGAGAAGACATCTTTCTTGCTGTTAAGTTGCTGGATGAAGATAAATGGTTGTGCGAGAGTTAAAAAAAACATCATTATGCTCGTGTCATATTTATGGAATTTAACATCTGCCGACGGCCCATGGATATTGTACTGGGTCCCATGTAGTGAACGTCACACGGCTATTTTGGCGCCATGAAGACATGCTCTGTGTACTTGTCTGTCATTTGCTTTGATGAAAGATGGCATTGAAGATGGATCACATGGTTTTATTTACAATGCAGATATAAATAAACGCTTTTAAACAATGCAAGTAGCACTTGAAATGAATATTTACAATTTGTGTTCCTTGAATTTCAGAACTATTGACATATGTACACTCTCCCAAGGGAGAATAACGCGCTTGACATGCCAGGCGATCGTTTTCGGCATAACGTGGCCTTATGTCAAGGAACTGTGCAGTGGCTGTGTGGCAAAACAGCGCATGGCCTACAAGGTGCATGAGAACAGTACACATGGTGGAGCGAGAAGTGCTGCGCTTGGCAGCAGCCCAAATAGGAAGCGAGGAGACGAAGACCAATATCTTCCCATGCACAGTGCAGATGGCGGTGACAGTGTCGGTGATGACAGAAGCAACAGCAGCAGCAGCAAATCATTTGGCAAACCCCAGTTGCCCAGAGAAGTGGCTACAACATTCTGCTGATCAACATAAAGTGTTCTATCCACAGGTACTAAATGAAAGGCTCTCATGTAGTGTCACAGTGGAATGATGCAATCATCTCCGGTAGTGACAGCTCACTGGCAGAGGGCACGTGAAAACGCTGGTTATGATTGAGCAGATTCGATAAAAAAACAGCACGTTATCCACTAATTGCACACATTTCTTCACATTCGTTCCTGCTCTCTATTAGGCGTGTAAACAGCAGTAATAAACATCTGCCTGCAGTGTCAGGCACGTGTTTATTGCTGCTGTCGGTGCTGCTGCCGACGCAGCCGCCTTCGCACCCTTTTCAGGTAGTGCTGGTGCTGCTGCCGTGTCGTGCCGAATTAGCTAATAACATTATCCCGGGCAGCACAGCCTTTCAAGTACATTATGCGTGCTGCCCTCACTCGGGGAACTCTCTGTGGGGAGAAGCTGCCACTTTCATCGTCCCTACTGCTGCTTCTGCTGTCATCACTAACATCAGCCAACATGCCACCTTCGTCAAGACACAAGTTGTGCAACACTGCACATGCTGCAACGATGTTGGCAACACGGTCTGGTTCGTAGTGGAGCGTGCGGTACCGCTGAAGGCAGCGAAAGCGGCTCTTCAGAAGCCCAGTGCACCGCTCCACTACAGATCGCATGGCAGCGTGTGCAGTGTTGTACCTGCCTTCTGCAGTGTGTATGGGAGGGTGGCCTGTGACTGGGGTCATGAGCCATGGTTTCAGGGGGTAGCCGCTGTCACCTGCAGGATCATAAAACATGGTATGAAATCTGCACAAAGTTTAGTAGGCGAAGCATGGGTCATGTAAAATGCACATACTACAGAAAGCCTGCAATAAAGGAATATACAGGCTGAGCACGTGACGCAGCTGTGATCACAGATAACAATAGCTGGGACATAGTAGCATCCCTATTTGCAGCAAGGCAGCTTTTTGTGTAGTCTTCATTCACAAATGACTATCAGTGCAAAAAAGAATGTGACAACGCGTGCGCTGTACACTCACATTAAAAATTAGTTTAACGTACAGCGCAGGTGTGTTGTCACTTTGTTTTGTGTAGATACCATTGGAAAATGTCTACATCTCGCCTATACTTAATAACCTGACTATAACATAAGGGGTTCGGGCTTCAATATTCTCTTACGGCGCGAGCACGCTTTGCTGCATGCTGCCAGAATTGCAACTGTACAAAATTTTCCCGCTGCTCCCCGAGGAGGTGTTCACCGGCCCTGGCAATATGCCCCTTCAGGAACCGACGAAGCAACCACAATGTTCTCCAGACGTGGGCGTCATGGTCTGACCCCGGTCGCAGAGCGTCGACGGCGAGGATCCGCATGCCTGCGTCGCAGATCTGACGAGAGCGCGCACAGCATAAGCCACGCGTTGCTATGACGGGCAAATTAGGCAAAAATTCAGATACTTACGAACATTGTGTTGAGGGCGCAGTAGCCTTTGCGGCACATGAATGCCGCCTTCTGCTCGCCCTTCAGTGCGATGATGGCTATAGGCTGCCGTCCACGCATCCGATGACGCCGGGAATGACACCGATGACGCCGATGACGCCGCGTCGAAGGAGCCCTTCCTTCCCGGCCGCATTCTCCTCCGACGTCCTCGGGAAATGGACCCACTTGTTGCGGGCCCCGGCGTGGACGATTGCCTCCGCCACGCGTCGCACACACTTGCTGACCGCAGGCTGGGTCACGCCGATCGTCTCCTCGCTCCCTAGCGAGGCTTGAAAGCTGCCCGTTGCGAAGAATCGCAACGCGCACAACACTTGTCGCTCCACCGACAGCGCCGTTTTTCTCACGCCTCCGAGTTCCTACGTCACTTCGTCGCACAGCCACCGCACAGTTTATTTCTTAAGGCGAAAGTGCCGCCGAAACAGACCATCTGGCATGTCAAACGCATCCTCGGGCTTCCTCCTCCCGCGCCCGGTCTGACGAGCCGCCGCCACCGCCAACGCAATCAAGAAGGCCGCCATTGTTTTCTATTCCAAACGGAACGGGGCACTCGCCGGTTATTCCACGAATTTGGCGGGTTTGTTCGGCATAATTTAGCATAATGAGTGCGTAAACGGCACTTTGACGTGGCATTTTGTGAGCATTCCTGACGTCGCTTGACAGGCAGGAAAAATGGGCGCGGCCTCAAAAAATTCGACCAATGAGCGAGCGGTGTCGGCCATTTTGGAATAGAAACAGAACGGAATAGCTTTACGTTATACCGACCTTAGACTTTCTTTCTGATTATTCGGCGCTCATCGATTGTTTCCAAAAGTACTGTTCGCCTTGGACCTTCCTCTGTTCTCCCATCACCCTGCACTACCCGATATTAGCTTAAGTCCGACTGATTTTGTGTATGTGCCATCGTAGGTCCTGACGTACATCGATCAGTCACCTTCGGCGCAAGTTCCAGATGGTGATTACATCGCTACCCCAATCGCTGACTGCTGTTTTTCTCACGCATATCGTCACCGTCCTTCATACAGTGCTGCCTGCAACCAATAACCGTACGTCCCTTCCCGTTGGGAATTTTGGCCTCGTAAAACAAGTGCTACCCCCGAGAATATCCTTGCCCAGGATCAATTCTTTAAGAGATCGCTACGTTGAGACTTTTGTCCTCGATGACTCCTGTGAGCCTTGCAAGTTTTCCACTTGTTCTCGCGATGACATTGCGATAATTATTTCCCCAAAAGTCTTGCCTAGCGAAGCTGAAGTTCTCCATAACCTATTGCTTTTTTATAGCGATAGTTTTGCCCTACACGACCGTCCCACGGACCAATCATCCGTTGTAAAACACCGTATCCACACTGGAGATAGTCAGCGAATTCATCGACGACCCTACCGGGTTTCAGCGACGAGCGCCAACTCACCAAGGCAGAACTGGAAAAGATGCTAATAAATTACACCATTGAGCCATCGTCAAGTCTCTGGGCGTCACATGTCGCGTTAATCAAAAAGAAAGACGGCACGTGGAGATTCTCAGTTGACTATCGCCATCTCAACTGCATCACAACAAAGGATATCTACCCACTCCCAGTATAAATGATGCTCTTGATTGTCTCTATAGTACCCAGTACTTTTCATTCATGGAGCTTCGGTCAGGGTATTGGCAAATTGGTGTGGATGACCTCGATCGGGCAAAGACGGGTTTAATAGCGCCGGAGTGACTTTATCAATTTAAGATTAGGCCTTTTGACTTATGTAACGCTCTGGCCACCTCTGAGTGGACGATAGGCTCTACTTCAAAGGGTTTAAATGGTCGACTTGTGTGTGCTGACTGGATGAGATTTTAGTGTCATCGTCTACGTTCGGCGCACATCTTGAGTGACTCTCAGCCATTCTTGGTATTTTCGTCAAGGCAGGTCGGCGGCTCAACTCGAAAAAATAGGATTTTCTTGACCGGCAGTTAACTGTGCTTGGACATTTGGTTGAGGCTCCTAGAATCCGATCTGACCAGGAAAAAATCGCACCGTCAAAGGCTTTCGTGTGCCACACTTAGCGAAATACGTCCGCAGCTCCTACGTCCGCAGTTCCGCTTCTTTGTTAAACGTTTTGCCACCATAGCAAGCAAAAACCATGAATAAAGGTATGCCTTTTCTGGACTCACGACCTTGCTGACCACCCCACCTATCCTCGCCCATTTCGATGCGTCAGCCCCTACACAAGTGCTTACCGATGCATGTGGCCACAAAATTGTTGCTGTCTTGTCGCAAGTTAACTATGCCCGTGACCGTATTATTGTGTACGCCAGCCGCCTTTTGTCACCTTCGGAGCGAAACTACTCCATAACCGAGAGAAAGAGAAAGTGAGAGAGAGAGAGAATGTGTGGCTCTTGTCTGGGCGGTTGCGAAATTCCGTGCCTACATGTATGGCCGGTTCCTTTTGTTGTGTCACTGAAGATCACGTTCTCTGTTTTCGTGCTTAAAAGAACCCAAAGAGAGGATTGGACTATGGGCGTTGCGGCTGCAGGATTATTCCTATTTAGTGGTCTACAAATCGGTCGGGGCGCCAGCACGCCGACGCCGACTGCTTGTTCCGTTACACCGTAGACACACACGGCGTACACGGCACGTGCGCTTCCGCCTGTGTTCCCTCAATCTTCAAACTTTTCGACATGGCCAACCAGCAACGCCGTGATGCCGCCATGAGGACCCTCATTGTGCGAGTTGAAGCTGCGCCTATTGACCTATCCATACGGTGGTTCGTCCACCAGGACGGCGGACATAGATAACTTGAGTGGAACAAGGCAGTACATATGCACTCTATATTCATTATACAAACGTTGTAGAAGGATTAGAAAAACAGTAGTCAACGGCGTGTTGAATGTTATAGCTCACAAATGGAGCGCAAAGAAAGCGTAGATACACTGAATATTCATTGCGCAAGAGGTAAGAATCGGCAGAAGTACTGAGAGAATTATGAGCCGCAAAAAGAAAGGGGTAAGAAAAGAAATAACTGTTTAACGTATCGGAGATAAAAGCTTCAGTCGATGTGCAGTTGACATCACACAAACTGTTCCATTCATGGATTCCATGTGCAAAGAAAGAGTTCCTGTGTACGTCGTTGTTAAATCTGTATTCCGTTAAGTGCTTAGTGTGTTCTGTTCGGGAACTAAGTGCATCTGTCTGCAGTGCGTAGTTACTCGCTTTGATTTGCGTGCTGCCATTAACAAGAAAGAAAATAAACTTTAGACGAAGTAATCTGGCTCAATTTTCTATAGTGAGAAGTTCGGCTTGCCTTGGTAGTTTTCTATGGCAGTCAAGAAGGCGATACTTATTAAAGATTGTGGAGGTACGCTCTGCGTGCGACTAGGGTTGAAGGCGAGCTCCGGATCTAGCCACACTCAGTCGTTCCGCGGTACTCCACTACCCGTAGAGCGTGTACACGTAGCTACGTCGGGTTCGCACTGGCAACCACACTGGCAGAGGGAAGTCCTCTCTGCAATAAGTAATAAATAGCATTTCCTCGTTGCGTGGGATAGTCAGGCAAATGAGGTCACTCACGCGTTGATGCAGGTAATCCAGTGCGGCAGGATAGTGGTCGGGCGCCAGAGAGAGTGCTCTCCCGGTGACGCAGTTTGATACCCTTTTACCTTTGGGAGGGCAGTCAGATACCTTCCCTCGAGTCAAGAGAAAGGGTCCGCACGTCGCAAGAGCGAGGGAGAACGGGGAGACTGTCTTGCGTGTCTATGCCGGCTCTCGACGCGTCCGCGACGTGCGACCGCGATGACGCGAGGACGCAGGGGAAGATGGGCACGTGGGCCCCCTACATTTCCTCCTCCCCTTAACCCCCCGTACGTTGACGCTGGGACCTAGGTACGCCCGAGGGGTTCGTGTGCCCATTCGCCTAACTTTCCACCAAGGTTGGCGAACAAGCAAGCGTTGCAGACGCCGGCTTCAGCGTCGCGCTGTAGCCGGCTGCTCTTGCCACAGGCAGTGTCAGGTAGGCAAATAATTTATCTTTAATTCCTCGCCTTATCGTAAAATTAATTTTGCTGACCTGCTTAGCTGTTCTGGCCACATGTTAAAAGCAGCTGCTTTAAATAAGATGATAATGTTGCATTTTTTACTCCCCGTGTAGCTCCTGCTACTGAAGTTTTGCTTACTCTCAAAGAACGTATTTCATAGAACTGCTCCACCGACAAAGCATTGTTCCAAGCTTGTGGCAAAGCGTTTAGTTCACAAGAATGGGCCCCCCTTACACTCGGTTCTTTTATAGTGTGCGACTTTAAGACAAAAGCAGCTTTTTGACATAACTATTTACTTCTATGATCGCAAGAAACTTTGCTAATTTTTGGACGTTTATGTTGTCGATAACGCAAATATGCCGTCTGTAAGCACAATGAGACCAAACAACAGGTATGCCCACGCATCTGGTTGGGTACTCGTTTTAGAACTTGGTTAAATCAATGAGTTACTGAAGTGCCAAAAGCTGTAATTACACACGATTACGTTATTTTGAATGTTCTATCCCAGTAAACTGGAACCTAGAATGTCCTGCAATCTGCCTTTTCCGCGAATGCAAAGAGCGTTTACCCGAAGCCATTTCCGCGAAACACTCGATACCATCGAGCGGAGAACATGCGAAAATGAAATTTGAACACGCGCAAACTGGTGGAAGACAAAGCGCACGCAGTTGGCAAGGAGCATAACCTGGTGTTTTTGGAGCATTCGGTGGTACTACCCCTGTTTTATTTCACTTATAATATAGAATCGCACATACACCATTGAAACTGTTTATTACTATCGCGCCATATATAGCCTCCTATATGTTTTCTGATCCGGCGAACGTCGACCGCATGGAGTGCCGGCGTCCTTGCCGCAACGCGGCGGGAGCATGGGATACAGAAGCGAACAGCGCAGCAAAAAACATTTTCGCCGATTCCACTGCCCCTAGGTGCTACGGGCATGCTCACACGCCATGTACTAGACGGCGTGATGCGAACGAAATAACTTTGATTACAGTAGAGTGCGGATGATTTCACGTCGCATTATTTTGGATTCATTAATAGGCGAACTTAATGGGCGCTCGAACACCATACTAGAAATCGTGGCGTACAACATGCCCTGTTTTAGACGGCGCCACATTGCTGCTCTACGTCGCCACAAGCGCACTCCGCCTTTAAAGTGGGACAAAACTACATGTTGAATACCACAAACCTAGTGCTGTACAACAAATTCTCGCAACGGAAGGATAGCACTAGCAATGAAAAGGAGCGCTCATGCGCGCGGAAGACACGCACAGGCATTTGCGCGCTTTTGTTCACCGCGTCGCAATGCGCGAACAAGGGGCATACGAAACACTCACCAATTGCGCTCACTCACCTTTGACGTTGGCGGAATCGGAGGCGATCATGGTGATGTGCGAGGCAACAAGAAGCCTACCAATAGCGATCAACAAGCAGAAATATACCATAGAAGACACAGAGAAGCACACCAAGAGCGCAGCAGGCACAGGAAGCTATCAAGCAAACCGCGCGCACGTACTCCAGGAATGCGCCAATGAGTCAACAGCCCAAACATGCATTAATACAAGTACAAGCATACAAATATCCGCTTACATTGGCATTAATTGTAACTTTCATTATACAATTTGTAATATAATGTTATTTCTTAACCATTGTTGCTATTTGCAAGTGTATGAAAGCTTTCTGCTTAGCTTCTTTTATGATATACTTTCTTTGTGGTAGTAATGCAGTGCACCGAACGCAGCTCACGGAGTGGAGGGGACATGGTGCAAAATTCAAACGTCGCAAACGCCGTGCCATGTGTGCGCGCACAGTTTTCATTGTTTGGATTTGAAAATTTAAGTAATACGCGCAGCAACCATGCGAACTGCACTATTGACCAGAAAAATACAGAATTATCGCAGTTGGTGCTTCTCAGTTTGACATCATGGCAAATCGCTGACGGTCCGTCGTCCTATTCTTTATAAATTGGTGCGTGCGCTTCTGCATTACAATATTTGTCACCGGAAAAGTATAGCAGCACGGATTGTGCTTGGTGGCCAAGCAGATCGCCACGTTTGCCAGCACCCGGTCTACGTCACAGAAAAGATCTTTGCCTCTATGTAAAATATGAACACCATGTCGGAGATATCGGACAAACCTTTTATTTTAATATGGAGTTTTACGTGCCGGAACCCCTATCTGACTTTGAAGCACGCCGTAGTGGGTGACTCCGGAAATTTGCACCACCTGGGGTTCTTTAAAGTGCATCTAAATCTAAGTACAGGGGTGTTTTCGGATTTCGGCCCCATCGAAATGCGGCCGTCGTGGCCTGGATTTGATACCGCGAACTCTTGCTTAGAAGAACAACAGCACAGCCACTAAGTAACCAGGACGGGTGCCAAACCTGTTCTTTCGTTCTAGTGTGCGCTAAGGGATTTCAAAAAAGCGAAACGCTCTTTTTTTTAAAACCATATGCACCACTTTTTCCGCCGCACCCGTCGAGGTGGCATAGTGGCTGGGTCGTTGAGCTGCTAAACCCCAGTGAGCGGGATAGAATGCCGGCCGCGGCGGCCGCACTTCGGTGGGGGGGGGGGGGGGGGGGGGGGAATTAAAAACACCCATGTACCGTGCCTTGGGTCCACATTAAAGTACCCCAGGTTGTCCAAATAAATCCGGAGTCCTTTACTACGGCCTGCTTCATCATCAAATTATGGTTTTGTCATGTGAAACCCCAGATTAGAATTTTGTTAACTTTCTCCGCCATCCACTTGTCAAATAAAGCCTTGCAGCAACCATAGATGCTTGTGCCCTGCAGTAATAGATATATATATATATATATATATATATATATATATATATATATATATATATATATATATATATATATATATATATATGCACAAAACGGAAACATTTACCTATGTGCACACAGCAATAACTGAACAAAAAAGTGTTGAGTAGTTCACAACAATAAAGGCGTTGACGAAGTGGTGTTAACTAATTGTTGAATATTGTTAAATATTATTGAGCCTGCTGAGTGAACAATAGTTAGATTCAAACATATGTAGAAAACACGCACAGCAGTAGATGTTTACGTTTTTTGCGTATATATATATATATATATATATATATATATATATATATATATATATATATATATATATATATATATATATATATATATATATATATATATATATATATATATATATATGCAGAAAACGCAAACATCTACTTCTGTGTGTGTTTTTTACATATGTTTGAATCTCACTATTGTTGACTCAGGCTCAATAATATTGAATAATATTCAACAATAAGTTAACACCATTTCGTCAACGCCTTTATTGTTGTGAACTACTCAAAACTTTTTGGTGAGTTATAGATGTGTGCTTTCAAAAACTGTTGAAGAGATATTGCTGAAAGGATATTAAGTAAACAATTTATCAAGAAAATGCCAATAACATTTCAATAGTCATCTTTATAAAGGGAGCACTACCTGCCGACTGCCCAAAATCGCACAAAAGCAACTTTGCTTATGTGTGCTGCGTATTTAAGTGTGGCGGGAAGGATGCACTAAAGATCACTATTATAATGAAAGGTATACGGTTGATAAAGTTAGGAAACTTTACTTTGTGTAGTTGTGTCTTTGCTATTGTAACCAAGGCTTTCCTTTTCGGGTGAAACTGGGACTTTTTGACTTTGCAGCCGAGTACCGCAACAGCATTGAGTACTCAAAATGTAATGCGGGGTGCAGATAACCGGTGGACCATATTAGTGTTACAAAAGGGGTGCTAATGGAGGAGAATCGAAGTCGAACGCGGCAGAATATTAGATGTAATGATGAAATTAGGAAATTTCCAGGCGCAACTTAGAGCGGGATAGCGCATCATAGGGTAAACTGGAGATCGCTTGAGAGCCCTTCGTCCTCCAGTGGGCATAAATTTAGGCAGCTGCTGATTACCGCAAGCAGCCATGGCGAAGTCCTTACCTGCTGAATCGAGACCTCGTAGAGACGGCCGTCGTGAAGCACGACGCTCTCCAGTTTCCCCGGCAGGTGGCGCCGCGACTTGTGCAGGAGCATCGGATGTGCGTACGAATGATACGTGTTCAGAAACTGGTTGCGATCCCAAGTGGCCTCCAGGCTCAGTTCTGCGCAGCATCACGTGAATGCAAGAAACACCTCTCGAATAAGGAGCAACTCTTTTTTAAGCACGCTCAATAAAAAGTTATCAAAAACCACCCCAGCTGGTTCTATCTATCTAAAGATCTATCTAACTATGCAATGATGACCCGCCGTGGTTGCTTAATGGATATGGTGTTGGCTGCTAAGCAGAAGTTCACGGGATTGAATCCCGGCCACGGTGGCAGCATTTTGATAAACATGAAGTGCGAAAACACCCGTGTACTTAGATTTAGGTGCACCTTAAAGAGTGTCAGTTGGTCCAAAATATTCCGGACGTATATGACACCCCCAAGGGCACCGCGCTGTGGCAGCATGCGAACGAGCTCGATCTCACCCTAGTGACAGACAAGACGTTCCCTACTCGTATCGGCACATCTACGCACAGAGACACCACTCCAGATCTCTGCTTCGTGAAGAACACAGCCGATGCCCGCAGGTCCAATCTTGTGGAGGATCTTGGGAGCGACCATCTCATACTAGCCGTGCACTTACCCAGCATCGTCAGGAAGCCCAAGTCGTACACGTGGGTTGACTGGGACCTCTTTCGCAAGACCCGCGCCTCACGACTCCCTCCAGACACTGCCCCGAACCTCGAGACGTGGACGGCTCAGCTCAAGGCCGACGTCGTTAAGGCCACGAAAACATTTAGCACGGATATGCCACCCGAGAAGATGGACAGCCGCCTCGCCCATTTGCTCGAAGCCAAACAGTCTCTACTGACACGATGGAAGAGCCAGCGTCTCAACCGCAAGCTCCGCAAACGCATTGCAGAACTGAACCAGACCATAATTGAACACTGCAGCACCCTATCCAAACAGCAATGGGACGAGGTGTGTAACTCCGTCGACGGACAGGTCCGCAACGGGAAGACGTGGAACCTCCTAAAACACCTGCTCGACGACACCAACACCCGCACGAACCAGCGCCACTCGCTCACCAAAGTCCTTCACCAGGCCAAAGGCACCGCTTCGCCGGATGACATCGTCAAGACGCTTGTGCATAAGTACCTGCCGATACCCACAGGCCCGCCGACCCTACATCCTGATTACACAGGTACCGACAACAGCCTCCTAGACGCCGAATTTTCCATCGAAGAGATACGCCGGGCTCTCACCGAACTAAACGGCCGTTCCGCCCCGGGCCCCGATGGCATAACCAACAAGCTCCTGCGGAACTTAGACGAGCCCTCGGTCGTGTACCTCACGGGCGCCATCAATGACGTGTGGAGGTGGGGCGAGTTACCTGATGCCTGGAAACTCGCCCAGACGATCCTCATTCCGAAACCGGGCAAGGCGCCTGGCCTCGATAACCTTCGCCCCATCTCGCTCACGTCGTGCGTGGGTAAGGTGGCCGAGCATGTCGTACTCAACAGAGTCGGCCGGTATCTCGAAGACCAGGACTGTTACACACACCACATGATCGGCTTCCGACCCGGGCTCTCTACTCAGGATACGATGCTTCTCCTGAAACACCAGATCATAGACGCCGGGGCTACTTGGGGCACCCGCGCCATACTCGGACTTGACCTGGAGAAGGCTTTCGATAACATCCAGCACTCGGCAATACTAAAGGCGATCACTGCCTTAGGGCTCGGGCGCCGGTTCTAGGAGTTCGTCCGCTCCTTCCTAACCCGTCGCAAGGCCGTGCTCCGTGCCGGCGACCTCACGACGGAAGAAGTCGAGCTCGGACAGCGTGCCACCCCCCAGGGCTCCGTCCTTTCGCCGACGCTGTTCAACCTGGTGATGATTGGGCTCTCCGAACGCCTGTCGAAGATACAAGGCCTCAACCATACGGTATACGCGGACGATATCACCATCTGGTGCTCCGCGGGGTCGGACGGCTTCATCGAATCCGCTCTGCAGGAGGCAATCGAAACTGCCGAATCCTACCTCGACCACACGGGCCTCAAGTGCTCCTCCGCCAAATCGGAGTTGTACAGCCCAAAACGTCAAGGCAAAAGGCCTAAGGGATGGAAACCACCGACCGAGCGCAACATCACTATCCGCACCAGAGACGGTCGCCCAATCCCCAGGGTCGATTCCATCCGAGTACTGGGAATGATTATCGAGGCGGGCGGATCAAACATCCAAACGGTCCACAAGCTGACGACAAAGACGGACAACGCAATACGACTTGTACGCAGGGTGGCCAACCGTCACCACGGCCTCAAAGAAGACAATCTGCTGCGTCTCGTACACGCGTTCGTCCTATGCCACTTCACCTACGTCGCAGCAATGCATAAGTGGAAACAATCGCAGCGTGACAAGCTCAATGTACTCATACGAAAGGCAGTGAAGCGGGCCCTTGGGCTCCCGATCACGACGCCGACGTTTCGACTCCCCAAGCTCGGTGTGCACAATACCCTCGAAGAGATCGCTGAGGCTCAGGAGAGAGCGCAGATGACACGTTTGACGATGACGAAGACTGGCCGTCACATCTTGCGCGAGCTGGGGTACTTTCCACCGAACACCCAGGATCCACCGGAGCTTACGCCGGTTCCCCGCGAGCTCCGCGACCGGATCACAATCGCACCCATTCCGCGAAACGTCCATCCGGAACACAATCGAGGCAGGCGCCTAGCCCGGGCCACCGCGTTCCTCAAACGAATAAACGAGAAAGCGGACGACGTCGCTTTCGTGGACGCCGCCGCCTACCGGTGCAACCGAGCCTACGCCGCGGTAGCCGTCTCGTCCTCGCAACGGACTTTAAACGCCGCAACGGTACGCACACGTGATCCCGAGGTGGCGGAGCAAGTGGCCATAGCCCTGGCAATGCTCGACGATAAGCGAACGACAATATTCAGCGACTCGAGAACGGCCATCAAAGCGTTCGAGAGAGGAGTCGTCTCCGTCAAGGCGTTACGCATTCTCCGCGGCGCTGATCCAAGCACCCTCAAACACCACACCGTCGTCTGGTTTCCCGCCCACCTGGGTCGGATCCCGGGCGCCCCGCCCAACCTCAACGAGACAGCCCACGACGCTGCGCGCGCGCTTACCGACCGCGCCGTCACCCCCGGGCAACCACGTCTCGATGAATTGGAGGCGAACAGGGACGCCCCAGTAACCTACAATGAAATAACCAAACACTTTTACTTGGGACGACGTCTCTTTCCGCCCCCGCACCCCAAACTAAACAGGCCACAGGCGCTAACGCTACGCTTATTACAGACAGATACCTATCCGAACCCCGCCACCTTACACATCATCTACCCGGACGTCTACCCAGACAATGCGTGCCCCTCGTGCGGGGTCACGGCGACACTCGCACACGTGCTCTGGGAGTGCAGAAACGCTCCGCCCGACTCTACCTCCGACAAGTGGGAGAGGACGATACGAAGTCCGCTCCTAGAAGATCAGCAATGGGCCGTCCAGCAGGCTCGCGCAGCGGCCGCCAGGTACTCCCTGTCGGTCCCTGCGTGGCAGACGCCCACTGCGCGCTGACGTGCGTCCTGCAGGACTTCTATTAAAGTTTCTCCAATCCAATCCCCCACTACGGCGTTCCTCATAATCAGATTGCGGTTTTGGCACGTAACCCCATAAATTATTTTTATTCAAGGATGCGGTTTGCATGCTTCAGAAGGTGCCATTTTGTCGTACACTGTTGCTCTACGCAAGTAAAAATTGTCATACAGCCGATTTAGCACCAAGCTACAAAGTAAACCCATACGGGTTTTTCCGAAAGAAAGCTTCGCAGTTGACGAAAAAGTAGCCCTGATGCGGTATTCGAACAGGGGATCAACGTCACTCTGGGGCCGCCGCTCTACTATCTCAGCTAACCAGTAGGTGAGGAAATTGCAATGTGAGAGCCAATTAATCGACAACTCGAAGCAAAGAGAAACTGAGTATTGCAAATCAATCTTTTGCCATGATCTGCAGAATTGAGCTGACATTTGTCACTATGAGTTATCGGTGGTGATGCCTTTACCAGCGTGCTTTATACGGGAGCCAGTACTCTGAGCGCCACTTTCTAGAAGAGCAGTTGGGAGCGCTGTGCAGTAAACTGCGCATCGTCAGGTACAGCCTGCTGTCGCACTGAGTGCGTCTTCGACCAGAGATGCAGCGCCTCATCAACAACGCATCAACAGGGTAGCTGTCACGGGGCAGCAATGCGAGAGCCCTCCCCTTGAGTAACGGACCACCTAGCCGTTTTAAGCGCTGTGTTGGACTGCACTATATTCGAGATCATCTCAAGAAAACCGACAGTCGCAATATAATCGGAGCTGGCTCCCAGAGAACGCTCCACTCTATACATTTCATACTTTATGGGTGTACCAAGGGTGTTCGGTAGTCCCATGACTAACACCCTCATGTTTAAGGGTTAAGATCGAGTAGTTTGTGGAAAACAATGCTAGTATCTTGATTGCCGACTTTTTCTGGCTAGCCAAAATGATAACTGCGACAGAGGAAACGGAAAGTACATGAAATGAACTTTGAAAGCTATCACTGTCAAATTTTCTTCACGGATGCTTCTTTTCGCCCAAGGCTGTAAGCATTACATAGTTTCAGCCACGCTTCTCGTTCTACGTCTAGTTAGAGGCCCGTTGTGATGAGCTCAGAAATTTTTACAGCGAAGCTGTCTATGGCTAGGATCTGGAAAGCAAATGTGTGCGAGATGTTGACAAAAACAAAGCACCGGAGCGATGAGCCTTCCATGTGTTTCCGCGTAGTGTTATCAGTCGCGAGGGTCGCTCTGAATCTATTCTTTCTTCAGGGACGCAAGTAGAGAGGGAAAGACAAGAAATAGGGGGAGGAAACGAATGGTCGATTGTTATCTCGCTGGCTTCTTCGTCGCGGGAAGGGCTGGGAAAGGGCAGTGCACTTGAGCAAGCAAGCATCACCCTAGCGACGTTCTTAGCAGTTGCACTTTGGACTTGCTATGGAAGAGACGTACGTAGTTCGCTAGGAAGAAGAACGTGTTCTCGGAGAGCGACAACGAGAGCAAAAGCGCGAATGGGCGCGAAAGCGACGAGAAGCCGCTGCCGGCACTCGCGCAGCGACCGATGGGTCGGGAAGATCGAGTATGTGCCGTTCAGAAAGAAGATCGGACGGTCACCGTGACAGACTACGTCTGTCCGGCTACGTCCAAACTAGATATTGAGACCTTTCTAATACACGTCTTTCATTCGATGTCATTCGTCGAAGTCGATCGTCACAGTGGGAGAAGCTAACATCGACCTAGTGCGCTCCAACGGCAAGTGGATTGCATCCTTCCTGTTGGAACAATTTGGAATTGAGTGCTACACGTACGTCGATGTGCCAACCATGCGTCACCAGTCGTGTATTGATTTATTTTGCCAAGAACACGTCTAGCATAGCAGCAACGCCGATCGCGGTGTACCACAGTTACCGTAAAGCTGTGGACACTGTGGTAACACGTGGGAAAAACTAAAGACGATAACAACCACGAAGTTACATGTATGTGTTTATTCAATCAATATAGAAATAACCATGTAAATCAATATATTTATCAAAATACAGCTTCGCTGGCCATCCTTATTCCAAGAGTGGAAGGGCAATAACTATATTAAAGCACTTGCGGTAGGGGTGTTACCCAAGGAACAAGCAAACACTCCTAAGGGTGTAAACAATTTTAGAGAGTAAACGCTTTTAAATATGCCACCACCAAGTGACAGAAGGGCAGCGCAGGGAGTGTTGCTGTCGTTTACGCGCGTGTCTAAAATACAGAGAATACATGTGCAGAATCGCTCCCGTCTGATACTGATGCAAGCCACAGGAAAGTTGGAGAGGAAGCTGGCCTCCGCCTAACGGGACACCGTTAAACTGATGTGCCATATTAATGGTCCCCCTGCCTCTAACTGTCGATTATTCATCACTGAGCTACTGCAAAAAATTTCCGGAATTTTATGGTCAGACCCAATGTAAACATTACGTAGACGTTTTCGTTTTATGAAAAACGGAGGGATTATACATAAAGGAAATAGAGGTGAGTTCCGTTTTCGAAATACAGAGAAGCTGCTTGTAATTTGATGTAGAGGGCAATTAAACCTGTTAGGAGAAAAAATGAACAGGCACAGAATATAAAGAAAAGACACTTTGGAACATTAACATAACATAACGCTTTTGAACATTATTCGCAGGCGAATAGTAAAACACAATAAAAATTGACGAACGATTACGATAGTCCCTAATGCGAACTTTGAGCGCAGCTGTGTCCGTGTTTTAATTTCGCGATATAGTGGCTGGCGCACACAATCTGTCTCATGCGGCACGTTGTAAATGGAGCAACGTGTGCCGCGACTGCCTCGCTAAAGCGGAGATTGCGAAGAGCGAGCGCGTTGACGACGCGTAGGGGCGATTCATAGGAGTTGCCTCCTACAAATCTACCAGACTACACGGACTGCTCTGGTGCTACCTTGTAGCCATCGTCGCCGCACCCTCCTCTCCGCTTCTGCGCTCGCTAGGTTACGTACTAGTTTGCTCGGTTACGCCACCGACGCCGGCGCCGACGTTCGCCGCAGGAACGGGCGCCTATGAGCTGCACTCTGTAACAATCGCAAACCATGATAATCGAAAGAAGCGTGAACGAGACCAAGCCAAGTAAACCAAACAAGCGTGAGCGAGAGTTTAGGCGAGCAACGAGCGTTCCGGCTGGGACCTGATACGAGTTTGTTACCGATGCGCATCGAGCGGCCGGGCAGGCTCTCATGACACCAGTTTCCGGCGAGCACGTCACGGAAGCTGACCCTCTCATTGGTTTCCACCATTCGTGGCTTTGATATCCCTCTCCGCATTCGCTTTTTCATGTTTCGCCATGCTCGTTCGCTCGGCTACGCGGCCGACGCCGACACTCGCCGTAGGAACGGGTGCCTAAGAGCTGCACTATAAAAACAAAGGTGACTTGAGCGTTGGCATTGCACACCTCCTTTCATCGAGCCTACACGCGATGAAAGAATCTTTAAATAGTGCATTAGGCGCTCGCATGTGTCGTTGCGGAGTTCGAACTACTGCGCCATGCGTTTACTTCACACAGCGGCTCGTTATTTCTTGCAAGTGCCCTTTTTCGTTGTTGCTGCGCGTCGCGCGTGCTCAATGCCCCGCGTTGGACAGTAAACGGCTCAAGTGTGATATGTGAGCACGCCCTGTAATGATCTTCCTGCTTGGCCATGCGTATTGATAAAACAACATTGCGAGTCTGTGATAAAGACATGTAGCATTTGTTGTGTTGATTGCTAATATTAGAATAAATTCAGACGCGTAGGCAACATCACCGGCGTTGCTCCCTCTAGCAGCCCCGTTGTCGGCTGTTCGGCTGTATGTGGCCGCTGGTTTACTTTTGTTAGCATTCCTGTTTGCACTGTGTTGTGCTGTGTTCTTGGCGTTCCAAAATAAAGTGAAGTCAGTGTTCCCTTTAGGAATTTTTCTGGATGCGATGTAACGCTACATTAGCCATATTCGGCGACGCATTGCCTCACAGTGAAATTTTTCTTCAAGCGTTGGATTCAGTGTCCTGGCTGGGCGTGGATAATCGCAATGTTCATACCCGCAACTGAAAGTTTGCTTGTGTATGAAAAACTCATAGAGCATCTTCGATACGTATACCGCTATATAACAATGAAAGGACGATGTAGCGTGCTTGCTGCGGTAACCTTGTGCCATCTGCAATATTAGGTAGCACCAGTGTCACACGGAGCCCCTTCGATTGTGGTCGAGCCCAAGCCGTTGTGCTCGATCGCTGCTGAAAGTGTCTGCGTGATACCAGTCAAAGGTCGCTGTAAACGAAGCCGATCATTTTGATAGCTGGCAATTTTCATCAGATGTTCTTCGTGTTTTTTTTTTTTTTTTCTTACAGGTACCAGGCTGACGATTGAAGTTTTGACGCTATACATCTGCATTTCACGTATTCCGGGAGTGACAATTGTCGCCTAAATTATGCCTACATGCGGCAGCAATGGAATAGGAAATGCATGCGATAACTAATGCTTAGCGTAACCTTGACTTAGAATTGCGTCGGCCAAACGTGAGGTATGGACATTGAAAAGTTAGAAATGTTTCAAACAAGCATAAAAACAAAAAAACGCGTCAACACTGATGTTCAAAGACGGTTCTAACACTGACTGCCTCGAGTTGCGTAATTTTCAGCTTATACGCATCACTACAACAATTAGTCTAAGATGCATGTATTTAGTGCTGTAAGTTATGCAGAGCAATATGTTCGTGGTTTTGCTGAATAGAAGGTTCTTCATGTCGACTCCATTTTTTTATGCAAGTCAATTGAACGAGAGCATTAGAACTTTATAAAATACTGTGAGCTGTCTCGGAGCAATAAAAGTAACTCATGGACGAGTTTATGGGCAAGAGTGTAATTTTATATAAAAATATTTGTGGTTTGCTTTCGATTTGCGGTCCAAAAATAACTGATATGAGTATTTTAATAGCAGCTGTTGCACCGGGGAAGGATGTCTATGAGCCGCCTTTCACTCAATTTCTCATCTATGGGGGCATGCTATCAATACCAGTGCCACAGCAGTCTGTTGGGTGGTGCTCCTTGTTCTGGTAAGCTGGGCCATTCTATCGTATATCGGTCTTGCATACGCAATCCTAATGAATACTGACAGCAAATGTGGGTAGAATGACGAGGACTATGCAAGTAGAATAACTATTGCAGACGCATTCAAAAGGTAAATGATTGACATTTTGCTTTTCCTGCGCCAACCAATTGGTTCGGCATGAGGACGTCGTCCTAAACTTGGTATCGTTTCACGTCTGTCTAGGGTGCACAAATGAATTGTGTTTAAAATAAAACACCCATAACGGCATAATTCAAGATTTCAGGCAACATACAAAGCAATAAAATTTTGTCCAGCCTTGCCTTATTGAATATGCAAGAAAACCTGCCTATACTGACCTACAGCACTGAATTGAATTGAATTCTGGGGTTTTACGTGCAAAAACTGCGTTTTGATTACGAGGCACTCCCTAGTGGGGGACCCCGCAATAATTTTGAACAACAGAGGATCTATAACGTGACCCCAATGGCCGGGACACAAGCGTTTTCGCATTTCGCCCCAATGGAAATTCCGCAGTAGCGGCCGAGATTTGATCCCGTGACGTCGTCCTTAGTTGCGCAGCACCGTAGCCTTTGAGTCGCCGCGTCGACTGCCTCTAGCACTTCCGTGCATGCGCTCCTTGGCAACTAAGTGTAGCCACTGTTAAGCTAACTGTTGGCCATTGTTCAGCTAATTATAATAGGGAAGATGAACCGATAGAATTAGGTGCGACATTGAAGGCAGGAGACAAAGGACAAAAAAAGCCTGGCGACACAGCTGTGTCACATGGTCAGGCGACCAAAATATACGAATATTTTGACGGGAATGAATAGCGCTATTGCCAGGACAAAACGAAGGCGAAAGACGTAACAAAGTATTCATTCGCCCTGTCTTTATCACCATTCGATTCCCTTTTAAATATGCACCAACGAACCCAGATCAGATCGCTCCTGCAGTTCATCTGAATACTTCAATTTGCCTAACAGATTAAGTGATGACATGTTTGCATATGGGGGGGGGGGCTATTCGGCGAGTTGTGTGGGCTTTGAAAATATGTCATGAAAATTCTTCATTGCTAAAACTGGTGTGGAACTCCACAAAGCGCTATCAATAGCTACGTCACTCCCCATCTTGTGTCGAGGGTATGTGCGTGCTTCCTAATATAGTCCTTAATCATCGACCTGTTTGTCCTTCAATACTGCTGCTGCAAAGCAGTAGGATGTAAACAGCACCAAACGCTCTTCCTTTGAACTTCAGCACAGACTTGCTGCTGCAAAATTCACGTAATGGCCTGGTGCGGTTGACATTTTCGTGCGTGCCCAGATTACTAGCTGTTGAAAATAAAAACAGTTCCAAAATTATTATTGTATTATCTTATTGTATAACAGTGACCTTGGAGTCCTTAAAGTTCTCCGACCTGAGACGTCACCTCCATTCAAGTGCGTTAAATTCTCTGCGACGCATGCCAAAAACCAGTGCGAGTATACTATTAAAAGCAATTGTTGTACTTGGGTACGGAATTCCGCTCTACATTGTGGCGGTACCAAGCGTTAGGAATGCTGTCTAGCGTTCCTGTAGCAGCAACATGCTTCAGTGTTCAAATGGGCTTATAGGAAAGGCCAAAACACATGTGAATGTGGCTCTCCATCACGAAGCTCTTCACAGAAAATCTTCAGGCTCAGAGGCAGAAGAGATGACACAAGAGTAGCGCGTGTCCGACATATGGCAACAAAGCCCTGCATGAGTGGAGATCTGTATGCGGCGGCTACTCTGAATCGCACGTGCTGCCTCTTGCGATCTCCCGATTTGTGAGGCAGTGGCGCCACACTGCAGTCTGTTTCCAATATGCTGCATGAGGCAGATTGCCCGCTCCGGACAATATATCGCGAAATGAAAACACGTATAGAGCTGCGCTCAATTTGCCCCTTAGGGAGTATCGTTATCGTCGGTGAGTTTTTTATGTCTTATCTACAGTGCTAGATGAGTCCATGTATGGGAACAAGAACTAGCACTAGACAGTGAAATTCCATTTCTGGATCTAAGGGTTTTCTTTGCCGAGTGTCATGTGTGCTGGAGCAATGCCCCATGTTTGAAGGCGGGTTTTATGCATTCTGCATCAGCGCACTCTTTGGCTGTGAAGCTCGTTGTTGTCACAGGAGCACCAAACTGCATCCCCAACAAGTCGAGGCATCACCAAGGGGAGGACGGCTTCTAGACCCAGGTCTAACTTTTGTTTACAGTGAGGTGGCTACTGATATATCATATTCACAAGGCCAGTCACAGCCTGAAAAAGTCTACTGGGAGAGCTGGAACTTTCCTGTTATCTTTCACATCGAGCGATCAGCGTACATTGTGCGAAGGGGTGAATGTTACCACGCCTTGACGCAAAGTGTACAAAGAGGCACATACATCAACGGTGCGGTTGTTTACGACATATCGCTGTCGTGTAGCTGCAACTAGGCAGGACAAACATGTCATATATACATATATAAAGTATACTTCACAGTTGGCAATGAACGCTTCCCATCTTTCCTTGAGTTTTTGAAAAGCCTCCTGGCACGCACTTTCTAGAATGGTGCGCCGGTCTCTTCTCGCATTGTCATACATCTCCTCTACGGTTTGGAAACGACGTCTTTTCCAGGCGGTTTTCACCTTGGAGAATAGAAAAAAGTATGATGGTGCTCGGTCCGGAGAATTTGGTGAGCGGGACAAAACAGGAGTCTGGTGAATCGCTAAGTAGCTGCGTACAAGCAGCGACGCGTGAGCCGGGGCATTGTCATGATGCAACACCAAGCCTGATCTTCCCACAATTCAGGCCTCTTACTGCGAACAGAATCTCCCGAACGTGCTAGGATTCCCTGGTAAACTTCTTTGTTTACCGTCTGATCATGTTGCACATATTCCTGATGGACAATGCTTCTGCAGTCAAAAAACGCAAACAACACCCCCTTCTTTTTTGACCGACTCATGCGTGCTTGTCTTAGACGAGGAGAACCTTTGGCCACCCACTGCAATGACTGCACTTTCGTTTCAACATCATAGCCATAAACCCATTTCTCATCACCTGTTATGGTATTCTTAAGAATGCTTTCATCGTAATTGGCAGAGGCAAGCAGTTCCTGGCTGATTTCAACACGGGTCTGCTTCTGTTCGTCAGTCAACAAACGCAGCACGAATTTTGCACTGACACGACGCATCTCAAGTTTGTCACTCAAAATTTCATGACATGATCCTGCGCTGATACCCGCTTCGTGAGCGACTTCTCGATCAGTCAAACGGCGATTTCCGCGAATCACAGTTCAAACTATCTCGACGTGGTCATCATCTGTGGATGTGGAAGGTCGTCCAGGCTTGGGATCGTCACCGACCGACATTCTCGCGTGTACAAAACGCTTGAAGCAATCATAGCACTGCGTGCGACTTATACAGTCCTCCCCGCATGCTTGGGTAAGAAAGTGAAATGCCTCTGTGAAAGTTTACCCAAGTTTGTAGCAGAACATCACACACACACGATGTTCTTCCAATTCATAAAATGTCGCCTTGGCACCAATCCGAAGAACAGCTCGTTCATGTGCTTACTTCAGCGGCTGTAGCTCGCAAACTAACGGTCAGAGTGAAACGCTGCAAATGGCTGTTTGTTGTCTAAACATGCCCCTGCATGCGCTGAGTAGCCGCAGCGCGCTCCCTCTGCCGGTTGGAGCGCTATTTGAAAAGCTCGGTGTCTCTTTGAACACATCTCGTATATATATATATATATATATATATATATATATATATATATATATATATATCATCATCATCAGCCTGGTTACGCCCACTGCAGGGCAAAGGCCTCTCCCATACTTCTCCAACAACCCCGGTCATGTACTAATTGCGGCCATGCCGTCCCTGCAAACTTCTTAATCTCATCCGCCCACCTAACTTTCTGCCGCCCCCTGCTACGCTTCCCTTCCCTTGGGATCCAGTCCGTAACCCTTAATGACCACCGGTTATCTTCCCTCCTCATTACATGTCCTGCCCATGCCCATTTCTTTTTCTTGATTTCAACTAAGATGTCATTAACTCGCGTTTGTTCCCTCACCCAATCTGCTCTTTTCTTATCGCTTAGCGTTACACCTATCATTCGTCTTTCCATAGCTCGTTGCGTCGTCCTCAATTTGAGTAGAACCCTTTTCGTAAGCCTCCAGGTTTCTGCCCCGTAGGTGAGTACTGGTAAGACAGCTATTATACACTTTTCTCTTGAGGGATAATGGCAACCTGCTGTTCATGATCTGAGAATGCCTGCCAAACGCACCCCAGCCCATTCTTATTCTTCTGATTATTTCCGTCTCATGATCCGGATCCGCCGTCACTACCTGCCCTAAGTAGATGTATTCCCTTACGACTTCCAGTGCCTCGCTGCCTATTGTAAATTGCTGTTCTCTTCCGAGACTGTTAAACATTACTTTAGTTTTGTGCAGATTAATTTTTAGACCCACTCTTCTGCTTTGCCTCTCCAGGTCAGTGAGCATGCATTGCAATTGGTCCCCTGAGTTACTAAGCAAGGCAATATCATCAGCGAATCGCAAGTTGCTAAGGTATTCTCCATTAATTTTTATCCCCAATTCTTCCCAATCCAGGTCTCTGAATACCTCCTGTAAACACGCTGTGAATAGCATTGGAGAGTTCGTATCTCCCTGCCTGACGCCTTTCTTTATTGGGATTTTGTTGCTTTCTTTCTTTATGGAGGACTACGGTGGCTGTGGAGCCGCTATAGATATCTTTCAGTATTTTTACATACGGCTCGTCTACACCCTGATTCCGTAATGCCTCCATGACTGCTGAGGTTTCGACAGAATCAAACGCTTTCTCGTAATCAATGAAAGCTATATATAAGGGTTGGTTATATTCCGCACATTTCTCTAGCGCCAGATTGATAGTGTGAATATGATCTATTGTTGAGTAGCTTTTACGGAATCCAGCCTGGTCCTTTGCTTGACAGAAGTCTAAGGTGTTCTTGATTCTATTTGCGATTATCTTAGTAAATATTTTGTAGGCAACGGACAGTAAGCTGATCGGTCTATAAATTTTCAAGTCATTTGGCGTCCCCTTTCTTATGGATTAGGATTATGTCAGCGTTCTTCCAAGATTCCGGTACGGTCGAGGTCATTATATATATATATATATATATATATATATATATATATATATATATATATATTGCCACGTGTACTTGTTTGCCTTTATCGGGCGGCACGTTTCGCCGCCTAACAAATGTTATCGCACAGCGCGGGACGCGCCTGCATGTATCGGAAGTTTCTGGAATGTTATCGATGCTTCTATCCGTTTTCTGTTGTCACCTAACCTTCTGTTGTCTGATTTCATCGCTTGACGCAAATGGTGTAGAGCTTTCTGGAGGACTCGCGGGTCCCAGCGATTGGTCTGGAACATTGCACGACTGATGTATAAAAGCCGACGCGCTTGACCCACTGATGAGATTTTCGACGATCGCCGAGTGTGTTCGCCGCTATCGTTGTTCTTTTGAGTGTAGCCTGCTTTTGAGGGCGCAATTTCGTCCAATAAAACGCTAGTTTCTATAATCACAGTTTTGCTGCCTTCTTCACCGTCACTACTACGTGACAATATGTTTGTTTGTGTGTGTGTTGTTGTTGCTCGAGCAGCGTATATTTACAAGATGTTGCAATAGACAAGGGGACAACAGCCACACGCAGCGGCGACGGATGCAAGTCTCTGCGTGCCTCTGAACGCTTCGTCGCAATCATTGTCGTCCGATTGACAGTACAAGCTCTAGCAATGTCTCGTGCCCAGCACAACAGGACAGCACTGTGTGCCCATGGACTAGGGAACGCTTAGGTAATGTCGCTAGCCAGCATTTTCTCCAATTCATAACGTTGTGGGGTACAGGCGGCAGCGGGAGCCAAATCGAAGAAATCCTACAGCACGCTACTGAGGCCGCCAAAGGCTACGTGGCGGAGAAGAGGCTCAGTTGCTCCCCGCAAAAGTTTGAACAACTGCCGGAGTACCCTACGACCAGGAAGCAATACGGAGCAATACGAAGAGGTAAAAGCGGGCTCTATACCAATCGTAGAGCAGATCCAAGTGATACGTTCGCATGTGGAAGACAGAAATCTCAATACCATCAATGCGCTAGAGAACAGCGTAAAACACTAAAACTATTCAAACGCATTGCGAGTAGACACTACAACATGAACGAGGTAAGGGAAATTGATTTAGTGCAGGCTTTCGTGATCAGCTACGTCCTATATGCAACACTATACCTAACATTTTGCGTGGCAGAAAAAAAGACAAGATGGAATGCATCACCAGACGAGCATTCAAGCAAGCAATTGGCGTTCCAGTGACGACATCCAACGACAAACTCTCAAAGTTGGGTCAACCCAAGACACTTGACAAAAATCAAGGCGCATACCAGCGTCCAATACGAAAAACTCACACAGAGCCCCAAGTGCCGACACATTCTATGGAAACTACACATTCACAACGAAGCGCAACACGGCACGAAACTCAGCATATCACTAGAGAAGAGGAGGAGCTTCAAAGTTTCTCCACTCCCGAAAACATGCGCCCGGAACACCACATGGGGCGACTAGACGCATGGGCGCGCCACATTGCGCGCAAAAACCACGACGTGGATGGCGCGGCCCACGTACACGCTGCGGAATATAGTGGACGCAAAGGGATATCTGTCCTAGTGGTAGGCGAGGACAGAAAACTCCTCGCGAGCGAAACTGTTCAACGGACAACCCTGACGTTGCGGATGAATCAGCCATAACACTAGCGGTGCCCTCCACCAAATCTAGAATTATGGTACGTTGCTCAAAGTTCGGAGTTCATAATTTCACGAAAGAATGCATCTCGCCAGAGGAAGTGAAAGTTGTAAATACGAATGCGGAATAAATATACGCCTAAATACGTAATAACAGCAACCATCATCGCAGTGCGATCCAAATAATTTTTGCGCCCGCGCACTCCTCCTTCTCCGGCAACGAGACGGCTCACAAGGTCTCGGGACATACCTCCAGGTCTTCCACCCGTATTCACAAACGCACCTCGACTTGACTCTCCACTTGAAGCGCGCTTTGAGTGAAGGAAAGCTCGAGCGTTTTACTCGAGAATTTCAAGGTAGCCCCGCAGCTACCTTGAATCGATTCTAGAGGGAAGTTAGTGCGTAAACATGGCTGCCTTGTGATCTGTCGCTCGTCTCGTCAGCTTTTTCAGATGGACGCCAGTTGCCTCGATAGCTTTTCTTTAGTTAACGATGCTGCTCACTTTTAAGGGGTTCGCTTCTGGGGCCGGTGCTGTCCTCTAGAGCGTTTCGGCAACGGAATTATTCCGCTGTGTCGCCGAGACAGAGCAGCCGTGCTGCCGAGAAAACTGCGAGCTAGTGCAGTGACTGTCGTCTTACTCCGTGCATGAGCCAGTTGCTGAGCTGCATAAGGGTATTCTTTGTATGAGTGCTCCAAAACTGCTTTCGGTGCCAGTGCATTCGCCGTTTCTCGCGGCTGATCGTACAAAGCCACACCAGTTCACGCACGGCGCGATACATAACTGCGGCAGACTTCGAACTTATGAAAAGAAAACAACTACGAAGATTCCTGCCATTAGTGCGTGTATTATCTGTGCACATGTATTGCTTGCGTGAGCACCAGCAGTCGCCCCGTCCGCGCTATTTGTACTCGGGTAGATCGTCAATGACTGCGCTAATCCTAGGGCGGTGAACCACACCGCCGCATAGGGAGCATCTGTATAAACGAGCAGGTGCGTTCTGTTTAATTTTGCAATTTTCTTTTTTTTCATGCAGCTAGTTGCGCTATGAAAAATGAGAAACGTAGTGTAACTTTGTGTGCACCGTCTGAAATTTTGTGGAATTTAAATTCATAAGCAATAATCACGTGATCCTCGCTTCAAAATATTCACTTTAATTAGCTTATCATCCCTATGAAGATCCGAGCCCAACGAGGAAGTCACCAACCATGAAATGGCATTAAGAATTTTTCCTGCGTGTATACACAGGCGAATGTAATGTTTTGCTTGAATAAAAGAGAGAGAATAGCAATAGAACAGAGTAGAGTTTTTGTGGATCACATTTTTATATTGCAATAAAGAAGCTGTATCACTGGAGTGGTAGCTCCTAATGCAGACATCGCAAGCAAGTTGTAGCAGATATATCTCACATATCCTTGTTGCGAACATTGCAGCTCTCTAGAGGGTTCATTACGTAAGATTTAGATTGCTGTATGTTGGTCAGGCTGCGCAAGCGGCCGACCAGCTGAAAAATGTTTCTTTGCAAGTAAATATAAAAAAAAAACAGTATGCGCTCAATAATGTAAGAAAAATTGCGCTCTAGCACACAAATGTCTGAATTGAATTACAGTTAGTGCGCAAATAAATTAAAGAAATTTTTAACCTCACTGTGTGTTTGTTACCATCCCCTTATCTTATGCAGGATCCACGTTGCCAACACAAGCGTGAAGGGCAACTGCCATTCTAATTGTGCTGTGTGTGTTGTTCTTGCATGGGTGTGCAAGTGGGTTAGAGCTCCAGTTAATGTGTCCTGCTCCACTAGAATAGTTGTCCCACTATTCTGCCTAAGATTGCAATCACCTTTCCGATATCCTACTCCTACCAGCTCAAAAATCACCACTAAAAGCAGTTTGACGGCATGCATTTACCTTCATAGACGCGTTGTAGCTGAAGTCATTGTATTTTTCATCCAGGTTTATTCAGCATATACAGGATATACCAGGTTTATTCAGGATATACCTCTTAACTTCTGGTCAACCCATGGGCGAGTTTTTTTTTCTAAAACAATAGGTTAACATTATTCTCGTGTTTTTGTACTTTGATAGTATGCAAATTGAGCGTGAACTATTATCCTACAAACAGAAGCATACTGCTAACAAATGTATTCTAGAATCAAACACTATCGGTGTTCTAGACAGTGGCCTGTCGGGTGTAGGCATCAGACGTCATGGAGTGATAAATCCTTGTAGAATATATGCTTTTTCTACTCTGCTTCTACATTCAGCTTAAGATGAATTATGAGGGCCGGAAGAGCGAGTATCTTCCATTCGATGCGGATGACACAACTTACACAACTTCAGCAATTGACCGAGGAACAAAACCCAGGGTAGGAGCGCGTCTTGCGGGATTCCAAAAAAAGGCTAAATGCTGATGCAGACTGTCACGATGACGATGCTCAAAATAAGAGTATAAACTGCATTACTACCGTTATTTCAGAAATGCTGAGATCAACCATAAAAATTATTGTATATTTTTTTAATGTACACTTGCTCATGCTAAAGTATCTTCAGCATACCACTAAATACTTAAGTGCTGACTACAATTGCTACGAAAGTACTGAATCACTAATTGTGCGCACTAAAATGCTCACGCCGAAACTGCAACGCATCATGGGCAACTGATGACTTCGCACATCATAATCATGAATGTATGTTCTACAAAGCAAAAATTATATGACAGCTGATGAGGAATAGAATATGAATTCGATTTCATTATGGCATAGCTGTTTATGTTTGCGAATCGAAATAAAACGTTGTTCATTTCGCTATTTTGTGAATGTGTGAAGACGTAACATCAATATTGTTACGGAAGGATAAAAGAAGAGAGAGGAAGAAGATCGCGATACACTGCCTGCTGCGTGTTGTAGCTAGTCAATCATCTTAACCTCATCGACTCTACTTGTATATACATGGTAAATACAGTCTATCTATACTTCGAACATTCTCGTAACAGTGGAGGTGCTCGGTACGACAGGTGGAAACGGAGCTCCGCAGTGTACGTCGCATCACTGTCCTCACCATGAATGAGGATGAGCACGCGTGATCAACGTTGATGCCGCCTCCAACGTCACCATCGCCAGCTACGTCGCTGTGCCCTTCGGTTGTGGTTGTGCAACCCTAGGATCCCGGAACTTCCTGCGGGACTGATAGCGCCGACGTTGAAGAGTATGTGGCTATGTACGAACGCATGAGTGGAATCAACAGAGGGGGCCCCACGCTTATGCTAGCTAACCTGTTGTTCTACCTAAGAGACATGGCAAGGGCGTAGTTCCAAAACCACAAAGAGGACCTGGCCAGCAGGGACCAATGCAAAGAGAAGTTAACAGAGTTATTTGGCAAACCAGCCGCACGTAATATTGCCGCAAAGCAGAAACTAGCCTCCCGTGCCCAATCCCACGTAGAGTCCTGTGTCTCGTCCATCTAGGATATGCTGGCGCGTTGTCGTAAAGCCTATCAGGACATGACAGAAGCCGAGAAGGTAGGGCACGCGCTCAAGAGAATTGCTTACGATGCCTTTAATCTGCTCATGTGCAAAAGCTACTCTACAGTTGATGCTAGCATTAAAGAGTGCCGACAATTCGAGCAGGCCATAATCCGACGCGTCCTGCAACCTTTAGACAGATTTCCCATTGCTTGCGCAACGTCGACGTGTGAAGATCAGCAGGCACAGCAGCATGCGTCGCCATCCGAGGACGTGGTGCGAATCATTCCACGTCAACTGGACGCGATGGCACCCGCAGCTTTCTGTTCGCATAGATCTGATGCTACCCCTTTTAAGTTCCTCTCGTACAAGCCATTGTTCGTCAGAAACTTGAAAACTTTGGCCTACATTCTGTCTGTGCTGTCGCCTAGCCCAGAGCCTTCGTCCCCGTGGCTTTTGGCCGCACCCTTTCGGAAAACTAAGAAATGCAGCCCTCAGAGATGGTGCTGCATTGCCTACTACTGCAGCAAATTCTCTGTCTGCCCATAAAGAGAAGTGTCATTGACGTTAAAATAGACGGCGTACTTGTCCAAGCACTCGTCGACACTGGAGCCCACGTTGTGATGAGTGCTAGCCTACGTAGACGTTTAACGAAGGTCCTTACCCCCGCAGCTGCCCGACTGCTTTGTGTGGGCGACGGCACCGTACTGGTTGTTCTTGGAATGTGTACTGTGCGTTTGAGTATAGCCGGCCGCCCTACTTCTGTTTGCTGTGATCGACAATTGCCCTCACGACGTTATCCATGGATTGGACTTTTATCCAATCATTGTGCTCTCATCGACTGCGCAACCGGCGTTCTGCACTTGGAACTGCCTCAAGTTGCCGATGCTCCGAGCACCGCTCTGCCGCACTCGTGTTCACTTCAATATGTGCGTCTGTCCCCTGAGGCCGTCACGTACGTCACTTTGACTTCACAGCAACATATTCCGGACGGTGTATATATCCTTCGCCCCATCACCGACGTGCTTTTAACCGGAACGTTGCTCTTCCGCATACGCTGGTGATGATTACTGATAACGGCGTCGTTCTTCCGCTTCTGAATTTAAGCCTGTGCCTTCAAGTGCTTCCAACCAGCATGTCCTTGGCCACCGTTTCTAATACTTCCGAATTTGACATTGAAAGTTGGAATGCCGAGAGTTGTTTTTTAGCGCCAGTTTCAGCTCACAGCTCCTGTGCACTAACCATGACTTCACGGAGATTATTGCACCTGACGTCGCCTCTGCACAGGCCATGGACATACTTCTCCTCTTCGAATCGTACCGTGAAATCTTTTATTTCTCCGACACACCTTTACGCCAAACATCTATTGTTCACCACCGCATCAACACTGGAGACACAAATTCTATTGCTCTGCGTATCTATCGTGTATCGCATGCTGAACGTAGAGTCATCCAATCAGAAGTGGACAAAATGCTCCGCAAAGGGGTCATCGAACCATCAGCCAGCCCGAGGGCTTCGCCTGTCGCCCTAGTGAAAAAGAAATGGTACCTGGCGTTTTTACGCCGATTAACGCCATTTAAACAAGATCACTGCAAAAGACGTCTACCCACTTACCGTGTTATTTTTACCGTGTTGGGACACCTCGTCGACGCATCCTGTGTACAACTAGATCCGGAAAAAGTTCACTCCGTTCGCAGTTTCCTTGTGCCACGTTATGCTTCCGACGTGCGCTGCTTCGTCAGCTTATGTTGTTACTTTCGCGTTTCGTCAAATCTTCGCCGACGTTGCTCGACGTTTGACAGATCTTCCAAAGAACACGCCGTCCTCATGGGGCCGTGAGCAAGCTCACGCGTTCGCCGCTCTCATCGAGTTTCTGACCACCCCTCCCATACTTGCCCACTTTGTTCCATCCGCAACGACCGAAGTCCATACTGACGCAAGCGACCATGGCATCGGCGCTACTCTCGCTCAACAACAGAATCGTACCGAGTGCGTGATAGCTTTCGCCAGCCGCCTGCTGTCATCTGCCGAGAGTTCGGGCTGTCGCCAAGTTCCGGCCATATTTGTACGGCCGCATGTTTTCGGTCGTTACAGACCACCACGTCCTCTGTTGGCTGTCTTCCTTCCGGGGCCCCACAGGACGACTTGGTCGCTGGGCTTCGCGGCTCCAGGAATTTTCATTTATTGTCAACTATAAGCCTTGACGTCTGCACAAGGACGCTGGCTGCCTCGCTCGTCACCCCGTAAATCCTCCTGATCCTGGCGTGTATGTTCCGGTGACCAGTGTGATGGCTTTGACTGACATGACCGACATGCGCGCTGAACAACAACGCGACAAATCCTTACAGCCTATCATCGCCGGTATGCAATCTGGCAGCACCGACGGCACGTGCCGCATGTTCGTGCTGCACGACGGCATCCTCAACCGCCGCAATATCAACCCTGACAGCCGTGAACGGCTGCTTGTCCTTCCGCGTATCCACCTTTTCTGGACACGACAGTTTAGTGCGCTTGAGTGCCACCACGTGGCGTACTGACCTTAAAGTTTACAAACTTCACGCGGTGACGCGTGATAACGTCAACAAAACAAAAATAAAATAATTAAAAGCTATCCCTACGCATTGAACTCCGCCACAATGCTTGTCCCGCCGGCGTTATCGGTGTTCTTGATAAAGCGTAGCCGTTCGTCGCCTGGAAATGACTTATCATCCTAAGAGCGTTTAGTCGCGACGAGTGATGATTGATTCCGGGCTTTTGATACGGTTCTTTTTGTTCCTTTTTTTCTTTTCCTTTTTATTTTTGTCCCTTTGATGCTACGGAGTAAACAAGCTAGGTTAAATGTCAGGGGAAGCATTCCGTGGCAGCATTTGTTCAGTCGGCACACATTGTTAACGTCCGAACATCGGACAGCGTCTACGAGAGACGCCGTCGTGGACGGCTTTTGATTTTGACCTATCGGTTTTGTTGAGATACCCCCAACTATTTCGCTAGCGACTTTTCTATCCGCACAAGGGCTACCGCCGCAGCTGAAAATCGAGATCTGCTTAAGTATTAAGATATATACATGGATATGTTGGTTTTGCACCTTGACGCAAAAGTCACGACACAAGAATTGAGCACTGTCTCTGTGTCGTCGTCCGTTAGCATGCCATGCAAATATAACATTATTGAGGGCCATTCTTAAGCATATAAATTGATAGTCTAAATAATTATGTGGATCTCACGTATGTGCGAATCGATGTAAGCGAAGCTGTCTGTGTTGTTTATTGTCGTTGTCGTACGCAATCTCCTAAGAGTAGTCAGGCATCCTCTAATGAAATGTTGTCAATGTTAGCCTGATTACGCCCGCCATTGTGATGCAAATAAACGTAACTTCAACTCATTTTCTCATGAATAAATGCTGAGTGAAACGCAGACGTCATCCTGAAGACGATCAACAAGCGCCGAGCGCCCGCAAGCTTACTTTCGTGTCTTTTTCTTTGGGGGAGGAGGGGGGGGAGGGGCGATGTGCTCTTGCACCGTAGAAACGTCCCTCGGACGTCTCTGATGGGCTCGTTCTCATTCTCAAGCACCCAATGAAAACTGTCATCCCTGCAACTTCATGATGTCCTGGTGGCAGGTCACCATGGCGAGTCGCGCTAGTATGACCACGCTGATTCATTTGGGTTGGCATATACTATTTTTGCGCACCATACTTAGCCACATTCATTTTTCAAACTATGCCAAAGCTCGAGAAGGCCGGCCAACCCGCTAGGTCCCTTTCGTCTGTTTACTTCCGCAAAGTGTGTGTCTATCGCTGTGGTTACCAAATACGCCAAACGGTGTGCTAACACTCAAGCCTTTCTAGCGATCTGAGCAAGTGAAGTCGCAGGCTTTCTTCAACACGGCGTCGACGTTCAATATGGCTATCCTCAAGTACTTTTCGCGGACTTCGCTCACCGCCTTCTCTCGAGTGTCATCTCTTACACTACTCGCTCCTGCTAGACACAACACATACACGCAACGACCTTGATGAAGTATCAATTACACGCTAGTTGACATGCTGTCGATGTACATTTCCGCTGAGCACCGGGATTGGAGCGTGGTCCCGTCTATGGTGACATTATCGGTCTACAGCCTCGCTCAACCATACCAATCTTTACTCATCCCTTTTTTTTGTCTACAGGAGCATACTGTGTTTCCTCTGAATATACTTTCGGATTTAAGTGTGACTTTGAACGCCCGCGTATTCTGTTACGTTGACGGCGACCGTTGTCGTCAGGCTGCCGCCTCATTCTGAGCTTCGCGCTCACCAGAGAGCACAGAAGGTTCTTTTCACAAACAAACCACCGGGATTCAAACCCATCTATTTGCAGCATCCTCCGTTTGTGAGCTGAGCGCGCTAATCATTACGCTACTACCTCCCTCCGCAATTTTCTGTTTATCTGCCTTCCCACTTCTCGTTTTCGTCGCAGACGCAGGCAGAACTGAGGCAGAAACGAAAAAAAAAGTAAAGATTGCTTGAGCCGCCAGCTGACACATGACCTTAACTTCGGCAGCTTACTCCCATGGGAGCGCATGTGCTTGCGGCTAAGTGCAGATCGTGGGTCGCCTTAGCTTTATTGTAAATTTGCTTTCACCGACTCTTTTCGGATAAAACTGAAACACCAGACTAAAATGAGACCTACCGTTGTATTTTTTCTTGTTTTCTAAATTTAAACCAAAAACACTCATTCGCACAAACAGTGATTTTTTTAAGAAATTGCATAAGGATGATAT
The DNA here is from genome assembly GCF_023375885.2 of Dermacentor andersoni. Lineage (NCBI taxonomy): Eukaryota > Metazoa > Arthropoda > Arachnida > Ixodida > Ixodidae > Dermacentor > Dermacentor andersoni. The sequence goes on along the minus strand of NC_092814.1, from coordinate 391,012,037 downwards.
ATTTCGAGGCCATGTCGCTGCCAATACGGGCGGCACCATGTATCGAAGAAAGGGCATCACACTGCCGATGCATGCGGCAGGTTACTGAATGATGAAAACAGGAAACACGACTGTTTTTCAGTTCACGCAACTTATTAGACACAGAACACCAGGCGCCCACCAACATGATATTTTTTTGACAAGAGCGACACACAAAGGCGGACTGATATACTTCTTAAAGGGGTTTAATTTTATTTTTCCTCGCACAACCGTAAGCGCAGGGAGTGCCGCGCCGTATACCGCGGCCACGTACTCTAGCTGCCTTCCTTTTCCTCTAACAATATGGCCGCCGCCGGCTTCACGCGCTCCCGTAGGCGGCGAATTGGACTGTCACTCCAGAAGTTTACATATATAACCTCTTTGCATAGAAACGACAGCAAGATTCCTAATATATTATTGGCTTGGATATCTTTGGAACGAGGCCCAAGACGGCCCTCTGTCATCTAACGCATTCTTTCGCATCTCTGTGTTGAAGGGACGCGCACCGTAACATGCTGCAACGGTGCTTGTGTTGAGCGTATGTAAGGTGAGAAACTTTGTTCTAAAATGTCTGTTCTCTAACTTGTGCAGCAAACCCATGTTTATAGTATTCCCGCAATAGCAAGAGTCCCGAGTAGAGCAAGCGTAGCCGCAAGCGTCAAGTTATAATCGTAAATTGAAGCGACAGCGTAGTTGTAATAAACAGACCCTGCCAGTAAGGAATGAGCGGTGAGGCATGGCTGATGAATAATTGCCCAGATTGGTTTTCAGTAAACGTTTGTTACCAAGAACGGCGGGTGCTTGTGCTACCGCAAAGGACGGATGCTGGGCGGTGACTCCAATCATTTACTTGCCATATCACACATCTACACCGGAAATCAACTGGTTTCACCAACTCTCCCTTATGTTATCTCGACCCTAAACTGCGGCATTGCCTGTTACCCGGGCTCCAGCTTTTCCTCTCTTTGTGCCTCGCTTCTTTCCCAATGTGCCGAGATGTGCTTTCACTGATGCTTGCTGCTCCTTTTTCTCAATAAATGAAGGCATTAACTAATTAATTAATTCATTCATTCATTGCTAAGTAGCTGCAGAAAATAGCGCGTCTTCATCTCCATAACTACCCTGTCTCTCACCTGGACTCTCCCATCGCCAAACAATGGTGCTGTGTTGGAAATGGCTGGGCGTCACATATACAATTTTCTAGGAATGGCCAGCAGCACGGCGTGCAATTTTCGGTAGGTGTCGAGACAGTATAAAAAGCGCCTTCTCTGCCACATCCACACTTAGCGCTCTACTCCTTGAGCTACTATTAGCCGCTAGCACGCAGTACGAAATGAAAGAAACCAATCTGGCCTGGCCGGGGGCAGCGCATTTCGGATTCGTGAGGCGTCAATTTAAAATATACATTTCTTATCTAAGCCTAAATGACAGCGATATAGTCGATGTGACTTACGGTAGCTCGTTGGTTTGGACTAATGACGCTCTTCATGCAGCACTTTCGTCTTACGCCTGTTTTCGAGCGGGAATGAAAGGCAGGAGGGTAACACGCCTTCCTGAAATGAAACATTCGGAATAACTCTTTGTTTGACGGTTGGACATATGTCAAGGGCCCCCGATATGAAGCATCTGCAAGTCGGTATCAGCTTGCAAAGGGGAACTCAGATGAATCGTTGACGGGCGGATAGGCTTTTATATATCATAAGTATATCTTCATTGAAATTCCTTAGCATGAGGTGAAAGCCGACTAATAAGCATTTAAATTTTCTGTGTTATGAAGACCCCATGTTAATATAAGGTTGCTGTCTTTTACAGCCTCCTAAATTAAAAAGTGAGTTATGAATAACAAATTGTTGCGGCAAATGTGTAAACGCAGACGCCAAGAAGAGTCCTAGTCCGTTTCCCAGTATTCACTCAGTGAAGATGGAGAACGTCTATACTCTCACCCGTTGTATTGATGTGAAGAAAAAAACACTTCCAAAAGAGTGTCACGAATATCACATATTATAAAAGGTGAGCATGCGCTGTAAAACACTCTAAGCACAACGATGGCTGCGCGCATAGTAGTTCTTCCTCTGGATCTGATCTACGGATCAAGACATCGGTTCATCAGATTGGAATGCCCGTACATTGCAGCGCAATCTCGGCTCCTCAAATGTGATGGAGAATGTGCGCCAGTATTCGCTTCACGCGCGCAATCTGATAAGATAACGCTCTTTCGCTATTGAATCCGCGATAACATGTTGGATATTAGAAACACCTCCAGGGGCGTCTTGAGCTAACCCATAACTTTGGAACAGTGATTAGAGGCTAAAAAAAACTCCCCCCCCCCAAAAAAAAAAAAAAAGAAGAAGAGAATACAGTTGCTTTTAATATTAGCTGAAACATAGTGCTCGTGCTAAAAAGGACCCCCAAGGACTGCACAATGGCGCCGACGTGCAGAAAATTCAAGAGTTAAACACTTTCCAATTACTGGTATTTATCAAACCAGCATTTCGTGGTTCAATGGAGCCCTGTAGTCCAGGGGCCAGTTCCACTACGGGTACTGAGTGGGAGCTCATATTTCATGTCATTTCATGTCATTTGTCGGAGGTCATATTTCAGCATTAATTGTCACAAAGTCACAGCATTCTTTCTTTATATCTTAACGTTAGACAGCCAAAATACATGCAGCGAAACCGTCATCCTAATACTTCAGTACTTTTCGTTCTAATTTACATGCCGCACTGATTCATATGTTACCAAGTCAGGAAAATGTTTCCAATGCTTTCCCCCAGGCAGCTGGTTTAATTCCTGATGATGGCACGAAACCGAGCCTGATGCCACCAGCGCTCAGAAATCTAAACAGGAGCCTGGACAATGTTCTCGCACACCCTGTGTGATGTACCGTAGCGCTGAGAATAGTCCATTGTAAAGGCAGAAGTGCATGGTTGGGCACATGTGCTTAACAGGAAGCTTTAGCTCGGATGCTCCAATCTAAATACATGTAAAAGCAGAATTCGCTTTTCTCGGCAGCCACTGCGCCAAATTTGACGAGGTCTATTGCATTTAAAAGAAAGTCTTAACATCTAGTGACTGGTGGTTTCAAATTTTTGATTGAGGTCGCCAATTTTATATTAAAATTGGCAAAAATCGAGAATTTTCAGAAAGCGAGGCTATCAATTTACAACTCCGTACCTCAGCAATCAAACGTGATATCACAATTCTGTGAATTGCATCTAATAGTATATCTAGAGCGGACAAAGTTGATATGTTACACATGAATCTCAAAAAATGCAGTAATATGGAAATACAGATCTTGCAGAACCCTCATACACAACGTCACAAATTCGCGTAAGATATAAATTGACACAGAGAACTTGTCCGCTTTGAATGATCTAATGGATGCTGTTTACAGAACCGCGATATCTGTTGTTGATGCAGAGCTATTAATTTATAAACTCCGTGCGTCTATTGCTATCGAAATTTTGAATTTAAAAATTTTTTTTTCACGAAATTCAGACCCTAAATCAAATATCCGCTTCCAACAGTCTCTAGAATTTAACTTACTCTCTCAAGTGCAACAGATTTCATTATAATTGGCCCAGGGGTAATCTCAGAGAACCGTTTTTGCGTTTTACATGTACATGAATAGGCCGCGTCGAAGTTGGGCCCAAGGTAAAGCTTCCTCTTAAGCTCATGAAGTTGATTTGGGCCAAGATAACCTGTACATCCATTCATACTTACTGTATAAGTAGCCTACCGCACCACCAATATGCCGGCTGCTTCTCACTGCACCAAACAAAACGATTAAACCAATACAAGCAATGGTGACATCATTTTATCATGTGAGTGTTCAGATTTGTAACCTTTGGATGCGGAGTAAGTTGAGAAATTGTATGCATATTAACAAAGCTACGTTAATTACTTTTCAGTGATTTAACTTACATGGCTAAAGAAAATGAGCAGCTTGGAGCCCGTCCTCGAGATTATGCAGCCAAGCGAAGAAATTTCAATTAAACATGCTTCTCTAGGAGGCATCCGAACAAAAATTTTCTAAGTAAACGCTGACGCAGGAAAAGATCTGATCGGAGATCACAAAAGATCGCAGAAAAGATCTGATCTGAGAAACTGACGCAGAAAATGATCATATGTAACGTCACAAAACAGCACTTCAAGACGGGATATAAAGGACGAACCACACACAAACTGCGCTAACAACTTGAAGCGCTGTTCTTTCTGTGGTAATGAAGCAACTAGCCCGTCAGTCGTTACTTGCAAACCTGTAAAGTCAACCTGACCGCACCTAGCCTTTTGTGATGCTGTCATCAATAGTATGGCCCCGTGACCATGTTCTTTGCGGCCGGACAGTCCGCTTTCGATTTTTATTCATGCTGTTGTTTCGAAGGCAAGCACTTTAAATTCTTACTGTCAATATAGCAGCGAACGTGTGCCGCCGAAAGCTTGCTTGGTCGTAGAAGCAATGCATGACGCAATGATCGTGCAGATATAGCGCGTCGCTGGCATCAAGACAATGCGCTGCCGCCGAGGAAAGGAAGATAACAAAAGTGAATAGCTTGGTAGCTGCTCACGGAGCCGTGCCGATGGTGACGGTGCCATCGCGACGAAATCTGGGGCGGTGGTATTGACGGCTGAGGCATTTATTTTTTTTACTTCTTTGTGTATATAGCGAATCCGTTAAGAGGAAGTTCTAACTCGGGCCCAACTCCGGCGCGGCCTATCCAAATAGATGTAAAACGCCCAAACGATTTTCTGAGATAACCCCTGGACTGATTTCACTGAAATTTGCTGCATTCTAAAACAAAGGAAAATTCTAGTGGCTTCTGGAAGCTGACTTTCCATTTAGGGCCTGAATGTTAGAAGAATTTTAGAGATTCGAAAGTGCGAAAAAGAAAGAAGCGCGAAGTTTACAAATTAATAGGTCCGCATCAAGAATAGATATCACGGTTCTGTAAACGGCATCCATTAGATCGTTCAAAGCCGACAAATTCGATATGTCGATTTATATATTGCGTGAACTCGTTGTGTTGCGTACAAGGGTTCTGCAAAAGCTGTATTTCCATATTGCTAATTTTATTTTGACATTCACATGTAATATATTAATTTTGTCCGCTTTAGATGTGCGGCAAGATGCAATGCACAGAATTGTGATATCGTTTTTCATTGCTGAAAGACAGATTTGTAAACTTGATGGTTCCGTTTCCCGAAAGTTTGTGATTTTTGCCAATTTTCAATAAACAATTGATGACCTAAATCAAAAATACGAAACCAACAGTCACTAGATTTTACGTTTTTCTTTAAAGTACAAGAAACCTTGTCAAATTTGATGCAGTGGTTGCCGAGAGAAACGAATTGTCCTTTTACATATATTTAGATAAAATCACCCGAGCTAAAGCTTCCTCTTAAGGGCTACTTTCTCCACTATAGTGTCCGCGTGTAGAACAATATCCCGAAGATATTACAATGGTGGACTAACCCGCGGCGGCGGTGAAGCAGGCGTTAATCACTCCCCATAAGTGGACCGATCCCGAAGATAGTGCAAAATCGACCCGACCCGCGGCGGCAGTGAAGCATGCGTTCAGCACTTCCCGTACGTGGGCCGATCCCGAAGATAGTGAAATGGCGGGTCGACCCGCAGCAGAGGTGCAGTTCGCCATTAAGGGGCCCACATACACAGCTTTGCTGGTCCTCCTTCTTCAGGGAGTGTAATGGCACTGAGATTTTTTTCTTAGCCGCGTTTGGGCTGCACGCGTCTGCGATGAAAACAAGAAGCAGGTATGCATGGAAAATCTAAGGTGGCGGTTGCAGGTGGTAGCGCAGAAGTTAGCGTGCCCAGCCCATGCACGTACTTATATCTGCATTGACATGGGTTCGTGGTAGTGATAGCGACCAAAGCTCTCCTTTTTCTGCGTGCTCTAGCGATTGTGAAACTAGGGATGTGGTTAGCATGCCCAGCCACTGAATGCAAATTTCAGCAGTTACGAGTGGTGGAATCCCGCTGGGGCTGATTGTGAAGAAAGTTTCCTTTCTCTGTCCGCTCTCGCGATGGTGAAGCTAAAAATGAGGAGGAGGCCTGATGGACACAACGTTGATCGTCACCATAGCATAATGGATGGACGACCTGCGGAAAGGGCAAGGCACACCATGTTTTTAGCACTCCACTTGTCCTACAGTAAAGCGCTACAATGGCTAGTATGCCTTTATGGGTATGGTCGACCAAACTGCTTCTCACTGGTAACACTGGACTCATACTAAGAAAATGCTCCGTTCGCAGACACCTCGCTACACTGGAATTAGCAAAACAATATCTGTTTATAAAAGTGCGTGGGCCAATTATCTGGTGTCTGTTTTGTGTATGTGGATGGCATAAAGGTCCTGGCAATGAAACGGTAGTATCGACGTTTTTGCTGCAGTTGCACACAAACAAAATTCGTTGAAGTGATCGGACAGCGATCGACCAGCCAAGAAGACCAACCCGCAAATTAGCAAAATATAGCTGGTTTCAGAACTTCCAATGTACTTTACGCTTAGCTACCAACTGTAATATTTTTCTTTCTGTGCGCTTATGAAGAGGAAAATTCCACATTACTACAATATCAACAACGGTACACAAAATAGACTGGCTTTGAAGCTGTAACCACGCACCGCACTTTTGTACATTTAGCCCATGTAGTATTGGGGCAACACGTTTGAGCGAAATGATTAGGTTTTCGGTCAAAGCACTGTGACAGGCGGGACGAAATCATTGTCATGCCCGCTCGAAACAATCCCATCTTAAATCTTATTTACTTATATATATATTTTTTGAATAATCACTATAACTATTTATACATTTTCTTCGTATGAGTTACATACTACCTTGCCTCGTCAATCTCAAAAATGTATGCTCTTTGCGGGAGAAGGCCTTCGTGAAAAACGACGCAACATAACAGTAAAACATCCAGCAAGGTTCCTATCCAGATGATTGGCGAAATTGTGCACTGAGAGCGTGTCGACTAGCGTGCGATTGAAAGTTGAATTATGATTGTTGTAAGCTTGTGTTGCGTCTAGCACGAGCGAGTAGTGTTAGCGATGACATTGGTGTCAAAATTGTCAGCTCGGTCTGCGATAAATTCTTGTGGATCTCCACATTGAACGTCGCAGTCGTCACGATGAGAGCACTTCTGTGACATTATTAGCTCAGTGGGCTAGGAAGGCTCGAGTGGTAGTTCACCTTGAGGGGTATTGGTAACAATTATTAATATACGTACTTTGCTATGATGTAAAATATACAGAAACACCACTGGTGTTGTCTGGCTATTCGTAAACAGGCCCCCAAATTTCAATTAGCCCACCCCCAAACATTAATTAGGCCCACTCCCAAATTTCAAGTTCGCACACCCTCAAATTTAAATTAGCCCACCCCCAAATTTAAAGTGGGCCACGCCCGATTTTCATTTCGCCCAGCCTTAAACTTCAAGTTGGCTCAATCCCAAATTTCAATTGGGCCACCCCTGATCTTGAAGTTGGCCCACCCACGAATTTCAATATGTCGCCCCCAAATTTCAAGTCGATGCACCCCACAACTTAGGTTGGCCGACCCCCATATCGCCCCCAAATTCAGATTGGCCGACCCCGACATTGCCCCCATATTTAGGTAGGACCAACTCCCTATCACCCCCAAATACAGATTGGCCCGTCTCCACAAACCACCAAATTTAGATTGGCCCACTCCATTACCACCTGCATATCTAGGTTGGCCCACCCCCATATCATCCCGGAACTTAGCCTGGAGCACCCCTCTATCACCTCAAATTTAGGATGGCCCACCGCAAATCACTCCCAAATTTAGGTTAGCCCACCCCCATACCCCCCCCCCCCAATTTAGCTTGGCCCAGCCTCATATCACCCCCATGGTTAGGGCGGCCCACCCCCCCCTAGCACCCCCAAATTTAGGTTCTCCCCCCGCATATCATCCCCAAATTCAGGCTGACCCAGCCCCCATATTCCCCTAAACTTAGGCTTACCCACCCCTATATCACCTCAAATTTAGGTTGGGCCACCCCCATATCAGCCTCAAATTCAGCTTGGCTCGCTACCATGTCACCCCAAATTTAGGTAGGGCCATTCCCATATCACTACCAAATTCAGCTTGGCCCATCCCTGTATCACGCCCAAATTTATGCTGATGCCACTTCCAATTTCAACTTGGCCACCCCAACCCTTTTTATGAAGACCTATGTATTTAATGGTAAATGAGTCAAGCTTTTGGCGTTACAGACACAATTTTGCCCGATTGTGCTAGCAAATCGCTGGGCTACTCGCCAAAGAATGCAGCGCATTAAAAGCAAATGCACCGAAAGAGGAGCACCATATGTTGATCCTAAATGCTGACGGCTAGCCAAGCTAGCTTCTCTGTAGAGCGACCGGGGCAGACACAGCATCATCATCATCATCATCATCATCAGCCTAGTTACGCCCACTGCAGGGCAAAGGCCTCTCCCATACTTCTCCAACTACCCCGGTCATGTACTAATTGTGGCCATGTTGTCCCTGCAAACGTCTTAATGTCATCTGCCCACCTAACTTTCTGCCGCCCCCTGCTACGCTTCCCTTCCCTTGGAATCCAGTCCGTAGCTCTTAGTGACCATCGGTTATCTTCCCTCCTCATTACATGTCCGGCCCATGCCCATTTCTTTTTCTTGATTTCAACTAAGATGTCGTTTACCCGCGTTTGTTGCCTCACCCAATCTGCTCTTTTCTTATCCCTTAGCGTTACACCCATCATTCTTCTTTCCATAGCTCGTTGCGTCGTCCTCAATTTCAGCAGAACCCTTTTCGTAAGCCTCCAGGTTTCTGCCCCATATGTGAGTACTGGTAACACACAGCTGTTGTACACTTTCCTTTTGAGGGATAGTGGCAACCTACTGTTCATGATTTGAGAATGCCTGCCAAACGCACCCCAACCCATTCTTATTCTTCTGGTTATTTCAGTCTCATGATCCGGATCCGTGGTCACTACCTGCCCTAAGTAGATGTATTCCCTTACCACTTCCAGTGTTTCGCTACCTATCGTAAACTGCTGTTCTCTTCCGAGACTGTTAAACAGTACTTTAGTTTTCTGCAGATTAATTTTCAGACCCACCCTTCCGCTTTGCCTCTCCAGGTCAGTGAGCATGCATTGCAATTGGTCTCCTGAGTTACTAAGCAAGGCAATATCATCAGCGAATCGCAAGTTGCTAAGGTATTCTCCATCAACTTTTATCCCCAATTCTTCCCACTCCAGGCCTCTGAATACCTCCTGTAAACATGCTGTGAATAGCATTGGAGATATCGTATCTCCCTGTCTGACGCCTTTCTTTATAGGGATTTTGTTGCTTTCTTTGTGGAGGACTACGGTGGCTGTGGAGCCGCTATAGATATCTTCCAGTATTTTTACATATGGCTCATCTACACCCTGATTCCGTAATGCCTCCATGACTGCTGAGGTTTCGACTGAATCAAACGCTTTCTCGTAATCAATGAAAGCTATATATAAGGGTTGGTTATATTCTGCACATTTCTCTATCACTTGATTGATAGTGTGAATATGGTCTATTGTTGAGTAGCCTTTACGGAATCCTGCCTGGTCCTTTGGTTGACAGAAGTCTAAGGTGTTCCTGATTCTATTTGCGATTACCTTAGTAAATACTTTGTAGGCAACGGACAGTAAGCTGATCGGTCTATAATTTTTCAAGTCTTTGGCGTCCCCTTTCTTATGGATTAGGATTATGTTTGCGTTCTTCCAAGATTCCGGTACGCTCGAGGTTATGAGGCATTGCGTATACAGGGTGGCCAGTTTCTCTAGAACAATCTGACCACCATCCTTCAACAAATCTGCTGTTACCTGATCCTCCCCAGCTGCCTTCCCCCTTTGCATAGCTCCTAAGGCTTTCTTTACTTCTTCTGGCGTTACCTGTGAGATTTCGAATTCCTCTAGGCTATTCTCTCTTCCACTATCGTCGTGGGTGCCACTGGTACTGTATAAATCTCTATAGAACTCCTCAGCCACTTGAACTATCTCATCCATATTAGTAACGATATTGCCGGCTTTGTCTCTTAACGCACACATCTGGTTCTTGCCTATTCCTAGTTTCTTCTTCACTGTTTTTAGGCTTCCTCCGTTCCTGAGAGCCTGTTCAATTCTATCCATATTATAGTTCCTGATGTCCGCTGTCTTACGCTTGTTGATTAACTTAGAAAGTTCTGCCAGTTCTATTCTAGCTGTAGGATTAGAGGCTTTCATACATTGGCGTTTCTTGATCAGATCTTTCGTCTCCTGCGATAGCTTACTGGTTTCCTGTCTAACGGCGTTACCACCGACTTCTATTGCGCACTCCTTAATGATGCCCATGAGGTTGTCGTTCATTGCTTCAACACTAAGGTCCTCTTCCTGAGTTAAAGCCGAATACCTGTTCTGTAGTTTGATCCGGAATTCCTCTAGTTTCCCTCTTACCGCTAACTCATTGATTGGCTTCTTGTGTACCAGTTTCTTTCGTTCCCTCCTCAAGTTTTACGACCACACCTACGGATTCATACCACTTGGCTGTAGGGAACACATTAACAGTAGCTATTAATCCAGACGCTGCACATCTTCGCCTAGTTGGTGCATTTCTTATTTGGATCTATCTTTAAAAATAATTAACGTTCGGCCAGCGACTCAGCCTAGCAGACCCTTTGTTCCACACGAATGTTGCATAGGAATGGCACTGGCCACCGGGTGGTATTGTGGCCCAGGTGGACCTGATTCGCTCGGAGTGTGTGCCATTAAGGACAGCCGAAAGTCGAAGAAAATGGACCTTCCAGAAGAACGCAATAAAAATAGCCATTTTGTTCTCCCATGTTCCACGCTACATAGCACGAAAGTATTTTTTTTTTTTGCATAACACAAAGCCATGCGCAAGCTTCTAGTTATGATGTCCAATGAATAAAATCTTCATAAAAGCGATGACTTAACAAATGAACACGATACTGCTACGTTTTAGAAAGGAAAAATAGAAAGAAATGCTTCAAGAGCACCACTGGAAAACCAGAACCGAAAGCAAATCTTGAGTTTTGGTTTCTGCCATCTGATAGGAGACTATAAAACTAAGTCCTATGTGCTTTAAACAAATGCGCTGCTGAAAAATCAGAACCGAAAGCAACTCTTGGGTTTTGTGTTTCTGCCATCTAGTGAGAGACTACAAAACTAGGTCCTATGCGGGTTACAAAAAGATGCGAAGCGAGAATCGAACCGCGGCCACCGTGACGTGGGACTAAAGGTGCGCGCTATTCTACCACTCGGGCACGGCTTCCGAGGCTGCGCCAAGCGGTAGGCTCATGCTTTTATAGATACCACGTGAGTTTTCACGACAGTGTTACAAAAATTGCTTTTGGAAGCAGTCTTACGCCATATGTGGAGAGTCGAGATAGGCATCAATCGAAAGCTGAGTCTCCGGACTAAATACGCTGCACTGGGTATTACGATAGACGCCGTAGTTTTATCACAGGCATTATTCTTGCCTCAAAAATCGAGTACAAATTTTCGTCGTTTCCATAGGCTTCCATTGCTAAATCTTTAAAAACTGCGGGAACAAAATTCTTACGTGCCATAGCGTGATCACTGCATTTGGCTCGTGTGGATTGTCTTCCAGGACACGTTTGTCACCTGCCTTTTTCAATAATCGACCTGCAGCTTTTGCTATTTGCGAAAAACCTGCTCGTTCCATTGAAAACGTGCCAGCTTCGTGCCGGGCCCGCTTGGGGCGCTAGTTGGTACGTGTCCGGAAAAGCTTGATATGCTCGTCATCTGCGATCCGTCGTTCTCGAACAACTTCACGACGCACCGACGGCGGGACACCTTATAATTTTGCGTACATACGGCCGCGTACGCGCCGATACTTCTGGCCGGGTCTCTACGCTCTGTGCGTCGTTATTTCGCAACTTGCGAATTGTGTCAGTGCCGGAAGAAACCTCCCCTGCCACCTGCCGGACGACTCCATCCAATTGATGTTCCTATGAACCTTTCTTTCGCATAGGCCTTGACATGCTTGGCCCTTTTCTGCCGATGACTAGAGAGAATAAGTGGATTGCCGTCGCTACTAATTGCGCGACACGCTACGCGATAACAAAGAAGTTTCCGACAAGTTGCGCAACTGACGTCACCGATTTTTTTCTTCCCAACGTCCAGCATGGTGCTCCTCGACAGTTACTTACAGACCGCGACCGCTCGTTCTTTTCCCGAGTTTTGGACGACCTCCTCCACCCTTGTGCCACTGAGCACAAGCTGTCAACCGCTTACCACCCACAAACAAACGGTCTTACGGAACGTCTCAACCGAACACTCACACAGATGCTGTCGATGTACATTTCCAACAATCACTGCGACTGGGCCGCCATGCTGGCCTACGTGACATTCGCGTATTACGCGTCACAACATGACAGCGCAGGATATTCGCCCTTTCAACTTTTGTATAGTCGCGGCTCCGCATTGCCGGTTGACACCATCCTACCTTCTGTGCCACGTGTTGCGACTGAGTACGCTCGTGAAGTTATCGATCGCGCTCACATGGCGCGTCAAGTTGCCCGATCTCGTTTATTAGCCTCGCAGCACAGGCAAAAAGAACGTTAGGACGGGTGCGGTCGTGATGTTCAGTTCGCCCCAGGTGTTTTGGTGCGCCTTTGGTCACCATGTCATCAGGTCGGCCTATCCCAGATGCTTCTCTCGCACTACACAAGGATTTATGAATTCGTGCGTCAACTTAACGACGTCAGTTACAAGATCGCGCCGTTACAGTTTCATCCATCCTCAAGTCCGCCGCTGATAGACATAGAGCACCTTTCGTGGCTCAAGTCATACTTCGCTCGCAGTTCTTCGCCTAACATGCACCGAAACGGCGCCTCAGCACCCGGGGGTCATATTACGGAAGGATAAAAGAAGAGAGAGAAAGAACATCGCGAGACACTGGCTGCTGCGTGTTGTAGCTAGTCATCCATCTTAAGGCCATTGACTCTGCTTGCACATACATTGTAAATACATTGTGCTGGTTCGGCTGCTGTTCCCCGTTGCATAGCACCAGTTTCGTCGTATCGAGTACGATAATCTATGACGAAAATTATCCATCTATTGCCGCAGTAGACAATGGAAACAGACCTATAAGATCCATGCTAACTCGTTCGAACAGCGCTTGCGGTATCTGAACAGGATGAAGCACTCCAGCTGACTTGCAAGGTAGCGCTTTGCGGCACTGGCAATCCGGGCATTTCTGGATGTAACGTTTCATGACCGCCGCAAGTATCCACCAGCAGTACTTAAGCCAAATTCTCGCCAATGTGCGGGTGTAGCCCTAGTGACAGACGGTTGGCTCGTTGTGACAGGCATGTAGGACTTCGTCGCGCGGAGATGCGGGAATGACGAGTATATAGGTAGCTGGCGCCACTAGGTGAAAAGTTATTTTGATAAAGAACGTCGCGACAAATGAAAAATGAAGGCAACCATCTGGCGAATAACCTCGGCACGCTGTTTCTTCGCCCCTCTAAGTAATTGATAAGAGGAACCAGTTGTGCGTCTTTGGGTTTCTGGCTTGTAACGGCGACGGTATCTAGCATGCCTAGAAAAGCCGCGCACTGCCCTTCGTCGTGCACTGCAGTCTCGACAGGAGAGAGAAAGGCAGTCGGCGTCGGTGTGCCGTTCCCCCGATTTGTGTACAACTGTGAAGTCGAATTCCTAGAGCCGAAGACTCCAGCGCGCAAGCCGACCAGCTGAATCTTTTATATTAGTCAGCCAGCAAAGTTCATGGTGATCACTGACAACAGGGAAACAGGCACCGTACAATTATGGGTAAAATTTCACGACGGCCCATACCAGTGCTAGACATTCTTTTTCTGTAGTGCAGTAGTTAGCCTCCGTTCTTCATAGCGCCCTGCTGGCGCAAGCAATCGCTCTTTCCGTGCCGTCCTGCAACTCTACAAGCATTGCGCCAAGGCCGACATTACTAGCATCGGTATGAAGAATCGTCGGGGCGTCTCCATCACTGTGCGAGCACAGGAGGCACCTGCAGCCGTTGCCGGAGGTCGTGAAGTGCCCTCTGCTGGTCTTCGTCCCACACGAAGGGGACATCCTTTCTGGTGAGATGTGGTAATGGCCACACGATGTGCGAAAATTTCGTAATAAACGGTCAGTAGAAGGCACAAAGGGCCAGAAAATGTCGCAGGACATTTTTATCAGATGGCGTAGGGAAATTAGCGATGGCGGCGATTTTAGGAGGGTCAGGGCGGACACTTTCACGACTAACGAAACGACCAAAAAATTAAAGTTCTTCAAAGCGAAAATGGCACTTTTCCGGTTTCAAAGTTAGACCAGCTGAGCGTACTGCTTCAAATACCCTCTTCAGTCTCCGTAAGTGTTCCTGGAACGTGGCGCAGAAAACAATCACGTCGTCGAGGTACACCAGGCAGCTTTGCCATTTGAGGCCGGAGAGTACCGTGTCCATTAGTCGTTGAAATGTTGCTGGCGCAGAATTGAAACCGAAGGGAAGCACCTAAAGTTCATAAGGTCCGTGGGGCGTCAAAAAAGCGGTCTTCTCACGGGCTCTATCATCAACTTCGATTTGCCAGTAGCCGCGTTTCAAGACCATCGGCAAAAAGTAACGTGGTTTTCGCAGCCTGTCCAGTGTGTCATCGGTACAAGGTAGCGGATAAACGTCTTTCTTTGTGATCAGGTTGCGTTTCCGATAGTCGACGCAGATGTGCAGGCTACCGTTCATTTCCATCAATACGACAGGCGATGCCCGAGGACTCTTATATCGACGAATAACCCTTTCCTCAAGCATCGTGTTCACTTGTGTTTGTATTGCATCGTGCTCTTTCGGTGCTACACAATAAGGATTCTGCCGACTTGGTCTGGCTTTGGCTTCGCTGACAATACGGTACTTGGTGAGCGGCGTCTGGCTAACTTGTGACGCATATGAGAAGCAGCTTTCAAACTCATCGATGAGCTCAAGGAGGCTGTTGCGTTTGACGGGCGATAAGGGGAGACTGACATTAACCACAGAGGCAGGCATAAGCACGGGGGACGCCACGTACTGTACTGAGATGAAATATTGTAGTGGGGTAAATTCGTTGATGTAAGCAACAGCCGTGCCCTGCTAAAACATTCCCTGCTAAAATTCGTCAGTAGGAGTTCAGCATGTCCGTCGAGTACATTAATTACGGCCCTGGCGATGCAAACGCCTTGATTGACTCAGTACCAGTTGTCGTCGATTACAAGCACCAGGTAACAGCTTCGCGGTGGAAGCTTCACGTCCTCGTCGGCGATACCCAAGCAAGGTCGCTGGTGTTCCGCGGGGTCGACGTCGTCTGAGCTCATCGAAAATGTAACAACGAGGTCGCGGACATTATTCACGCTACCATACTCTCTCAAGAAATCCATCCCCAATATAAGTTCCTTACAGCACTCAAAGAGAATAATGAAGGTGGCGACGAAGGCTGAACCGGCGATTATGGTTCTGAATGTGCATTTTCCAATCGGCGTCATCAACTGGCCACCGGCAGTTCTGGTGTTGGGCCTGGTCCACCGCGTCTTCACTTTTCTTAGTCTGTCAGCCAGCTTTAGACTCATTATCGAAAAATGCGAACGAGTATCGACGAGAGCGGCCACTTGGTGGCTGTCAATAGGAATCGGCACTGACGGCGTGAATTAAACGGGGTGTGGTTGGAATCGTTTTTAATCTTAAAGTCATGGATTGGCGGTAATGAGGGTTCTTGGAAAGCTAGGCAGTTTGCAACCTGACCCCGGAGGTCGCTGCCTCTAGTTTCCCCGCGCGGGCTAGGGGACCTGCCCGTAGAGGCGCCAGGAAAGTCGTGACGGGTCGGTGGGCTGTAACTAGCCCTAGATGGGGACGCGATCGAGGTGTCGTTGAATGTTCTGGCTGGAAGTTTGTAGAATTCCGTCACAGGTACGTGCAGCATTAAACAGAGGGTAATTGCAGTTGGAAAATGTATACTCAGTGGCGCGGTAGTGATACGCGTGGTAAACATGTCCTGCTACGCCGTAATGATAGCGTAGCGGCCGGAGGTCAGCAGTGCACCACAAATCGGTCTTTCGAAGTGGGTAGCCGGCAGGGAATTCTCCCTAAAACCGAGGAGCAGCGATCGGCTGTCGGCGATACGGCATAGCTGGCAGCGGCGGTGACTGTCGAAAATAGGGCGTCGGGGGTGGCGGTCATGACTACATCGTAGTGGTTGACGGTGTCAGCAGCATCAAAGTGGCAGGAGGTGGACGACAAACAGCTGCCGCGTAAGTTAATCGTCGCGGCACCGCCTGCCAGTCGGGCGAAGAAAAGGCCTGCCGAACTTCCTCCCGGATGATATCAGCGACAGAAGCCGCCGCTGGTGCCATGGGAGCAATCCTGAACTGCCGGATGTCCTCTCGCAAAATCTCTCGAATGACTTCAAGCAAGGAAGTGCAGCAGCTCTCAGGCAGAATGGAAGAATTCACCTGTGAGTTCTTGCAATCATATTTGCGGTACCACTGCTATAGTGCCCGTTCGATATTGGTAGCCTCCTTGCTAAATGCGGCCGCTCAGGTCTCCGGCAATTCCTCACGTGTCCGGCAAACAGTTCCTCCTTCACTCCGTGCAAGAGATAGCGCAACTTCTTTTCTTTGGACATCTCAGAGTCTGCTCTGCGGAAAAGGTGGGCCATATCTTCTGCAAACATGGCAACGCTCTCATTTGGTTTTTGAATATGGCATTCGAGAAGGCGCAGCGCGTTGTTTGTTCTGTCGCTACTAGAGAATGTCTCTAGCAGCTGGGTGCAGAAGCCACCCTATGTGGTCAAAATCCTCTCCCGGTTCATAAACCACGTCCACACACTGTCTTGATGAACAAAATAAACATTATCCAACTTTTACTGGGAGCCCCAGTTATTATGACTGGCGACACGCTCGAACTTGTCCAGCCAAACTTGAAAATCTTCAAAAGCGTCACCATGAAATGTTCTTGGAATATTAGAATTCTGCAGCGTGCCACATTGTTTGCAACGCACGGTACACACGAGGCAGATTGTGCGCGCAAGCCTATATATCGCGAAATTAAAACACGTATGGAGCTGCGCTTAAATTCCGCATTAGGGTGTATCCCACTCGTCAGTGAATTTCTTGTAGCGGCAGTTAGTGGCTAACTTATCCTCATTATGCCCATCGCGGAGGCGGAATAACCGCACGTTGAATTCTTCTCTGTTGTTTCACAGCAGGATGAAAACGACCCTTGACCAGGCCCACGGAGGCTCACTGCGCACTATAACCTGCAAACTAGAATGTTGACGTTTGTCCATACGCCACGGTTGGCGCGGAGTATCGATGATCTAGATTCTTGAATAGCTTACAAGACAATGAATCAGCGCCGTGCTCAATATCTCGTGTCTGATAACTTTTCATGGTTTAGTTTCATCACACAAATGTATTATCGTAAACGTAGTTGACGAGACAGCAACATTCAAACAGCGTAAACGGACAGTCTACCACGCATCAAATAGCCTATGCCATATTATGTGCGTAAAGAGTTCATAAGAATGACGGGAATTCGAATGTGGCCCACACTTGCTTTGCAGTGATGACACACATCAATGGGGCCTACCGGAATATTTTCCCTCCTGAAACAAATTTTATTTGAAATAAAATTTGTAGATCCCAAGCTTAAAATTTATGTAAATCATCAGCTATCTCAACTATTTCCATCTGGCATGCCTTAATGCTTAATTGAGTTCGGAACAACGTCAAAATGTAACCTCTCGGCAAGTTCGGAAATAATTTTCTGGAAAAGTGCTTCCTGTGGTTGTCTAACATTAGGCTTAGTAAAAAGTTTAGCTGCAAAAAAAAGCGGTAAAATGTTATTGTGAATTAAGCACTACGGAGGTTTACGCAAAAACCTACTAAAACCGCAAAATTTTTGCTTGGTATTTAGCCAAATTAACTAGCATATTTAATAAATTTGTTCGCCTATAATGTCCCAAGAAAGAACCGTGCCATTAGAATATTGTATAAAAATATTTGTCACTGTGCCTAATTTTACCCTCGAGTGCAGAAAGTTTATCTCGAACCAGCATTTGCTTCTTCGCGGAAAATTTAAAGAGCGCTTACGTCAGCAAAAAATTTCTTGGATAAAAACGCTTTGCTGAAACCTCATTCACACACTGACCAACTAGCCCAATTTTCCCCTGAAGTATCGGCGACGGTCTCGCTTAGGGATAGGGATATCTTGCGTGGAATGACTGAGATGCCATTTTCAGGATTGTGATACAATTTTTCATTGATGAGTTGGAGTTGTAAACTTGATGGCTTCGTTTTTTGAAAATTTGTGATTTTCAATAATATTTTTCGAGAAATCGACGGCATAAACAAAAAAAATGCAATGAACCTCACTGAGCTTGGCGCACTGCTTGCCGACAAAAACGACTTCTTTCGCGTGTATTTAGATAGGAGCCCCGGAGCTTAAGCTCCTTTTAAAACAGGCCGTAAAATTGTGAACATTTTTGTCATGTACATTGTCTCATATTAAGTACCAAATTGCAATTTCACAAGTCAAATTTGCCGTAAATACACAGAAAAATGGGAAGCATTACTCATGTGGCATTATGCGCCATTATTTCATGTGAAAGTGCAACAAGCAGCTTTCCATAAATCGCGACAACTAATAAACACAGCATTCGCTCGAGTCTAGAGGATGCATAGGCATATGACCGGACGTTTTCTGGGACCGCAAGCTCGCTACTGGTATCGCGCGCGCTATACCGTCTTTAGAGGCGCCGGATATATTTGATCACCCCACTGGTGAAACGTAGCATTGAAACCCATATGCACCCATAATACACGTGGAAAAACGGACTATTACGGGTACGTACCGTACATCCAGGGAGCATTGCACTTAAAGAACACGTGATCTCGCGCCAGAAGTTCCGGATCCACAGTGAAGCACATGTTGGCGGGGGTCCTGAGAAACTGCAGTTTGATTCTGTGCAAGTAAAAAAAAAGAAAAAAAAACATGGTCACGTGTTCCGTTTTTCCCGCGCGCCAAATACAGCGAGACCAACGTTGACAGTTGTGTGCCTATAGGAGCGAATACATAAGTAGCAATTTTAGAATTTTGCATGGCGAGCATAATCCCCCATCACGATGGTCTGTCTAGGACTCAATATTGCATGCGGCCTTTCTAGCAAACAACGTTTTAATGCGTGTGGAATAGGAGTGTCGAAGTGGAAAACATGTGTGAGTGTGAAGTATGGGTGGCTGGTCACGTCGTAGAGGTGGAGAGGGGATCGGAGATCTTTGAAGAAAATGTGTGCAGTTATGCGCATACATACATACATACATACATACATACATACATACATACATACATACATACATACATACATACATACATACATACATACATACATACATACATACATACATACATACATACATACATACATACATACATAATCCCGGCCACGGCAGCCGTATTTCGATGGCGGCGAAAAGCGAAAACACCCATGTACTTAGATTTAGGTGCACGTTAAAGAACCCCAGGTGGTCGAAATTTCCGGAGTCCTCCACTACGGCGTGCCTCATAACCAGAAAGTGGTTTTGGCACGTAAAAGCTCATACTTTAATTTTTTTAATACATACATACATACATACATACATACATACATACATACATACATACATTATATATGTATGTGTTTGTATGTGTGAACGAGAAAAAGGAAATCGATAGGCCTGAGTTTATTAGTGAAAAGAAACTACAGACAATTTACTCAAATAATAGCATAGGGGAAATTATTTTAAGATGTTAATTAAAAATAAAGAAATGGTAAATAATCCAAAATAAATCTGATTGAAGAAACGACTGGCAGCAGGTAGGATACAAAACCACGTCTTCGAATTACAATGCGAAAATGTGGGCTGTGTACATATATACTGAATGGCCACTGATTGTTTTTCGGCTTTCACAATTGTCGCGGGCTTTGATGCGTTTGTACTTATACTGCCTATGTACTATGGGTAAACATAGTCAAAGTCACTTATCTCTTTCTTCACAAATGCATGTAATAGGGCCTGATGAGTTAAGAAAAAATCTTCAGTGCCGATGTAGCGGTGAATATCAGAGAAATGCGTTGGCATTACGTCGCAAATCGTCGATGTTTCGGATCCATGATTTAAAACACCTTCACCACATTGTGAGGTGCTGTTCCGGAGGAGACCACCGTAAGTTGCACTACACACACACACACACGGGTGTGTATATATATATATATATATATATATATATATATATATATATATATATATATATATATATATATACTTTATTTGCCATTTATTTATCATTGTGTTAGTTCAGTTATTAGGTACAAGTAATTTCCTTTATGTTGTATTTGGTTTCTTTGTTTGTTGGCATCTTAGGCTATGATTAATAAAAATTGGGCCCGTCGGTGAAGCTTCTTGTTGTTCATATTGTTACAGTGCGTGAAAGGTAGTGGAGCAGCAGCTTCAGCAGCAACAACAACATTAGGAGGGGAGCGAGGAAGAGAAAGACGACGTGCAGTACATGCACCCACTAGGCCCAACGGCTCCCTGAAATAAACACCTACACACCGCGTAAAAGAGTGGTGGAGGTGCTTGTTATCTAAGCATCCAACGACGGAATCGCTACCACCTATACCTCGTCGCAATAGTCGACTGGCGGGACTTTCACCATCCACAACATCAGGCAATTCCCGATAAATTAAGCTCCGAGGCCGACGGGATCTTCGCAACTGTACAAAGAGCCATTAGGCTTTGCCGGGAGGGGCGTTGAGGACGTGGACGAGTGTTTGAAGCAGGACCGACGGGTCAGCAAACATAACGGCTGGGACTCCGCCGCTCATCTGTCGAATGTTGTGTTCTCGCTGACGAATACTGATCTCATGTGGTACGACAACTACCGGAACACACTTACGACCTGGGATGCGTTCATTCATTCAAATAACTTTATTCAGTGCCCTGCGATTTGGTGGGACGGCCTGGACCCTGCCTAGGTTTCAGCCAAGGGTTGTTGGCCCTTGGCAGCTTCCTCGGCTCGCTGGACGGCCCAGAGTTGGTGCTGCAGGTCCGAGCTGAGCAACGCAGACTCCCAGCGCGCGCGGAGGCTGTCGCTGTTTGAGGCCGCATCACCGTTACTCTGTATTACAGCCATACATTCCCATAGGATATGCTCCGGGGTGGGTCTATAGTTGCAATGTCTGCACTTGTCCGTTGGGTATAAATCTGGGTGTATTAGGTGCATAATAGCTGGACTCGGATAGGATCTGGTCTGTAACTGCCACCATTCTACAGACTGTTTTTTGCTTAATTTTGGGTGCGGCGGCGGCAATGTACGCCTCTGCAATCTATGGTGTTGTGTAATTTCGTGAAACCTGGTCATTCGATCTACCCACTGCCACTCATCGGTAGTCGGTGAGGCGGGGTTAACCGAGGCTCGGTCCGTAAGTTCTCGAGCCATGCGGTGCGCCACAACATTGCTGCCGTCTGGTAGTGTGTGAGCGGGTGTCCAGATGAGATCGACACTTTTGTCGCGGTTAATAGCTAATTTTAAGAGTCGTAGTGCCTCTGGGGAGATTCGATCGTTGGCGAAGTTTCGTATGGCCGTCTGGGAATCACTGATGATGACACCCGCTGGTGTTTGTGCAATGGCTAGCGCAATAGCTATTTCTTCTGCGGTTTCTGCATGTAGCGTGTTGACTGTAGCGCTCGTCGTGCATTTTCCCTCGTAATTTATCACCACTGCTGTGTAGGCGCGCTTGTGTCTGTATCTAGCTGCGTCTACAAATGTGGTATCCTTGCTGTTACCGAATTCCTTCTGTATATTGCGTGCTCTGCTTTCCCGTCTACCCTGATGGTGGGTAGGATGCATATTGGGTATTGGAGGGACGGTTATTATGTCTCTGATGTGTCTGATGCGTTTGTCCAAGAATTGAAAAAAGTGCTTTGGGGACTCCGCAACGAGGAAGAAGCGAGCTGAACAGACCCTGCCCAAAAGGGCCCAACTCGCTGGCGTGACTTGTTCTATGTACATAGAAGAGGTCCTCAAGCTATATAGACTCGTGAATTCTAGTATGTCCAATGAAGATAAGGTCGGTCATCTTCTTAAGGGCATAGCTGATGATGTATACCAGTTCTTGATAGCCAAAGAAAACCTGACATATGTGGCCGACGTAATCCAACGTTGCCGTAGGTACACCATCCGATCTGTCCTCGGCGATGCGACAGAGAGTCCGGGAAGAGCTCCTCCGGTGCCAAAAAATCCGCCGTTGTGGTAGTGGCGTCTTTCGGGGAAACGAGCCCGGATTACCACCTGCGTCGTGGCAACCCTCCACTAATGCAGCGGACGTGGACGATTATAGAACTGTGTTTCCGTCTCAACCCACGAACCGGCCTCGCTTCAACACTGAGCTGCAGCGCCACACTTCTTATCCGGCGCAGCGGTACCGTACCACTTATTCAGGGTAAAGAGAATATGGCGATCATGACAGATACTCCATGCATGCTGGCGGAAATGAAGGCTTTGAGCGGCACCATGAATTTCAGCCTCTTCGAGTATGCTATAGTTTCCGTGTCCTAGGCCACATCGCCAGGTTTTGCGACCGCCGCCGATCTTTCTGAGAAGAACCTCCACGAGCGACGTACCAGTCAAATAATCGAGCCTATTACACACCATGGCCTCCACGCCCGAAGACCAATCGTGGACTTCGTCGAGATAGCTTCCGGAACCCATCACCAGCTTCCGATGACAGGTTAGCGCCACTGCCTCCTCCACGTGCTGCGCCGTCAGCATCAACGCGGCGTCGCCTGCTATCGCCACCACCGGAAAACTGAGTAGTGCGGCCAATGGGGGTGAAGCCGTTGGATGCTGTTCGCTGCCAACCGACATTCCTCCGGCAATTTTATGCTGAAAAACAAAGTTCACGTGCTTGATCACGATATACATAGAATGGCTGTTGTGCATAATGGGGCAACAATTTCCGTGATGAGTAAATTTTGAAGCCCTACTGGGACAAAAAGTGATGTTTTCTTGGAACAATATTTCTATGTTTCGTAGTGTTAGAGGTGACACGTTGTGGCCGGTCAGTGTTTGAACTGCGGATGTGTGTTTGTGTGGCAAAGTATTTCGCACTGAATTCGCCGTTATTTTTCGATCCAAGTACGATGTTATCATAAGCATCAATTTTTTGCAGGTGTGTGGTGCAAACGTTGACTGTCGATGTGGCGAGCTTTCGATACAACACGAGGTTATAGCAGGACTCACGGAGAACTCGCCACGTCAAGAAAGTGCCTTTTGTGTTGCTGATGAAATCGTCATTCCCCCCCCCCCCCCCCCCTATATGCGCGGTATACGTTCCAGTCATTTGCTCTGATACCAACCCCGCCACCTCTGATGCTGCAACGCAGCTTCTTCATTCGGCCTGAGTAACGAAGAACGTTTTAATTCCGCATTGTTTAGTGTCGGTAGTTGAAGGACACTCTGGATTATGGGCAATGAACTACGCGGCCCAGCCCATACTTCTCCCTTCTGGCATGAAGCTCGCTCTCTTCAAAGAAGAGACATCGGCGTTACCGGCTGTACATCAGGCTGCAGACGAGTCCCTCCATCCACGCCCATCGGACTCGAAATTACTTCAGATGGTGGGGAAGTCGCTCAGCACGAGTGAGCGCTACACGTTATTGGATGTTCTATCCAAGCACTCGCAAGTGTATGACTTTTCACAGAGTTACAAGACGTCTCAAATTACGACACCTCGAATATGCCATCGCATAAATACCGCATCAGCGCACCCTATACGATAGAAGCTGTACAGAGTATCGCCGACAGAGCGCAAGATAAACTGGCGAGCAAGTTCAGGAAATGCTGTACAAGGACATAATTCAGGAATTGGCGAGTCCCTGGGCTGCATCTGTCCTTCTCTTGAAAGAGAAAGTTGGCAGTTGGCGATTGTTTGTTGATTATCGGCGGCTAAACAACGTTACTAAGAAAGATGTCTCCCCACTTCCGCGTATAGATGATGCCTTAGACTGCCTTCATTCAGCTTCTTACTTCTCTTCTGTATGCTTGAGATCCAGCTACTGGCAAATCCCAATGCATGCCGAGGATAAGCAAAAAAAAATATTGGAGGACGCTTAAGCTTCGCCTTCAAGAGTGGAACGCGATAGCGTTATCTCACCCCGTTCGCACCACCCACTCATTCGCTCGGCATGCTCTTCAGTCACACAAAGACGAAACGTGCGCCTGAGCAAGCAGAATGAATCAAAGAACTCGGAGTCTCGGAGGGACAAACGATCTATGCGAGCCAAACGTCGTGATCGGCACGGTCAGCCGGGCCGTGCCGATCACGACGGCGGACGGCGGAATTAGCGGCGGACGCAATCATGGGGTTGACGCCTTGATGGGATCGTCCTCTATCTCGCTTGGGAGCACCACGCAGACGCATGACACCTCGCCAGCAGCACGGTACACTTCGCAGGGACGCTTTCCCACCAGACGCGCCACGGCGCAGCGATCACGTCAGAGGCGTCCCGCATCGGACGCTGCACCTATGAATCGCGCTGTGAGCGGAAAGAGGAGCCGCGTCGCGCGGGCGAGTGGCGCGCCACCTGTCGGGGCAGTGCCGTACATGGCTAGGATGGAGCCTTCTGTGTTTGCCGCAAGATGGCTCTGCGTGCGCGGCAAGCCCAGAAGAAATGTAGCGGAAACGTACTTCGCTACGCGTTTAACTGCGACTTCTGTAATTTACACGCTCATAATTACCGATATGCACCGCAGTATAACTTTCGACGGCACGTTTCTAAGCCAACACCGCATTCACTAGAGGTGCTTCTGTCCCGCTTTGAATCATCGAACTCATGGCTGAGTGAGCACATCGATGTAATAGAAGAAAATGGTGTTGCGATAACAGATACAGAGGCCATAGGCCAACCGTTTTTTCGTTTCTATGAACGGCTATTTGCCCATAAATCAGTAGATGTGGAAGGTTCTAAAACAACATTCTTGAAACGCATCCCGCGGCTGTCAGAAGAAAGAAAAGCAGCTCTCGAATCACCGATATCAATAACAGAAATAGAAAAGGCGATAGATGATCTTAACCCTGGCAAGTCACCCGGGCCGGATGGTCTGAGCGCGGCACCTTACAAAGCATTCAAACGTGACCTTTCTTCTGAGTTGAAAGATGTCTTTAATGAGGCATTTGAGTTCGGAACGTTGCCCCTGTCATTCTCCCAAGCACACACTGTGCTCATTCCAAAAAGAGAACAAAAGGATAAGCTAAGACCTGTGACCTCATACAGACCAATTTGATTAACTAAGTGTGATTATAAAATATTTATGAAATATTGGCTGGTAGACTTCAGACAGCTATAACGCAGATTGTAGGATCCCATCAAACCTCTGGTATTAAGGGTCGCTCTCTTTTTACTAATATTCATTCTATGAGCTGTGTGCTTGAGTGTTGTGATGCCTATCGGTCGGCGGTCGCAATCATGCAGCTTGACCTAGAAAAGGCAATCGATTGTGTACCTCATGTCAATTTGTTTGCCATACTTGAACATGTTAATTTAGGCTCAATCATCACGGACGGTATATTCATAGCGTATCGAAACTGAAAAACGCGCCTCATAGTCAACAACAGATTGGGGGGCCCCGTTGAGGTCCAGAGGATTGTGCGTCAAGGGTGCCCAGCGAGTCCGCTCTTATATTGTATTTATATTGAAACGTTATGCCTAGCAATTATTGAAAATGATCGGGTTCATGGCTTTCGATTGCACGCGTCGGAGGTAAAGCTCTTGGCGTACGCTGATGATATAGTTGTGTGCTGTACGGAAAAATGAGAGTCTGCTGCAGATCATTTGCAGCAGGAGGTTTGGAAAAGTGACAGGGAGCTTTGTGAATTTGAGAAAGTGCCTGGGGTTCTGGCATGGCTAGTGGCCGTGAGGCCCCGACAGATTTGCTAACGTGAGATGGGTTGAAACACCAGTAAAGTACCTCGGCGTTCTCCTTGAGGATTATAAGAAAACTGATGATTTATGGCTAGAAAAAGTGAAAGAAACACGAGAAAAAGCGGAGAGGTAGAAAGGTGCACATCTCCGAATTTTCGCCAGAGCGACAGTATGCAATTTATTTTTTGTTAGTAAATTATGGTATATATGCAAGTGTTGTATTGTTCGCGAGTGTATGTGCAGAAGTTGCATCGAGTTTTTGCTGTCTCTTTTCGGGCGTCCAGCTGGGAACACTTCAGCCGCACGAATCTTTTTCGGCGAGTGAAAAATGGGGGCCTGGGTCTGGCACACCTTTTCGTGCGGCAGCTTGTAAATAGATTTTTTTCATTCGTGACGTCAATGACCCGTTCTTAAGAGTGGTGTGTCAAGTAAGACTTTGTTATGCGTTACCAGAGTTTTTTATCAGCAGTGAAATAATGCCTGGTACTGTATTCGTTTTTTTTAAAGATAGTAGCGAGTGTACGTTTTTTGTCAGTACGGTTTTCGAATGACTATCTGTTCACTGTAAAAAGAAAGAAATTGTACAGTGAACTGTGTGATGTTTGCTTTCTAGTGGCGACGTACAGAACCATATACAGTAGAGGTCAAGGTCACAATGTTTTAAAACGCGCAATAAGAATGCACGTGCAGCCAGGAGTGAAATATTTTTTCTTCAAGCTTCACACGGGCATTCTGACAGTGAGAACGTTTTTGGAAGAACGCGGTTTTATACATGCCTTGGGGTTCGAACTGTCTGATTTGCAAAAAACCAGAAACCGTAGACCAATATGTTCTTGCACTGTTGGGAGGGGGTGTTCTTTTGGAATGTCCTCCAACGAACCATAAAGAAAGATTTCCCGTTCGATCCACACGGCATCAGATTTCTGCCGTTAGATAATGAGGACGGGGTCCCATTTGACCTCATCATGCTCACAGGCCTCTACTGTCTATGGCGAGCCCGAGTGGAAAGCTTCTATTATGACCCAAACGCGCGGACTGCGCGCCTGCATTTCCGTGGACACATGTCACGCTTTATTGAAGTACAAAAAGGAGAAGTTGTTGTACCTGAGTGGCTACCGAGGATTGAAGCGTTGGCATTCCTCAACGAATTTTAATATACAAAGTCAGCCAAGTTGTGCTGGCCGCTGTATTACAGAATGTTTCTTTTTCTACATGGCGCGTGGAATATTTTATTTATTGTGTTGATTTTGGTTGTGTTGCTCATAAGATGTACGAGTATGTGAAAACGTCGAGAACTTGCAATAAAGTAAAAAAAAATTCATGGCTGAGTGGTAGCGTCTCCGTCTGACACTCCGGAGACCCTGGTTCGATTCCCATCCAGCCCATCTTGCAAGTTGTCTTTTGTGAATCGTCCGGGATTTCTCGCTCATGGCCAACGGCGCCGACACCGACGCCGACGACACCGTCTTTTCTGCGACGCGAGCTGCTTAACGCTGTCCCGGTAAAACAGCGTTCGTAACTCCCGACGGTCTTTCTGAATTCAATCTCATGCTGTTCGGCTTGTGCAACGCACCCACCACCTTCGAACGATCCATGGATACTATTCTGCGAGGTTTAAAGCGGGAGATGTGCATTTGCTACCTCTACGATGTTATTATCTTTGGGCGCACGTTTCACGAGCACAACATGAGTCTCGACATTGTCCTCAGCTGCATACAGAAGGCTTGTCTCGTGCGCAATTCTAAAGAGTGCCATTTTTGTGAGTGCCAAGCCTTGGTGTTCGGACATCCTGTGGACAAAGACGGCGTCAGGCCTGACCCTGCGAAGACAAGGCTGTTAAGCATTCCAAGTGCTATCAATCTGTCAAACAACTTCGCAGCTTTCTAGGGTTCTGCTCCTATTTTAGGCGGTTCATTCCTCGATTTGTTGACGTCGCTCATCACTTGACAAGCCTCCTGCGCAAGAACGCCGCTTTCAAGTGGACGCCTCATTGTTCTGTTTCTTTTCGACAGCTGAAGTTTCTACTAACGTCGCGACCGATCCTCCGACCCTTCAATCCTTCCGCGGCAACAGAAGTCCACACAGATGCGAGTGGTGTAGTTCTTAGTGCTGTTCTGGTTCAACGCATGGATGACAAAGAACACGTCATCGGCTACGGAAGTCGGTCATAAAGCAAGTCCGAGCGTAACTACATGGTGAATGAGGAGGGATGTCTTGCTGTGATTATTGCGGTGCAACGATTTCGGTCGTACCTGTATGGGTGTCCCTTTACGATCGTCACCGATCATCATTCTTTGTGCTGGCTCGTGAATGCTGGCGATCCATCTGGATGCATTGCACCATTGGCCCTGCGTCTGCAAGAGTACAGCTTCACTGTATCTTACAAGCGCGACCGACGAAATCCTGACGCCGATTGCCTTTCCCTGATGCCTCTTAGTACAACGGAATGCGAGGCGGACAGTTTTGACAACCTCATCGCATTCGTACACCGTGATTTCCCAGATGCCACAACCTTTGCAAGAGAGGTACTTGATGATCCGAGTTTAGAGCCATGTTTCTCTGCCGCGAAAGAGTCGACATCGTGTAGTTTTGGTGTTCGGGATGGACTGCTCTATTATAAATATTTCTCCGCGAGAGGTGCACGGTTTCTTCTCGTGGTGCCAGAAGCCACCCCTCTCTTCTGTTTTGCGCGTCGTGCACGATGATTGAACTTCAGGTCATCGAGGGTCTATGTGGACACTCCATCGTGCCAAAGAATGATTTTACTGGCCTCAAATGCGCAAGACAACGGAGACGTGCGTAGCCACTTGCGCTGAGTGTCAAAGTCACAAGAGGCCTACTGCTGCTGCAGCTAGCTTCTTAGAGCCTGTGGTGCCACCCAGTTCCCCCTTTGAGCAAGCAGGCATCGACCTTATATGGCCGTCCCCACGTTCTTCTAAAGGCAACAGCTGGATTATAGTATGTGCCGACTACCTGACTCGGTTCTGCGAGACGGCAGCACTACGCTCTTCATCTGCAGGCGAGATCTTAAAATTTATGGTGCATTGCATTATACGTCATCATGGTCTCCCTCGAGTGATCATTAGCGACTGTGGCCGTCAGTTCATGGCTGATGTTGTTGGAAAACTTCCCCGTTTGGGCGCCTCCAAACTGCGACACTCAACGTCTTATCACCCGCAGACAAATGGTTTGACAGAACGCACAAACAGCACACTTGTGAACATGATTTCCATGTTCGTAAGCTCGGACCACAAGAACTGGGACGAAGTATTGCTGTTTGTCATTTACGCATGCAACACGGCGCAACATGAGACCACTGGATACAGTCCGTTTTTCTGCCGAGGTACAGATTGGACACTATCTATCCTCTTCGTAACCACGAGGACGCTTGTATCGCGGAAACCCTCTGCCGAGCGGAGTAGGCTCGGCGCCTCGCTCGATTACGTACTCTAGCTTTACAAAAGCAATCTAAATCTCAATACGATTGTCGGCACGGGCAAGTCACTTACGATCGGGGTGACCTAGTATGGCTATGGACTCCCGTGCGTAAACGCGGTCTATGTCAAAAACCGCTCGCCGACTATGTTGGACAATTCATTGTGCATGAGCGTCTCAGCGAGGTGAATTATAGAATTCCGCGCCTCACTTCCAGTGGAAGACGGTCATCCAAGACTGACATCACGCATGTAGCCCGCTTGAAGCCGTTTACTCAACTAAAGCCCCACTGACTTCTCACTCGGAGGGCTTCCTGAGCGAGAGAAGCCATAGTACAGTGCTTCAAAGGTAGTGCAGCAGCAGCAGCAACGACACACACACACACACACACATATATATATATATATATATATATATATATATATATATATATATATATAATATAGTCGCATATGCGTTTGTGTCGTAGTCGACACAGTGACGTTGGCAGATCAAGAAGAGATTGATGGGTATCGAAGACCGGTTGATTGTGTTACCGTGGTCACGAGCTGCCCCCTTGTGCCTGTATTTATTGTAAATACATCTATTTTCTCCCCGTAACATTTTGGTGGACGTGCGGGGTAATATCGCCACAAGCCGGTCCTCGATCTTCGCATAGGGCGTCACATCGGTTCCGCTGTTATGGCTACTGACGCTTCCTCCGCCGCTCAGACACCAGCGGAAGTAGTGCTAACCCAGCTACGTCACCCGGGAATCTTCATCGGCACTGGCAAGTTCGACGTCGAAGACTGGCTGACGTCGTATGAGCGCGTCGGTAAGCACAACAAGCGGGATACCACACTTTTGCTGGCCAACGTGATATTTTACTTGGGAGGAACCGCGAAGGTATGGTTCGAGACGCATGAAGCACACATTGGAAGCTGGGACTCCTGCAAGGAAAAACTAAGCGATCTTTTTGAAAGACCTGTGGGACGTCAAATGGAGGCCAAGCAAGAGCTAGTGTCTCGAGCCCAGGCGTCAACTGAATCGTACGTCGCGTATATTCAAGGCGTTTTGGCTATCTGCCATAAAGCGGACGCAGACATGCTGGAGGTCGATAATGTAGTATGTAGTAGTATGTAGTATGTTTATTTGGCCATATTATATACAATACAATATGCCCTCGAGGTGAGGCTAAAGGAGGTAGACCAAGCATACCTCCTGAGAAGGCCTAAACCCCGATCACACATCATGGAAACGGGGGCCGAATGGATAAAAGAAAAGAAAAATAATGAGTAAACATGATCACAATAGTAAATAGGTAATGATAGACAATAATAAATATCCATTAACAATAAACAAAACATTTCATAATATGCACATTCAAAAAACTAAGTATACAGAATTAGCTGAAATTTAACCGGGGGGGAAAAGAATCGTCAGTTTTTTCTTAAATACAGACACACTATAACTTTCTAAAGCAATCTGAGTAAGAGACTGGTAGGCATTACACAATGTTATAATTTGATAATCGGTTGTTTGTTTACCATAATTTGTTCTGGGTCTTGCAGTAGATAGGGCAACGGAACGTAGACCATACGCAACGTTTCTTGAATTATAAGTATTAGAAAAAGAGTTAAAGTCATGTTTGACTTTATAAAAAATGTGAAGAGCCAAACTAAAATTGTATAAATGAAAGAAATTGCGAACATGAAATGTTTCGAAAAGATTAGCTTCAACAGATGAACTTGAACTTAATAAACGTAGAGCTCTTTTCTGGAGAGAAAGCAATTTGTGTGAATCAGTTTTGTTGCATGTACCCCACACTAGATTGCAATACACCAGGTGAGACTGAACAAGGGCAAAATATAACTGTTTTTTAACTTGTAGTGGGAGGAGATGTCTAACACGATAAATAACATAAATAGATCTGGCCATTTTTAGTCTAATGTAGTTTATATGATCACTCCAACCCAAATCGCTACGAAAAAACACACCAAGGAACCGGCAACTATGAACTTGCTCGATGTTTAAGTCATTAAAAAATAGTTTGATGTGATGATCTAATGGTTTGTTTTTTGGATGGAAGAGCATAAACTTTGTTTTGTTTACGTTTAATTGAAGTTGATTAACATAGAGCCAAACCGCTAACTCCTCAAGCCAGGTATTACATTGGTGTTCAAGTACTTGGAGACTGGAGCCGGAAAAAAAGACATTAGTATCGTCGGCATACATCATGATATTAGGAGTTAATGGAATGTTTACAATTTCATTAATATAGAGAATAAATAAAAGTGGTCCCAGAATTGAACCCTGAGGGACACCGAATTTTATCATACCAAAACTGGATTTTACATCATGAATCTGAGTGTACTGTATCCGTGCAGTTAGATAACTTTCCAAAAGTGAATTTGCCACTCCACGGATCCCGTAAGTCTTTAATTTATGGAGCAGTATTGTATGTTGCACAGAATCGAAAGCTTTGCGCAGGTCGAGAAAAATTCCAACAGAAAAAAGCTTAGTTTCAAAATTGGTAATTATAGAGTTTTTAATATCTAACAGAGCAGATTCTGTTGATTTACCGGCCTGAAAGCCATACTGTTGGGGGCAGATAAGATGTTTAGCTTGTAAGAAATTGTTTAGTCGCCTATAGAGTATACGCTCAGCTAACTTCGAAAACAGAGGCAATACCGAAATAGGACGGTAATTATTTGGGTCATTTTTGTTGCCTCCTTTGAATAAAACGGTAACGCGCGCGACTTTTAATTTGCTAGGGAATACACCAGAAAGAAGCATTCTGTTACAAATATGCGTAAGAGGGCCAGCAATAATATTTACAGCACATTTCATAGGAAAAGCAGCAACTTCGTCATCTCCAGGTGAGCAGGTGTTCCTGAATGAATTAATGATAGAAATAACTTCATCCACTGAAGTAGGGGACAAAAATATAGATTCAGTACTGCAAGAGGGTAAGTATGAGTCAACAGACCGAGTTGAATGACAGCTAGCAGAGGGTCGGTATGCTCCGGCAACTAAAAAGTGTTCATTCAGCATATTGGCAAGTGAAACTCCAGCATAATTCACCCCATTGACTTTCAGCTCAGAGGGAAGACAATTCTTCCTGTTCCCTATAATAACGTTAATACCTTGCCAAAGTAATTTAGGATTGTGTAAGATTGAGGTTAGGAGGACAAAAGAAGCATATACAGTGATAAAAAGCGGGCATGTACTGTGCTACCGGGGCTTAGCGGAGAGACGAGAACTAGAAGTCGGATTCCTCATTAATAAGGAAATAGCTGGTAACATACAGGAATTCTATAGCATTAACGAGAGGGTGGCATGTCTTGTTGTGAAACTTAATAAGAGGTACAAAATGAAGGTTGTTCAGGTCTACGCTCCTACATCTAGTCATGATGACCAGGAAGTCGAAAGCTTTTATGAAGACGTAGAATCGGCGATGGGTAAAGTCAAAACAAAATACACTATACTGATGGGCGACTTCAATGCCAGGGTAGGCAAGAAGCAGGCTGGAGACAAGTCAGTGGGGGAATATGGCATAGGCTCTAGGAATAGCAGAGGAGAATTATTAGTAGAGTTTGCAGAACAGAATAATATGCGTATAATGAATACCTTTTTCCGCAAGCGGGTTAGCCGAAAGTGGACGTGGAGGAGCCCGAATGGTGAGACTAGAAATGAAATCGACTTCATACTCTGCGCGAACCCTGGCATCATTCAAGATGTAGACGTGCTCGGCAAGGTACGCTGCAGTGACCACAGGATGGTAAGAACTCGAATTAGCCTAGACTTGAGGAGGGAACGAAAGAAACTGGTACACAAGAAGCCAATCAATGAGTTAGCGGTAAGAGGGAAACTAGAGGAATTCCGGATCAAACTACAGAACAGGTATTCGGCTTTAACTCAGGAAGAGGACCTTAGTGTTGAAGCAATGAACGACAATCTCATGGGCATCATTAAGGAGTGCGCAATAGAAGTCGGTGGTAACGCCGTTAGACAGGAAACCAGTAAGCTATCGCAGGAGACGAAAGATCTGATCAAGAAACGCCAATGTATGAAAGCCTCTAATCCTACAGCTAGAATAGAACTGGCAGAACTTTCTAAGTTAATCAACAAGCGTAAGACAGCGGACATCAGGAACTATAATATGGATAGAATTGAACAGGCTCTCAGGAACGGAGGAAGCCTAAAAACAGTGAAGAAGAAACTAGGAATAGGCAAGAATCAGATGTGTGCGTTAAGAGACAAAGCCGGCAATATCGTTACTAATATGGACGAGATAGTTCAAGTGGCTGAGGAGTTCTATAGAGATTTATACAGTACCAGTGGCACCCACGACGATAGTGGAAGAGAGAATAGCCTAGAGGAATTCGAAATCCCACAGGTAACGCCAGAAGAAGTAAAGAAAGCCTTAGGAGCTATGCAAAAGGGGAAGGCAGCTGGGGAGGATCAGGTAACAGCAGATTTGTTGAAGGATGGTGGTCAGATTGTTCTAGAGAAACTGGCCACCCTGTATACGCAATGCCTCATAACCTCGAGCGTACCGGAATCTTGGAAGAACGCTAACATAATCCTAATCCATAAGAAAGGGGACGCCAAAGACTTGAAAAATTATAGACCGATCAGCTTACTGTCCGTTGCCTACAAAGTATTTACTAAGGTAATCGCAAATAGAATCAGGAACACCTTAGACTTCTGTCAACCAAAGGACCAGGCAGGATTCCGTAAAGGCTACTCAACAATAGACCATATTCACACTATCAATCAAGTGATAGAGAAATGTGCAGAATATAACCAACCCTTATATATAGCTTTCATTGATTACGAGAAAGCGTTTGATTCAGTCGAAACCTCAGCAGTCATGGAGGCATTACGGAATCAGGGTGTAGATGAGCCATATGTAAAAATACTGGAAGATATCTATAGCGGCTCCACAGCCACCGTAGTCCTCCACAAAGAAAGCAACAAAATCCCTATAAAGAAAGGCGTCAGACAGGGAGATACGATATCTCCAATGCTATTCACAGCATGTTTACAGGAGGTATTCAGAGGCCTGGAGTGGGAAGAATTGGGGATAAAAGTCGATGGAGAATACCTTAGCAACTTGCGATTCGCTGATGATATTGCCTTGCTTAGTAACTCAGGAGACCAATTGCAATGCATGCTCACTGACCTGGAGAGGCAAAGCAGAAGGGTGGGTCTGAAAATTAATCTGCAGAAAACTAAAGTACTGTTTAACAGTCTCGGAAGAGAACAGCAGTTTACGATAGGTAGCGAAGCACTGGAAGTGGTAAGGGAATACATCTACTTAGGGCAGGTAGTGACCACGGATCCGGATCATGAGACTGAAATAACCAGAAGAATAAGAATGGGTTGGGGTGCGTTTGGCAGGCATTCTCAAATCATGAACAGTAGGTTGCCACTATCCCTCAAAAGGAAAGTGTACAACAGCTGTGTGTTACCAGTACTCACATATGGGGCAGAAACCTGGAGGCTAACGAAAAGGGTTCTGCTGAAATTGAGAACGACGCAACGAGCTATGGAAAGAAGAATGATGGGTGTAACGTTAAGGGATAAGAAAAGAGCAGATTGGGTGAGGCAACAAACGCGGGTAAACGACATCTTAGTTGAAATCAAGAAAAAGAAATGGGCATGGGCCGGACATGTAATGAGGAGGGAAGATAACCGATGGTCACTAAGAGCTACGGACTGGATTCCAAGAGAAGGGAAGCGTAGCAGGGGGCGGCAGAGAGTTAGGTGGGCAGATGACATTAAGACGTT
Source organism: Dermacentor andersoni (assembly GCF_023375885.2). Taxonomy (NCBI): domain Eukaryota; kingdom Metazoa; phylum Arthropoda; class Arachnida; order Ixodida; family Ixodidae; genus Dermacentor; species Dermacentor andersoni. The sequence goes on along the minus strand of NC_092814.1, from coordinate 390,976,804 downwards.
TGCAGGGACAACATGGCCACAATTAGTACATGACCGGGGTAGTTGGAGAAGTATGGGAGAGGCCTTTGCCCTGCAGTGGGCGTAACTAGGCTGATGATGATGATGATGATGAGATCTGAGTTTAATTTATTTCGAAACTTCTTAAACTTAACTAAATCATCCGGGCATCGCGTTTCCAAAAAACGAGAGAACATTTTGTTCTTTTCTTTAATTTGTTTCAAAAGTGCTCCCGTCATCCATTCTTTTCTAGCCTTTCTATGTTTTTTTATAGCTTGAGTTGGGAATGCAGCGTAATAGCATTCAAGCAGCTTCTGAATAAATATATCATAAGCACGAGACGAGTCATTTTCACCATATACATCTAACCAATTAATTGTAGACAACAAGTGACAAAATCTGGAGATGCTCTTTTCATCATTAACTCTACGAGCGTGAACGCGTTTGTTCAATTTGGTCGTATCAGTAAAAAGTGAAAAGAAAGGCAAGTGATCACTAATTCCAGAAGAAAAAACACCGGATATGCAACTCTGAGGTCGGAAATTAGTGAAGCACAAATCAATTAATGTTTCAGAGTGCAAGGATATGCGAGTAGGCAATTTAATAGTATTGTCACAACCATTAGACAGCATTATTTCATTTAAGTTAATCTTCAGAGCGTTATCCTCCAAAAAGTTAATATTGAAGTCACCTAGCACAATGATACGCCAGTTGTTTTGGTTAGCAAACTTCAGAAAACAATCAATGAAGCGAAAAAAATTGTCAGAATTTCCTTGAGGGGGGCGATACACAACCATAATAGCAACTCTATGAAAAGCAATGCAGACAGTTTCAAAATCGGTACAAACAATTGAATAATCCGACAAGACCTCAAAGCACAAATAATTTTGCACATATAAAGATACACCACCACCACGCTTTCCATCTCGAAATACTGAAATGGGTTTATAACCAGGAAACTCGCTGACATCTGCATTTGAGGTAAACCATGTTTCAGTGAAGGCAATAAGGTCAAAATTAAAGTTCAGTTTAGTTAATTCGGCTTCTATTTCTTCTGATTTATTTTTTAGGCTTTGACAGTTCAAGTGGTAAAGAGATAGTGTGTTGCGAGGATTGTAAGCACCATCCTTTAGAAAGTCGGTGAATGACTCGGCAGTAAAATAAGCCATTGTTGAGCAGGTGTACTGCGCAGTCTCGCAGCAACAGTGATTAAAGCATCTTATCAATGTCCTCCTCACAAGCAATCCTGATGGCTCGTGCACCAGGTTGCTTTCGAGCGTAGATCTTTCCTTCCTTTGACCAGACGAAAGCGTACTTCATTTCCTTAGCCTTCATTTTAGCGAGCCACAGTAAATTCCTGCTAGAAGCCGTCAGGTTATCAAAGAATCGAATGTCATCTTCGCATTCTTTGCGCTTTGAAATCCAGTCTGTTTTTGTGGATCGGTTGGCAAAACGGATCAAAACCACAGGCACCTTGTCTGGTTGAGATGGAAGGCGGTGTAGCCCTTCAATGTCTTTTGCTACAAGTGTGGGCAAGTCAAGCTTCACAGCAAGGCTGTTTACTTTGCTCAGTAAATCTTCACCATCTGTCACAGGCATTCCATGTATTTCCATGTTTTGCCGCCTACTGTACTGGCTGAGGTCGTTCAATTCCTGACGCAGTTTTCGAATTTGCTGCCCGTCCTGGTTTGCCTCAATGTCGTCAACTCTCTTACGCAGGAGCTCGATTTCCTTGTCATGCCTATTAGATACTTCGAGCAATTTGTCATACGTGTCAGACATATGTTGTACAGACTTTTCAATGCTTGAAACGGTTTCCTTCAAAGATGTCAGATCATCCACTTTGGCCGTGAGATTTACCAATGACTTACTAATCTCAGCAAGCCGTTTGCATAGGACAGCAGAAGATGCATCACTGCTGCTATCCTGACTGCGAGACGCCGAAGATCGGCATGTCAAGCATTTCAAGGCTTTTCTTAATTCAGCATTTTTTGCTTTGAAACTCCGCTCCCCAACCCCTGCACACTTCCCTATATGAAACCTTTGACAGCAATCTGCACAAGTCATAAATTCTTCACCATCTATAATATCTTCGTAGCATGCAGAACAAGGATCAAAATTTTCAGATGACATTGCAAGCAAGACACTAGACCGTGGGCAGCAGTGGCAGCAGTGGCAGCAGTGGCGGCAGTATGCACTGGCAGCTTAACAACAGTAAGAAAAGACAACTAACCTGTAAAATTCAAAACAGTTGTTTGAGCACTCTTGTGCAGCAACGTGCCACCGCCACCGCTGCCCGATGTGTGAAGGCTCTCGACGACTTGCGCAGCTTTATAGCCAGAAGGAAGGGGCGTATCTTCACGTGATGACAGCACGTAGGCAGCCACACACGGTGCGTCAACGAAGCCAGCAGAATGCAGATCGCGCTTGATACGGAAATTCTTGCAGACGGACAGCAGCGAAGGAACTGTAAAATTCAAAACAGTTGTTTGAGCACTCTTGTGCAGCAACGTGCCACCGCCACCGCTGCCCGATGTGTGAAGGCTCTCGACGACTTGCGCAGCTTTATAGCCAGAAGGAAGGGGCGTATCTTCACGTGATGACAGCACGTAGGCAGCCACACACGGTGCGTCAACGAAGCCAGCAGAATGCAGATCGCGCGTGATACGGAAATTCTTGCAGACGGACAGCAGCGAAGGAACTGTAAAATTCAAAACAGTTGTTTGAGCACTCTTGTGCAGCAACGTGCCACCGCCACCGCTGCCCGATGTCGAACACATCTTGAAGGGCACCCCGGACGACGCGTTCAACCTCCTGCTTTGCAGGAACTACTCAACCGTCGAGTCCATCATTAAGGAATACCGGAATTTTGAGCAAGCGAAGAGCAAACGCATCGTACACGCTTCAATGGTCTTCCGTATACGGCTGCCACTTCCTCCTGCAACCACCCTCCGGCGTCACATCCGCCTACAACGCCAAGCTTGACACAGGTCATCCGTCGCGAACTTGAGGCTATGGCTTCAAGTTCTCTCTGCCCTCATACGCATGACAACATGACCATCTCGCTTATTTAAGCTGCTGTCCACCAAGAAATTTCAAACATGGACATCCAGTGGGCCGTCCGCCCACGTCCCGCCCCTACCGCTCCTGTCATTGCCTCTGCTGCCCCTCGACAGTCGTTCCCAAATCGATGTCGGAACTCCTCTGAGTGGCGAACACCGGATGACAGGCCAATTTGCTTTGCTTGCTCCCAGGTCGGCCACATCTCCCGCCACTGCCGTAGTAGCCGCTGGTACTCCCCGCCTCGACCATATGCTGATCGCCGTTTCGACCCAGACACTCGGCCTCTGTCGCACCTCTCTGAACCTTACCATGCCGGCCTTCGCTCTCGGGCAAACATCACTGGCCGCTCGCCCTCGCCGCAGCGCCGTCAATCCCGTTCGTCTACACCTCGACGTCCCTCGTCCGCGACCTACGCGGGCCGCTTCTCGGGAAACTAAACAATGCAGCTCCTGGAGGTGAGGCTGCATTGACGACTCGGACTGCAAAACCTCTGCTGACCCTTGCTGTTCCACCGAAAATTGTTGAAATTTTTGATGATGATATACCCGTTCATGCCCTCATCGATACTGGCGCTCAGGTGTCGGTTTTTTGATGAGATCTTCGTAGCTGTCTCCGTAAAGTCCTGACACCTGCCCGGTCGCCTGCCGTGCGAGTAGCAAATGGCAGTAGTACAACAGCCGTGATGGGAATGTGCGCCGCCCATGTTACCATTTCCGGCCGTCCAGTGTTAGTCCTGTTCACTGTACTGGCCCAGTGTCCACACGAAGTGATTCTTGGAGTCGACTTTCATACTGCTCATTCAGCCCTTATTGACTGTACGACCGGCACCCTTCGCCTTGAACTGCCCCAATACTTTGCTGACCCGACCGACGACGACAAGTCCCGACTTCGTTCTATTGAATTTGTTAAACTGCAACCTGATGCTGCGACTTACGTCTTCATGTCGCCTTCTCCACCACTTCGAGATGGTCCTTACGTGGTGTCCCCACTTTGCGACGTCCTCCTGGCACGTCAAATAGCACTACCAAGCTCAATTGTAACTCTGGCCAACAATCGAGTGTGACTTCTTCTTCTGAAGTTTGGTTCGTGTCTGCTAGTGCTTCCTGCAGGTGTATCTCTCACTGTGCTGTACCCTTTGGAAGACTGTGGAGTAGCTGCTCTTACGCCCGAACCACGATTCGACACTGATGCAGCTTCTGTCCCTCCTACTTCACGCAACGACAAGTTTACGCCACTGATCGCTACTGACCTACGACCTGCTTACGCCGACGCCCTTCACCGCATTCTGATGTTCTATGAAGACATCTTTGATTTTGGCAATCGCCCGCTAGGTCAAACCCGTGTCGTCACCCATCCAATCCACACTGGTGACGCTCGTCCTATACACCGTAGGCCCTGCCGTGTTTCTGCGGCTGAACGCCAGGTGATCTAAAGGGAGGTGGACAAAATGCTCACCAAAGATATTATCGAGTCTTCCTGCAGTCCGCGGGCGTCACCTGTCGTTCTGGTTGAAAAGAAGGACAACACCTGGAGATTTTGTATCGATTACCGTCACCTTAAAAAGATTACCCAAAAGGACGTGTATCCGCTTTCGCGTATTGATGGCGCGCTGGACTGCTTACACGGTGGCAGTTATATTTAGTCGATTGATTTGCGCTCTGGCTACTGGCGAATAGCAGTGGATGAACTAGATTGCGAAAAGACGGCCTTCGTCACCCCGGGTGGTCTCTACCAATTTAACGTGATGCCTTTCGGACTGTGTAATGCCTCTGCTACCTTGACGACTTCATTGTTTTTTCACCGACCTTTGAGAGCCACCTCCACCGACTCTCAGCTAATCTTGCTGTTTTCCGACGAGCTGGCCTACAACTCAACTCTGCAAAATGCCATTTCGGCCACCGCCAAATACGAGTACTTGGTAACTTGGTTGACGCTGCTGGCGTGCAGCCTGATCCTGATAAAGTTCGCGCCGCTGGTGAGTTTCCTCTTCCGCGTTCTTCTACTGATGTCCGAAGTTTCCTAAGGCTGTGTTCATGTTTTTGGCGATTTTTCCAGAACTTTGCCGAAATCGCTCATCCTCTCACAGACCTCAAAAAGGACGCTACTTTTCTTTGGGGACGCGACCAGGCTGCAGCGTTTTCCACGTTTATCAGTCGCCTTATCAATCCACCCGTGTTGGGTCACTTTGATTCGCATGCCTGCACTGAAGTTCGTACTGATGCAAGCAGTCATGAGATTAGCGCTATCTTGTCCCAGCGACAGCGGTACAACAATCACGTGATCGCGTATGCTAGCCGTCTTCTTTCAGCACCAGAACGCAACTACTCCATAACAGAACGTGAATGCTTGGCCCTTGTTTGGACCATTGCTAAGTTCCGCCCTTACCTGTTCGGTCGACATTTCACCGTCGTGACAGATCATCATGCCTTATGTTGGCTATTCTCACCCAGAGATCCGAATGGCCGTGTTGACCCTGGGCTTTACGCCTGCAAGACTACACCTTTTCCGTTTCCTACAAATCTGGGAGGCTCCAGAATGACGCCGACTGCCTCTCCCGCTATCCTGTCGGCCCACCCGATGGCACCGAAACCTGCGTTTTGTCGATCTCCGACTTCTCACGCATCACCGACGAGCAGCGTCGTGACCCATATTCACGATTCATCATCGAACGCCTTACCTCGGAACCTCAGGACACTTTGCTCCATATATTTGTTCTCCAAGACGGGACTGTATATCGCCGCAATATGCAACCACATGATGCTGAACTGCTAATCGTCGTTTCCCACATCTGCGCTTACCGATTCTCTCGCAGTTACACAATGTGCCCACCGCTGGTCATTTGGGTGTCTCCCGTAGGTACGACCGTGTGCGCCGGCGATTTTTCTGGCCTGGGCTATATGGCTCTGTTCGAAGCTACGTCGCTACCTGCGAACTTTGCCAACGCCGCAAAAAGCTTTCATTGTCTCCCGTTGGGCACCTTGAGCCTATAGATATCCCCAGTGAGCCATTTCTCCGCGTCGTCCTGGATCTCCTTAGCCCAGTTCCAACTTCACCTTCGGGCAACAAGTGTGTGGCCGTTTCGACGGACTATATCACGCGTTACGCCATAACGCGGGCCCTCCCTACGAGCTGCGCAACTGATGTTGTTGATTTTCTCCTCCATGAAGTGATCCTCCTTCATGGTGCCCCACCACTTGAAAAACACAACAGGAAATTTTCAGTCTGTCGTATATTGGGACGTTGTTTCTGTCGTTCTGTTGTCTATAGTTCTGTCGTCTGTAGTTCTGTTGTCTGTAGTGTGACGTCCTATAGCCGAAAGTTCTGTAGTTCGTGATCAATATTTAATTAAAAATTGACAGAGACCTATTTAAGGATAAGTAGAATTATTAGTACAAAAAAGATAAAAAAACCTTCCCTCCCGGGAACCGAACTTGTAACCTGATGAACACAAGCCCAGCATCTTACCACTGCACCACGCCAAAATTTTTTTTCTTTATTACATGGAAAAGAAAACTGACGGTGTATTACAAAGTGGACACAACTACAGACTTAAAACTCAGGCAAACACACACATGCATCCAACAAGTGCATCCAGTCTGGCGGAGGTTCCTGCGCAGCGTAGACACTTCTTACATAAGCAGCACTTTCGCGAAAGAAGGACTTTGTAGATCGCGGGCTTTCGGCATGGCGGTCACACAGTCTACTTCTCCATAGGCTATGTAAACCAAGTACTATGAACATGTCATAGGGAGGACCACCCGTAACCTTAAACGGTAGAAACCTAATTGTATATGGAGTCATGTTAATATCCTTTTTAAGCGTCCGTTGGAGAATGTCCCAAAAGAATACAGCGTCCCTACAGTCATTGAAGCAGTGATCTATGGCTTCGGCACGTGGACAGAGCCGACAGTTTGTTGAGCACGGCACAAAGCAACCCCTCGAATTCAACCAAGTTTTAACATGTCTGCCAGAGCACATTTTCGCTATGTCAACAGCAAAAATAGCTGTCTGCGTTGTTGTTTACATTTGTATTTTAAAAGCCAAGATGAGCTTTCACTCCACCGCGTCAACTGCCGCACCTGTAGAAGAGCACAAGTGTTTTTACCCTCGACAGGCACATGGTGGAGTGCTAGAACATCGAATTTGTTTGTACGGTATCCATATTGATTAAAAAATTCAGAAATAGACAATGGTGACCGGGGACACTGTTAGGGTTGTTACTGCTAATTTTGACATTTGTCTCTCGCTCTTTACACTTTTGAGCGCGCATATAAATCGTGTGTTCAATGCAAAATAGCTACATAAACACTCGTGGATGAGTCTTCATTCTGACAGCATACTAGCTTCTCACGGCAGCGCTGTACCAGAATAATGAGACCCGAAAGAGGCAGCTTTTTACGCAACTTTGTGGAACAACCGAAAACGTCTTTTCCGCTTGGCATAAGCTTGTGCACTATTTCAGGGAAATTAACTAATGTGTCAGTGTAACCGCACACGTCAGTCCGCAGGCGTGTGTGCCACATCGTACCAAATAAAACAAAACGGATACACAGCCGTTCCCGCAGATGGTATGATTTTGATCAGCGGCCGATTTTGAGGAGGTCGGTAGGGTGTTGCTGGTGCCACGTCGTCACGGCACAATTATAACAATTGGCCAGGTCGACTTTAATACCGGTGTCGGTGCAATCAGCATTGCCGGCTTCAGAGAAGCACGACTGAATACCGCGCAAGAGAAAAGTACAGTGTACACAACCGATGCGAAACTGACATACAATTTTAAAGGGCCGTGACGGAAAGCGCTTCTGTTGCGACTTCAGAACTCTTGGCCGTCGGGACCGAATGTTTCTGTTGTGACGTCAGAATTGCTGTCGTAACGTCAGAGTCGCTGTCACGATAGAAAGCTGTTGTTCCGACTTCAGAACTCTTGTTGTCGCGACACAACGTGTCTATTGCGACTTCAGAACTCTTGGTCTTCATGACAGAATGCTTCTGTTGCGACATCAGAATTTCTGTCGTAACGTCAGAAATGTCTCTCAACTACAGAAACGTCAGGAACTTCTGTCGTACAACAGAAATTTCTGTAGTTGCAACAGGAATTCCTGTTGTCTTTTTCAACTGGGCCATGTCAGCTACTGACTGGCAGAGGCCGCTGTTTTCTTTCTAAGGTTGTCGACGACCTTCGCTCTTGCTCAACGTCCCACAAGTTCACGATGGCTTACCACACACAGACAAACGGACTTACCAAGGGTCTCAACCGTACCCTCACGGACATGCTCTCCACGTACGTGTCTGACGGTCACCGGGATTGGGACTGCTCCTTACCCTTTGTGACGTTTGCATTCAATTAATTCGTCGCGTCACGATATTACTGGTTATTCTCCATTCTGTCTACTATATGGCCGTGACCCCCTCCTGACTCGCTGCTCCCTTCCGATGCCAACGCTACCACGTTCTATCCTCACGAGGCCATTGTTCGCGCTGCCCAGCACGTCGCATTGCCCGTGATCGTCTGCTGGCGCCTCAAACTACCCAAAAGCATCGTTACGACAGTTGTCGTCGGGATGCCCATTTCAGCTCTGGGTCACTCTTCCTGTTTTCGTTGCCCCCCCCCCGCAGCAAGGATGCTCCTTGCGAGCATCCTTGCTGCGGCTCGACACCGCAGCAAGGATGCCGCACTTACCACCGTTGTTGTTAAAGGCGCTCGCTACCTTGGTGGCGATGGGCTATGGGCCGCTCAGCTCCAGCCAACTGTTTCCGCATGACGCCTCTCCAGAATGGCCTTCCTCGATGTGCCCATTGACGCGCGGTTCCTCCCGGATCCACTCCTGCGGCAACTTTCCGACTTCGCCTGGTCCGCCTCATGCGGAGCCGTTTCGCTCATGCCGGGAGTTTTCCAGCGTCGCCTCTTGGGCTAAGTGAACTACGGATTGCCTGGAGTCATTTCTAGAAGAAACCGTCTTTTTGGGCTGGCAACCTGAGCGTGGGTTTGCCTCGCTTGGAACCGCCAGAGCAGTACAAAAGCACCAGTACGCAATGATCCACTTGGGGCTCGACACCGCAGTAAGGATGCCGTTAATGGAATGCATCATGTGACCGCACAAAAACAAGGGACAAAGAAGGAACACGCAAGACAGGCGCGGATGCCGCACTTACCACCGTTGTTGTTACACGTTAGTTACCTGGAAGCAGCACCTTAAATTAGGTCTAGTATTTACTGTTTTATTGCGATGTCGTGCCCACCACCGTTATTTGATCCTTTGAACCGATGTTTGTCTATTTTAAATCGCTCATGCTCTTTCTTGTGTAGTCTGTTGCTGTATACGTATTCGTAATGTGCGTAATGTATACGTATTCACATGTGTATTCTGATTATTGTATAACCTTTGAGTGCACTCTTCCCCCGCACACAATGCCTCTAGGGGCCTGTAGGGTATCTTTGTATATATATATATATATATATGGTGAGCATTATATTACCACTTCATCTTCTTCATCTGTATATATTCACCATCATGGCCAGCGTCATCGTCTTCGGCGCGCGACCGGCGCAATAAACCGTTGAGGCTTAAGTGCTGTCTCGCAAGTGGTGGAGGTCCGGGTATATCCACTGCCCCAAATCGATAATGCGTTAGATTCATTACAAGGCGCGGAGTATTTCTCCAGCCTTGATGTACGCTCCGGATACTGGCAGATACCCATGCACGAAGCAGACAAGGAGAAAACCGCCTTTGCCACACCCGATGGACTTTACGAATTTAACGTAATGCCTTTCGGCCTGTGTAATGCTCCCGCCACATTTGAGTGGACGATTGACACCGTACTACGGGGCCTAAAGTGGAAGACTTGCTTATGCTACCTTGACGACGTCATCATATTTTCGTCGACCTTCCATCAGCACTTGCAGCGCCTCGACGAAGTCCTGACATGCCTCTCAGCTGCTGGCCTTCAGCTGAATACAAAAAAGTGCCACTTCGCCAGCAAAACTATTAAAGTGCTCGGACACCTTGTCAGCAAGGAGGGCCTTCGACCCGACCCCGACAAAATTACCGCTGCCCTCCGCTTCCCCAGGCCTCAACGCGCCAAAGACTTCCGTAGCTTCCTTGGCCTAGCTGCGTATTTCCGGCGCTTCATACGTAACTTTGCCACCATTGCGGCGCAGCTCCATCAACTCCTTCCTTCTGGAGCTCCCTACGTATGGTCGCACGAATGCCAAACTGCTTTTGGCGCCCTCAAGCGTGCCCTCACGTCCGAACCTGTGCTTTGTCATTTCGACAACACCGCACCCACTCTTCTACATACTGACGCCAGCGGACACGGTACCGTTGCTGTTCTTCTGCAACGTCAGCAAAATTCTGAAGAACGTGTGGTTGCATACGCAAGTCGCGCGCTAACAGCTCCAAAGAAAAATTATACGATTACCGAGCAAAAGTGTCTCGCCGTTGTTTGGTCCGTCCAAAAATTTCGGCCTTATCTGCACGGCCGCCACTTTACGGTCGTTACTGATCACCACGCCTTGTGCTGGTTGGCGACGCTAAAGAATTTAACAGGATGTCTCGGCCGTTGGATACTCCGTTTACAGGAATACAACTTCGACGCCACCTACAAGTCTGGAAAGAAATACCAGGATGCCGATCCTCTCTCTCGTTGTCCCCTACCACCGTCTTCAAACGCTGCTTGCTTACCACCTCCGTGAGGGAAGCGCAGGGCGCGTCGCATGCATTCCCTTCGCTCACAGCTCTCGACCGGCTCCCATCCAGCCGTTCTCATACGTTTGCCTCTAGTCAACGTAATGACTCCTACTGCCACTCCGTTATGGAACGCATTCGCGGATCGTCTCGCCCACGTACGCACGGCTCCGTCGGCAGTTGAAGAACTTCAAGATCGAAAATTCGATATTATACCGGTACGTGTTTCATCCAGAAGGACACCGTTGGGTTCCTGTCGTTCCCCGATCACTTCGGGCCCAGATATTGGAGACCTTCCACGACGATCACAGTGCCGGTCACTTTGGTTTCCATAAAACCTACGAGCGAATTCGCAGCCGCTTCTCTTGGCCTGGACTTGCAACCAGCGTAGCGAAATACGTGGCTACCTGTTCGCTCTGCCAACACCGCAAACGACTGACCTCACCTCCGGCTGGAGTGCTCCAACCTGTCCCGTGTCCTGAAGCTCCTTTCGCAGCCATTGGTATCGACCTCTATGGAACGCTACCCTTAACCACTGGTGCTAAACGATGGATCCTCACAGCTGTAGACCACTTGACACGGTACGCTGAAACAGCCGCACTATCTTCGGGATCCGCAGAGGAGGTTGCGACCTTTTTCTTGGAAGCCATTTTTTTAAGGCAGGGAGCCCCACGTGTCCTTTTGAGTGACCGCGGCAGGACCTTTCTCTCTAAACTTCTCGACGATGTTCTCCGTGCGTGCAATACCATCCATAAAACGACTTCCAGCTACGACCCTCAGACTAATGGTCTCACAGAGCGCTTTCATCGCACGCTGTCCGACATCATATCTATGTACATCAACCCTGACCACACCAATTGGGATGTCATTCTACCATTCGTCACTTTCGCATACAACACGGCGGTCCAATGCACTACGGCATACTCGCCCTTTTTCCTCGTGTATGGTCGCCAACCGCTCACTATCCTTGACGCTTCTTTCTTCGGTGTCACCGTGCCTTCGTCCACATCAGTGTGTGAGCAGTTCGCTTCGCGCATTGCCCGGTGTCGCAAACGTGCCCGCCTCAACACCGACGCCAGTCAACAAGACCGCAAAATTCGCTATGATGCATCTCACCGTGTCGTTTCTTCCACCCTTGAGGCGAAGTGTTACTGTGGACCCCAGTTCGCGCTCCTGGATTGTGCGAGAAATTTCAGTCCCGTTTCATAGGGTCCTACATTGTTCGGGAACAGACTTCGCCAGTTAACTCTCGTGTCACTCCAGTTGTTCCACCTTTGGGCGGCCGCTGCCGTGCCACGGAGATTGTGCATGTTTCTCGTTTAGAGCCTTTCATACGGCGTTTCCCGCCATAACCAGCGGCCAGGTTGGCCGCTTCCACGCGCGGGGGAAATTGTGTGAGCACTATATTATCACTTCATCTTCTTCATCTGCATATATTCATCATCATGGCCAGCGTCATCGTCTTCAGCGCACGACCGGCGCAATAAACCATTGAGGCTTAACAGCTGTCTCTGTCGCAAGATATATATATATATATATATATATATATATATATATATATATATATATATATATATATGTGTGTGTGTGTGTGTGTGTGTGTGTGTGTGTGTGTTTGTTTGTGTGTTGTGTATACCACGTCACAGGCTTCCTACACTTCAGTCATACACCTTATGCCGCTGCCACTCCTAATACCACTGCATTAAAAGAAGTTTCAAGAAGACAATGACAACGACGACATGTGACGCAGTTCACCGCGATTGGACCACGCGTGCACGGGATGTGGTCCAGTTGTAGAGGAGGGACAAACGCGGCGAGAAGAGAGGCGGCAGGTGGCCAGCTAGTTCTGTCGTCCTTATTGCAAATACATTCGTGTGTGTACTCAACAATGACGTACTACACGTCTCTTGCCTCCATCCTCGCAAACCCTCAGGATTGTTGGCTGAAAAACCTTTACAAGAGAGTACCGCATGTGCGTCCGGCATGATACGACAACCAACTACGTGACAGAATTAGAGCCAATGTTTCTAAAATGTACGCATCTAACAATCAGTGCTTGTGCTGATTTTCAAATGTACAGTAAGTACAACGCCTGACTTACGAACTTCGGCAGTCGAACGGCTCGCAAGCATCCACTGTGGAAGTCATACGGCAAGTGAATAATTTTTCGTTATCCGGGAATCCAAAACGGCGCATGTCGACAGAGTCGAGGAATTTTGGTTGGATGTAGAAGAACATCTGAAAAGAGAATACACATTGTCATAATTGCAATTGCGCTCCCCGCTTACAAGATATATAGTTCACATCCAAAAAAATCAAATGTGAAATTACACGCCTAATCACTCAAAGCTGCCACGTTGAGGCGTACGGCGAAGCATGGTGGAGGAAAAAAATATTATCCAAAAAATAGCGCTAACTTCAGACAGGGACAAAAGAGCCAAGACAACGCAAGCGCTAAATTTAAACAATTACTTTTGATGCGAAAACAACACATGGCCCACTGAACGAAAAAGACGGACTTGTCTGCCGCAGCGAAACGTCGCCTAACTTCCCATTGGCTGAGACGCTACTTGACGACCACTCCTCGTGGAAGCAGAGCGGCCGCATCAGAACACCTACTTCCAATCTAGCGCGCCAGGTGTTGCTAGACGAGAGAGGACATCGCCGCAACGTCACGTGACCAGCGCGCCTCGACAACGCATATACAGCGACGCAGCGCAGAACGTCTGCGATATGCAGCGAACTGAGGCTCGGAAGACGCGCGTGTACTCGGCTCGAAAACGCGACGCGGAGTGGCATCGATTGGCGGCGAAAAACGCAGTGAACATTTAGCGCAGAAAGGCGAAGTGCAGATGCGTCGACCTGATGCAGTGAGATGGCATCAGATCTGCAAAACTCGATACCACTGCCCACAGCAAAACTCGAAAAGCATTACTCGCAGCGCAAGACTCAGGGGACTGCTCATCGGCGTTCAATTAGACATTATTGCTTTAGCATTGACAACTTATAAGTGCTTAGGTGTCCTCGGATTTCTTTTTCTAAGCGCTACACACCTATATGCACGCGTAAATGATAGTGAGTGCGCATGATTATAAACCTATTCAAAATCGGCACGAACAAACACAAGTTATTTTCTGATGAATCGACAGATGGCGTGCTGACATATCGCGTGCCCAGTCTGTCTATCCAGTGGGCCTCGATAATCTTTCTTACTAGCTTTCCTTTTTTGGCTGTGACATCAGCATCGTGAAAATGTTGGTGACAACCGCACGTGCTGTAGCGCAAGGCGAGAAGGCCGTCCTTCGACTTGCGCACATGACCAATTAGCCGCAGCTTAGCAGGATTCTGTATACGGCCTAGTTACCATAATCAACAAACTTAGATTTATGCTTCTTTGAGCAACCCTTCAGATTTTTATTTTCAAGTATGCTTCTTTTGCAGAGGCTGACAAGCTTGTTAGGAGCACTGAACACCACAGTTACCTTTGCTCGACCCGCAACCTTTACGAGATTGTAAATAATCTTGTGAATGTGAAGCACTAAAGCTATCTTACGGGCTCTATCAGTTAGTTCGATGGTGCAGGTGTTTATCTTATGAAGCACTCTTTCCGCCACGGCGACCTGTGGACTAATTGAAACATCAGCTTTCGACGTGGTTCCATGGCGCCTGCTCAACCAAATGTGGGCAAGGTTTCAAGGAAGTGTTTAGGAGCGTCAAGTAGGACCGTCCTTTCAGCAAGCTTTGAATGCTAAGAATGGGACGGCAGCAGAGGTTTGTTCGCTAGCGGTTCATAACACCAACAAGTGTTATCACAGCTGAAATGAAACCTAATATCAAAAATCTTAATTTTTCCGCAACCGGACGCTTATAGATTAGTTCTAGAGTTGTGAAGCCTTTTCGTAGGGTAAAAATAATGCTGGTGGTACAGGAATCAATAGGGTTAGTGTCGCTGTTCGAAAAAACAAAAAACGGAGTCAACGACGAATTTAAAAACTTTTAAAAACGTTGGTAAATTGGAATCTGCTGTCAAGAGCCCTGTCCAGTTTTGCTAGGAGCAGATCACTCAAAACAGGAGCAATGGGACAGCCGATACAAATCCCTTGCTTTTGCGAATGTGGTTGGGCGTTTCATTCTATGAAGGTCGAGCGAAGATAAAATGTTAGTAGTTGTAGGAAATCGCGAACATAACTACCAGCATAGTTATGAAAGACCACTGAGCCGAAGTTATCTGTACACTCACTCTTCTACGTAAGCCAGCAAGCTGTCGTGGGCAGTAATAACGCGATTTCAGTAGACATAAAGGACCCTTAAGCTAATGTTGAAGTTAGCGCTTTCATGTGTGCACTTGCTTGTCTTCGGTGTCGATGCGTTTCAAGTATCCTAAGTATGCGCTGTAGATTCATTTATGTAGTGACACCGTGACCATCCCGCCGTTCTCCATAAAGATGCAGGGCTTCAACTCACGTGCAGAATAATGATGCAAGTGCACAAGAGGCAACATTTTATTATAGCAGCCCTTACTCGTTCAAAACATTAATACAGATATAAACATTCAATATGCATAAATAGGCTCGACGCAATTTACTAAATGCGCTATACATACATCATTAGGGCTCCTTTAGGGTGTGAACTGAGAGCTGTGACATTATCGGATGAATATTAAAAGGGGAACAGCAAGCTGTGATTTACGGGGCACTGACACAGCAATAATAAAAAGGCGGGTGAGCACTCGTGAACATACTTCGGGATTCATTATTATTCGGTCCATAGTGATTTTATATACGTCGGGTAAAGAGGGAAGACTGACGCAATCCGCGATTGGACGTGAGTCTGAAGAGAAGTGATTGCAAGTATCATCGAAAGTGAGTGACAGTTATATTGGGTGGACCTGAGTTCTAACCTGAGTTCACAGCTTTGAGTAGGCGTGAGCAGAAAGGTTAGTAAGCACTGGTAGCCGAGCATTAGTTCGAGTGAACTCGGGTGAATGTATAGGTTGATGATTTTTAAGATTTAGAGTTTTTTGTGTATCACCTGTGGCAAAGAGCATGATTACATTCTTTGAGATGGAATATTACCAGAAATGGACATTACTTGCATGAGAATACAGATACAAATTGAACTAATTAACAAAAAGTCGCAGTTTCGACCGAAAGACGAAGCATCGATTGTGGTAGCAAATTAGAAGACAGCATCGTGCGGCATTTTAGCCAACCCCCATATTAGCTCTGCACTTGTGCGTATGAACGTTCTAGCCACTGCGTCGTGTCATCGCTTTGTCTGTCTCATTCTGCAAATATCGTTCTTTGGGCTGTTACTCACTTATTTTAGAAATCTACCGACCGGCGCAAGTTAGTTTTTTATTGGAAT
Source organism: Dermacentor andersoni (assembly GCF_023375885.2). Lineage (NCBI taxonomy): Eukaryota > Metazoa > Arthropoda > Arachnida > Ixodida > Ixodidae > Dermacentor > Dermacentor andersoni. The sequence continues at coordinate 390,960,692 of NC_092814.1, read as the reverse complement.
GGATTTCTAGCAAATTGGAAATTTTTTTATCTACGCCGTTCTTTGCTCTCTACTTCTGTGAGTCAACTTTCCTGCCACTGCTTCTTATGAACGCTTGGCTTCTTTCGCTCTGGACGTGCTGCTGCTGGCGCTGTTAATCGTTTTATTTCAGGCGTGTATCCATCGGCCCAAGCTAGCTCTTCTCTGCAGTTTATTTCTGGTACATCGGGCGCTCTTGGACTCGACCCCTTTATTCGGTCTCCGCTTGTTTGTGCAAATTTTTTATCCAATACATTGTGTGAGCACTTCATCTGTCTGTGTATGCACCTCTCGTTGCTTGCACTGTTACACGTTTTTTTTTTCAAGGGTGCACCAACTGGCTCAAGTTGACACTTAGTTACGGTTTATGTCTACTACATCGGGTGCCATTTTAGCCTACCCGCTTCTTCGCTCTCCACTTTTGTGTGTGAACGCTCTATCCACTGCGTCGTGCGAGCGCTTCATCTGCTTCAGTCCGGACGTCTCATTTTTTTAGCTGTTACTCGTAATTTTTTACTGTACCGACTGATCGACTGCACCGACTGATCCAGGCTGGCACTTTATTGAAGTTTATTTCTTGTAACTCGGGTCCTGTTTTACCCTATCCGTTTCTTCGCTGTCCGATTATGTGCCTGAACCTTCGAGCCTCTATGTCGTTTCAGCGCTTCCTCTGTCTCAGTCGGCAGGTCTCGTTCTTTGCGCTGTTCCTCGCTTTTATTTTCAGTCATGTAGCAACCGGCACAAGTTAGCACTTATTTCCAGTTTACTTACAGCACATCAGGTCCCCTTTTAGCGGACCCCTTTCTTTGCTCTCCACTTGTGTGTCTGCATTATACTAGTCCCTGTGCAGTGTCAGCGCTACATCTCTTCCAGTATGTACGTCTCGTTATTTATGGTGTTAGTCGTTTTTTTTTCCATTCCGCTACGTAAATGTGTGTGGTGGCGTAATTGGAACCGATTTTAGTGCTTCTTCATATTGACACGTGTACTTATATTTATCGGGCGACCACGTTTCGCCGCCTAACAAATCTTATCGCACAGCGCGGGACGCGCCTGCATGTATCCGAAGTTTCTGGAAAGTTATCGATGCTTCTATCCGCTGTATGTTGTCGCCGAACCTTGCGTTATCTGATTTCATCGCGTGACGCGAATGGTGTAGAACTTTGTGGAAGGCACGCGGGTCCCAACGATTAGTCTGGAACATTCGATGACTGTTGTATAAAAGCTGACGCGCTGGACCCGCTGATCAGATTTTCGACGATCGCCGACTGTGTTCGCCGCTATCGTTGTGCTTTAAGTGTAGCCTGTTTTGTGGGCACAGGTTCGCCCAATAAAAGCAAGTTTTGTCTTACACAGTACTGCTACTGTGTTCTTAACGTCACTACCACGTGACATCTGGTGGAGGTGCTTTTGGTCCATGTACCGGACGCCGCCGACAAGCCGTGATCCAAGCCCGGACCGTAAAGAGAGCACCAACGTAGTCACGGACCATCGAGTAAGCCGTCGTCTACAACAGCTGCCCCCGGAACACGGACTTCTACCTGAGAAGACCAAGAAGATCGTGGCCAAGACAACCTCAATGGCTGCCCCAGCGACCCCCATTGTCCTGCAACAACCTCGGGACCCACCGACCTTCCATGGAGCAGCAACTGAAGACCCGGAATCCTGGCTGGAGACGTACGAGCGAATCGCGACTTTCAACAACTGGGACTCCGACGACAAGTTGCGGCATGTATACTTCGCCCTAGAAGACGCCGCCAGAACGTGGTTCGAGAACAGGGAGTCGACATTGACAACATGGGACCTGTTCCGTACCGGCTTCCTGCGCACCTTTACAAGCGTCGTGCGCAAGGAAAGGGCCGAAGCTATGCTGGACGCCCGAGTGCAGCTACCTAACGAGAACGTCGCCATATTCACGGAAGAAATGAACCGCCTGTTCCGCCACGCTGACCCGGATATGCCCGAAGAGAAGAAAGTCCGCCTTCTCATGCGTGGCGTGAAGGAAGAACTTTTCGGCGCAATGATACGAAGTCCACCGAAGACCGTAGAAGAGTTTCTTCACGAGGCCACCAGCATCGAGAAGACACTCGAAATGCGGAACCGGCAATTCAACCGCCGCACGAACTCTACCAACTACACAGGAATTCAGTCACTGGCCACCGACGACCTGCGCGAGACTATCCGAGCGGTCGTGCGGGAGGAACTACAAAAGCTGTTCCCGTCACCGCAGCCTCAAGTGGCTTCGATTGCCGACGCCGTACGTGAGGAGCTCCAACAACAACTCGGAGTAGCCCCTGAATCGCCGCAGCCTCACCCGCAAGCGATGACATACGCTGCTGCAGCCCGCCGTCACGTTCCCCCTCCGCGCCCACGGCAGGCCCCAGTGACGACACAGTTCCGTCGTCCACCACCAACCCCGCCGCCAGCACGCCAACCCGTCACCCCACGCGGCATTCCAAGGAACACTGACGTTTGGCGCGCCCCTGACCATCGCCCGCTTTGCTATCACTGCGGAGAAGCCGGGCACATCTACCGCCGATGCCCATACCGGGAGATGGGACTCCGAGGGTTCGCCGTGAACGCGCCGCGACCACAGATTGGCGAACGACCTCGCGATATCGCCGACTACCTCGCCGCCACTCAGTGGAGCCCTCGACGACCGTCCCGTTCGCCGTCACCAGGCCGTTACCTGCCGCCGCAGCGCCGACCATACACTGGCCCAGCCCGGGGCCGGTCTGCGAGCCCATATCCGGAAAACTAAAAGCAGCAACCGATGGAGGTGCGGTTGCTGTTCGTCGAAATGACGAATATCCTCCGACGCCGACGGAGACGCCGAAGAGACCATCTCCACGACATAATAATGAAACGCCGCCGTCCCGACGAAGTCAGAAAGCCAAGACTACACCGACAAAAGACTACGTGACGACGCGACGTTCCAGCTTCAGTTTAACGCGACGCAGCCGTGATCCGACGCCAAGACCTAACTGCAACGCCAGACAAAGAACCACCGACCTCGACGTGCTTCTCGACGGCCACGCAGTTACCGGCTTAGTGGACACAGGGGCCGATTACTCCGTAATGAGTGGACACATCGCCGCCCAGTTGAAGAAGGTTAAGACCGCATGGGAAGGCCCTCAAATTCGGACCGCTGAAGGACACCTCATCACGCCGACTGGAATATGCACGGCAAGAATAACTATTCATAACCGGACTTACCCTGCCACCTTCGTTATCCTCCAACAGTGTTCACGAGACGTCATTCTCGGTATGGACTTCCTGAACCAACACGGCGCAATCATCGACCTGAAGTCACAGTCAATAACGCTGTCGGAAGATAAAGCGACACCGCCGGAGAGCCCTCGTAGTCGCCACGCCTTGAGTGTGCTCGAAGATCAAGTGAGCATCCCGCCTCGCTGCAGCATTGTTATTTCGGTCGGCACAGAAACACCCGCTGACGTAGAAGGCGTCATCGAAGGCGACCAACGTCTATTGCTAGACCGTGAAATTTGCGTCGCAAGAGGGATCGCTCGACTGCATGGAGGGAAAACTGAAGTGTTGCTGACAAACTTCAGCCAGGAGTTCAAGCACATCAACAAGGGCACGATGATCGGGTACATTGAGGAAATTCTGGAAACCAGTAATGCGTTTGTCCTCTCGGATTCCGCCGCATCTGCCCCGACGACCATGGTTCCCGAACCAAACTACGACATTAATCCAAGTCTCCCCATGGGCAAGCAGCAACAGCTCAGAAGTCTGCTCCGACGATACAAAGCCTGCTTTTCGACATCATCGAGGATTCGACAAACACCAGTCGCCAAGCATCGCATAATCACCGAGGAGTGCACTCGACCACTCCGCCAGAGCCCTTACCGAGTTTCGCCGCGAGAACGTGAAGCTATAAGAGAACAAGTCGACGAAATGCTGCGCGACGACATCATCCAGCCGTCGAAAAGCCCGTGGGCGTCCCCTGTTGTCCTGGTGAAGAAAAAGGACGGAACCCTACGTTTCTGCGTCGATTATCGTCGTCTGAACAAGATCACGAAGAAGGACGTATACCCCCTCCCACGGATAGACGACGCATTGGATCGGCTCTGCAACGCTAAATACTTCTCGTCGATGGACCTCAAGTCTGGCTATTGGCAAATAGAAGTCGACGAAAGAGATCGCGAAAAGAGCGCCTTCATCACCCCGGACGGCCTCTACGAGTTCAAGGTTATGCCATTTGGACTGTGCTCGGCGCCCGCAACGTTCCAACGGGTGATGGACACGGTTTTAGCAGGATTGAAGTGGCAGACCTGTCTCGTTTACTTGGATGACGTCGTTGTCTTCGCCGGCAATTTCGACGCTCACCTTAGGCGGCTCGCAACAGTACTAGAGGCCATCATGTCATCAGGACTTACTCTGAAGCCGGAAAAGTGCCACTTCGCTTACCAGGAGCTTCTATGTTTAGGCCACGTCATCAGCAAATCTGGAGTCCGCCCCGACCCGCAGAAGACAGCTGCCATCGCAAAGTTCCCGCAGCCCATCGACAAGAAGGCAGTGCGTAGATTCCTTGGCATGTGTGCCTACTACAGGCGCTTTGTCAAGGACTTTTCACGCATCGCGGAGCCCCTAACCCATCTAACCAAATGTGATGTCGAGTTCAAGTGGGAAACGCCGCAGGCCGACGCATTTCAAGAACTCAAACGACGCATGCAGTCGCTGCCCGTACTTGCGCACTTCGACGAGCACGCCGATACCAAAATTCACACTGACGCCAGTAGCCTAGGCCTCGGTGCCGTCCTAGTCCAGAGAAAAGATGGACATGAACACGTGATAGCTTACGCTAGCCGGTCGTTGTCAAAAGCGGAAGGCAATTATTCTACAACCGAAAAGGAATGCCTCGCCATCGTTTGGGCTACAGCGAAATTTTGCCCTTACCTATATGGCAGGCCATTCAAAGTGGTCAGCGACCATCACGCGCTGTGTTGGCTAGCTAACTTAAAGCACCCTTCAGGACGGCTGGCACAGTGGAGCCTCAGACTACAAGAATATGACATCACTGTAACATACAAGTCCGGACGAAAACACTCAGATGCCGATTGCCTATCACGCGCCCCCATTGACCCGCCGCCGCAAGATGACGAGGATGACGACGCCTTCCTTGGCATAATAAGCGCTGAAGATTTCGCCGAACAACAACGAGGGGACCCGGAGCTAAAAGCCCTAGTCGAGTATTTGGAAGGGCACACCGACGTTGTCCCTAGGGCATTTAAGCGTGGATTATCTTCGTTCACGCTTCAAAACAACCTACTCGTGAAGAGGAACTTCTCACCAGTCCGCACCAACTACCTTCTTGCTATTCCGTCGGCGCTGCGTCCAGCGGTACTGCACGCCCTACATGACGATCCGACCGCTGGGCACCTCGGTTTCTCCCGAACGCTATCGAGGATACAAGAAAAGTATTACTGGCCGCACCTAACCGCCGATGTCGCCCGTTACGTCAAGACATGCCGAGACTGTCAGCGACGCAAGACACCACCGACAAGGCCAGCGGGATTACTACAGCCGATCAAGCCTCCTCACCGACCTTTTCAGCAGATCGGGATGGACTTGTTGGGACCGTTTCCGACATCAACTTCCGGAAATAAATGGATCGTCGTAGCGACGGACTATCTCACCCGCTTCGCTGAAACTAAAGCTCTACCGAAAGGCAGCGCAGCCGAAGTGGCGAAATTTTTCGTCGAGAACATCCTGCTGCGACATGGTGCTCCAGAAGTGCTCATCACTGACAGAGGAACGGCTTTTACAGCAGAGCTCACGCAAGCCATTCTGCAATACAGCCAGACAAGTCATAGGAGGACAACTGCCTACCATCCGCAGACGAATGGTCTCACGGAGCGCCTGAACAAGACCCTCGCCGACATGCTAGCAATGTACGTCGACGTCGAGCACAAGACGTGGGATGCGGTCCTGCCGTACGTAACATTCGCTTATAACACGGCGGTACAAGAAACAACACAGATCACGCCATTTAAGCTGGTTTACGGCAGGAACCCGACGACGATGCTCGACGCTATGCTGCCGCACGTCACTGACGAGGAAAATCTTGACGTCGCTTCCTATCTCCAGCGCGCCGAAGAAGCTCGACAGCTCGCCCGCTTACGGATCAAGAACCAGCAGCGTACCGACAGCCGACAGTACAACCTGCGACGACGCTTCGTCGAGTACTAGCCCGGCGACCGTGTTTTGGTATGGACCCCGATACGCCGACGAGGACTAAGTGAGAAGCTACTGCGACGCTATTTCGGACCCTACAAGGTTATCCGACTTATTGGCGCACTGGACTATGAGGTCGTGCCAGACGGCATTTCGCATTCACAGCGGCGCCGCGCACGATCTGAAGTGGTCCACGTGGTGCGCCTTAAACCCTTTTACGGACGCTGACGAACTTCCTTATTTTTTTGTCTTCTTTGCTACGAGTGCTTTTCCTTATTTCGTTTGTTTGCAGCATCGGGTCGATGCTTTTTAAGAGGGGGGTATTGACACGTGTACTTATATTTATCGGGCGACCACGTTTCGCCGCCTAACAAATCTTATCGCACAGCGCGGGACGCGCCTGCATGTATCCGAAGTTTCTGGAAAGTTATCGATGCTTCTATCCGCTGTATGTTGTCGCCGAACCTTGCGTTATCTGATTTCATCGCGTGACGCGAATGGTGTAGAACTTTGTGGAAGGCACGCGGGTCCCAACGATTAGTCTGGAACATTCGATGACTGCTGTATAAAAGCTGACGCACTGGACCCGCTGATCAGATTTTCGACGATCGCCGACTGTGTTCGCCGCTGTCGTTGTGCTTTAAGTGTAGCCTGTTTTGTGGGCACAGGTTCGCCCAATAAAAGCAAGTTTTGTCTTACACAGTACTGCTACTGTGTTCTTAACGTCACTACCACGTGACATCTGGTGGAGGTGCTTTTGGTCCATGTACCGGACGCCGCCGACAAGCCGTGATCCAAGCCCGGACCGTAAAGGGAGCACCAACGTAGTCACGGACCATCGAGTAAGCCGTCGTCTACAACAGCTGCCCCCGGAACACGGACTTCTACCTGAGAAGACCAAGAAGATCGTGGCCAAGACAACCCCAATGGCTGCCCCAGCGACCCCCGTTGTCCTGCAACAACCTCGGGACCCACCGAACTTCCATGGAGCAGCAACTGAAGACCCGGAATCCTGGCTGGAGACGTACGAGCGAATCGCGACTTTCAACAACTGGGACTCCGACGACAAGTTGCGGCATGTATACTTCGCCCTAGAAGACGCCGCCAGAACGTGGTTCGAGAACAGGGAGTCGACATTGACAACATGGGACCTGTTCCGTACCGGCTTCCTGCGCACCTTTACAAGCGTCGTGCGCAAGGAAAGGGCCGAAGCTATGCTGGACGCCCGAGTGCAGCTACCTAACGAGAACGTCGCCATATTCACGGAAGAAATGAACCGCCTGTTCCGCCACGCTGACCCGGATATGCCCGAAGAGAAGAAAGTCCGCCTTCTCATGCGTGGCGTGAAGGAAGAACTTTTCGGCGCAATGATACGAAGTCCACCGAAGACCGTAGAAGAGTTTCTTCACGAAGCCACCAGCATCGAGAAGACACTCGAAATGCGGAACCGGCAATTCAACCGCCGCACGAACTCTACCAACTACACAGGAATTCAGTCACTGGCCACCGACGACCTGCGCGAGACTATCCGAGCGGTCGTGCGGGAGGAACTACAAAAGCTGTTCCCGTCACCGCAGCCTCAAGTGGCTTCGATTGCCGACGCCGTACGTGAGGAGCTCCAACAACAACTCGGAGTAGCCCCTGAATCGCCGCAGCCTCAGCCGCAAGCGATGACATACGCCGCTGCAGCCCGCCGTCACGTTCCCCCTCCGCGCCCACGGCAGGGCCCAGTGACGACACAGTTCCGTCGTCCACCACCAACCCCGCCGCCAGCACGCCAACCCGTCACCCCACGCGGCATTCCAAGGAACACTGACGTTTGGCGCGCCCCTGACCATCGCCCGCTTTGCTATCACTGCGGAGAAGCCGGGCACATCTACCGCCGATGCCCATACCGGGAGATGGGACTCCGAGGGTTCGCCGTGAACGCGCCGCGACCACAGATTGGCGAACGACCTCGCGATATCGCCGACTACCTCGCCGCCACTCAGTGGAGCCCTCGACGACCGTCCCGTTCGCCGTCACCAGGCCGTTACCTGTCGCCGCAGCGCCGACCATACACTGGCCCAGCCCGGGGCCGGTCTGCGAGCCCATATCCGGAAAACTAAAAGCAGCAACCGATGGAGGTGCGGTTGCTGTTCGTCGAAATGACGAATATCCTCCGACGCCGACGGAGACGCCGAAGAGACCATCTCCACGACATAATAATGACACGCCGCCGTCCCGACGAAGTCAGAAAGCCAAGACTACACCGACAAAAGACTACGTGACAATATGCTGTTGACTTGTATGAAGTGCTTTTCTTGAAATCAATATTTTTTAGCTCTAATACGTAATTATATAGGGCTCGAAGTGTGTGACAATCAATGTCACACACTTCAATGGGTTTCTCAAATCATGATTATGAAAATGCGTGTAACAATGAGTGAATGCCATGCGCGTGCGATATATTTGTACACCGGTATACAACGTCCCGGTTCACTAAGGGGCTGCCTGTGGGGATTGAAAGGACAATTATATGTATTGTTATGCGAACGAAGGATGAAGAACAGGAGACTATTTACAAAATATATTTACAAAGGACAATGCACCGCTGGCCAGTTCAGCGGACAGCTCGAGAGCCAGAGAGCGTTCGCCGACTTCATCGGGGCGCCCACGTGCATCGTCCAGAAGGAACACGCAGTATGCATTTATCATTATCCCCGGCGGCACAAGCAACGTCCCGGTGCGTCTAAATATAGGTGATAACAGGAGAGTAATATGGTGTGAGGCGTGCGACATGCACAACGTCAGGGGAATTCGTGGCAGATGAGGCCCTGGTACTGACTGAGGCGATTTCGTACGTAACTGGAGTCACGGCACGCAGCACTCGATATGGGCCTGTGTTCCGAGACAGGAGTTTCTCTGACAGGCCAACTTGACGAGTCGGGGACCAAAGGAGTACCAGAGTTCCAGGCGAAAAGTGGACATCTCTGTGTTGGCTATCCTACAAACGCCATTGCTTCGCTTGCGAGGTCAGGAGGCGAGCGCGGGCAAATTCGCGTGCCTGGGCTGCCCTGGGGTGTGCTGGTGTGTGCTGCGTCGGATGGAAGGGATGTGTCTATTGGCAATGTGGGTTCTCGGCCAAACAACAGAAAGAACATGGAATAAGCTGCAGTGTCGCGATGCGAATAATTATATGCGAAAGTGACATAGGGTTGGGCAAAGTCCCAATCAGTAAGGTCGGACGAGACACATTTTGCAAGGATGTGTGTCAGGGTAAATTTTAAACGCTACGTGAGACCAGTAGTCTGTGGATGGTAATACCTAGTCAGCTTGTTCTTGGTTGAGCAGGACTGTAGGATGTCGGTGATGACTTTAGAAAGAAATGTCCGACCACGGTCAATGAGCAGTTGTTGTGGAGCGTCATGCTGCAGAATCACGTCTCGTAAAAGAAAATCGGCGACATCTGTGGCGCAGCTCGTTGGAAGAGCTCTGGTGATGGCGTAGCGCGTGGCGTAATCTGTCGCTACAGCGACTCACTTGTTGCCAGATGTTTATAGAGAGAAAGGGCCAAGTAAGTCCAAGCCCGTGCGGAAGAACGGCTCCAAAGGAATGTCGAGCGGTTGAAGGCACCCGGCAGGGAACGTCGATGGTGTTTTTCGGCGCTCGCATTTCGGCACTGGCAATAATATAGCGGGAGTCCGGTGCCTTGACAGGGTTCCAAACAGCCCACGACGCACCCAAATCTAAGTCGTCCCAAAAACCAGCTATTCCCCTGACCCACTGCTACTATATCCCCTTTTTTGCCGTTCTCTTCCTCCTCTTTCACTTGCGGCGTTATTAGTTACTGTTAGACTCGCCGCTCCGTCTCCCGTCGATTTCGCACGGAAGTAAGACAGGAGTTCAGGGAAGGCTTTAAGACGGACTTAAAGCATCATCTGGCTGGCATATGTTGGAAAAGTGCGTTTGCGACACTTGTCATCAAGTTCGGAATTCGCGGCTAAATGAAACGTCGCAGAACCCAGAGATTCCACAACACGGAAAGGGCGAGGAAACCGGGCTAAGGATTTTTCGCAGCGCAGAGGTAAACGCAGTGCCCGTGGAACCATGACTAAATCGCCAGGTCGGAATGTGCGAGCAGAACTTTGCTCAGAATACGTATAGAACGGCGCTTGGTGGCGCAGTATTGCTAGCGGAGCCCGGAGCCGAGCTTGCGCAGGGCCTCGCAGGAGTCCACTTTTTTTTTTCCAGACGTCTTTACTTCTGCATTTGATAGGCAAAGCCTTGCGGCAGAAAAGGGGTGCACTTTTGTGGGGCGTTTTTCAGAGACGTGTCGAAATCAAGAAGCTGTTCTTGCGGTAACCTTGACGCCCTGCCGTAGAGCAGCTGAAGCGGCGTGGTGCGAGTGACCTCCTGCTGAGACGAGTTTAGAGCGAAAACCGCAGCAGTGACGCTGTCATCGCATCTGTAGCGTGCGGGACAGACGTAAGAGCAAATAATGTATTTTATGATGTGGTTGGTGCGCTCTACCTCTCCATTTGTTTGTGAATGTGCTGGGGATGCTGCAGCATGGCGTATTACATGTTTAGACGATGAAGTTTTGAAGGTACGCGACGTAAATGCCGTGCCTAGGTCGGGAATCAGCAACTACGGCAAGCCGTGCCGAAATATGAGGCATTCGTTAATGAAGGTCATGACATGAGCGGCTGCAGAATCGGAGACTCCTCAAACTTCTATCCAATTAGTCAGGTAGTCCATGGCCAGAACGAAAAATTTGTTGCCATGTTTGCAGCGAGGAAACGGGCCCATGTGATCAAAGTCCACGATATCGAACGGTTCATTAGGAGGGGCGACTGGTTGCAAGCGCACAAGTAGTGCGTCTGTGACGACCTTACGAGCTTGACAAATGGTGCCGGACAGGCACGTACCCAGGATTTTTTTTCAGTGGGGGCCCAACCCAAGGATAACGTTCTATGCAAATGACGGGGGGGGGGGAGGTACCTGACGGGGGGGAAGAACACGCAAAAAAGAAATGAAATAGGGTGTATCTTATAGGTAGGCCTGTGAGATACACCTCTCCTGTACTTCATTATTTATTTATTAATATTTCCTCAAAGGTCTCTTATTGAGACATTACATGAGGGAGTGGGGGGTTATTTACAAAGAAAGATACTACAAATTACAAATGAACATTTTCGATGAATCGCTTGAATGCAAGTGGGTCGATGACAATGACAACATAGGTGGGCAGGTCATTCCAGTCCTTGTGCACAGAAAAACTGGTTGCTGAAAAGTCACGGTATGGGCTTGTGGGGGATATACTGTGTTAGAGTGACTGGTGCGGGCAATTCGATGTGCTCTTTTTATGTACCGGTTGTCAAAAGGCAAAAAATGGAAAAATTTATGAAAAATGTTAGGACGCGCTATTATACGGCGTGAGGCTAGAGAGGGTAAGTTTATTTGGGCTTTTAGTACTGAGATGGTTGAATTGTACGAATAAGTTGACAGAATAAATCGTGTCGCGCGGTTCTGAATCAACTCGAAGGCGTTAATAAGGTAATTGTGGTGGGGGTCAAAAATAGCGTCGGTACACTCTAGCTTGGGCTGCAAAAAGGTAAGAAAAGCAAGTTCTTTATTAGAGGGATGAGCGAGGAAAAGTTTACGGTTTAGATAACCTAGAGTACGATTAGCAGAGTTTATTATGTGGTTAACATGACAGGTCCAAGTTAAGTCACGCTAGTTATACACACCGAGATATTTGAATGAACCAGTTGTTGCAGTCTGCATGTGATTAGATGCATGTTAGATGCTATAATTAGGCATATCATGGTCCAGACGGGCTTCGTCGCTCAAGGCCTTAAGGGCTTTGCTGAAGTTTTTGAGGACGTGCGAATTGTGCGACCGTCTTTGAGTGTTGTAGCACGTAGTATCGCGTTACTGTGTGAATTTTCAGGTTTCCTTTCTTTCCCTCTTCTTCTTTCTCCTTTTATGGCCTTCACCCCTTTTCTCAACATAGGGTAGCCAGCCGGCACTTAAACTGACTAACCTCCTTTTCTTTCCTCCCCTTCGTCTCTCCCTCTCTCTTAGGCATATCATTACGACGACGATAAATAGACATTAACACGGTTTTTGCTACATTTAATCACATGAGCCAAGTGTTACACCAGTCCTGTATGCGCGATAGGTCATTTTGTAAGGCCAAATGGTCGGCGGGGTTAGTAACTGCACGGTAAACCATGCAATCATCTGCGAACAGTCGGATATGAGAAGAAATATTACAGGGTAGGTCATTGATGTATATTAAGAAAAGGAAGGGACCATGTACGGTACCTTGAGGTACGCCTGAAAGCACGGGTGTTAAGGATGAAGAGTGTGAGTTGGCGTATACGAACTGCTGACGGTTAGTTAAAACCCTCGAATCCAGCTTAGAACACAATTATGAATGTTAAGATGGGATAACTTTAATAGGAGACGACCATAAGGGACCTTATCGAACGCTTTTTTCAATGAAAAAAGCGAAAAAAGCGCCCTAACCATGTACATCATAAACAGCAGCGGGGATAAAGGGCACCTCTGCCTCAGTCACTTGTTGATATGAACTTTCTCCTCGCTCCATCGCTTCTCATTCAACGCAAACGGTATTTTTAGAGAAATCTCTCTCAAAAGCTGTAGACAATCGTCACCTAAGCCTTTTCCTTCCAGAAAGTCTCACAAAATGTTGCGGTCTATGTTGTCATAGGCTCCTGTAATGCCTAAAAAGGCCACATATAACGCTCTTCTTTCTACGTTTGATATTTCAATACACTAACAACAAATAAGTTATCGTCTAAACGCCTACTTATTGTGAAGCCATTGTGAAGTTCTCCAAAAATGCCGTTATTCTCTGCCCATGCAGTAGCTTTAATTTGATTACCTGCATTGCTAGCCTGTATATTTCCGATATAATGGTCAGCGGTCTATACGGTTGAATTCTATCTTTCTCCCCCTCACCTTTATAAACTAAATTCATTCTACTTTGTCGCCAACTGTCTTGTATTCGTGTAGCTTTTAAAGTTTTTTTCCACTGCTTTTACCAGAGTTTCCTTACATCTTCGTCCTAGTTCATTAATTATCCTAACGGGAACCTCGTCTAGCTCTGTGGCTGTACGCTTAGAAATTTTCTCTTCGGCTTTCTTTCAGTTGAAATTTGTCAGCACCAGCTCCTTTTCCACCTGGGTCTCTTTCATGCTCTTTTTTTTCTTAAAATACAACCTCTTCATTGCCTTGGAAAGATATTGTTATAATTATTATTATTATTAATATCATTATTATTTATTATTTTTCGGGTGTAATTTATTGCCACTTCTCCTTCCAGTCTGTTTTCATCCTCGTTTAGGATATGTTTTTGTATTGTTGTTGACTTCCTGCCTAACAATTTCATATGGTTCCAAAATATTCTAAGTGCGGCCATCTTTTTCTCACGTATTTCTGACAACCAACGTTTAGTTTCACCTTTTAATTTTGCTCGCACCAGTATTTGGACCATAGACTTTTTCTCCCGGTATATATCCCATTTACTGTTTACGTTTTACTGCGGCAACTGCACCTTCATTGCCTGCCTGTGCTCTCGGGAGGCTTTCTGTCGTACCGCGATCGCTTCTCGTATCTCCCTGTCCCACCAGCTTTTCGGTTTCTTTTTTCCTTTCCAACGAACATGTTGTTTTTCTTTCCGTATTTTTGTCGTGATTACACTTAGAAGTTCACTGTATACCCACTGATTATTTCGTCATTTGCCAAGTTCTGTGACTCTAGCGATGTATTTGTTATTTGTTCAGCGTTCAAATTAGGACTGGCCGTTTTGCACTCCTTGCTCTCTTTCGCAACCTCATATCCCATTTTCAAAATGATGCATTAATGGTCACTCCCCATGATGCTATACCCTTTCTCATCAATTACCATTTCCCTCAACTTATCAAAATTCATTCTGTCATCAGACAGTAATCAATGATTGATTGCCGGTTTCCCACTTCCCACGTGATATGCCCTTCACACTTAAGCCCCGTATTCACGATAACGAGGCTATGTTGCTCACAAAGGTCTAGCATTGACTTCCCATTGTTGTCGGCATAACCATCTAACTCCTGTATGTGGGCATTAATGTCAACTCATAGGATAATTTCAGCACCATTCCCGAAACCCTAATATCAGCACTTATGCATTCCACTAACTCTTTATTAATTTTTGTCTAATTATTGACGGTCCACAAATACCTAACGCCCAGCCAAGTTTTTCCCCACTCATTGTACCTGATAACCAAAGTTGCTCTTGACATTTTGAATTTACTCTTCCATTTGGCTTCCTGGTGAATGAGCATTCCGACTTCTCCTCCCTTTCTTTCCGACTTAGTTCTGTTGCAACCTTCCCAAACATAATTATCAATCACTTGCGGCTCTTCCGAGTCGCTAAGGTGCGTTTCTGTAACCGCATACACCCCTATTTGTTCTCTAATTACCTGCTCCTCAATCTCTGCCCACTTTTTCTTTCTTCTGCCATCCTGCATGTTTATGTAGCCTATTGCATGGCGAGCTCTCTTTCTTCCTTTTCTCTTGTTTCTGTTTTCGACGACGATGCTCTTCTAATGATCCCCTAGTGAACCTTCTTCATTACTACCCACTCTGGCCTCCTGGGCGCCCGCGGGCCCCTTAAAAAAGCAACAGCGCGACCACCAAGTCGCCAGCCCACTTCTCGTGCCAGCCGGTAATTGAAATGGATCCCGTCTCGTTTAAAACCACCCTACCTTCTCACTTCCCTCTTTGCTTCGAAAACCACGAAGCGTTTCTGTTGGCTCATTTTCGATATCGCCTCATTACCAGCCACTACGCTCTTTATACGTGACTGTCACGTACAGGCACCGCTGGCACCGTGCGCACCACGATCTGCACCTGAGGGGATAGCTCGCTCAAGTCGTCCAACTCCTTCGCCAAGCGCTGGGCTACGCTTGCCCCTTACCTCTTTAGGACGTCATTTAGCCCACCTGCTACTATGACAAGGTTGCGCACGTGGGCATTTTCCGCGAGCTTTTTTTTGCTCCGTGCATGACAGAACCCAGTGTCCGCCCTGGAATTTCCCTGCCGCCACTCTTTTATCGCCTTTCATACTCTCCACAATTGCTTCTGAGCACATAGCCAGGTTTGAGCCTCCGGTGATAATCACTCTTTCTCGCTCTCCTACGTCTCCCTGCTTCCCTTACTCCTTTTCCGCGTGATTCAGACTTGACAAGCGGCATTGATCGATGCGCTCCTGCTTTTTCAGCGCGGCTGCCTCAAGGTAGGTGCCGCTCTTTCCAGCTAACCGTTCACCACGTTGCCCAAATTCCACGTACTTTGCTAGCACTCCCTCTCTTGTCATGTCGGGAGAGTGCGTTCCATTGTCACGTACATTCTTGTTCAAAATGGCTGCCATGTTCAGCTTTTCATCGGCTGCTTCACGTCTTTTTCAACTACATTCCGTGCATCCAGCTCCCTATTTAGCTCATTTTTAAGCTCTTCCACCTGTTTGACGAGCTCTTCCGGGAAAACCTCCATTTTCTGCAGCCTAGTATCGATATCACAGTGTGTGCCGCTTGACTCGATTCCCTCCCCATTATCATCCGTCCCCTCATCTGCCTTGATGGGCCCCCGCGCAGTGCCTTCTTTCCCGGCTTTCTTGCCATGTATTGCATGACTTTTTCTGATGCAAATACTATAATACTGTCACGTGGTGGTGACGTTGAAGAACACAGTAGCAATACTGTGAAAGACAAAACTAACTTTTATTGGGCGAACCTGTGCCCACAAAAACAGGCTACACTTACAGCACAACGATAGCAGCGAACACGGTCGGCGATCGTCGAAAATCTGATCAGCGGGTCAAGCGCGTCGGCTTTTATACAGCAGTCGTCGAAAGTTCGAGACTAATTGTTGGGACCCGCATGCCTTCCACAAAGTTCTACACCATTCGAGTCACGCGATGAAATCAGATAACACAAGGTTCGGCGACAACAGACAGCGGATAGAAGCATCGATAACTTTCCAGAAACTTCGGATACATGCAGGCGCGTCAAGCGTTGTGCGATAACATTTGTTAGGCGGCGAAAAGTGGTCGCCCGATAAATATAACTACGCGTGTCAATACCCTCCTCTTAAAAAGCATCGACCCGATGCTGCAAACAAACGAAAGTAATAAAGAAAAGCACTCGTACCAAAGAAAACAACAAAATAAGGAAGTTCGTCAGCGTCCGTAAAAGGGTTTAAGACGCACCACGTGGACCACTTCAGATCGTGCGCGGCGCCGCTGTGAATGCGAAATGCCGTCTGGCACGACCTCATAGTCCAGTGGGCCAATACGTCGGATGACCTTGTAGGGTCCGAAATATCGTCGCAGTAGTTTTTCACTGAGTCCTCGTCGGCCTATCGGGGTCCACACCCAAACGCGGTCGCCGGGCTGGTACTCGACGAAGCGTCGTGGGAGATTGTAGTGTCGGCTGTCGGTACGCTGCTGGTTCTTGATCCGTAGACGGGCGAGCTGTCGAGCTTACTCGGAGCGCTGGAGATAGGTAGCGACGTCAAGATTCTCTTCGTCAGTGACGTGCGGCAGCATAGCGTCGAGCGTCGTCGTCGGGTTCCTGCCGTAAACCAGGTTAAACGGCGTGATCTGTGTTGTTTCTTGCACCGCCGTGTTGTAAGTGAATGTTACGTACGGCAGGACGGCATCCCAGGTCTTGTGTTCGGCGTCGACGTACATTGCTAGCATGTCGGCGAGGGTCTTGTTCAGGCGTTCGGTGAGACCATTTGTCTGCGGGTGGTAGGCAGTTGTCCTCCTGTGACTTGTCTGGCTGTATTGCAGAATGGCTTGGGTGAGCTCTGCTGTAAAAGCCGTTCCTCTGTCGGTGATGAGGACTTCTGGAGCATCATGTTGCAGCAGGATGTTCTCGACGAAAAATTTCGCCACTTCGGCTGCGCTGCCTTTCGGTAGAGCTTTAGTTTCAGCGAAGCGGGTGAGATAATCCGTCGCTACGACGATCCATTTATTTCCGGAAGTTGATGTCGGAAACGGTCCCAACAAGTCCATCCCGATCTGCTGAAAAGGTCGGTGAGGAGGCTTGATCGGCTGTAGTAATCCCGCTGGCCTTGTCGGTGGTGTCTTGCGTCGCTGACAGTCTCGGCATGTCTTGACGTAACGGGCGACATCGGCGGTTAGGTGCGGCCAGTAATACTTTTCTTGTATCCTCGATAGCGTTCGGGAGAAACCGAGGTGCCCAGCGGTCGGTTCGTCATGTAGGGCGTGCAGTACCGCTGGACGCAGCGCCGACGGAATAGCAAGAAGGTAGTTGGCGCGGACTGGTGAGAAGTTCTTCTTCACGAGTAGGTTGTTTTGAAGCGTGAACGAAGATAATCCACGCTTAAATGCCCTAGGGACAACGTCGGTGTGCCCTTCCAAATACTCGACTAGGGCTTTTAGCTCCGGGTCCCCTCGTTGTTGTTCGGCGAAATCTTCAGCGCTTATTATGCCAAGGAAGGCGTCGTCATCCTCGTCATCTTGCGGCGGCGGGTCAATGGGGGCGCGTGATAGGCAATCGGCATCTGAGTGTTTTCGTCCGGACTTGTATGTTACAGTGATGTCATATTCTTGTAGTCTGAGGCTCCACCGCGCCAGCCGTCCTGAAGGGTTCTTTAAGTTAGCTAGCCAACACAACGCGTCATGGTCGCTGACAACTTTGAATGGTCTCCCATATAGGTAAGGGCGGAATTTTGCTGTAGCCCAAATGATGGCGAGGCATTCCTTTTCAGTCGTAGAATAATTGCCTTCCGCTTTTGACAGCGACCGGCTAGCATAAGATATCACCCGTTCAAGTCCGTCTTTCCTCTGGACAAGGACGGCACCGAGGCCTAGGCTACTGGCGTCAGTGTGGATTTCGGTATCGGCATCCTCGTCGAAGTGTCCAAGTACCGGCGGCGACTGCATACGTCGTTTGAGTTCTTGAAATGCATCAGCCTGCGGCGTTTCCCACTTGTACTCGACATCACATTTGGTTAGATGTGTTAGCGGCTCCGCGATGCGTGAAAAGTCCTTGACAAAGCGCCTGTAGTAGGCACACATGCCAAGGAATCTACGCACTGCCTTCTTGTCGATCGGCTGCGGGAACTTTGCGATGGCAGCTGTCTTCCGCGGCTCGGGGCGGACTCCAGATTTGCTGATGACGTGGCCTAAAAATAGAAGCTCCTCGTAAGCGAAGCGGCACTTTTCCGGCTTCACAGTAAGTCCTGATGACTTGATGGCCTCTAGTACTGTTGCAAGCCGCCTAAGGTGATCGTCAAAATTTCCGGCGAAGACGACGACGTCATCCAAGTATACGAGACAGGTCTGCCACTTCAATACTGCTAAAACCGTGTCCATCACGCGCTGGAACGTTGCAGGCGCCGAGCACAGTCCGAATGGCATAACCTTGAACTCGTAGAGGCCGTCTCGGGTGATGAAGGCGGTCTTTTCGCGATCTCTTTCGTCGAATTCTATTGGCCAATAGCCAGACTTGAGGTCCATCGACGAGAAGTATTTAGCGTTGCAGATCCGATCCAATGCGTCGTCTATCCGTGGGAGGGGGTATACGTCTTTCTTCGTGATTTTGTTCAGTCGACGATAATCGATGCAGAAACGTAGGGTTCCGTCCTTTTTCTTCACTAAAACAACTGGAGACGTCCACGGGCTTTTCGACGGCTGGATGATGTCGTCGCGCAGGATTTCGTCGACTTGTCTTATAGCTTCGCGTTCTCGCGTCGAAACTCGGTAAGGGCTCTGGCGTAGTGGTCGAGCGCGCTCTTCGGTTATTATGCGATGCTTTGCGACTGGTGTCTATCGAATCCTCGATGACATCGAAAAGCAGTCTTTGTATCGTTGGAGAAGACTTCTGATCTGTTGCTGCTTACTCATGGGAAGACTTGGATTTACGTCGAAGTCTGGTTCGGGAACCATGGTCGTCGGGGTAGATGCGGCGGAATCCGAGAGGACAAACGCATTACTGGTTTCCAGAATTTCTTCGATGTTCGCGATCGTCATGCCCTTGTTGATGTGCTTGAACTCCTGGCTGAAGTTTGTCAGCAACACTTCAGTTTTCCCTCCATGCAGTCGAGCGATCCCTCTTGCGACGCAAATTTCACGGTCTAGCAGTAGACGGTGGTCACTTTCGATGACACCTTCTACATCAGCGAGTATTTTGGTGCCGACCGAAATAACAATGCTGGAGTGAGGCAGGATGCTCACTTGATCTTCGAGCACACTCAAGGCGTGGTGACTGCGAGAGCTCTCCGGCGGTATCGCTTTATCTTCCGACAGCGTTATTGACTTCGACTTCAGGTCGATGATTGCGGCGTGTTGGTTCAGGAAGTCCATACCGAGAATGACGTCTCGTGAACACTGTTGGAGGATAACGAAGGTGGCAGGGTAAGTCCGGTCATGAATGGTTATTCTTGCCGTGCAGATTCCAGTCGGCGTAATCAGGTGTCCTCCAGCG
Source organism: Dermacentor andersoni (assembly GCF_023375885.2). Taxonomy (NCBI): domain Eukaryota; kingdom Metazoa; phylum Arthropoda; class Arachnida; order Ixodida; family Ixodidae; genus Dermacentor; species Dermacentor andersoni. The sequence continues at coordinate 390,940,969 of NC_092814.1, read as the reverse complement.
GTGCGAATTTGAGGGCCTTCCCATGCAGTCTTAACCTTCTTCAACTGGGCGGCGATGTGTCCATTCATGAGGGAGTAATCGGCCCCTGTGTCGACTAAGGCGGTGACTGCGTGACCGTCGAGAAGCACGTAGAGGTCGGTGGTTCTTTGTCTGGCGTTGCAGTTAGGTCTTGGCGTCGAGTCACGGCTGGGTCGTGTTGAACTGAAGTTGGAACGTCGCGTCGTCAAGTCGTCGTTCGTCGGTGTAGTCTTGGCTTCCTGACTTCGTCGGGACGGCGGCGTGTCGTTATTATGTCGTCGAGATGGTCTCTTCGTCGTCTTCGTCGGCGTCGGAGGATCTTCGTCAGTTCTACGAACAGCAACGGCACCTCCATCGGTTGCTGCTTTTAGTTTTCCGGATATGGGCTCGCAGAGCGGCCCCGTGCTGCGCCAGTGTATAGACGGCGCTGCGGCGACAAGTAGCGGCCGGGTGATGGCGAACGGGACGGTCGTCGAGGGCTCCACTGAGTGGCGGCGAGGTAGTCGGCGATATCGCGAGGTCATTCGCCAATCTGTGGTTGCGGCGCGTGAACGGCGCACCCTCGGAGTCCCATCTGCCGGCATGGGCATCGGCGGTAGATGTGCCCGGCTTCTCCGCAGTGATAGCAAAGCGGGCGGTGGTCTGAGGCGCGCCAAACGTCGGTCTTCCTTGGAATGCCGCGTGGGGTGACGGGTTGGCGTGCTGGCGGTGGGGGTGGTGGGGGACGACGGAACTGTGTCGTCGCTGGGCCATGCCATGCGCGCGGAGGGGGAACGTGACGGCGGGCTACGGCGGCGTATAACATCGCTTGCGGCTGAGGCTGCGGCGATTGAGGGCCTACTCCGAGTTGTTGTTGGAGCTCCTCGTGTACGGCGTCCGCAATCAAAGCCACTTGAGGCTGCGATGAAGGTAACAGCTTCTGTAGTTCCTCCCGCACGACCGCTCGGATAGTCTCGCGCAGGTCGTCGGTGGCTAGTGACGCAACTCCGGCGTAGTTTGTCGAGTTCGTGCGGCGGTTGAATTGCCGGCTCCGCATTTCCAGTGTCTCATCGATGCTAGTGGCCTCGCGAATAAACTCGTCGACGGTCTTCGGTGGATTTCGTACCATTCCGGCGAAAAGTTCCTCCTTTACACCACGCATCCTTAAGCGGACTTTCTTCTCCTCGGACATTTCCCGGTCGGCGTGGCGGAATAGGCGGCTCATTTCTTCTGTAAAGATCGCGGTGGTTTCATTAGGCAGCTGCACTCGGGTTTCTAGCAGTGCTTGGGCTCGTTCTCGTCGTACGACGCTTGTGAAGGTCTGCAGGAAGCCGCTTCGGAACAGGTCCCACGTCGTTAACGTGGCTTCCCGGTTCTCGAACCACGTCCTGGCAGCCTCTTCCAATGCGAAGAAATGTCGCAGTTTGTCGTCGCTGTTCCAGCTGTTAAATGCAGGGACCCTCTCATACGTCTCAAGCCAGGTATCCGGGTCCTCGAATGTTGAACCGCGGAACGTCGGAGGGTCCCTGGGCTGCTGCAGCACGACGGGGAACGCTGGGGCTGCCATTATGGTTGCCTTGGCCACAATCTTTTTGGTCTTCTCGGGTAGAAGTCCGTGCTCCGGGGGCAGCTGTTGAAGATGGCGGCTTGCTCGGTGGTCCGGGAGTACGTTGGTGTTCTCTTTGAGGTCCGGGGTGGGATCACGGCTTGTCGGGGGCTTCCCGTACATGAACGAGAAGCACCTCCACCAGATGTAACGTGGTGGTGACGTTGAAGAACACAGTAGCAATACTGTGAAAGACAAAACTAACTTTTATTGGGCGAACTTGTGCCCACAAAAACAGGCTACACTTATAGCACAACGATAGCGGCGAACACGGTCGGCGATCGTCGAAAATCTGATCAGCGGGTCAAGCGCGTCGGCTTTTATACAGCAGTCATCGAAAGTGCGTGACTAATCGTTGGGACCCGCATGCCTTCCACAAAGTTCTACACCATTCGAGTCGCGCGATGAAATCAGATAACACAAGGTTCGGCGACAACAGACAGCGGATAGAAGCATCGATAACTTTCCAGAAACTTCGGATACATGCAGGCGCGTCAAGCGCTGTGCGATAACATTTGTTAGGCGGCGAAATGTGGTCGCCCGATAAATATAAGTACACGTGTCAATACTATGATAATGCACAGCACGTGCCTCTTAGCAAAAGCCGATACGCACAGGATGCAAATCCTCGAAATGTCGCAAAGCAACTCTCACCACTGTTGCAAAAGCAATCAATGCCGCGGAGACCCAAGGTATGACGTGCTCTCGCACGCGCTCCACCACGCGGCCACGCTCTCACTTACCTACCAAACACGCACAGTAAAACCAATAATAGCTATTAGTCTTGCCACCTTCAAGCTACCATTTAAAGGCTAGAAACACTCAACGTCGCACCCGGCTGCACGTGTTGAAGCACGTGGCGCGAAAGGACGCTCTTACAATCCTGCAAAACCAAAAGTACACGAAAAAGACCCGCGCATTCGAAATACGAGAAAAAAGAAAGACAAAAAAGAAAACCACCAAAATAATATTTAAAGGAAAAAAAACGCAAATCAAAAAACAGGAGCAAGCTCAAAGCATGCACAAAAACATGATTTCGTCGCCGCCAGGGAGCCCCGAAAAGCACGTCCATTCTCCACAACATCTCAAGTAAACCTTAGTTGACAGGTAGCGCCTCCTCGAGGTGCAACGGAAAGATGGACTCTGCCGGTGGGTCCTCGAACAGCTGGGTGGCTCTAGTGCGCCAGTGTCTATTATCGGTGAGTTCGATTCTTATGTACTCGCTGCCGATGACCTTCTGCTTGGCTACATTCCACAATCTGACTAGGATGACGGATCTCCTGCTTTCGCGTTGTGATCAGGAGAAATGTCAGAAAAGCCTTCATTAGTTACTTCCACTACTCTGCTATGGCTGGTCACAGTTCCGACAGTAAGACGTATGATAAGTTATATCAGAGTGCTACTTGGCCAGGCATGCGGCAGGACGTTTTACGATATACACGAAGCTGCTCAATTTGTCAACGAGTAAAAGCACGTGGTCGTCTACCACAGTGCTTGATGGAGCCAGTTCTTAGTCAAAGCCCCTTGCAAATCGTCGTGTGTGACTTAATTTGCCCTTTCCCTCGTAATGCGTGGGGCAAGCGCTACTTTTTGGTGGTTAGTGACCACTTTAACAAGTGGGTTGACTTATACCCATTGCGTTCACTTACGTCATGGCCCATTTGGCGCTGTCTCCTCGATGTCTTTTCGCGTTTTGGTTTCGCACCACAACTGATAGCCGAGAACGCCACTTATTACACGAGTCGGATATTCGCGAACATATGTTCTGCCTTTGACCTGAAGCACAAAAACACAATGCCCATACCATCCACAGGCTAAAATAACCAAACAAATCAAGACAAACCTGAGGTCCATGCTTATGACACATACCGCCCATGGTACGGAATGATACTAGGCTCTCGGAAATGGCATATGCGACGCGTACCATGGTCAACAGATTCACTCGTTTTACACCTGCATATCTGAACTTCTGCATATAGACCGATGAGCTTACTGTACGTTGTCTACAAAGTATTTACTAAGGCAATCCCAAATCGAATCAGGAACACCTTAGACTTCTGTCAACCAAAGGACCAGGCAGGATTTCGTAAAGGCTACTCAACAATAGACCATATTCACACTATCAATGAGGTGATGGAGAAATGTGCGGAATATAATCAACCCTTATATATAGCTTTCATTGATTACGAGAAAGCGTTTGATTCAGTCGAAACCTCAGCAGACATAGAGGCATTACGGTTTCAGGGTGTAGACGAGCCGTATGTAAAAATACTGAAAGGTATATATACCGGCTCCAAATCCACCGTAGTCCTCCATAAAGAAAGCAAAAAATCCCAATAAAGAAAGGCGTCAGGCAGGGAGATACGATCTCTCCAATGCAATTCACAGCGTGTTTGCAGGAGGTATTCAGAGACCTGGATTGGGAAGAATTGGGGACAAAAGTTAATGGAGAATACCTTAGTAACTTGCGGTTCGCTGATGATATAGCCTTGCTTAGTAACTCTGGGGACGAATTGCAATGCATGCTCACTGACCTGGCGAGGCAAAGCAGAAGGGTACGTCTAAAAATTAATCTGCAGAGAACTAAAGTAATGTTTAACAGTCTCGGAAGAGAACAGAAGTTTACGATAGGTAGCAAGGCACAGGAAGTGGTAAGGGAATACATTTACTTAGGACAGGTAGTGAACGCAGGTCCGGATCATGAGACTGAAATAATCAGAAGAATAAGAATAGGCTGGGGAGCGTTTGGCAGGCATTCTCAGATCATGAACAGCAGGTCGCTATTATCCCTCAAGAGAAAAGTGTAGAACAGCTGTGTCTTACCAGTACTCAGTTACAGGGCAGAAACCTGGAGGCTTATGAAAAGGGTTCTATTTAAATTGAGGACGACGCAACGAGCTATGGAAAGAAGAATGATAGGTGTAAAGTTAAGGGATAAGAAAAGTGCAGATTGGGTGAGGGAACAAACGCGAGTTATTGATATCTCAGTTGAAATCAAGAAAAAGAAATAGGCATGGGCAGGACATATAATGGGGAGATAAGATAACCGATGGTTATTAAGGGTTACAGACTGGATTCCAAGGGAGGGGAAGCGAAGCATGGGACGGCATAAAGTTAGGTGGGCGGATGAGTTGAAGTTTGGAGGGACAACATGGCCACAATTAGTACAGGACCGGAGTAGTTGGAGAAGTATGGGAGAGGCCTTTGCCCTGCAGTGGGTGTAACCAGGCTGATGATAATGATCTGAACTTTGGCAGGAAAATATCCACTATCGCATATAACATGGCACCGTCAATTCGGCCTATTCCCATATTCCCCATTTCATCAATGCACAACGTAAGCGGCTTACAACCGCTATGAGTGCTGCTCATTAGCTATTGCATAATGCTCTGCTCGAGCAAACATGCCAGTATAACTCACACCGCCGTGACGTTCAGTGCGAACAAGCTGACATAGTATTACTTAGTCCACATTCTTTGAGCAACTCGGCTAAATGTTTGTCGGCGCCCTTAGCACCTCAACTGTATGGTACATTTGCAGTCTCAGGCAAGCTTGGTAACTTATCTTACCGCTTGAAAGACACCACAACTGCCATCTCGCTTGGACCAGTACATGTCTCCTAGCTCAAACGCTTAATGTTTCGCTCCGCTCTAAAGCCTCATTATATTCTCGTGAAACCGTTTGCTGGCTCATTAAGCACTGAAGCTTCAATATGTCATGCCCGAATTTTAACGTTTCCGAATAGCGTTGCCACGACAGCAATTTCATGCAGTGCACTCCACATATTCAAGAATTCCCGATCTCAACGCCAGTACCACCTGTCTCTACTGATCCACAACCGGTGCGCCCCTTATTGCACCAACCTTTTCGCCGTTCACTGCCAAGTGACCATCGCACCGTCACAAACTGGACGGCCCTTGATCACGCGAACAGCTTCATTTCGGGGGTGTCGCGGCTGCCTCGGGAGCTACAGCCACAACCACTCATTGGGGAATCGCCTGAACTGGTTCCCGAGCCGTTCTGGGGCTTTCTACTCTAAGAGAGATATCCCTCCCAACAGCCTCCACTCTACACTTTAGAGAAAGCCCTCATAGTCTGCCCATTAGGCCGCTTTCCGGAAAGATTGCGGCGGGCTCACCAAGCGGGACCTCCCTACCGGGCCAGGCTCGCCCCCGCTGCGCTTTGCAATCATAGCCTTCAGCCACCGGTTGCAAGCACCGCGGAGTCCGCTGCTACTCTCTTCCGCTCCTTGCGACCATAGTTTCTCCGAGAGGAGGCCTTTGCTGCCCACGAGGAGCTTTCGCCAGTTACGGAGGCACTTGCTCCACCTGAGCCAGAAGCGCCCATGGAGGATCTCCTCGACCTCGACATGGATCCGTGATCGGCAAAGGAGGGGGCAGTTTGGGGACGCCGGCAGCATGGCTGCGCCGCTGTGCCGCCATCACCACCATATGGGCCTCGCTCATGCAACCATGCTACGCTCAGTCAGCATGAGCCCGTAGCGCGAGGAACGGGGACCAAGAAGCAGCCCCAGTTCGCCTAGGACTTCGGGCAGAAAAGCTTCACTCTCAAACTCTCAAATGACTCTTGCATCCTGTGTCGTCTCTGAGAGTTTCAGCTGGCCATATATTGTACGCGCAGGGCCCTGGCTTCAGGGCTACTGGCCAATATATATATATATATATATATGTATCAGAAAAAAAGCAGTTCGGGGTCCGGGTAAATATGCACAGTGAAGCAGACGCGCGTATGAAGCGGTTTATAATTAACCGCTTCATACGCGCGCCTGCTTCATTGTATATATATATATATATATATATATATATATATATATATATATATATATATATATATATATATATAAACGAAAAGAACGGGGGTTAACCGAGGGGCCAGATTTTTATTAGTCTTATCATAAGAAGCCAATAAATATATCACCATCATCATCAAACTGGTTACGCCCACTGCAGTGCAAAGGCCTCTATAATGCTTCTCCAACTGCCGCGGTCATGTGCTAATTGTGGCCATGTTGTCCCCGCAAACTTCTTTATCTCATTCGTCCACCTAACTTTCTGCCGCCCCCTGCTACGCTTCCCTTCTCTTGTAATCCAGTCCGTAACCCTTAAAGACGATCGATTATCTTCCCTCCTGATTACTTGCCCTGCCCACGCCCATTTCTTTTTCTTAATTTCAACTAAGATGTCATTAACTCGCGTTTGTTCTCTCACCCAATCTGCTCTTTTCTTATCCCTTAACGTTACACCTATCATTCTTCTTTCCATGGCTCGTGGCGTCGTCCTCAATTTAAGTGGTACCCTTTTCGTAAGCCTCCAGGTTTCTGCCCCGTACGTTAGTACTGGTAAGACACAGCTGTTATACACTTTTCTCTTGAAGGATAGCGGCAACCTGCTGTTCATGATCTGAGAATGCCTGCCAAACGCACCCCAGCCCATTTTTATGCTTCTGATTATTTCAGTCTCAGGATCCGGATCCGCAGTCACTACCTGTCCTAAGCAGATGTATTCCCTGGTAAGGGAATATATATATATATATATATATGCGTGTGTGTGTGTATTGGGAACACATTCGCCATCGTGAGCCCACTCTAAGTGGCTGGAAACGTACGTGGTATGCAATAGGGGCGTTAACGCACTAAAGAATAGTTTACCTTTATTAAGGCATACTACTTAAGCATAACCTCCACACACATCATTATCACGCGTAGCATAAAAAACACTGGAACGCAAATAAATAACACCGATTTCCACGCACCAGATTGCTCCTACCATCCGTGCTGGAACGACTGGGCACGTGGTTCGGCGACCGATGCGCCCTGCTGTACGCAGGACCGGCATCGAGTGCCATCTATAGAACTGGCTATATATGCTGTTTCTTCACTGCCGTGAGCCATTGGGCACGGCAGTATCACAAGAATGCAGACGTCTAACCCGCTGTGCTTCTTCATGCAGGTGAGGAGGCGTCACGATAAGTGTTTTAGATCTAGTAACTCCTTGTTGGTGCTGCCGTTCCCGAGGTTTGTTTTTGCAATTGCCGATGTTATATTGTTTTTATGAAAACTTCTTTTAGTAGGTGGGGATATAGAAGAGAATCCAGGCCCCGAGTTAAGCCAGATTGCTAAACAAGTAAAGGATATCGCAAACGATATAAAAGATATCAAAGAAGATCGGCTAACCGAAATTGAAAAGAAAGTAGACGCCCCCTCCAAACTTGAAAAAAAAGTAATCTCATGCGGAAAGAACGTATTGCAGTTGGAAAAAGCTTTGAAAATATTAGAAAGCAGGGTTGATGATTTCGAAAACCACAACAAAAGATCAAATATTATTGTTTACGGACTTCCCGAGGTTGCGGGCGAAAACAGCTCTACATTAGAACACAGCGTCAATCAAACAATCATCAAGGATACCCATGGCTTCGAGCCAGTTGCCATCAAACGAATACATCGCTTAGGCAGGGGAAATATAGATAAAAACAGGCCGGTCATCTTAAAGCTATTTGACTCAAGTAACCAATTAGCGATACTGAATAAAGGCTACAAATTTAAGAACACTAAGTACTCTATAGGTGAAGACTTCAGTCGTAAAGTGGGGGAAAAGAAAAGAAAACTGTGGGAAAGCACTAAATCAAACCGTGAGAAAGGTGAAAAAGGATGCCTATTTTTTGATAAACTGTACGTAAACGACAGCATGTTTGTCTGGGACGACGAATGAAACGTGAGAGTCGCAGTTAAAAAAAATGCCGAAGGGAGTCGACCAGTAACTCGAAGCCACAAGCATTCACAGAAATAACATTGCTAAATGTGAACGCGAGAAGTATTGTACATACAACTGAAGCATTAGAAAACCTGTTACTCCAGCACAACCCTGGCATTGTTGCCTTTACTGAAACATGGCCTTCACCAGAAATATACAGCCACGAAATAGCACCCCCAAATTACTCAGTTATCCGTAAAGATCGACCAACTCGAGGCGGTGGCGTAGCTTTTCTTATTAAAAAGTCCTTACCCCCATGCCCGACGTTGCAGATGTCGAGACTGTCTCCTGCAGGATTATGTGCGATGATTTTGCTATACTTACTGGTTGCTTTTACAGAAGTCATCTTTCTGGCCACGAGAGTGTTATTACTGTACAGGAGTTAATGCAGAAGCATGCTAGCAACTGAGTTATTCTTATGGGAGACTTCAATTTACCTTATATTGACTGGAATACCATGCACCACACTTCACTCTCATCATATTCGCTCATTGATTTGTTGCTATATTTTGGAAGGAACAAGTGATAACATCCTAGACATTATATTGATTAGTGACAACTTCCCTCTTGCGCTACTGAACTCGGAGATCATAAACAGTATCTCAGACCACAACATAACAAAATGCCACCTGCCTCTCGGATGCACTGCAACAGCCAAAACTACTGAAATTATTGTCCCTAATTTTCAAAAAGAAGACGATTCCGCTATACTAACCTATGTAGCGCACGAATACCAAAAATTTTACGAAATTGCCAACGATAGTTCAGTTCACGTCAATGATCTCTGGCTTCATTTCAAGCGCATAGTCTCGCACTGCATGCGTCATTACGTCCCCCCCAAAAAAGTTAAACATCAAACAAAAATAATTCTTGGATAACACGCGATATAATTCACGTCAAGTGCAGAATAAAACGCTTGTGGCGTAACATGAAAAAGAACGGTGAAAGTAAATAAAAAAAAATCGCAACTCTTCCGCGGTGCCGACGAACTCAAGCGAAAGACTAAGCTTGCGAAGCAGGGGTGCTTATGGGTCTTCAGGACTCCCCCGAAATTTTATCGTGCTGTTATGCACCGCGGACCAAAACAGCCCCCGTCACCGGAAATCATTCCGGACATTGTCTAGAATGTCCTTTGTATTCTCGAAAAGACGTTTCAGTGCGATGATTACGAACTCTGGCTGGATTTTGTGGCAAGGCCCATACTTCGGGAGTAGCATAAAGTAAGGAGCCCCATCCAAACGCCAAATTTCAAGGGCGCTTCGATGGCGAGCGGACTCGTCGTAACATCTCGCGGAGGCCGTGGGATCCATGGAGCGCATGAATTTCAATTCCGAAACGTTATGGGTATAAACTTCTTATAAACCGTTGATGTGAAAGGTGTAGTGACATTTCCAAAGTCATGGTTTAAATTTTCAATTACGGAGCATTGTGGGTTTCATATTGTTATAAACATTGGACGCCAAATGTGCACTGACTTTTCTAAAGTTGTACATTGGACCATGCAACGAGACAAGCCAAACCAACGTACTATCAGATAAGCTGACTAGAGTGTACTACTCTAAAGTTCACAAAGCACGCCTCGAGGTCTGATAAGACGACGCGTTGTGGTGGTTCATTTGTGCTCTCATGCCATACAAAAGAATATCAACATTTTTTTACCTGCGCCAAAGCATCCATGTGAAGAAACTATAGCCAGCAAAGGTAACTACGTTCCTATTTATTTTTCTACTTTGACTTTTATTCGCGAGGACACATTGAGCCTCTTCAGTTTTCTTCTCGCTACCCGCGGGCTGCCAGAGCCAGCCAGACCGCATGCGTTTCTCTCGTGTTGCCCCGAACACCACGCGGCGCACATCGGTGCGCGCTTGTTTTTCTCTGGCCGAGTGAATTTTCGCCTGGCAATGTTTTGGACGCTTTCGGGATTGCAGACGAGTAACCGAAACAATGGTCGCTCGCTGCCATCACTGTGGGGACTCGGCGGATTGCAACGCGTTCGCTTGAGGGCAACTTCTCCGTATAGTCTTGTCTCGCCGGTGTAGGATACCGGGTGGTACGCCTTTGCGTTCTTTGTGGATCAAGCGTCTGAGGTATTCTTGGATATTTCATCGCTTGGTGCCCAAAGTAGGCATTAGATTGTTGTCAGTATGCTTTCCTTCGCGTTTTTTTCGTTTTGTGCCCCCGCCCCACAGAAGAGAAAAGACATTGTTGCTGCGCAGCGAATCGTTGCATGATGATGATGATGATGATGATTATGAGCTGTAGTTTGGCGCATACCCTCTCATGGGGATTGGCCTAGATTGTCACATGGTAAAAGCTCGATTTCGGTGCTTCTTGTTTTCCTGAAAGTAATGGGTCACGCGGCGCTTCAGTTGCCGAATACTCTTATTGCATTATCGCGATAACAATTATACGGACAGTGCCGGCGCACTCCTGCCGTCGCCGCCTCCCTCACGTTCCGTATGAAGTCCAAGGGCGATAACGTCGTAACCACGCGCCGCATGCTGCATGTGCGAGGGAAAGCGTAGGGGTGGCGGTGGCATACGGTGGCATGGGTGAGCCGACGATGGTGGCTCAGTGTTGTGTGTGTGCAAGGAAGAAAAATGGGGAGGAACTGCGCGGCCTTATTTCACGCGCGATTATCATGCGGAGTGGAGGAGAAAGGGAGTGGCGGGCCTTAGTATTCTATGATCTATGAATCTGTGATTTAGCAACATGTTTACTTGCCTTGTTTCACGCAATATATACAGTGACTTTTTTCTTACACACCAAGATCTATTGGAGGCTTCTACGCATATTCTATTTTCTTGTTGCGAAGTTTCGTGTACATGTGCATTGAACATAGTATCCAATGACACTCTTTTGCGTTTTATCAAGTTATATCTTCGGTTTTGCATACTCCATTGTATGTTCGCATTTCTAACGTACGAGAGCGAATAAAATGATAGTGAGAGACAAAGCAAACTATTATTGTCTGCGCAATAACGGTTCGGTTCATTATCTGCGAGGCATGCCCCTAGCACAGAGGCATCTCTTATTTACAAAAGTGACATGCGGGAGTAGTGAGGATAAATGTTTTTTGATGCTCTCATGCACTAGGTTGAACATGGTTACGTGACATAATGGACGCTCTAAATCTTGTACAGCCTGGTGTCGTGAGGTATTTGACAGCTTAAGGTGTTTCCCAAAGAGAAGTTAGTAGCCGTATGGCTGCCTTTTACGTTGAACATTGCACTTCATTGGCCACTGTGGAGCGTTGGAGCAAACAGTTCAAAAAAGGACGTGAAAGTTGCAACGACGATCCAAGACCGGGCCAACGCCACTGTGCAATCACCCCAAACACAATTGAAGAGGTTCATGAGCTGATTAGACAAGAACGGATGATAAGCATCGATGGACTGGCAGAGCGTGTGAACATAGGTCACGGTTCGGTTCACACCATATTTCATGAACATCTCCGCTATCGGCTCTTATGTGCGCATTGGATGCCCAACATTTTGAACCACCGCCAGAAGACGGAGAGGTTCGGCGCTGCCTTGACTCATCTGATACGGTATCACAGTAAGGGTGACGACTTCTTACGTGCAATTGTGACCGCGGAGGAATCATGGTGCCCCTACTACGATCCTGAAACACGATGGCAAAGCTTACACTGCAAACATTCGAATTCACCGCCCCCAAAGAAAGCAAAGGCCATCATTTTCGCCGAAAAGGTGTTGTTGAATTTTGTTCGATCGCTAGGGGCCATTACTGATAGAATTTTCTCAACCTGGAGGGACTATCAATCATTTCCGATACTGTGAAACGCCGGATTGGTTGCATGTCCCGATCAAGACCAAACGGCGTGGAAAATTGATGATGTAGTCGTCTTGCTCCACGACAAAGCCCTTCCCTACGACGCTGATGTGGCTAACACAAAATTGGCAATGTTCAAATGGGAAACACTGCGATATCCGCCATACAGCCCAGACCTGTAACCTTGGGACTTCCACATTTGGTGCAATTGAATGAACAGCTCAAGGGAACCCAATTCATCTCGGACGATGATATGAAAGAGTCACAGACTTTTCACACGATAGCGTTAAGGAGCCCGTGTCACAGAAAATCTGGCGTCGGCGTCGTCCGATGCCACATGGCGCATCGACAAAAAAGATTTTCCAACCAGACACTGCCAGGCCGTTCATAGGTCGCAAGCAATTAATTGAATTTCTTAAGCTAGAATAGGTGGAAAAATCATAACTACGACTTACACACAACCTACAGACATGATTGCTCTGGGATTGTGATATTTAATATAAGAAAACATAATTTTGTTACGCTAAAACTCAAACAAGACCCTTTTCCAGCGTTTCTACAAAGCACAGACCGGACATGGCGTCCGCCATTTGCGCACGCCGATGCATAAATATCTCAAAGTGCACGGAACAGCGCGCTCGCTTCCTTGAAAGACTTGCAGATGGCGCTCGCCTCCACTGCATCGCGGCCCCTGCAAGAAGCCGTGTTTCGACCAGGAAGCCCGCCTTCGTGCATAGCGTTCGCCGCGAGCGTTTCTCGGCAAACATTGCGGTTGCATACGCTGCAGCAGCCGAGAAGCGTGAGAAGCAGTCACAGATCTTTGGTGCTATCGCGTTGCCCTCTTAAAGGCGAAGCTTAGTCGTCCTTCAATATTTTTTGAAGCAGCAACCCAAGATGTTTTATGACACAGAAATCATGCAATTCTTCGGTCAATGGGGCAAATGTCTAAAGGCTCATGGAGGCCACATTTAAATAAAGTACTCCGTTTGTGATATATTCACATTGGGTCAGTTTCATTTGCTCTCCTGAACTCGCCCTCGTATATCTTGCAGAACTACTATCTATATATTCTCTCTGTTGAGACTATAATTTCCGGGCATTGCTCACAATAGACGACCGCTGACAGCTGCTCTTGCGCAATACATTGGAACAAAGCAAAGCGTCATGGAGATTTTCCCTGGACATTGCATATTTACAAAAATGTAAAGTTTGTCAACGACAAACTTTCATTAAAATATTTATCCTCAACTTGTTCATTTCATGGGTTTTACATTTTTCATATCAACAGCATGCACTGCTTTGCTGGTTTCAATCTGATATATTTCATAAGTTCGTGTGATATTTTGATCACTTATTAAATCGACAAAAAAACATGGAAGCATTGATATCAGTTATTTCTGGCGCAATTTTTTACAAGCGTATAATCTTTCATAAAAACACACACTTTAGTTATCTTAACAGTGCGTAGTGTTCAAGAATTCTTTTGCAGCATCTTTGGCAATGGCAATGGCACTCGCAATAGACCTACCCATGCATTTGATCCCCCGACAAGTTCTATAAGGAGGAGGCCGAGCTGCAATGTGAGCCCCAGCCGAACGAAATTTCTGGCTACGCCACTGCTCTCCTATGACATCAGCGATAATTTTCCTATTTTTTGTTTCCTGCCTGTGATGCAACGATATGAAGGCCCCATGGTTATACGGAGTAATTAGGGCTAATACGATGAGTACGTGTAAACTATTACTTTAAAATACACATTGGGATAATTTGTAGAATACAACTGATCTAAAGGAGACATAATCTGGATGTATTGAACAGTTTATCAGCTTCTACCAGAATTCTTGGTCTATAGCGCGAAGGGACACTGGTAGAGAGAAAGAAGACAGGACGAGTGCTATCCTGCTTCCTTCTAGTCTTCGTCTGTGTACCTCCGCGATACAAACGAAGAATACGTAACCGTACCAACTCGCCTAACTGTCCATCCTTTTGCAATATAGTTCTACAAGAATGCTTTTACACTAACAGAAGCGAAATCTTACAAGAAGTTTAAAAAGCCATGGATCAATGGGGGATTGGACAAAAGAATTAGGACGGAAAACTGTTTGCATCAGTAGTTTATCTGGAGCCGTTATGCTAATCATCTCACAAAATAAAAAAAAACGCACAAATAAACTCAACCATCACATAAAAACAGCTAAGGCAACTGACTACATTGATCAGTTTACTTAAGTAGAGACCTATGTTGAAAAGTCTGGCGTGAAATTCCCTCTGTAGCGATAAACGTACTTCAGTTTCGGCTCTTACTATTATGACAGACAATTGTGAACTCACAGGCGCTGATCCCGCAAACACTTTCGATGACTTTTTCTTTTGTACGGGAGATTCTAAATTAACGCCGGTGACCACATCAGTGCTGGACACACATTCTAACCTAGTCATTCTTTTGCGAAATTCTATTGCGCTTATGCCAATGTCTACTCATGAAATGCCTTCATTTTTCATACTGTGAAAAATCATGGTTCACCTGGACATCATGGTATAGACGCAGTACCACTGAAGCATGCATCTTCCTTTATATACAACCTCTTGTGTTACATCGCAAATCGTATGTTAGAAAGTGGAGTGTATCCAGATCAGGTGAAGATAGCACGTGTAGATGAGTCTATAAACGTGGAGGAAAGAATGTCATGTAATTACAGACCAATTTCTGTTCTACCCGGTTTGTCCAAAGTCTTTGAAGGAGTCAGCAATACTCATCTCGAAATTTTTTCCGTAAGTACAATGTTATTACTTCCTCGCAGTACAGATTCCTTAAAAACAAATCTACTGGGCCGACACTGTTCCCAGTAAAATCCAAATTATTGACAATATCAAAATGAAAATGTAAACTCTTTTCCTTTTCTTAGATTTCCATAAGGCTTCGATTGCGTTCATCACAACACCCTTCTACGCAAGCTTAACAGTCATAGTATACGTGGTATTGAATCTGAATTGCTAAAGAACTATTTGAATAATAGATCGCACTAGGTTCAGGTAAATTCCATACGCTCCGAGAAATTAGCATGGTGTTCCTCAAGGATTCACATGAGGACCAATATGCTTTTTTTTATACACAATGATACCGCTAGCATTCACGAATCACCTAATCTGGTCATGCACGCTGACGATATGGATCTATTTTTTTCGTCCTGCTCCTTGTCCCAAATTAAAGCTAAGGTAAATACCTATTTAGCAAAACTACATGTCTGTTTATTGGCTAACCAGCTAGGCCTTCTTTGTCGAACTCAAACCACTTGTTGTGCATGCATTCTAGTCATTTTTCCCTTGTACAAATTTCATGCATGTTAACCTTACTGCGTCATCATGTTTACCGTGCTTGTAAAATTCATTGTGAAATTGTTACGACATGCTTGTGCACAATGTCAAGTGTTCTACGGGTGGCTATGAGCTCGTCAGACGCTTGCCTTTTTTCGCCCCGGCTTTTCATCGAAACAGAATAAACTTTCGCTTACACTTTCAAATAATCATGCTCATACATGTAATACTCGAACATAGGCACTGCACTGATGTGGCGTCACATGGCTTTCGAAAAAAAGTGCCTTTTGGCTGATGCAAGAGTGATATGTGCATGTTCGCGTGTCATACGTATGCACATATACATTCGATGACAACGCTCTAAACACATTCGAAAGATTGTGCCACGTGTTTCCTTATCGTTCCTTTGTCCACGTCTATTTGTGAACTCGCAAGTGGCAGCAGTTTCACGCAAAAGGCGAGCATCCTTTTATTTTTCAAGACAAGGGCACAGTATAAGGCACACGGACAACGTTTTGTTTATCTGTGTGTCTTGCTGTCGCCTTCTCTTATAAATAATGTTCCATACCAGAAAGCTCGAGAAGATGCTGCCGAGACGTCATCCCTCTAGAACGGGCCATAACGCAGCAACATTGCTGCAGATCGTACATCAGATATCGTTTTCTATAGAAAATCTAACAGAATCCGAAATAGTGGTAGTTTACATCGCAAATTTGAACAGCGAGTAATTTCCAGACATCCGCACGTCTCAGGCAGGCGCTGTTGCTATGGCGATCTCTTTTGTCATTGCACAAGGCCTCGCATCCACGGTCTTGGGGGGATTGGAAGACTTGTAAGTAGCATGGGGTGCTGATACTGATGATCAAATTCTGCCAGTTAGGGAAAGCATACAGTTAATTTGGGAAATGTTGTTAAGGATACCAAAAAGAAAGCAATAAGCATTTACATGTCTAAATAATGACGACGAAATATCGAATTGAGAATTCATATATTTGATATTGCAATCAAACGCGCCAAGCATCCCATCGAACTGAGTTGCGCGATGGCAATGCTTAAGGATGCTCTATTCCTCCTGCTGGAGCATCCGCTCGTGGTGTAATGGCGACAGCATCGGGGTTCTATACTAGAAGTTCTCCATTTCTATCCTGCAGCCATGGGAGAATTTGTGTATTTAATAAATAGATTAACACATATATACTTGGAACGTCAAAGTGACGAGTTTCACAATGTTGGGCAGCATATTCTCTGGGATCAGCCGGCCATAAGAGGACAGAAACATAGCCGGTAAATAAAAGTTGTGGTAACTCACTAAGGAAAGCCTTTGACTTGAAAAAAGAAGTTTCCGCAAAAAAAAAAAAGAAACACAGATAATCGCGGTCCACTGATACATTGAGGCTTATTGTTTTCTATGAATAACGCATCACGAGCCTCACTTCTTGCACTTCTGCATAGAATGTGTTGCGACCAATACAGCCCTTCCTAGTCTCGTCGCCTGTGTTCAGCAGGGAGGGTCCTTTTGGCGTGGTTGCGTGTCGTGGCGTGCGTCTATGCACGTTTACGCTGTTTGCGCTCCGATATGTTTCACCGTAATACCGATTCTGGACCTGTACGATTTTTCACGGATGAGGGTTTACAAAAAATACATTGAAACACACAAACTGTACTTGAAGAAACTTGACAGAAATATTGGAAGTCTAGGCCTCGCGTCGAAGCAGTGCTTGGTTTTCACTACGGACACGCACTTACTGTGGCCGATAAAGGATCGCATATACATTGCCTGCTCGTGTAAACCACGCGCATCGTTTTCTGTAGTGCTTCTTTTGCTTTTCTTTCGCCAACTTTTGATGAATTTTGATGAGATGTAGAAAGGTATGTCTGTTTAGTGATACTCTCTAGAATTTTAATAATATATTTTACATGGATTGTTGTGTCAGTATATGTTTATCATATGCGAACATTTTGTTTTGCCTCTGTGAAAGTGCAATTATGGCGTACACATTCTGCCAAGCGTTTTGCGACTTTTAGTCTGTGACCCAACTATTGGTTTATAGAGGTACCGAAATGCTGAAGTAGAAAGTGAATGAACGAAAAAAGTTATTAGCTTAAATGTTAATTAGTAAAATTTGGTATTTAGTAAAATAGCCCTTTTGCTTTCTCGTGCAAGTAATACCCACTTATCAAGAACTAAATTCGCGCCCATGCCATGGGAAAGGTACTTGAGATGGTGATTCGCGAAAGAAGTCAGAGTGCCATTAAAACAAGCAACGGCTAATGTGCTAATGATGGTTGCCGCTGGCGCGGAGTGCTTCTTACGATGTCGTTTTTTGTGCAGTTCTTCGGAAAGTAGTCGCAAACTTTGGTAGTGTTGTACCTGCAAAAAAAAAAATATTTTATAGCGAAATGCCAGACACATATGTACCAATGAATGTACAACAATAAGCAAATGTCAAATTTTCGAAAACATTACAGCATTGAAAAAAGACAAATGCAAGTTAGGGGTAAATATGAGGAAAATGGGTTGCCATCACTTCGGAACTCTTTGAGGTCGAGGATCCATGATTTACTGTGCGTTGATCACATTGCAAAGGGCTGCGGAGCTCACTCTATACGCTTCGTGTCTCTTTGACAAGCGAAGTGCAACTGACGGCGATTCGGAGTGGACCACCCGCTGTTGCACTATATATATATATATATATATATATATATATATATATATATATATATATATATATATATATATATATATATATATATATATATATATATATATATATATATATATATATAAAGAGACAGAATAGAAAAGGGAGGCCACGAACGATATGCAAACATTCAACATTTGAGTAACGTTCCTGCCGAAGGCGCTTGTCCTTGTCGCCTTTCTTGTGTTCTGTGTCCCCTCTTGCGCTGGTGGCATCCTCCTCGGTCAAAACGGTACTAAAGTGTTTTCATAATGTTGGTAGTCGATTTTTTGCAACACACACAGACACACACACACACACACACACACACATATATATATATATATATATATATATATATATATATATATATATATATGTAAGGAACGTGAACTGTGCTACAAGGTAAAGAGAACAAGTATTTCATTGCGACAAACAGTTTCGCTCGCTCCACCGGTCGACACCGTTGAAATTCAATACTTGTGTTGTTTACCTTGTAGCACCGCTGCGGTTCTTTGTGTTTGAGAGTACCCTGATGACTTTCTCTTTCCACACACACACACACACACACACACACACACACACACACACACACACACACACACACACACACACACGCACGCACGCACGCACGCGCACACACACACACACACACACACACATATATATATATATATATATATATATATATATATATATTCGAAAGAATATATTATATATATATATAATATATATAGTGTGAGCAACGTATTCGCATACCATCTTCCTCATCTTTACATATTATCATCAGAGCCGCGACTTCTTTGTCGTCGTAGCACGCAATCTTCGAGAATAAGGAGGTTCCTCAGAAGTGGCCCAGGAAAAAGAAGACGCCGTTCGACACAGCTGCGCTCACATCTGGCTACGCATGTTTGCTTTTTCGGGTGGACCACCTTCTGGGACTGGCCGGAAACGATCACCACCATCTCCAAGAAGTAGTCCGGCGCCTGTGGAGGCCAACTGCAGGTCAGTCGGACCATATTTCGGTGTTTTACGGCCGATTTTCCACCTTCAGAACGGGGCGAGCTGCTAACCCTAACTTCAGTTAGGAGAAATGCGCCGGCGCCGGCGGGCGAGCGCACACTCGTGCATGGTGGCCTTAAGAACTCCGGCTGCGACATCGAACCCGTGACTAATTACAACCTGGCGACTTGAAAATCAGATGGATTTCACTGCATCTCCGGTGGGTGATGCAACACCGCACCACGAATGCAATAAGGCAGCTACGATCAACAACAACATGCAAACCGCTACCGTGGTCGACGAAAAGACAGCAGAAGCCGGATGGGAGCGCGTTCTTTCCCTGAAGGAAAAGAAAAATCTCGCTCAAGAGCGACGCTCCGCGCAAGGAAGCGCACTGCCATCAGGTCTGATTACCAACTCATCCAAACCCGTGGAGCATCGCGGGCGCCCACGACTCAAGCGTCTTCCGCCGCTACCGAAGAGTGACCTGAAGGTGGTCATCAGACCACACCAAGGGGTACCACTCAAGAATGTTACCAGCCAGGCCTAGCAAGAGCCGTCATGGAGGCGTGCCAGAACAGAACCACCGGCAACAATTTTATTCTAAGAATCAAGTCAGGTTCGAACATTGCAGTGATATCCACCCCGAATCGGCATACGGCCAAGGTCACGCAAGCCATTAAATCCTTGAACATCAACGGAAGACAACACTCGGTCAATGCGTACGTTACGGCAGCAGAAGACACGACGCGGGAGTAATCCACGGGATAGAAGCACACACCCCTTCTGACGTGCTGCGATCGAACCTACGTATCTCAACGCAGGGACTGGAGTTGATCGACGCAAGAATGATGGGCGACTCACAAAGTGCTTTGCTCACCTTCTACGGCAACCGAGTGCCCAGGTGTGTTTAGTACTTCGGGAGGGGGGGGGGAGAAACTCTGCACACCCTACCGAGTACAATTCTGCCGTATCTGTGGCACCGTGGGACACCGCACGAACGTATGTCCACAGCCCGACGTACAGGTGTGCCGCTCGTGCGTGGTGCGGGAGCCTGCTGATGGACACACGTGCATCCCCAAATGCACCCTTTGTGGGAGTGATTATCCAACGGGTGACCGCAGATGTCCCAAAAGACTAAAGCCAGTCAGGCAGATATCAAGACCACGGCCGAAGAAACCAACGAAGAGCCAGCTACGGTGGTTCGCCACCGAAGACGAAGACTCCGAGCTGGAGTTCCTTCCGGCAATGGATTGTTGCAGCCGCTCCAGAACCCGCTCGCCGTCGCGGAGCCGATCTTGTTCCGGGTAGCCGGGCCAGAGAAGACGGTCGGCATCCCGACCCAAGGTGCCTCAGCAGCAACAAGCTAAGAATACACCTACAACCATCACACAAAACGCAGAGAACAAGAAAATAGCAGAAGAAAATAAAGTACTTTGAAACAATTTAGCTGAGCTACGAGCCGAGTTTGAAACTTTTAAGCGCATGGCAAACAACAGCACATCACAGCAACCCATAGAAATTGCGGACCACACTACCAAATCACTACCGCAGACATCACTGCAACAAAGTGCCGCCTCCAGCGCTCAATCGGTAACGCTGGAACAGTTAGCACAAAACCTGCAACTAAGGTTCGCAGAGCTACACAAACTCAATCGAATGGTAGAGGATGTGCAAACAAAAGCCGTGCCGTCCCCCGAAAGAGGGTCAGTCAAAGTCTGGGAACTCCTACCAGGACACCGAAAGCTATAGAGCACACTGACAGGGACAGTAATATCCATGGATAATATGGCAAACAACACAAAGACCGGACACATTGAAATCTAGCAATGGAATTGCTGCACGCTACGCACTAAAAAAAATGGCTAATTTCACGCACTACATAGAATCGGCGCCAAGCCCTCCCGACGTAATCTGTATTCAGGAAATAGGGAAACAAAATCAAAAACTCAAAGGATACGAGCTTTATGCTCACCCAGATTACCCTGAAGTAGCCACCTTTGCCAAGAAGGATGTCGCGATTAGCGTAAATTATTTTTTTGGGGAACCTATTCGGCAAGAGATAATCACGATTTGGCTGCGAAAAAGGTGCAAACCTAAACAATTATTGTCAACGTTTATAGTTTTCCCAGAGAAAAACAGGCGGATTTCGAAAACGTGGTGGCCACCGCGGTGCGACTCGCTCAAGGTAGGGACAAATTAGTATTGTTAGGCGACTTTAACGCACAACACTCAAGCTGGGGCTACAGTAGAGACAATCCCAAGGGCATCTTGACAGCAGACGTTGTAGAGTGCTACAGACTTTTCCAGCTAACTCAACCGGATCTCCCAACCCGAATTGGGAACAGCGTGTCCAAGGACACTTCCCCCGACCTCACGTTCACCAACAACGAAAGTGAGACGCGATGGACGAACCTAAGTGAAAACCTAGGAAGCGATCACTATATCTTAAGCATACCGGTTAATGCAGCCAGGTTTCGAAGAGATATTGGCAAGGCAAGGCTATCCGACTGGACGAAATTTCGTGAAAAACAGAAAACAATCGGCAGTATAACAGACGTAGGAGAATGGGTGGAACGGATCAGAGTTATTCACTCTGGGGTCACAAAAACAATTGAAACGGCAATGGAGGCTCCAGCCGTGGATCGTAACCTCTTGCATCTCTGGGAAGCCCGGAGAGGCCTCACAATAAGAGGGAAAAGGCAGAAGCTTAATCGCAAACTCAGGATACGGATAGCTCAGCTAGCGCAAGAAGCTAACGAATACGCACAAAAGTTAAGCGACAGCAATAGGCGTCAGTTCAGCGACTCGCTTCGGGGCACGTTGACTACAAAGAAAACATGGCGCATTCTTCGAAGTATGATTGACCCGGGAGGAACAAAAACAGTCGCGAATCGCACACTCAAGCTGCTTGAAAACGAGTTTGAAGGTCGGGAAGCTGACATGATAGACGAAATTAAACAGATATACGTAGGAACTGTTCCCACCGGGCAATCCACCAAACCCATTTACGAAGATCAGGACCAGCCGGAACTGGACGCCCCCATAACTTTGAAGAGGTTTGTGCAGCGGCACACTCCTTCAGGAAAAACACGACCCCTAGGGTAGATCAGCTCACGAACGCAATGATTTGCAATCTAAGTGACGACACGCTAAAGAGCGTGACCAAATTCTTTAACGACACGGTCTTGACAGAGGACGGCGTCCTTCCAAAAGAATGGAAGGAAGCAAAAATTATTCTCATTCTTAAACCAGGTAAGCCTCGTAACATCAACAACCTTCGACCCATCTCCCTAACGTCGTGCACGGGGAAACTCTTTGAAAAGGTTGTGCAGGTCCGGCTCTCGAACCACATAGAGCTAAACATGTTCCTCTACAACATGTTTGGTTTCCGACCCCACGTGTCTGCGCAGGACGTTCTTCTACTACTAAAGCACGAGGTCCTGCACCCCAACAGAGGGTCGGATGATAAATTTGTACTGGCATTGGACATCAAAAAGGCCTTCGACAGCATCTCTCACCACACTATTCTGGAGGGACTGGAAGCGGTGAACTGCGGAACGCGAATTTATAACTACGTGCGCTCGTTCCTCAGCGACCGCACGGTCACAATTTGATTAGGCTCCACGAAGTCCAACACCTTCAACTGTCCCGACAGAGGTACCCTCAGGGATCTATACTCTCTCCACTTCTATTTATTGTAGGGATGAGAAAGCTAGCCCTGGAGCTAGATAAACACCCGAATCTCGGCTGTGCAATATATGCCGATGACATCACGTTCTGGGCTCACCGGGGGTCCTACGGGGACATGCAAGAAACCCTTCAAAAGGCCATAGACGCAGTCGTGGAATACGCGAGGGTGGCAGACATGGCATGCGCACCCGAAAAATCAGAATTCATTCTGGTGCGTGCGACATACGCAAGAAAGAAAGATTGGGTGCCACTCACTCTGACTCTCGACGGGGCGCCAATTCGTGAAGTGGAGTCACTCAGAATATTGGGGATGTGGATACAGCAGAACGCTGGAACATCCCACACCCTTCAAAAGCTAAAGGCGGTCACAGAAAACGTGGCCAGAATGATACGGAGAGTGGCAAGAAGCAGAGAAGGCCTAACTGAGGGAGAGACCATCAGCTTGGTTCACGCATTCGTAATTAGCCGAATCACATACGCCCTTCCGTATCAGGCCTTGACAAACGAAGAGATTATACAGGCAAACACAATAATAAGAAAAGCCTTCAAAGCCGCCCTTGGTGTTTCCGAATGCGCTAGCACAGAGAGATTCGAGGGATTGTCCCTGCACAATACTTTTGACGATTACGCAGTCGCGATGTTATATGCTTAGAAAGAACGACTTTGTTCTTCAACTCAGGGCAGGGAAGTATTGGCGAGGTTAGGCTTTCCCCTGAGAGCCCAGTATTGCGGAGAGGAAACTGCACAGATAGACCGCAACGTTCGATCGCACATCGCGGTGGCCCCAATTCCCCAAAACATACACCCCAAGTACCATTCCGGACGACGCAGAGCAAGGGTAAAGACTATTCACAAACGTTTTGGCATGGGACCGGGGGTGTATTATACGGATGCCAGTCGAGCCAGCTCAGAAACTTTCACCATAGTCTCGACATGCCACAATAACATAACAACGGCATCCTTCAAAACCGCCTCGGCATGCGTGGCAGAGGCTGCAGCCATCGCCTTCGCCATTCAGGACGCCGAGCGCCAAACCAATTCGGTTGTCATATTATCCGACTCACAAGCGGCTTGCCGCCGGTTTTTACATGGAACGGCACCCAAATCAATAATCAAATTTTTAGGCACTCAACTAGAGGGGCACCACACTATCTTATGGTGTCCGGCACACGAGCGACGGGAAGGAACGCGAGGGCTGACCGCATTGCTCGACGACTAAACGTCCGAGCAACGGCATGGCCTAGCGACGACCTTCCACCGAATTCTCGTGACATCCTCCCACAGCAAACGCAGGAGCGGAGACGTTTTGGACATCCTCATTCCAATTTAAACAGCCAACAGGACAGGGATTGGCGTCCTATTCAGACGAATACGTATCCCAACCTGCACCACCTACACAGAAAACACCCCACGAGGTTCACTGAGGAGTGCCCGTGGTGCATAGACACACCCACACTAAAACACATCACATGGGAGTGCCCCAGGGGGCTTCCGCACATAGACAGCCCCATATTACACCAACATCCACTAATGAAGAATAGGCAGTGGGAGGCATGGCTTGCGGACGAGGGTCGGGAGAGCCAGTTGGCTCTTCTGGACCAAGCCCAGCGAGCCGCTCGTGCCAGTGGAGCCCTGGAATAGGGGCTCCAACCATCATGCCTTATTTTATTATATTTATATTCATTAAAGATTTTACTCTTTCCCTCTCCTCAGAAGTCGTGGAAGCTGCTCTTTGTTCCACAAGTCCTCTCACCGTTTCCCCCAGGAGCTCCGCTCGGGTCGTCACATCAACCCGCCCTATGCTG
The DNA here is from genome assembly GCF_023375885.2 of Dermacentor andersoni. NCBI lineage: Eukaryota > Metazoa > Arthropoda > Arachnida > Ixodida > Ixodidae > Dermacentor > Dermacentor andersoni. The sequence goes on along the minus strand of NC_092814.1, from coordinate 390,916,308 downwards.
CAATGTCCAGTCAAGGTCCACACTGTACAACTGACGCCGCAATCTATGTCCAGTCTTCCTCTGTCTGGACAATCAACAGCCGTTAACCTGACCCCCAAGTATTCATTGGCTTACGCGGTGAAGAAGTCGAAGACTGGCTTGATTACTACGATCCAGTCAGCAGCTACAATAGGTGGGACAATTCTGAAACTTATTTTCGGTTGGGATTTCTTGTCGCCCGCCTCCGCGTTTATCAGCTGTCACCAGCGCCTCCTTTCCCTGACTGACACCAGTCAGTGATGCCATTCTACAGATGATGCGCGTAGCCGTTTTGTAACAGCTGCAGATTATCTGCTTTGGCCGCCTGGAGAACAAGTCATCGCCGTTCGTTCCGCCGATATTGTACACGTCCACGTGTTCAGACACCCTATGGTCGCATTTCATCTAGAATAATTGTGGTCGCTCCCAGCCTTCTTCGTTTAACTAATGGGTGCGCTGTGGTTACTGCATTGAATACTACTCCCGACACGAAATTGTAGCCCTGTGGATAAGCTTTCACATGCGCTTTTGATACTCAACCCGTTGTCCTCGTTCCGTTGAATGTTGCACTGGCGGAGTCAACTTTGCCTCCTCTCGACTCTTCTTGCTCTCTTGTAACAATTTCCATCAATCCAGACTTTTCACCTACTCAGACTGGAGATCTACTCGAATTGGTAAAAAAAAAAACACGGTGCCTTGTTCGACGTCCATGCACCCGCCATCAGTAAAACGCCTGTCACCACTTATCACATTCAGACCGATGGCTCCCGCACAGTTCACCACCGTCCATATAGAGTGTCTCTTACCAAACGCAAAGTTATAAAGAAGTGTATGTGACATGCTTGACCGGCATATAATGAACCCTTCCTCAAGTCCCTGGGCTTCCCCAGTGGTTCGAAGCGACAAACTCCTTCGTCTACTAACCCCAGCACCTTAGGGTGACATCGGGCGCCTTGGATGCCTGCGAGCCGTACCGGAGCTCCGGTGTCACCTCTTACGGATAATAAAAGTTTTCACACATACACACATAAAATTCCTCGGGTTGCCGCTTCAAAACGTCCGTAGCTCACTCTTTCACGTCATCGTCCACACGAATCAGGTTGGTTCCCTTGTGCTCTTTTAATTTCCCCAAATTTGGCAGTCCCGAGGCGGCAGGAGGTCTGGGCTGTATGCAGGATGTTCCAGCGTTTTCCATTTGAACTTTGCCAATTATGTGTTAACCACATCAGGGACGAGAGGACGGGCATTGTCGTGGAGCAAGACAACCCCATCGTCAATTTTCCACGTTGTTTGATCTAGATTGCGACACGCAGCCTATCCGGCGTTTCACAATACCGGAAACGATTGATAGTTTCTCCAGGATTAGCAAATTTGACTAGTAATGGCCCCTGGCGATAAAAAAAATTAAGGCTTTTAAAGCGGAAATGACGGCCTTTGTTTTCTTTGAGGGTGGTGAATTCGAATGTTTCCAGCGTAAGCTTGGCCATCCTGCTTCAGGCTCGTAGTAGTGGCACCATGATTCGTCCCCGGTCACAATTGCAGATAAGAAGTCGTCACCCTCATTGTGATACCGTATCAGATGAGTCAATGCAGCGCCCAACCTCTCTGTCTTGTGGCGGTGTTTCAAAATGTTGGGCATCCATTGCGCACTCAAGAGCCGATAACCGAGGTGTTCATGAATTATGGTGTGAACCGAAGCATCACTGATGTTCACACGCTCTGTCAGGTCATCGGTACTTATCCCCCATTCTTGTCTAATCAGCTCATCAACCTTTGCAACTGTGTTGGAGGTCACTGCACGGTGGCTTAGGTCCACTCTTCGATCGTCTTTTCAACTTTCACGTGTTTTTTTTCAACTGTTTGCTGCAACGCTTCAGAGCGGCCAATGAAATGCAAAGTTCAACGTAAAAGGCAGTAATACGGCTAGTAATTTCTTTTTTGGGAAACACTTGAAGCTGTCAAAAACCTCAGGACACCACGCTGTCCAACTTTTTGAGCGTGCGTTATCTCACGTACCCATGTTCAACCCAGTCTATGAGAGCATTAAAAAGCATTTGTCCCCACACCTGCGTGTCAGTTTTGTGAATGAGAGATCACCATCACCATCAGCCTGGTTACGCCCACTGCAGGGCAAAGGCCTCTCCCATACTTCTCCAACTGCCCCGGTCATGTACTAATTGTGGCCATGTTGACCCTCCAAACTTCTTAATCTCATCTGCCCACCTAACTTTCTGTCGCTCTCTGCTACGCTTCCCTTCCCTCGGAATCCAGTCCGTAACCCTTAATGACCATCGGTTATCTTCCCTCCTCATTACATGTCCTGCCCATGCCCATTTCTTTTTCTTGATTTCAACTAAGATGTCATTAAAGCGCGTTTGTTCCCTCACCCAACCTGCTCTTTTCTTATCCCTTAACGTTACACCTATCATTCTTCTTTCCATAGCTCTTTGCGTCGTCCTCAATTTATGTAGAACCCTTTTCGTAAGCCTCCAGGTTTCTCCAGGTAAGCCTCCAGGTGAATGAGAGATACCTGTGTGCTACGCGCGTGCCTCGCAGGTAATGAACCGAAGCATTATTGCGCCAGGTAGGTTGGCTCACTTTCATTTGGCTCGCCCTCGTACCTTATAAATGGGAATATATAATGGAATATACAAATGTCAAGATACAGCTTGATAAAGGGCAAAAGTGTGTCGAACAAGGCCAGTAAACACGTTGCGAAATCATAGATTCACAGATGACAGAATCCTAAGGTCCGCCCCTGTTCGCTCCACTCTCCCTGATAACCGCGAGCGACAGAAGGCGGTGCGCTTCCTCCTCACTTTTCTCCCTTACGCACACAACACTGAGCCACCATCGTCGGCTGACCCATGCCACCCCCCACCCTACGCTTTCACTCGCACATGCAGCATGCGGCGCGCGGTCACGATGTTACCGCCCTTGGACTATATACGAAACATGCGGGCGACTTCGACGGCTGGAATGCGCATGGAGTGTCCGTATAATTGTTGTCGCAATGGTGTAATAAAAGGATCCGGCAACTGAAGCGTCGCGGCGCCCATTACTTTTCGCAAAAGGAGAGTACCAAAATCGAACTTTTACCATGCGACTATTCACTACGCCACAGCAACGTCTTCTCTCTTTCTTTTGTGGGGCGGGGGCACCGAAACGAAAAAAAAAACCGCGAAGGAAAGCATATTGACCCCGATCGAATGCGTACTTTGGGCACCTACCAGTGGAATATGGAGGAAAACGTGAGATGCTTGTTCCACAGAGAACCATACGCATACTGCTCGGTATCGTACGCCTGCGAGACAAAACTTTCCGGAGAGGTGGCGCTCAAGCGTTTGCGTTACAATCCGTTGAGTACCCACAGCGATAGCGACGAGCGACCATCGTTTTTTTTTACTCGTCTGCTAGCGAGAAAGAATCCAAAAGTCTGCCAGGCGAAAATCCACTCGGTAAAATAAAAACGAATGTGCACCGAAGTGTGGCACGCGGTTTCGGGGCAACACGAGAAAAACGCATGCGCTCTGGCTGGCTTTGGCAGCCCGCGGGTAGCAAGAACAAGAAAATTGAAGGGGCTCAATGTGTCCTCGCGAATAAAGGTCAAAGTAGTAAAATAAATAGGAACGTAGTTACATTTGCTGGCTTTAGAGCCTTCACATGGATGCTTTGGCGCAGGTAAAAAAAATGTTGATATTCTTGTCTGTGACATGACGGCACAAATGAACCACCACCACAACGCTTCGTCTTATCCGACCTTGATGCGTGCTTTGTCAACTTTCCTTGTCTCGTTGCGTGGTCCAATGTACGACTTTAGAAAAGTAAATGCACCTTTGGCGTCAAAAATTTATAACAATATTAAACCCACAACGTTGCGGAATTGAAAATTTAAAGCATGACTTTGGAAATGTCAATGTACGTTTCGCATCAAAAGTTTATAAGACCATTATATCCATAAATTCTTGGAATTGAAATCTATGCGCTCTGTAGATTCCGCGGCCTCCGCGAGATGCTGCGACGATTCCGCTCGCCATCAAAACGCCCTTGAAACTTTGTGCTTTCATGGGGCTCCTTGCTTTTTGTGACTCCTCGTGCATGGGCGTTGCCACGAAATTCAGCCAGAGTTCGCAATGACGCGCCGAAATGTAGTTTTGAGTATAACATGGACATTCCGGACAAGCTCGGGAATAATTTCCGGCGATGGGGGCGGTTTTGGTTGGAGGTGTATGACAGCACAAAACAATTTCGGGGCGAGGATGATGGCCAAGAAGCCCGCCCCCCTCCCCCTGGCTAGGCCACTGCTGTTTTGCGTTCATGTACCAGAAGCCCCCAGAAAGCCGTGACCCAAGACCGGGTGCGGAAGAAAACACCAACGTTGTCAAGAAACAGTGCGGTAGCTTCAGGCTGCAAGGACGGCTCCCGACTTTTTCCTGAGACGAGCAGGAAGACCCTCGCCTTGTCAACCCCAATTGCAGCACCAGCATTCCCCATCGTGCTTCAACAGCCAAGGAAGCCACCGACCTTCCGTGGGTCATCATTTGAAGACCCGGAAAACGACTGGACCTCCGACGACAAGCTCCGACATGTGTACATCACCTCAGAAGACGCCGCTAGGACGTGGTTTGAGAACCGGGAATCAACCCTGACTACGTGGGAGCTGTTCCGCAACGGGTTCCTGCAGACGTTGACGAGCGTCTTCAGCAAACAGCGAGCCCAAGCTGTACTAGAAACCCGAGTGCAGCTGCCCAATGAGACCATCGCGATCTTCACGATGAAGATGAGCCTTCTATTTCGCCACGCCAACCCGGAAATGTGTAAGGAAGTCCGCCTACTCATGCGTGCTTTGAAGGAAGAATTTTTTTTTCACCCGCCGTGGTTGCTCAGTGGCTATGGTGTTGGGCTGCTGAGCACGAGGTCGCGGGATCGCATCCCGGCCACGGCGGCCGCATTTCGATGGGGGCAAAATGCGAAAACAGCCGTGTGCTTAGATTTAGGTGCACGTTAAAGAACCCCAGGTGGTCGAAATTTCCAGAGTCCTCCACTACGGCGTGCCTCATAATCAGAAAGTGGTTTTGGCAAGTAAAACCCCATAATTTAAGGAAGAACTTTTAGCCGGAATGATACGCAACCCGCCCAAGACAGTTTCTGAAATTTCTTCCAAGGCCAGAACCAGCGAGAAAACACTCGAAATTAGGAACAGGCAGTTCCACCGACGCACACTCCCAACGAACTACGCCAAAGTTTGACCAATGGGCACCGACTACCTACGCGAGACCATCAGAGCAGTTGTGCGAGAGGAGCTCCAGAGGATGTTCCAAAGATCGCAGCTACAGGGTTGCCTCGATCGCTGACATCCTACGAGAAAAAACCTAGCGGTACTTGGAACTTCCCGAAGGGCAGCCGGAAACGTGAAAGGGCTAGCCTGAAGCGATGACCTACGCCGCTGTCGCCCGCCGTCAAAGTCATCCTCCGCGCCCGCGACAGGGCGCCGTAATGACGCAGTTCCGTCGTCCGCTGCCGCCATCGCCTTCAGCTCACCCACCCGTCGTCCAGCGCAACTACCCAAGGAAGACAGACGTCTGGCGCGCTCCTGACCGCCCCCGCTCTGCTACCACTGCGGAGAAGCGGGCCACGTCTTCCACCGGTACCCATAACGCGAAAAGCGACTGCGTGGATTCGCCGTGAACGCGCCGTGCCCACAACTTGGTGAGCAGCCACGTGATATCGCCGAATACGTGGCCGCCATTCAGTGGAGCCCTCGACGACCATCGCGTTCGCCGTCACCAAGCCACTACCTGTCGCCGCCGCGCCGTCCATACACTGGCTCAGCCCGGGGCCAGTTCATCAGCCGATATCCGGAAAACAAAAAGCAGCAACCGATGCAGGTCGGGTTGCTGTTTGTCGAACTGACGAAGATCCTCCGCCACCGACGAACACGCTGAATACACTATCTCGACGGCACAACGACACGGCGCCATCCCGACGAAGCCTGGAAGCAAAGAATACATCGGCCAAAGAACTGACGACGCGACGTACCAGCCACACGTCAACGCGGTGCAGCCGTGATCCGACGCCAAGACCTAACTACAACGCAAGACAAACAACCACTGACCTCGACGGGCTTATTGACGGCACAGAAGCCGACTACTCAGTCATCAGTGGATTGTTCGCTGTCAAGCTGAAGAAATTCGAGACTGCATGGGACGGCCCTCAAATTCAAAAAGCTGGAGGGCACCTTTTAAAGCCGACTGGAATCTCCACAGCAAGAATTAGCGTTCATGACGGGACTTACCCAGCCACTTTCGTTATCCTCGAACAGTGTCCACGAGACGCCATTCTCGGCATGGACTTACTGAAGCGACACGGCGTAATCACCGACTTGATGTCGAAGTTGATAACGTTATCTGAAAATCAAGGGATATCGCCGAAGAACCTTCATAGTCACCACGCCTTGAGAGTGCTTGAAGATCCAGTGAGCATCCCGCCTCGCTCCAGCATTGTCATTTTTATTTCCATCGGTACCGAAAAACCCGCTCGACCGTAAAATTTGCGCTGCAAAAGGGATCGCTTGATTGCACGGAGGGAAAGCAAAAGTGACGCTGAGAAACTTCAGCTAGGAGTTCAAGCGGATCAACAAGGGCACGACGATCGCATACATCGAGGAAATTGTGGAAACCAGCAATACGCTTGTCCTCTCAGATTCTGCCGCCTCTACCCTGAGGACCATAGTTCTCGAATTAGACTTCGACATACATCCATGTCTACCACTGAGTAAACAATAACAGCTTAGAAGTCTTCTCCCACGGTACTAAGACTGCTTTTTGTCGTCATCGAGAGTTCAACAAACACTATTTACAAAGCATCGCACAATAACCGAAGAGTGCGTTTGACCACTCCGCCAGAGTCTTCACCGAGTTTCGACGCGAGAACGAATGAGTTATTAGGCAACAAGTCGACGAAATGTTGCGCAACGACATCATGACAACGGTGGTTAGGGCTAGTGGACAACGTACTAATTCTGTTCATTTGCGCCATTCAGGATGGTGATAACTAGCTAGTTTGGAGCACGATCAGCTATCTGCTGGTTGCCAACTCCGATCAGATCAGTTCCCCGCTGAGCGCAACAGTCCAATCACTACAGGTGCCCGGCTGATCCAGGTGGCCCTCGTTGGATTACCCTCGTAATCGCCAGAAATTAATTTCTCAACAGGTGGGCCTGTCGACGCTTTGGTCCTACAGAAGGATTCTTTCAGTCCAGACTCATCATTTGGCAGCAGCGGATGCGGCTAGAGGACAACGTACTGATTCTGTTGTTTTGCACCATTCAGGTTGCTACTTTATATATTGTTCTGTCTTGTAATACTTGCCGCTCACACTGATGCCATTAGTTTTAGTTGTTCTAGTGTTCTAGAAATCGACCTACTTCGTGCTGATCTCACGCAAATCAGGGGGAGCTTATAAATGCATAGCCACCTCTACGAGTCTACTAAGAGTAGAAATGAAGAACTGGCCAAAGAAAAACGCCCAAATCCGAGAATAGACAACTAGAACGGCTAGCTGCCCTGGAGCAATAGTCGCGCTTGAAGAAGGTCGAGATATAAGGTATTCCTAACACCGAAGGAGAAAATTGTCTCGCCGTGGCGCAGGCAATCTGTGCAAAGGTTGGATGTCCCGTTGAGGCTAAGGACATCGATGTTCGTTGCATCCCAGCAAACAATGGATCAAACCTTGTCCCGCAATTTCGCTCCCGAGGAAAGAAAGTCGACTTTGCTTCCAAGGCACGTAAAGCACACATCACGACTGCAGCCATTGGCTTTCATAAATGGACAGACAGACCTATATTTGTCAATGATAATTTAACACCAGAGAAAAAGAGGCTGTTTGCTCAGGCTTCGGAACGAAAAAATGCTAAGAATTGGAAGTATCTGTGGACAGAGAACTGCATAATAAAGGCCACGAGAAGTGATGACAGCCACGTGTACAATATATGTGATACGGGCAACCAGCCTATTTTTCAATAGCTTGTTGGCGCTAGCAATGTCTTGATACTTAACCATGGATTTATCTGTTCTTTCCTATGAGCAGACCAAAACAATTCTTAAGGGTAACATACCGGCTTTATCGGTGATTAATTTGAACGTACGTAGCCTAAGAAAGCTTCATGACGACCTCATACACTTCCTATCTGTGATCGATCACACGTTTTCTGTCATATGCCTCTCCGAAATATGGTAAACAAAGATTGATGGAAGTTTATGCGGCTTACCTAATCTTACTTCCTTATACTGTAGCCATGACCCGACCCGCGGCGGCGGTTCTGCCATCTTTATCGATTCATTGCTATCATATAGTCGCCGTCACGACCTTTTCTTCAATAACTTGAACTGCAAATCGGTGTGGCTAGAGTGTGATCAGAATGTTTTTTTCGTTGAACGCAAGAAGGAGGATCATTGCGTCCATCTACCACTCGCCCTGATCATCACTTATTTTAGCTCATAACTTGAATCTGTATTAAACCTACTTGTTCTTGAAAATAAAAACATCACATCATGTGCGGCGACATTAACATCAATATACTTGACCCTAATATTTTTATTTATTATTATTATTCATACATACTGCAGACCACATAACGTGGTCCAAGTAGGACGGGCATTTTTTAACAAATCACATTGAGCATAAGGGTGAACATACATTGTATTTTACATCCAGAGACAAATAAATAGCAAGAATGAACACAATGGGTAAATGTACACAATGCTACACGATGGCCAGACGATGACGCTCTGGTATAGAATTCCATTAAGACATTGTGTGCGGGAAAAAGGACAATTTATAAGCATCTGCTTTCGCGAAATATGGGGTTAAAGATCTTGGTTCTTGATGTCGTGTATTTATTGTTGATAGGGGGGATAAATATAATGAAGGGTCAATAGCGAATTTCTGGTTAAGGAGAGAATGCAGAAAGCCCAAGCGAAATTTCCTTCTTCTGTAGTTAAGTGGGGGTATGTTGTTGGCTGTCATTTATTCCGACGGAGAGCCCACACGACGAAATTTAGGAAACATAAATCGAACGGCCTTTCTTTGAATTCTTTCGAGTTTATCAATGTTAAGTTTCGTGTAAGGGTCCTATACTCTGCGGACATATTGTAGCTTTGATCTGATCTATGATTGATAGTACAGTAGTTTTACATGTGGTGGTGAATTACAACGCTTGTGTCTTAACAAACACAACTTTCTGAATGCAGAAGAACAAATGTTGTCAACGTGTGAATTCCAGGAGAGGTTAGCCGTGAAAGTTACACCTAAGTATTTGTAGCTATCGACAACTCTAGATGATTAACTCTAGATGAACCTAGGGAGTAAGCATACTGAAAAGGGGATCTTTTTAGGTATAGAAATGGAAGCTGTTTTTTGTGCATTTACGACCATGCCTCACTTATTGCGCCATTGGTATATGTAATCTAGATGTTTGTTTAGTTCTTGTTGATCATGTATGCTGCAAACTTCACGGAATAATATACAGTCATCTGTGAACAATGAAATTTGAGCAGTTGGATGAATTATATCTATGATATCATTTATATAGCACAAAAATAGCAAAGACCCGAGTACACTGCCTTGGGGCGCACCCGACGTGACTGGTAGAAGGTGGGAAATTCAATCCTCGACATTGACAAACTGCACCTGATTTCTCAAATATTCAGCCACCCAAGTGTCCTACACCTTCGGAAGATCAATTTTGTTTAGTTTATAGATTAGTTTGTCATGAGGAACTTTATCAAAGGCCTTACAGAAATCTAAAAAAAATTGTGTCTATCTGAATATTATTATCAAGACCTTTGGCAAACTCATGCGTAACAGTGACGAGTCGCATCACGGTCGAATACTTCTTTCTAAAACCGTGCTGAAAACTTGTTAATGCAGAGTGTTCCTCACGGAATTCTGTAATCTGAGTGGCTATAATATGTTATATAATTATACAACATGAGGAGGTTAAAGATATCGGTCTGTAATTAGATAGTAATAATCTGTCGCCTTTCTTCAAGATAGGGATTACTCTGGCCGTCTTCCAATCACGCGGCAAGGTTGCTGTTGACAATCAACTATTAAAAATAATAAAAAGGAACTTGACAACGCATTTGGCATATCCTCAAAGAAACACACTGGAAAGATCGTCCGGACCGCAACATTTTTTTGTGCTTAAGGTTAAAAAGCATAGAAACCAAACCAGGATATCAAACGAAATTGACTTCGCATGGTTGAAATGACACTGCTGTAGTCATTGGTGCTCGGAATATGTTCGCGTTTATCAAAGCTTTGGCTTCTCCTCATTGATAACGGCTCCTGCTAGGAGCGATCAATCAAGGCATCAACACAATTATTGACCATATTTTAATTGACAATAACACGTAGCACTTACCACTGATCAGTCGCATGACAAGGCCGAGGCACACACCAAATGATGTGGACTAAACAATCAAGGTCGTTCAAGCAACCGTTCATCTTTGTCAGTAAATGTAAACATTGGTTTCACGAACATCAGAAGTGTAATTCCGAAACGTGAGCAGCTACACGGTTTTATCACAGACATCGACGCAGACTTAATTCTTCTCACCGAGACATGGCTGACTGACAACATCAAAGATTGTGAAGTTTTCGCCCTGAACCAGAATTTCAGGCTATACCGTCATGACCGAAACGATAGGAGAGGAGGCGGCGTTCTTATAGCAATGAACAACAACCTAACAGCCTCACTCATCTGCCATGATTCCAATTTAGAACTAACATGGGTTTGTGTACATAATTCCTCGGTTAAATTAGTATACGGCATTTGCTACAGACCACCTGACAGTCATCCGCATTTTTGTGACCACCTTCGCAGTTCCCTTACAAACATAACAGGTAAATTCCCCGATGTGCCTATTTTTCTTTTCGGTGATTTCAACTACCCTCACATCAATTCAGCCTTCCTTTCAGAAACTAATCAATCGCCATTGAATGAATCCAAACAATTCCTGAACTTGGCTTTAGACTTCAATCTCCATCAAACAATAACCAGGCCCACTAGAGGCGATAACATAATTGATCTTTTACTCACCAGCAGCCCTTATGACATATCAAGTGTGACAATACCGCCGGGAATTAGCGACCACAACCTTCTTCATGTATACTTCTCTATACCACTAAAAAGATCACCTACGAAGAAATTAATCACAGACTATAATAGAGGAAACTTTGAACTAATCAATCACGAACTCACTCGCTTTTATGAACAATTTGAAAAGTCCTACGCAGCCCGTTCTGTGAATGCCAACTGGGAACTCTGTAAAAGCACGTTGCTGAGCCTAAAAAACTAATATATCCCTACAATCATCATAAAGTCCGACTCAAATAACCCATGGTTTAACAAACACTTAAAATCGCTGCTTAACCAGAAAAAACGCCTCTACAGAGCCGCCAAAAGTAAAAATAGTGCAGAAGCATGGGAACGATACCGCCTCTATGAGGCTGAATATATTAAAACATTAAACGAGGCCAAGGACAAATTCTCTGTAAACCTGATTACAATGCTTCAGTCAAACCTAAACAAATTCTGGCGTGTCATCTCCACGAAACAACAAACTAGCCAAATAAATCTCGTTGATTCAGATGACGAATTAATAAGCCCAAATATATCCGCAGCAGTCCTAAATGAATTCTTCACGTCGGTATTTCACGTCCCTAATCCCTGCACTCTGGAACCTTTGCCTAGCTTTAAGGCAAAACAATGCATAAAGTACAAATAAACCCGGATGGCATATCTAATCTAAATCGGCCTCTTAAAATATCATCCTCGGCTGGCAGCGACGACATAAACCCCTAATTACGTAAAAGTATTATAACTCTCTCTACTAACTTTTGTACCTTATATTTAATCAATCTTTAAAGACAGGAAACGTGCCCGACTACTGGAAAAAAGCTAAGGTAGTTCCCATGTTTGAAGCAGGAAGGCGCGATAACCGTACTAATTACCGTCCGATCTCCCTAACCAGTGTCCCATCTAAGCTGCTTGAGCACATTATATCATCTAATCGAATGGACTACCTAGAATCAATCAGTGTTTTTACCGTTTACAACATGGTTTTCGTAAATCTCTGTCTTGCGAAACTCAACTAGCCGAACTTACGTACGACCTACTACTACACATGGACGATCACCTTCAAATTGATGCAATATTCCTAGATTTTTCTAAGGCCTTTGAATGCGCGTCTCACAACCATCTCCTTGCGAAATTGTCCTCCCTTGGTATGCACCCAGAGATTATCAAATGGACAGAAAGTTTTTTAAGAGGACGTGTTCAGTTTAGCTATGCTAACAATTCTCAGTCAACCCTTACCAGTGTAACTTCCGGTATTCCCCAAGGCGCAGGTTGATCTCCTCTATTGTTTTCAATTTACACAAATGACCTTCCCACTAACATATCAATGAAGCTGCGGTGTTTTGCAGACGATTACGTTCCTTATAACCCCCTTCATACATCTAACGACACAATCGCCCTACAACACGACATTGACACTATCGCTTCTTGGTGCGAAAAATGGCATATGCCTCTAAACCTTATTTAATGCAAAGTAATATCCTTCACGGGCAAACACACCACCATACACCACACTTCTCGTTTTAACTCTGTTTCTATTGACCACACGTGTACTTACAGATATCTAGAAGTCCATATGACACCATCACTTTTAGGGGTAAAACATATTCAAACAATTCGCTGTGAAGCTTCACGCACACTTGAGTATTTGCGATGTAACAAAATCCGCATCTTCCGAAATAAAAAAAAAACTAGCATAATTAACGCATGTGCGACCTAAACTTGAGTACGCATCATCCATCTGGCATCCCTCGCAAGCTTATCTCGCCGATGACTTAGAAGCCGTACAAAACCGCGCTGCTCGCTTCATTACGTCCCAATAGTTAAGACATGTCAGCGTAACTCCCTTAAAACAAGCTTTGTCCCTTCCTTTGCTTGCTTCACGACGCGTAACTTCTCGTCTTTGCCTTCTTCAGACTTTCTGTTACTTCACCCAATCAGGACACGCCCTCTTAAAGCGTCCGTTCAGAACATCATTCCGTTTATCTCATACTCGCTCCTTCGCGGCGATGAAGGGCCGGACGACGGCGATGAGCAGCTCATTCTTCCCACAAGCCATAACACTTGGGAACGCACTCCCAGATAATATTGTCTCGTGCAGCGACCGCAAAACAGTTCGTGAACAACTAAACGGTTTTGATAATGCCAACAACCACCTAAATACCACACTTGTCTTATTGTTTATTTGTCGCCTCGCTGGTACTGTAGATATGTTCTTCTTCTTCTTTTTTTTGCACAATGTTCTTTTTTTGTACCTATTACAATCAATGATTATGTTACTTTTTTATGAAGCTGTGCAACTTTGATGTACGCCTCCCCCCCCCCCTTTTGTAATGCCTTCGGGCCCTTAAGGTTGAATAAATGCTCTTGTCCACATTGATGACGGATATAACGGCGGCTGTAATAGACTATCAGATCAGTGACCATTATCCTGTTTTCCTCAGGTTAGGATCTGTTCCTTCGTCCCGTCCCTCAAACGAAAAGAATATACTAAATCGGTTTTCAACACAAAATGTTTCTTTCCTTAGTTAACAAATTAGCTTGGATTAATGTCACAGAAGCTGAATATCCTTACCAAGCTTACAACTTATTTTCTAGTCTGATAACAAATTTCACAAAACAGAGTACATAGTTCATCCCAGTGACAGGTTTCTTTAGTGCGCGAAGAAATACGTGGATCACAAATGGAATGTTGCGGTCAATTTCTAAAAAAGATAGAATGAACAAAAACAAAAATCTCAACCAGTCAACACAGTTTTACTAATTGGCTTTATGAAATATTCCAATACACTTGGGGAATTTTTGAAACGTGGAAAATGTGACTACTTCCAAATGCGCATGTTGGTCAATGGAAGTAACACTAAACGAAACTGGGAGCACATTAAAGAGTTTCTGAGCCAAAACACTTCCCACGTGCGATAAACTAAAATACCAACTGCATCGAACACATACTGAACCAGATGATATTCCTAACGCTTTTAATGATCATTTTACGTACACCAAAAGCACTCAATGCCCTCTATCATTTGTCCATTTGTAACGCTGCCCCAATTCCTTTTATTAAAGCCAGTTTCTAGCGCAGAAGTTCATTCTGTCATCAATTAAGAGAACTGGGGACGGTTTAGATTCCATTCACCCTTCAAGAATAAAATTAATCAACGATATAGTTTCGCCTGTTCTTGCTAACATCCTCAATAAAATGTTCAGGAACGGTACGTTTCCAACCTCCATAAAGAACGGAAAGATATTTATTTATTCATTTATTTATTTATTTATATATTTATGTATTTATTATGCACCAAATGTCCCGTTAAGTGGTATTACATGAGGGGTGGGCTGTTACATCAGTAGATAAGGTGACCGATGAATTCCTTGAATTTTCAAGGGTCGGAGTGGCGCATGGTGTCGGTGGACAGGTTCTTCTAGTCTTTGGCTGTTTGTACAAAAAATGAGTGCAGAAGGGCCGAAGTACGTCCTGCTGGTAGATAAATTGCCTTTCCATGGCTTGTGCGGCCCAAATTCCGGTGGCCGGGAGTGATAGCAGATGGAAAAGGCGATGCGTGATAGAATTTATAAAAAAGACAAAGGCGGGAAACTTTGCGTCGCGAGGCTAAGGTTTTAATATTGGCGCGGGATTTAAGGGCAGATACGCTGGTGTAATATTGTTCAGCGCTATTCCCGCGCACTCAAGCACGCATTCTACCGAGCATGGAAGAATGCGCCAAAAAGACGGTGAAGACGACGATCAGAGCAGCGTTAGTGCTGTTTTTCTGCCATCTAGCCTGCAGTCTCTCTCTCAATATATTTTTAAATACAATTTCCTGTCCCTTTTGGCTACTCCTATCCCCGTGGAATTTTGGTTGGAGGTGCTGGATACCCACACGGCACAATGGAGCTCTGCAGCAGCCGAAGCATGGCTTTTTGCACGATGGCGGAAGAGGGCTCGCCCCCACCGAGGCGACTGCAACGACAATGGTCGTCTTGGCTCAGCTAAAAGACCCAGGCACATTCTGCGGGACTGACAATGTTGACATCGAGGACTGGCTACCCCTGTACGAGCGTGCAAGTAAAGATAATCACTGGGATGAGAGGATCATGTTGGCAAACATATTATTTTACCTCAAAGGAAGAGCGAACAGCGTTTCAGAACAACGAAGAGGAAATTCGGAGCTGGGATGCATGCAAGGAAAAGATGCATTGCTTATTCCGCAAGTCTGCAGGTAGAAAGGCAGCAGCAAAGAAGGAGCTGGCATCTCGTGTGCAGACAGCGAGAGAGTCATACCTGACTTATATACAGGACGTGCTTGCCCTTTGCCACCAAGCCGACGACGGCATGACGGAGTCTGAGAAAGTGGGCCACGTGTTAAAGGGCCTAGCAGATGATGCCTTCAATCTGCTAATCTGCACAGAGTGCGACGCCGTCGATGCCATCGTCCAGGAGTGCAAGCGCTTTGAGGCCGCCAAAAGTCGACGCATTGCCCATCACTTTGCTCGACTTCCGAACATGGCACCAACGTGGTCGTGCGAAGACGTACCTGAGCCGTCGGCGCCGCTGACTGTAGAACACGGGAAGATCATACGATGTGAACTTGCCGCTGGGTCTCCTGCTTCTACGTGCGGCCGTACCTGTGAACATAGCTCCCAGATGGTGCCACTAGCCCTAACTGTCGTTCATCAGGAGCTCCGCAATGCTGGCCTGGACTCTGTGTGCGTCGCAGCTCCTTACCAGGCGATCGACCGCCGTCCTTCACTTTCGCACGCCCAAGGTCAAAGGCCGCCGTTCCACACTCGCAATCAAGCCGAGTGGAGGACTGCTGATGACCATCCCATTTGCTTCAACTGCCGTCGTATTGCACACGTGGCCCGCCATTGTATGAGCCAGTGGTATTGGTATAAGGCGCCCTATGAATAAAACCGCCGCCCCGACATGGATCACGGCCGATTTCAGCCCTACCGCGAGCCTCCTCAAAATACCGGCGACGACACTCCCTCCATGCCGTATCGTCGTTCCCCATTCACCCGTGGTCACCAGCCTCATCACCGCCAATAACTCGCTCGTCCCAATTCCGCCGCCCTACGTCGTTGATTGAACGGGAAAACTGGACGATGCGGCACCCATAGGTGATGCTGCATCGAAGACTCGCCTGCCGAATCCTCTGACCACACTGCAGATCAGAAGGAACCTGATAGACGTTATACTGGATGACGCAAATGCTGCTGTATTGGATACTGGGGCTCAGATATCCGTGATGAGTTCGGAGCTTTGTCGCCGCCTTAAGAAGGTCTTAACACCACCCACAGTACCGTTCATTCGTATCACTGATGGCGGAACGTTTCCCGTGCTAGGGATGTACTTCACTCGAATAAGTGTTGCTGACCGATCCACTAGCGTACTACTTGCCGTGCTCGAGAAATGCTCCCATGAACTCATCCTCCATATAGATATTCTGTCTGCCCATTCTGCCCTTATTGACTGTGAAACCGGCTTGCGTCAGCTAGACATACCGTGCCACCCACGCCAACCACGCTTGTGCTCAGTAGCCTACGTTCGTCTACGTCCTCAAGCCGTTATATATGTGAGCTTGCAGTCTTTTTCTCCCATTCCCAATGGAATTTACATCTTTACCCTGATCGTTGACGTCTTATTTGGCAAAAACGTTGTTCTTCCTCACACCACTATTAGAGTTAGGGATAATTGAACGTCTCTACCGATATTGTACTTTGGCTGGTGCACGCAACTTATCCCAGGCGGCATGACTATAGCCCACATCTCTTCTATCGATGACTATGCCGTTTCAGCATTCGTCACCGATGCTTCTTTGTCCTCTACCCTTTCCCTTCCACGCACAATCTCGTCGACAGTCATATTGGCAAGATGATAGCTTCTGACCTCCTTCCTGCACAGGCAGCCGATATGCGGCGCATGTGGAAGTCCTACCGCGACATCTTTAATTTTAATGAGCGTCCTTTCGAACAGACATTTGCGATCGCTCATAAGATCAATACAGGGGACGCCTGCCCACTCAGACGGCGTCCTTATCGCATGTCCTATGCCGAGCGAGAAGTGATACAGCGTGAAGACGACAAGATGCTCACCAAAGACGTCATTGAACTTTCATTCACTCCGTGAGCGCCACCAGTCGTCCTAGTCAAGAAGAAAGATGGCACCTGGCGCTTCTGGGCAGACTATCGCCACGGAAACAAAGTAACGCGCAAAGACGTCTACCGTCTGCCGCGGGTCGATGACGCTCTCGACTGTCTACATGGCGCTGCCCACTTCTCTGCTATCGACCTGAAGTCAGGATACTGGCGGATATCCGTCGATGATCAGTACCGTGAAAAGACCGCATTTGTAAAGCCCGATGGACTTTAGCAGTTTACGATAATGCCTTTTCGACTGTGTAACGCCCCAGCCACATATGAAATGATGATGGACTCCCTCCTTCGTGGATACAAATGGTCAAAATGCCTCTGTTACCTTGACGATGTCATCGTCTTCTCACCGGCATTTGAAAGCCACATTCGCTGCTTGTCGGCAGTTTTTGAAGTTTTCTGGCAAGCAGGCCTTGAGCTCAACTCTGCAAAATGCCATTTTGGCCGCCGCGAAATCACTGTGCTTGGCCACCTTGTGAGTGTTGAAGGCGTGCAACCTGACCCAGAAAAAATTCGCGTTGTCAAAGACAGTCTACTAAAGACGTACGAATTTTCGTCGGCTTGTGATCCTATTTTCAACGTTTCGTCGAGAACTTCGCCGATGTTGCTCGCTTGCTCACGCTATTTTTGAAGAAGGAAACGTCTTTTTCTTGGGGTCCTCAACAGGCCACTGCGTTTCACACGCTCACGAATTTACTTACGTCACCACCCACCTTGGCCAATTTTGAGTCGCCAGCCCCCACTGAATTTCGCACCGACGCCAGTGTACATGGTATCGGCGCTTTACTCGCGCAGTAGCAACAGGGACGAGACCGCGTCCTCGCCTATCCTAGTCGCCTTCTTTCCTCTTCAGAGCGCAAATTTTCGACCACTGAGCGCGAGTGCCTCGCACTAATTTGGGCTCTTAGCAAGTTTCGACCATACTTGTTCTGCCGCACGTTTTCGGTAATCACAGACCGCCATGCGCATTGCTGGTTGTCTTCCCTCAAAGATCGCACTGGACGACTAGATCGCTGGGCACTGAAACTGCAAGAATGCAGCTTTGACATCACTTACAAGTCTGGCAGACTGCACCAAGATGCGGACTGCTTACCAAGTCATCCCGTGAATCATCCCGATTTGTCAGCACACGATTCGGACGCCTGTGACTTCGCAATATCGGATTTAGCCGACATACGCAGCAAACAGCTCCATGATGCCACTTGCGGTCACTTATCCATCGTCTACGCTCTCATCCCTCTGTCCCGTCCTTACAATTATTCGTGCTTCGTGACGGAATCTCATTCAGACGCAACACCAGCTCCGATGACCCAGAGCTTCTACTGGCTGTTCCCGAAACACTCCGTTCCACTGTTCTCGGACAGCTTCATGACGCCCCAACCGCTGGACATCTCGGAGCAACTCACACGTACGATCGCGTTCGGCGTCGGTTCTTCTGGCCAGGCCTTGACCGCTCTGTGCGCCGATACGTTGTTGCTTGTGAGTCTTGCCAGTGCCACAAGCATCTATCCTTGTCGCCAGCTGGTCTGCTTCAGCCCATAGAGGAATAATCCGAATAAACAAATCTTACCACGCGGTCTTGGAGAGCTTCGAGTGTATGTGTACGGTTAGATGGAAAGGGATCTCGCACTACACATGCGCATTCCAACTTAGGCTAAACCGGTGTTAAGTATGTTTAGATCTTTAATGAAGGAGGAGCAAGCTTTAAATTTCGCCGCAAGTAGCCAAGTGCAAGGTGAGCGTCGTTAGTAACATGTGATATGTGCGATGACGAAGAAAGATCGGAAGTTAATTCGATACCTAGGTATTTATAAGTACTTAGAGCAGAATTTGTTATCTAGAAATGGTGTACTTAAAAAGTTTGGTACGACTGTCTGCGATGAAAAGAAATTGGCACGGTTTTTTAAATATTCAAGCTCATTAACCATTTTTCGCACTATGCTTCAATTCAGTGAAGATCCAACTAAAGAAAGGCAGAATCAGAGGGATTAAGCACAAGGCGGTAAACAACGCAATCATCGCCGAATAGCCGGATGTTAGACTGAATGTTAGCAGGAAGGTTATTTTTGTTGATCAAGAAAAGTAAAGGACCAAGGACAGTGCCCTGTGGTACGCCAGAAAGAACGGGGGAAGAAGTGTTGTTGATGATGGGAAGAAGTGTTGTTAGCGTAAACAAACTGCGGATGGTTAGTCAAGAAATCACGTATCCAATCAAAAATCGGACAGCTTAAATTTAGGCACGATAGCTTTAAAAACAAGCGTTTGTGCGAAACATTATCGAATGCTCTTCCAAAATCTAAAAAGAGGGCATCTACTGGTGTTTTAGTATGTATACTTGTGCTAATGTCATTCACGAATTCAGCAAGCTGTGTTTCACAATCTAGCCCTTCTGGAAGCCGTCATGGTTAGTATGGAAGAATTTGTTAAAAAAACTCCCGAAAGATAACTCCCGTTTTCACGATGACCGCGTCTGTATAATTAACTGCCGTCCAATCTGCGTTCTTCAATTTTTTAGGAAAGTAATCGAAAAGCTTCTGTACCAACGCCTAATGTCATACTTAAAAAAGTTCGACTTACTCTCTGCCCTGGAGTTCGGCTTCCATCCAGGGTTGTCAATTGAATTGGCGCTCAATAATTTCACGGACCAAATTAAACTTGCTACATATGATAGATCACTATTTCGTTCAGTTTTTGTTGACCTGACTAAAATTTTGACACTATTAATCACATTCTTTTCTTTCATAAACTCGAGGCCTACGGAATTACTGGTCCAGCTTGGAATGTTATAAAAATGAATTAAAAACAGGTCGCAGGCTGTCGCAGTCGATGGTAACATTTCCACTACCAAGATTGCTGCAGCACCTCAGCTATTCTAGACCCTTTGTTTTTTCTATTACTTATAAATGACTTGCCCCTAACACTTCTCCACACTGAATGCTTTCTATATGTTGGCGACACAACTATATACTCATCTCACAAAAACATCACGGTATTGCGAGGAAACTTCAATGCTGATTTAAATAATGTCAACGTTTTGTGTAAGAATTATTATATGCACATTAACCCTTCAAAATCTACATTTGTAATATGTAATTCACAATTATTCAAAGTGGTTCCGTGGAGTTCACGATAGGATAAGAATGCAGGCTACTAACAGCACCACGGTTTTAGGTGTTACTTCAGACGGGCATTTAATATACAATAAATAACACAGAAAGTTTCTGTTGGCATTCATGTAATCATTAAATCCCATAACTATTTCCAGAGACACATTGTTCTTTCACTATATTACTCCCCATTATTTGAGGAAGAATGAGATATCCACACAATCGTAGCAATTGCTACAACGGAAACCCATACGGGTTCCTCGCGTACCGGAGCAGGACTAATTTTTCTTCAACCGTGAGGTTTTCTTTCCAGGAACCCGTATATATTTCCTTTGTAGCAATTGCTACGATTGGGTGGATGTCTCATTCTCCCTTAAATAATTACTCCTCTCCACCTTGCGGGTTTCCGCAATATCTATTACGTCGTATAACTCCTAAATTCATAGCCATCTCTATTATACTGTGTCGTCTTGGGGTAACATTTATACTGTCACCTAGACGCCCTTCAACGCCATAAACATCAAGCGCTGCGTCTAATGATTTCAACAATATTTTGACGCACACTAAACCTCTATACCAAAGCCTGAATATTCTGCCACTATCAGAATGGTTGAAAGAAAGGCTATCACTATTTATCCTCAAGCTTAAACGTTATGACGCCTTAAGCTCGGCTTCTCCTAATTATTTCCTCAATAATACTAACATTAGCAAGTTTTCTGCCAACGATAATTTACTACTTCCCGGCGTTCAAACTACGGAAAATTACCTGCTGTCTTTTCTGGGACATCATTTTGGAATATTATACCTACAGAAATAAATCTTCATCATCGGTACATATGTTTCTATACCTCCAAAGATGTCTACTAGTCAAGTTATATGAAGAATTACGCTAATTAATAATTCTGACATTCTTGCTTTATTTAGATTACCTGTTGCTTGCATATAAATATGTAAGTCGTGTAAAATGTATGTGTTTCTATTCTTCCTGGAGGCATCAATTTTGCGTTCACTTATTGCGGCATCGCTTTGTACAGTGATATTAATCTTCGGTTTTTGAATTCATTATCTTATATAATTTCACGGTCTGCGCTATTCTTCAGTTGCACATGTTGTCGAGCTTACACTAATTGTTGTAGATTGTCATAAAATTATATATCAGGTTTCCATTTCATTTGTTTGCTCTTACTTTTGTACTATTGCGTTTCCCGTAGCTTTTCTGCCAATATTTATTGCCTCACGTATCACTTTTATATCATGCTGCAATTTATAGTTGATATGGATATTACTAGGTGGTCCGCCTCACAGTTTCATAACTATGTGACCACCGAATGGAATAACGTCACTAATGCTGTTATCATGTACACCAGAAGATGTGAACAAGCATGAACTTGAATTTGAACTTTTCACGCATCGCTGAGCGGCTGACACATCGAACTAAATGTGATGTCAAGTTGAAGTGGCAAACGCTGCAGGCCGACCAACTTCAATAACTCAAACGACGCCTGCAGTGGCCACCGGTAATTGCGCTTTTCGACGAGGACCCCGTTACCAAAATGCACACTAACGCCAGTAGCTTAGGCCACGGTGCCGTCCTAGTCTAGAGAAAGACGGACTTGAACGGGTGATAGCTCATGTTAGCCAGTTTCTGTGAAAAGCGGAGTGCAATTATTCTACGACAGAAAAGTAATGCCTTGCCATCGTTTAGGCTACAGCGAAATTTCGCCCTTACCTATATGGCAGGCGATTCAAAGTCCTCAGCGACCATCACGCGTTGTGTTGGTTGCGAATTTAGAGGACTCTTCAAGATGTCTCGCGCGGTGAAGCCTCAGATTCATCGAATATGACATCACTCTAACCTACAAGTCCGCACGAGAACACTCTGATGCCGATTGCGTATCACGCGCCACTATTGACCCGCTGCCGCAAGATGACGAGGATGCCGACGCCTTCCTTGGAATTATAAGCGCGGAAGACTTCGCTCAACAGTAACCAGCAGACCCGGAGCTAAAAAGCCTCTTTGAATACCTAGAAGGGCACATCGGCATTGTCACTAGGGCATTTAACAGAAGATTGTCTTCGTTCTCGCTTCAAAACAACCTACTCGCAAAGAAGAACTTCTCACCGGTCCGCGCCAACTACATTCTGCCTGTTCCTTAAGCGCTGCGTCCAAAAGTACTGTACGCCGTACATTACGATCCGACCGCAGGGCACCGCGGATACTCCCGGATGCTATCGAGGATACAGGAAAAGTATTACTGGCCGCGCCTGACCATCGACACCGCCCGTTAAGTCAAGATATACCGAGACTGTCAGCGACGCAAGACACCGTCAACAAGGCCAGAAGGATTACTACAGCCGATCGAGCCTCCTTGCCGACCATTTCAGCAGTTCGGTAGGGACTTTCTGGGACCCTATCCGACGTCAACATCCGGAAATAATTGGTTCGTCGTGGTGACGGACTACCTCACCCACTTCGCTGAAACGAAAGCTGTGCCAAGAGGCAGCGCAGCCGACCATGGTGAAATTATTCGTCGACAACATTCTGTTGTGATATGGCGTCCTAGAAGTCCTCATCCCCGACAGAGGAACGACCTCTACATCGGAGCTCACCCAAGCCATTCTGCGGTACAGCCAGACAAGCCAAAGGAGGACAAGTGCCTACCACCCGCAGACCAATGCTCTCACGGAGCCCCTGAACAAGACTACCGCCGACATACTGGCCATGTACGTCGACGTCGAACACAAGACCTGGGATGCCGTGCTGCCGTACCTTACCTTCGCTTACTTCACGGTGGTGCTAAAAACAACACAAATCACGCGGTAAAGTTGGTTTGCTGCATGAACCCGACAACGACTCTCGACGCCATGCTGCCGCACGTCACCGACGAAGAAAATCTTGACATCCCCAACTATTTCAAGCGCGCCGAAGAAGCCCAACAGCTCGCCCGCCTGCTGATCAAGAGCGACCAGAGGACCGACAGACAACACTACAACCTTCGACGAGAGAGAGAGAGAGACAATAAACATTTTTATTGAGTGAATGCACTTTTGGAGAGGCGTCCTCATTCCAGGATGCATTGAGCTCGGACCGCGTCCTGGGCCCTCGCAAGCAGGCGTTGCTGATCCTCGAGGTCGGAGCTGGCCATGACTCTCTCTCAAAGCTCGTTGGGGTGGTAAGGGTTCGGAGGATTTAATGGCGCCGCTCTGCAACCCTCTACTATGTGCCTGAAGGGCCCGGGCTCTGCGGAGAAGCGGCACTGCGGAGAGAATTGTGTCGGGGCTATGAGGTGATTTCTGGTTGGGTGGGGGAATGCATTAACCTGTAGAGCTCGGAGGAATCACTCCTGCTCTCTACGTAGTGACTTGTGTGGGGGTGCATGTGTTCTGCGGGTTAGCTTGTAGTTTTGTGTGATGTCTTGGTACCAGAATAGAGGATACATGCGCTCGGCGTCGGCTCGGTGGGTCAAATCTTCAGCCACGTGATTGGCGGCCTCGTTGCCACGAATGCCGTGATGAGCTGGCACCCAGATGATCATGACTGATCTCGCTGGCGGCTTTTGATTGATGATCTTGAGCGTAGTGGTGTGAATTCTGCCGTTAGCAAAGTTGCGGCACGTCTGTTGGGAGTCGGCCACTATGACTTCAACCTCTGTTTGGGAGAACGCGAGGGCTATAGCCGCTTCCTCGGCTTGGAGGGGATTGTTTCGTGTGAGCGAAATGCTGCTCCAATGTTCTTTGTTGACGACTACGGTGGCTGTTGTGGCTGGGCCTCAGGCCTAAGAACCCGAGTCCGCGTAGGCTGTAGAGGGTAAAGTCCCGTATCGCCTGTGTATGGCCAGGGCCCGGGCGCCCTTTCGCTCTGCATGGTGACTGGGTGCATGTTGCGAGGTAGAGGACATACGGTGATGTTGCCCCGGATGGCATGGGGTAAGCTCACTGTCTGAGGCGGCAGATGGCTGAGAGGGGCCGAGAGCACCAGGTGTAAGAGGATGGGCCTCCCCGCTTCCGTAACCGCTAGTCTTGTTCGCTGACTGGATAAATGTGCCTCGATCAGCTCCTCGGCCGTGTTGTGCACACCTAGTCGTAGGTGTTCTGTGGACGTACTGATCGGCAGGCCCATTGCCTGCTTATATGCCTTTCTGGTGATTGTGTTGATTTTGTTGAGTTCTGTCGCGTTAAGCAGTGCATATGGAATAGCACAAGTTATTCGAGACATGACGAAGGCTTGGACAAGCCGAAGCGTGTCCGCCTCCCCCATGCCTCTTGTCTTGGTTGTTATTCGCCGGATCATGTGGGTAAGTTGGGCTGTTGTATTCTTAAGCTTGTTAATTAATATTGTATTGGTGCGATCTGACTGGAAAACCATTCCCAATATCTTTACGTTCTGAGACGGCACAATGGTGTGTCCCTTCAGTTGTATGTTGATAGTGGTCGAGTCGGATGCGTGCTTCGTTCGCGGTGATACCAGGAGTAGCTCCGACTTTTCGGGAGCGCTACGTCGAGTGCAAGCGCGGCGACCCTGTTTGGATTTGGACCCCAATACGCCGACGAGGACATAGCGAGAAGCTTTGACGTCTCTATTTCGGTCCGAACAAGATCATCCGACGCATTGATGCACTCGACTATGAGGTCGTACCAGACGGCATTTCGCTATCAAAGTGGCACCGGTCACGTCCTGAAATAGACCATGTTGTGCGACTTAAGCCGTTCTAGCAGCGCTAACGAACTTTGCGACTTTGCATAGCTCAACTTTCGTCTTTCTGTTTTTGGACTGTAATTCTGTGGACTTTGTTTCTATGTTGTTTTGTTACAGTTTAAAAGAAGTTCTTTTGTTGTTGTTTTTCGCTATCCGAAGCTCTCTTGTTATATTTGTAGCCTCGGGACGATGCCTTTTAAAAGGAAGGGATTGACACGTGTACTTGTTTATCTTTTTCGGGTGACCGATTTTACCGTCTAAGAAATGTTATCGCTGATACATTTCCAGCGCTCGTTCCACTCAGACGTGCTTTTCTGTAGTTCTGGATTTTGGCCCCATTTGCTGGTTTTTTCCGCGCTACTGGAACTCTGTTGTTTATGGACCGCTTTGACGGTTCATAATTACTACTGGCGCCTATCTACAAGGTCCGTCGGCATCGACACCCTCCTGCTGCGTCGTCCAGCTCAAATTATTGCGCGGTTTCGCGAGTGCGAGTGCCGTCGCGGCACTCGCCGCGTCGGCGCGGAGCATCCAAGCTGCTGTGCGCTGCGTCGAGGGAGCGGAACATTACCGATGCAACTGCCATCCAAGTCAGAAGCGTCTCCTTCGTGGGGTCAAGTGCAACGTGCGAAGGTGGTACCCTGATGATGGATACCACAAACATGGAACAGAACAGCCCTGCGGTCGTGGCACACACCTCGGCCAAACGAACGAAGGAAGCTACTGCTCTTCCATCGGATGAAAATGTAGCTCCAGCAGCCCGGAAAAGACCTTGCTCATCACAAGACCTGCCCGCACGACCGCGACGTACGCCTCCGGAGTCGCCAACGACATCGTGGTACAAAGTGGTTATCAAGTCTCGTGCTAGATATGACATGTCCCCTCTGCACAACGGTACCATTCAAGCGGCCCTGGACGCCTGCCTCAAGACTTCCCGATTTCAAGGTTTCGCTCTACACATACCTACTAATACGATATCAGTATGGGTGTCTGCAATGGCACGAGTTTATAAACTCGAAGAACTGCAGCAAATACAAGTCTCGGAAGAATGTGTCCTTCAAGTCCAGGCTTATCTCGCCAGTGGTACCGGTGTAACACGCTACGTGGTTAATGGCGTTGACCTTGACGAAGAACCCCAGAGGCTCCTGCAGGAACTATCGTGTCCCACACACAAGGTCGTGGCTGATCGCTGCCTAAGCAGCGGTCGTACGAGCTTAATCATGCTTCAAGGTCCTAATTACACACCTGAACGTATTCTGTATTACGGCTGCGTACTGCGCCCACGTCCGTTCCAACTTTCCGTTGTGTACTGTGTGTGTGTAGTGATTATAAGGGTGAAGGGAAGAGAGAAGTGCAGTGCCGTAACTGTCTCTCAAAGGAGGACACCTCAACAGCACTGCACAGGGTAGGGGAAGTGGGAAGGAAAAGATTAAGAGAGAATGAAAGAGAGCGGAGAAAAAAAAAGAAAAAAAAAAGGCAAGAGGGTTGAAAAAGAGGAAGCAATGCGGGGCTTATAGCCGCGCTCTCAGTTGAGTTTCGACAAAAAAGTCGAGAAGGGCAGCAAACGCTCTCTTGTCGATGGAGGCGTGGGCTGCGGGAAAGAGTAGTTCTGTCTCCGTGTTGCAGGGTAGACCCACACGACGATAGGATGTACAGAGCGCGGTGCGCTCAGCGTCGAACGATGGGCATCGCAGCAGGAGATGTGCGAGAGTCTCATCCTCGCCGCATTCCGCACATGCGGGGCTGCCAGTTCCGCGCAGTCTGTGCGCTCGGGCGGCGGTGTTGTAGCAGCCGACGCGGAGACGGAGAAGAAAGGAGCGGTCCCAGCGGGAGAGGCCGGCGCGGGGGAGGAGGCGAGGGGGTGTCCCCGCCGCAACACGTGGGTCAGGGTGATGCGCGCGGAGGGTGCGCGTGATAGTCGTCCTGGCCACGTCGAAGCGGGAGACAGAGGTGGCGAGGGGGAAGCGAGCTGCGAGAGCTTCCTTCGCGAGGGCGTCAGCTGCTTCATTTCCGGGCAGGCCAATGTGCGCGGGGACCCACTGCAAAACCAAGTCGCAGCCCTGATTAACGACATGGCGCAGTTTCGATCCCACGCGCTGCACAAGTGGGAGACCGGCATAGTCTTTCCGCAGCATGTACAGAGCCGCGCTCGAGTCCGTGAGGATCGCAGCAGACGAAGCACCGCGCTCGTAAAGAAGGTCAGCCGCGAGGTCAATGGCCGCGAGTTCGGCGACTGTTGATGAGGCAGGGAAACGGAGGCGGCACTGACGCGACGCAGGGATGTCCGGCGCCGTACACGCGGCAGCAGCGGAACCATCACTGGAGACAGAGCCGTCAGTGAAGACCAGGAGGCGATCACGTAGGTGTTCGTGAAGCAATGCAGCCGTCTCCTGTTGCATGGCACACAGAGCTGTTCGGCGCTTGCTCGTGACGCCCGGGACGCTGGTGTTAACGTCAAGGAGCGGGGAGGCGTGCGGCGATGGCGGCAAGGGAAGGAGTTGCGGCAGAGACGCGATGCGGGCGCTGAAGTCGGTGGCATGCTGACCCATGCCCGAGCCCTCGAGGGTGTGGAGGCGGCACACGAGAGACTGGCCCTGTGGCGACCGTTGCAGGCGCTCGATGTGGTGAAGCGCCTGTTTCCTCGCACGAAGTGAGGGCGGCCAGTTTCCCGCTTCGGCGAGAGTTGCCCCCACTTGCGAGAAGCGGGGAAGCGCGTACATCTGGCGAACTGCAGTGCGGTGTTCGACGTCAACGGCCCTCCAGTTGGCTGCACTGGCGTTGGTGAGCGGGAGTGCGTAGAGCGCTCGCGAAGTAGCGATCGAGTTATAAACTCGGAGCGCAAGATGCGGTGTTGCTAGTCTTGCTTTAGACAGGGACACATGAAATCATCCTGCCTCTACCCACCCAAGGACGACACCATGGAGCCTGAACCGTCAGCGTCGTTTCAATGCGGTCTATGCCAAACAAACGATCATGACATCAATTCCACGACGTGTCCTACAAAGTTGAAGGCCACTAAGAAGGCTCGACAACGCCATCATTCTCGACAGCCTGCAAGGACCCCTCGAGATCCATCAATGAAACAAGTCCCTGTGTACAACCGTTACGCCGTTGTGGCCTCACTGGAAGAGGACGCTAGCCAGGTGACCACAGCAAGTACAGCGACAAGGGATGCTGCCACTCCTACATATAGCGTAG
The DNA here is from genome assembly GCF_023375885.2 of Dermacentor andersoni. NCBI lineage: Eukaryota > Metazoa > Arthropoda > Arachnida > Ixodida > Ixodidae > Dermacentor > Dermacentor andersoni. The sequence continues at coordinate 390,887,993 of NC_092814.1, read as the reverse complement.
CTGTTAAGTCGTTCACCTCACGACCACAACGGGAATCACAATCGATAGAAGACACGCCGCTTCCTTTGGCAAACGAAGAGTTCGAGATCGACGCTCGCCTGGCCACCCTTGAAAAGGAAGTCCAACGTCTCAAGGAACGCCGTACAGTGCTCCGGCGTCGTCATGACGGAGCGCGGTCGTCGCATTCGTCGTCGACGTCTAGTCCTGTTCATATGGCTTACCTGGCATGTGCGCCGAAGCATTTTTCACCCCAAGAACTCTTTCGCTTCGTTGCGCAACAGCTCCAGCATCTCACCTCAGTTGTAGTGGCCAATCTTAATCTATGATGGCTGCTACGTCTTCAAGTGTGCCAGAAGGCATCTTCTGGCACACTTGAAGGTCGGATAGCTGCGTCAGCGTCTCAGATATAAGAAACTGCGTGTTTGGGCTCTACTGATTCAAGAATCCAACGGCCTGTCACCCATTTCAGGATCCGTGGCACACTCATCGCCTTCAATGTTGGATCGTAGGAGTGCTACGCCCGATGTCCCTCCAGGAAAGGCTGCAGCTTATGTAAGATGCAGTCTTCATCAGACCCGCGTTTATCTTTCACGATGGTGTACTTTATGACAAGAAGTCGTGGCCGTATTGGTTGTTCTGCAACGCATGGACGTTATCATCGTTTCGTACTATGCCCGCCGCTACAGCGGTCGTGCGGCTCGGTTCTGTCTCGGCTGGTTGGCGAACGTATACGACACAAACATCCTGGCTGCCCCATTGGGTAGCAGGAGATTTTACCGCGCCCCACACTACATGGGGTTACGCCATTTCCAGTGCGAGTGGTACGTGTGTGCTGGACACATTTATCGACGACCAATTCACTCTGCTTAATAATGCGCCAGTGCCTACTCGTCGGCGTGACCACCCTCGCGCGCCGCCACACTCACCGGAATTATCTTGGTGGCTAGGAAGGACGACCGTCTCGTGGTCATGTGTACCCGGCTGCTGGGGTAGCGACCATCATCCGATTCACCTTTGTTTATCTTCGGGTGGAAGAGGCCGACTATGTCGAGTGGTGGACTGGGATCGATACAGGACGGTATCAGAAAGCACTGTATCCAACTCCATGCTGGACCCGTCCCATTGCCTTAAGGCGGCATTAGCTGAGGCAACACGTACGTCGTGGGTTGGTGAATCGCGAACCGCTCCTGATCTGCAACTTCTGGGTCTCTGGGCGTCGCGCCGCCAAGCAGAACTGGCATCATAACGTGACCTTGCATCAAATACCCTTCGGTTAGAGGCCCAACGCCTTACTGCAGTAGCTCGGGGTCATAAACGCCGCTTAGAACTTGGCCGCTGGATGTACTGGTGCTCTTCTCTCGGACCTTCGTCGGCCAATGCCTCTATTTGGGCCACCTTCCGAGTAATGGAACGGGGTCGGCGCCCTCCAGAACCCGCAGCCTGCGCTCTATTGCGGGCCAGACACCAGCAATATTCGCAGAAACTGTCGCCTACACATTTTTTCCGGCTTTAGACACAGCACCGCCTTGTTTCGTTGTTCAAAACTGCCTTCCTGCGGACGCAGGCACGCCGCCTACGCTCTCCGACATCGAGGGTATACAAGCTGTCTTCACTATGGCGGAATCTTTAGCGGCAACAGGCTTGTCGAAGCCATCCAAGGCATCAAGGCTGGATGCCCCCCCCCCCCCCCCCCATACCGTATAAACTTTATAAAAGCACGGAAGGCAAGGTTCTCGAAGTGCTGTTGGGGGTCATGAACGAAGTTTGGGCTACGGGAGTCATCCCCGATTCTTGGCGGCATGCAGAAATGGTCCCTATTCCCAAACCCGGAAAACCCTAAGATAATATCGCTCATATGCGCCCAATAGCACTAACCTCAACGTTAGACAAGCTAATGGAGCGTATGCTCGCGACACGTATTACATAGTGGCTCGAGCGGTACTCATGGTATCATCCTGGCCAAATCGGGTTCCGTGCTCATCTAGGCGCTGAGGATGGCCTTGCGTACGTACCTTCTATGGTTGTCATCGGAGGCCGCTCCCGAAGAATTCGCACCATTCTGGCAATGAATATTCGTAGAGCGTACGACCATGTGAGTCACGCAGCAATTATCGGAATTCTCCATTGGCTTCAGTTCCCTAGCCGTGTCTGGACATTCGTCGAAGCCTTCCTGCGCGCTCGCATCTTCTCCATTCGCCTGGCTGGCCAAGCAGCAGGTCAGTTCGTCGCAGATCGGGGTGTCCCACAAGGATCAGTGCTCGCAACAGTCCTTTTGAATATTGCTCTCGATTCACTAGCTTGGAAGCTAGCGACGATACGTAACGCACAGTACATAATGTATGCAGATGACATCACCTTCTGGTCAGTTGATCCTGAAATCTGCCACCAAGAACAAGCGCTCCAAGAGGCCCTAAACGTGACGCACAACTGGTGCGCTCAGATAGGCCTTGACATTTCCAAGGACAAGACGGCGTACATGTCAGTAGCGAACACGTATGGGCGCCGTCTACTGGCACTCCGGCCTCTTCTGTTAACACTGTATCAACACCCACTACGCGATGCTTCAACTCTCTGTGTACTCGGGCTTCAAATGAATTCCTCCGGATCTGGGGGACCATGGGTCAAGAATACAAAGCAACACGCCGCAGAAACGATACATTGGAAAGATCGAATTGCGAGGAAATCTGGCGGAGTGAGCACCAACATGGCTCGCCTTCTTGTCCGTTCTGTATTGCAACCACGACTCGTCTACACAGCCCAGTTTCATCATCTTACGAAGGCACAATGGGCTCGCCTTGAGGCCATTAATAAGGAAGCCATGCGGGCCATAACGGGACTACCACGTCTCACTCTGTTGCCAACCCTACAAGCCGAGTCCAAACTCACCACTATCGACGAACTCGTGCACCAACGTCGATGCGTGCGCGCCCTAGAGCCACCAAATTTCTGCGCGGCTGCTTCACTGGCACGATACATGGGACACGGAATAGACAATGCAGCATTTACGAGACCCGATGTAGCTCCGTGGAAGAGGGTACAATTAAGTGACAGTAAGACCCTTGGTCGTTTTTATAGACCGGTTCCTCGTCAGGCGAATGCCCAAGTTTCCCGCCTTCGTCGCGCCGATGATAATCAAGATGATGCGACTCTTGTAGCATACACTGATGCCAGTGTTAATGGCCCCTTGATTCACACAGCTCTCGTGTGTCCATTGATACCAGAGCCAGGTCAGAGGTGCTCGTATGTTGCCAATCCTGCACCACCGGCCTACCTTGCTGAGCTTGCTGCCATAGGAGACGGCTCGGCCGCGTTGCTACCTACTGTTCAAGCTGCTCGATACTCTCAATTCATTCGCACAGACACTACTCCAGCCATCCCCGACATACATAGGGCATTTTGGTCCACTCTATTCTCAGATAGCATTCACCGTCTTACTGCCACTACGAATATCTTCATACATGTCCAGTGGGTGCCTCGAGCAGCCCTGCCGGGTCTCCTTGAAGAAGATACCCACCCACAGATTACAACATACCCACTTCCACGTTTTCCTGAAGGCGCCTGTGGACGACTGATCCGAGAAAAGGAAAATCTCCGACGTACCACACGAGCTCTCATACCTCCGTGTGGGTCAGACCTCCCTGGTGGTTTAACCCGCCGAGAGGAGGTTATGTTAAGGAGGCTAGCTGTCGGTGTCGCGCTCACCCCGTCTGGGACCGCTCTCTGGCCACAAAATTACCTTGGTCCTTACATCTCATCGTGCCGATTTTGTAACCCAGAAATCCAAAATGTGACAGTGGCACACCTACTAAGGACGTGCCCAGGACTTCATCTAAGCCGTCTCCGCCACCTCCGGGCAACAGGCCTTCGGCCTCGCCGCCCTCCCGACCTTGAATGTAGGATTCATGGACCACATCATCGTTCACTTCTAGATTTTTTAAACGAGTCGAATCTGTTCGTGTACTTTTAACACCCTTTGTAATGTACTAAGGGCATGCTTCCGAATTTAAAAAATGTTATCGCTGAGTGCGGGACGCGCACGCATGTATCGGAAGTTTCTCGGATGTTATCGATAGTTCTTTCTGCTCTCCGTTGTCACCGAAGCTTCGTTAATCTGACTGCATGTGCGAAGCGAATTGCGTAGAATGGAACATTTGAAGGCTCATGTATCAAAGCCGACACGCCTGAACGGTAGATTAGATTTCGACGATCACCGACTGGGTTCGCCGCCATCGTTGTGCTTTAAGTGTAGCCGCTTTTGATCGGCACAGGTTCGCCCAATAAAAATTAGTTTCTTCATTTGCAGTATTGGTAAGGCGTCCTTTGCCGCCACTACTACGTGACAAAAACATCCTACACTCTTAGGTAAAGTTACACCCTTTGGGGTTTATCTCTGCCACATAACAATAATTGCCATATGCCCTGCTTGCGTTCCCTTTCTTGAAAACGCCGCGCCCGCTACTTTCCTGTCGGGAATACTATGCCATGCTGATAACGCGCATGCCGTTTGCTACTGGGAAGTAGCGGGCTCGCCATGTTAAAGAAAGTAAATGCGGCCAAGACAGATGACGATTATTGTTGCGTGGCAAACGGGTGTAATTTACTTAATAGTGTAGTGGAAACGAAGGCCCAAAAATATTTTTTTCTAGAACCTGTGAGGGTAGTTTACAGAGAGTCAAGAAACCTCCGCGATATTCATTTATCTGCAAAGCTCGTTGTCCATAGACACAATAGCTGCGCTCATTGTGGGAAATCGCGCAGCAACCTCTGTGCGCACATGGCAACGATGCAAATCGGCACCAGCTCCTCCACTGGGTCTCAGTTAAAAATCTAGAGCAAATTAAACTGTCACAGTACCAACAAAATATACATGCTTGAATGCGATACCTGTAACATACAATATATTGGCCTAAAAGAAAGGTCGCTTAAAAACGCGATTTAATTACCATAGGCGTCACGCCAAAACACTTCCGAAATTGCCCTTACGTAAGCATGTCATGATGCCTGGTGAGTCCTTTGATAAAAGTAAGGCAGAGGTATTGGAATACGGTTTCGCTCGCGGCATGAGTGAAAAATCCGCGAATATTTCCTCATCTCTAAATTTAAAACGGTAAGGTCGGGCACGAACTAACACACAAGTGCACTCACAGTCTGGCTTCAACTATATAACGAGATTTGATTGCGTCTCATCGAGTGGTTTTATGTTTTTTTTATTTTTTGCACAGCGCACTGTACCTATTTTTTGCATATTTCTCTATTTGTGATGTCGCAAGTCCTATAGCTTTGTTTACTTCTGCTTTGTTTGCCATGTACGCATAGTGCCGTTAAGACACGTAATTCATGCCGTGCCTAACTCATATCCCAATGTAGCATACCACACATTCACGTTCTTATGGCGATTAAAGGTCGACGTCGTGCGCATAGTTACCTCGTGCATTGTGCATGCTTGAAGATTGTGTATCTTCACTGTCGTATCAATTTACTGCCGAATAATTTTGCGCATGAGTAGCAACACTTAAGAAATGTGGAAAATGGCTGCTGATGTCCTGTTAGATATCGCTTACGATTGGTGGCCCAGCAACATAAACATTGGACAATAAAAAAAAGTGTTTCCATGCTGCTTTTTTGACCATCACAGCTATATATATGGGAGGGGGGGAGCGTTCAGGGAGTTTTATTTATCTGGCCCAAATATTTAAACTTAGAAGATGTAAATCACGGTAACATTACGTTTACCATTCGAGTGTACGGATGAGAAGCCGGGGTACATCGACGCTGACACGCCTGCAGAGATCGTGCCGCGGCATTGACCAGCGTATTGACTTTCGCATCGGCAGCGCTGTAAACCATTAGAAGCCAGCGCATCAACTTAGTAGGCATTCATGTCTAGCAATAACGCCGCTGCTTAACGCTTTCCTGTACAATTTTTTTCTTTCCTCCAAATATTTTTCGTAGAGTTGTAGGGAAGGATAACAGTACCTGTATTCCCATGGAAACTAACTTTAGCGAATTTCTGTGGTTTGAATTTGCATAAAAAGGGTACGTTGCATATTTGCAACAACATGCAAATAAAGAAGTTGAAGGTGAAATATAGACTTAGCGCGATTCCTACTCAAACATGTATTTTGCAGGTCACAATCATTGGTGCACCTATGATTTAGTGTGGAACAAAAAGAAGCAATTGTACTTGCTTGTGCACCACAGGTTGTTCCCGCACTTCATGCACTACGCAGATTCCCGTGCAGCCAGGAAACAATGCAGTGGTTTCGCGTTATTGTCAAAATTTAGAACATAGAAGGACAGACGTAAGGCTGTGCCGGTGACGACGCGACACAGCAGCGTGCGGATGCACCGCATCCTTCTGAAAAACAAATCGGCCAGAAAACATTTTGCACACATATTCCATCAAAACGGATTTACACTCGTGGTTGTCGTCGCTCCTAGAAAGGTGGCTGCGTTCACTATCAGAAGGAATTGCTGGGCCATAAAAGCGTTTGGGAGCCATTTCACGTTTCTGAAGAAAATAACCCATGTAGGCATTCTTGCATTTGCGCGACATAGAAACATCCCGTCGCCAGGAACAAACTTCCGAGATAACAATGTTTTTTTTTTTTTATCGACAGAGTCAGGAGGATGTGGAGCTTAGCGTAAGAATTTTGGGGGGCCTTTGTTTTATGGAGAAATACATTTACAATTAGCAAAACTTATCCGCATCACTACTCGCGGGCACGTGCAGCCTCCGCCACGTTTGTTTTGGTAGAAGACGCGGAGGATGAGCACAGATGGCAGCACAAGGTGGCTCGTGTTTTATACGAATGTTGCGGCAATGCAACAACATGTACAGGCAGCTCTAACTGGACTTTGCTTCAATGTTTAACACCGTTCACCAGAATGTTGCGTAAATGCAACAAGGTGCAGTAAAGGGTTAAAACACCGTTCTTTTTTTATTGTACCGGTGGCAATTATGCTAGACGCGTGGATGCGTCATTCAAGGCCCGTGTAGAATCCAGTGCATTCAGGGGGTGCAATTATATCTCACCCAGCACCACCCATAGCCTGCCTTCGATTCTGCTCGGAACTTCAGCTGCTTGCGTGGTGCACCGACGCTGACACGCCTGCACACATTCATGCCGCGGCATTCACCAACGCATCGACCGACGCATCGGCAGCGCTCTAAACAATTGAAAGCCAGCGCTTGCACTCAGTGGGCATTCATGTCTGTCATTAACGCCGCCGCTTAAAACACTGTTCTGCTTTTATCGTACCGGTGGCAATGATTCTAGACGCGTGTATGCACCCTTCAAGGTCCGTGCAGAAGCCAGTGCATTCAGGGGGTGTCATTATATCTCACCCAGCACCACCCATAGCATGCCTTTGATTCTGCTCGGAACTTCAGCTGCCTGGGTGGTGCATCGACGCTGACACGCCTGCGCACATCTTCCTGCGGCATTCACCAACGCATCGACCGACGCATCGGCAGCGCTCTAAACAATTGAAAGCCAGCGCTTGCACTCAATGGGCATTGTGGGGACGCGCGACTCCCACTCGTCCCCTGATACCTTGTTTTCCCGCATAGCTCCCGTCTCCTGCAATGCGGCTTCGCCGCGTGGCCTGGGGCCCGCGGTGGTCGGTGTGGTTGAAGCGCAGTGCGAGAGATGGCGCGAGTGTTGCGCTGCTAACGCCACCTACCAGCGGGGTTACTTCTCCGCGAAAAGGACAAAGCTCGTGTCCTTGGGTTGCGGGCCGGCTAGTGCCGCGGACATCCCGCGCGTGCGCCGATCCATGCTTCTGCGAGACCGTCTCGCTTGGCCTCCTCCGAACGCGCCACCATTCGAGTGACCGTACGCGCGAACGACCAGGCGTTGGGATCCCGTATGGGCGAACATATTCGCTCGTTAGCCGGTCGCGGTGAGTCGGACTTCCTAGATTTGTCCCGCCCCCACCGGCATGTTTTGGGGATAGCAACTCGGCTAGCAGGCATTGATCTACGCAAGGTGCAATAAATGCAATTGTGATTGTTTGCACTACTGTGTTGTCGTTCCTTTGTCCCAAGAGCACGGGGGTGAGAATCCCACAGCATTCATGTCTATCATTAATGCCGCCGCTTAAAACACCGTTTTGTTTTTATCGTACCTGTAGCAATAATGCTAGACGCGTGTATGCAGCATTCAAGGTCCGTGCAGTAGCCAGTAAATTGAGGGGGTGTCATTATATCTCACCCAGCACCGCCCATAGCATGCCTTCGATTCCTCTTGGAACTTCAGCTGCCGGCGTGGTGCATCGACGCTGACACGCCTGCGTACATCGTGCGGCGTCATTCACCAACGCATCGGCAGCGCTCTAAACAATTGAAAGCCAGCGCTTGCACTCTGTAGGCATTCATGTCTACATTAACGCCGCCACTTAAAACACCTTTCTGTTTTTATCGTACCGGTGGCAGTCATGCTCCATGCAGGGATGAGCCATTCTATCTCCATGCAGGAGGTAGTGCATTCAGCGGGTTTCACTATATCTCACCCAGAGGCGCCCGTTGCCTGCCTTCGATTCTGCTCGGACTTGAAGCTTACCGTTACACCATTAATATTTTTTATGATTCATAGAATACTGCAGGCCAACATGTGGCCCAGGCCGGGGAAAATTGTTTTTATACAGTATTGATACGAAATGTCAATCGAGACAAGCAAGGTGGCGCAAAGCAAGGCTCATGCTGCACGTTTTTGGAGGTAATGGGTCCTGCGCTTCTACAGCCCTTCGAGAGCCACCTCAACAGTTGTGATCGGAGAAGTTATTGAAGAACATCCGAAAATTTTAATTAATTGTGGTTGCGTGAAGATAGGCGCAGTCAATATGTGGATGAATTTGGTTCACTGTACTTTGTTTCCAAAGCGCGCTGATGCAGACATTTTCATTTTTGTTGTTATTACTGGTGGCAGTGTTCGGCTTTGTAGTTTAGGGTGCGCTTGAAATATGCTGCCGAAATTAGAATTGCCTAATAAGGCGTAAGCATTTTTTGGTTCGGCTGTTACTTCGCTTTTGCTTACTTGCTTTCCCTTGCTTAAGTATGTCTATCTATACCTTTTCCGGTGCCAAAGAAAGAAATGTATGTACTGATCTCTGTGGAGAAGAGTTGTCAGGACGCTGCATCGTCCCTTCAACTTCATCGTATCAACGGGATCGGACCGCCATCACAACCCCTTTCACCAAAGCGGGTTTGTTTGTCTGGTTTCCTGCTTTAATTTTTTTTCTCTTTTCTCTGCCTGGCTGCAACGTCACAGTGATATACGATATGTCTATGGGTCATCGTCACCCGTATGTTCCACAACCATTTCGGCAGCAAGTTTTTCGCGCACTAGACTCCGTAACGCGCCATGGAGTACGTGCCACAGAACTTCTGATCATGTCCCGCTATCTGTGGCCGCGTATGAACGCTGACGTCCGTGGCTGGGCTCCGGCATTCATGAAGTGCCAGGTCGCCAAGGTCAGTCGGCACACTATGAGCGCGCCTCATCATTTTCCACCACCAGACGTTCGTTTCGGCCACGTTCATCACATCGACATGGTTAATCCGCTACCACTGTTCTGGAAGCAGTGATACATACTCACTTGTATCGACTGCTTTACATGCTGGCTTGAAGCAACGCCACTCTCTCACATTAGTTGTGAGTCCGTAGCCCGTGCCATCTTCAGTACCTTGATTTCTCGTTACGCTGTGCCACACACCATAACGACAGACAAAGGAAGAGAATTTGACTCGTCCCTTCTTCAACTGTCTCCCGGTTCAAACTGTCTCCCTTGTTCTGGGTGTAACGCGCATACGAACGACAGCTTATTACCAATGTTCTAGTGGCATGGTAGAACGCTTCCATCGTGAACTAAAAGCAGCACTTTATGCCCATGACTCATTTTAGGCACGACACTTCGCGTTCCCAGTGCGTTCTTCGCCTTAGAACTGCCATTTGCTGACCTACAATTTTACGCCGACCACCTTCGCATTGCAATGACCACTGTTATACCACCGCCGCTTCGTAACGACCGCAGAAATGTTTACATGAGGCCATCATTACTTCATAGCAGCCACGTATTTATCTGTCATGACGGCACTCGCGCTCCTTTACAAGCTCCTTACGACGGTCCTTTCAAAGGCCTCAAGTGTGAATCCAAGTTTTTTACACTTCTTGTCAACGGCCGTGAACAGGCAATTTTCATTGACCGCTTGAAGCCAGCTAATCTGGACTCCTGCAGTGCCATCTCCACAACTCCAACCGCTCAAAAGCAGTGCCTTCACCGTTAGGGGGAGGGGGGGGTGCGATGTAGCGAACAGTGCGCACAGAGCCTCGCAGTGGAAGAAGAGACTGGACTACTGCCATCAGGCATATAGGCTCGACGATCGTAGCCGCGACATCAACGCAGTCATCTGTTTAATAACTGGCAATTCACTGTGGGCCTTCGGTTCCTACAGTTTCAGTTGTTACTTTTTGCTTATAGAGCTATCAGCCGTCCACACTCACACTATGAGAACAAGCAAATGTCTTAGCTTACGGCATTACGCTTTTTCCTGCTGATACAAGGCTATACACTTCTCGGGCAAAAGACAGATTTGGCTGGGGTACTCACCAAAAATGCTTACTTATTAAAACCCGCCGTGGTTGCTCAGTGGCTATGGTGTTGGGCTGCTGAGCACGAGGTCGCGGGATCGAATCCCGGCCACGGCGGCCGCATTTCGATGGGGGCGAAAACACCCGTGTACTTAGATTTAGGTGCACGTTAAAGTACCCCAGGTGGTCGAAATTTCCGGAGTCCTCCACTACGGCGTGCCTCATAATCAGAAAGTGGTTTTGGCACGTAAAACCCCATAATTTAATTTTTTACTTATTAGAAGATGTGCAGATCGGCTGGAATTTGCAAGTGAACTAACCATGACGCGTTGCAGTAATCAATCGTACTAACCAGGAGGCCAGGCAGAGGGTTACGGCCGGGAACTCTGCTGCGTTGTGTGCGAATACAGTTGACACCAGCGCAGGGTATCCGCGAAAGTACAGCACTAGTCCAACCGCCTGGTACAGGAAGCCACTTGTACATGCCGCAGCGACTGCCCCCTTGAATACCCACCGACTTGTCCTGAGGTTTTCCTGCGCAAAATAACGCAAACAGCAGAAACTTTTGATTGCTTTTACTTTGTGCAGACTAGAAAAATGCAGATCAAGATGCTTTCATCGGAGCGCCAAGCCCTCTTCGAGGCCTTCTCGCCGCGCCTTCATTGGCTGCACTTCACGTCACCTTCCTTGCCGCACACTCTTGAACTTTAGAGCCGATTTCCAGATGATGATGTTTCCATTATTTAGCATGAGAAATTCAGACATGAAATAACATGTATTTATAAGTGCGGCCTACGTTTGGATAATCACGTTTTTATTTTCAGCAGACTTAATACAGACCCTACTACAGGGACCGAGGCCAATGGCTTACAATGTTTGACAAATCCTTCTTACCAATTACAGTGTGGCAAACGATATATGAAGCTAAAAGAATATACTCATCCATGCTTTCTTCCCACGAAAAATACAAAAATAGCAGAGAAGAGTCATTTTAATTACGCTTATATAAATATAAAATATGCTGTACACGATGCATATATACATATAAACGTATAACACACGTCTGTGTATTGTATACACACGTACACTTTATACGCGTTCATTATATCGCATCATATCGATCAAAACTCTGCATAAGCGTCTATGTCAGCAGGCCTTTGCCCTCTTGCGACACCACGTACCAGAGCACATGGGGGTCAGACCCTCCCGCGTGTAGCCGTGCGCGGCTGAGCCGTGTCTAGGACAAAGGGAATATGGAGCTTTAGCCGAAGCCGTGTTGCGACCTTTAAGGCGCTTCGGCGGAGGCAACAGACCTCTTTCGCCTCTGCTTCACAAAGACGGCACCTCCAAACTAACCCACCTGGAGGAAATTGGCCGTCGCCTTTCCTTGTCCCAGTCTTCAATCTTTTACAGCGAAGGTGCATACCTCTAACGTCCAAGGAAATTTTCGTGTCATGGTAAGCTAAAAACTCCCAATACAGACATTCTATCGCAAATAGAATCAGGAACACCTTAGACTTCTATCAACCAAAAGACCAGGCAGGAATCCGTAATGGCTACTCAACAATAGACCATATACACACTATCAATCAGGTTATAGAGAAATGTGCGGAATATAACCAACCCTTATAAATAGCTTTCATTGATTACGAGAAAGCGTTCGATTCAGTCGAAACCTCAGCAGTCATGGAGGCATTGCGGAATCAGGGTGCAGAAGAGCCGTATGTAAATATATTGAAAGATATATATAGCGGCTCCACAGCCACCATAGTCCTCCATAAAGAAAGCAACAAAAATCCAATAAAGAAAGGCGTCAGGCAGGGCGATACGATCTCTCCAGTGCTATTCACAGCGAGTTTACAGGAGTTATTCAGAGACCTGGATTGGGAAGAATTGGGGATAAGAGTTCATGGAGAATGCCTTAGTAACTTGCGATTCGCTGATGATATTGCCTTGCTTAGTAACTCAGGGGACCAACTGCAATGCATCCTCACTAACCTGGACAGGCAAAGCAGAAGGGTGGGTCTAAAAATTAATTTGCAGACAACTAAAGTAATGTTTAACAGTCTCGGAAGAGAACAGCCGTTTACGATAGGTAGCGAGGCACTGGAAGTGGTAAGGGAATACGTCTACTAAGGGCAGGTAGTGACCGCGGATCCGGATCATGAGACTGATATAATCAGAAGAATAAGAATGGGCTGGGGTGCGTTTGGCAGGCATTCTCAGATCATGAACAGCAGGTTCCGATTGCCCCTCAAGCGAAAAGTGTATAACAGCTGTGTCTTCCCTTCCAAAAATTTTTAATGTTTTTTAGAAAGTCTTTTGAATTTTTTCTATAGAACTCTATTGTGTTTATTTTGATTGCCTATAGAATTTTCCCATAAAGTTCCAAAACTTATTTGGCCACCGTATTCTTATAGGAACTCTAAAGACACATATGTATAGAACATTTCTATGGAGTTGCTTTAGAGATGCTAAAGACAGATTTCTATAGAATATTTCTATCGAGTTTCTTTAGAGATGCTAAAGAGAAATTTCTATAGAATTTTTCCATCGAGTTTCTTTAGTCATGCTAAAGACAAATTTTTATAGAATATTTCTATCGAGTTTCTTTAGAGTTGCTAAAGACAAATTTCTATAGAATATTTCTATCGAGTTGCTTTAGAGATGTTAAAGGCAAATTTGTATAGAAAATTTCTATCGAGTTGCTTTAGAGATGCCAAAGACAAATTTCTATAGAACATTTCTATCGAGTTTATTTAGAGATGCTAAAGACAAATTTCTATAGAATATTTCTTTGCAGTTGCTTTCGAGTCCCTACAAACAAATGCCTACAGAAGCTAGGCCGATGTGTGTGAAGGCTTGCAATTTACCAAACTTCTACTGTATGCAATAAGGACTAAAGTAAATGCGGTGGCAAAAAATTGGTGCTACAACCACAAAGTATATATATATATATATTCAGTTTGAAATGTTTATTGCACTTCAGACCAGATACATGCTTCAGATATGTTACATACATGCTTCAGACTAGAACTTGCAACACACAAACTGTAGCTGCCAACATGCTTCTCAGGTCAAGCTGGTGGTGCAAACACACGAAACATGAAGTAAAAAAATCAGTGGCAGACTTGATTACAGTTGACACCTGGCTATAACAGGCTTGACTAGGACAAGGAACCACACCAATAAAACTGCAAAAGGAGTGCCTTTTCCAGCAGTGCACATTAAATGTTTGGATACTAAAGCCTGAGAATAGACTGCTATGAATGTGCACTGCAATAGTGCGTAAGCCTGACGAAACGAGACAGCATTTTATTCTGTTTAAGTGCAAAAATAACACTGGCAGTACCTGCAAAAATGTGGCAAATAGTGGCCTTCATAGATAAGTACACCATATACCGAAACCACACAGAATTTTAGTCTATGTTTAAAATTAACACTGGTAGTTCCTGCGAAAATGTGGCAAACAGTGGTTTTCATAGAGAAGTACACCATATATCGTACAAAGCTTAAAAGCTTGTATTTCATTGTAAGGGAAACAATTTTGAGATCTGAGCCAATATTCTAAAATTAGGGTGAGAAATACAAACCAGACCGACACAAGCAATGCCTAAAAAAATAGATTTAACTCGGGAGCTCCTATGTGATGCACATGAACCGCTAAATTGTTTTTCTCGGCAACTATCGAACCAAATTTGATGAGGTTTGATACATTTAAAAATGTTTAAATCATAGTTCTTACATTAACGCCACCAATCTTTATTAAAAATTGCTGAAAATAGCAAAACTTGAAAGAACCTACTCAGTTTGCAACTGTAGATTAGAAAAAATGAACTAGCACAAGTGCATTAATTCTGTAAATTTTCCTGCTTAAATACATCCAAAATACAGAAATACTTTTCAGACAACCACAGGACTAATTTGAATAAGTTTGTGGCATTCGAGAATTGTACTCGTTGCAGGAAAAACTATTTGGCAGGTTTAAGAAAATTAACAACACGAAGCTTAATAATCCACGTCTGTGCCAGAAACAGACATCGCAATCTTGCAGACTCCATCTGTTATGTCTAAGCTCAACAAATTTGATATATGAATTTACATCTTACATGAAATTGTTGCAATGTTTAAGAGTTTCGCGCATCTACTCATAAATTAGTGATTGTATATTAAAGCAGCGTATGGTATCTCAAATTGGCCAGATTAAATTATGGTATTAGGTCCAACAGAAATGTGACCTAATTTTTTAGTTATGAGTAAGATTCGTTAACCTTACAGATTTGTTTCTTCAAAATTTGCAGTTTGCATGAATTCGTATCAAAAGCAGACTAGTTGTCTAAAAATGTTTCATCATGGTACTGTGCTACGTGAATTATGCTTTTTCAAAAATCATGATTACTTTCATGCAACGATATTTCTTTATTTTACCTGATTCCTTGCTGGAAAACTGTACAGTATTAATGAGATATGAATAAATAAATATTAAGTGAATAAATAAACAAATAAATATTGCTGTTTGTCTTATCACTCCACCACCAGTATGACCTGTATAGAGCTTTGGCTACTGGTCACATGTTGCAAGTTTATTCTAACATGATCACCTGCTATTTCACTTCCCAGGAAAGGAGCGAAGAAAGGCTAGTTTTTGGCCTCATTTGGTCCATCTAGTAATCGGCGACGGTGCAGCCTGGAAAATACAATTGAAAATAATTTTCAAAAGGTGCAATGAACATTCAGCCATGATGGATTAGCAGGCACAAACATGCCACAAATATCTATATAGTTGTAGCACTATGCTAAGTTTCATTTCAGTATTTCAGAAAAAATTATAACAGAAAAGTGGCAGAACGCCCCACCTCCCTCACCACTCTGCCAAACAGCGGCAGTTTTTTTGAGAATCACTTTTGAGAATATTTTTACTTTCGCAAGATTCTGTGGCATCAGCACTCGGCCAATGTGCTTGGCACTAGAATATCATTGTTGATGACAAAAAATATCTCCAAACGACAACAGCCTAGTCACACATTAATCTCCTGTTGCAATGACAACAGATTCCCATTTATAACATAAGGAAGGAGGAACACCCATGAGCTAAGAGTCTTAAACAGACGTGACAATATGCATAGGAAACAAGTTTTTTGAGAAGAAGGGAATGACCTACTGGCTTATATTGCTGAGCGGTAGACAAAATTAATAGTCCATCCGCGTTTAGCCATAGTTGGTATGTACTATGCCTAATATGCCAATGATAACTTTCTCACATGGAGCTTGAGCAATCATGATGATGCATGTAAGTATCCATTGTATGGGGACCAATAACGTTTTAAGTTGTTTTCGCAAATTATGACGGGTAACTGCCAATTTGTTGTATACGGAGCACAGTCGCAGTGTTACTATCAGATACAATGGACACAGTATATTCGTGCTTGTTTAGTTATTGAAACAATTAGTTTCTAATCTAGTACGATTATGTACACTGATATGCATCCTAAACGCAATGATAAGACTTCCGAATTGTAATTGAAAAGTTAATTCAGTTTTAATTAAAAAGGGTCCTTTTGCAACATAGCATGCGAAAAACGGAAGAAAAAAAATTATACTAATTACGTAACTTTGAAAATCGATTGCATAAGTGCTCTATAGGTCAAGCAGAAAATTTGACAAGAAATAATGTGCCTGAAACTAGTCGCAACAAACAAATTTGTTACTACGAAGGTTCCGGACACATCAGTAAACAGACTGTGACCCAGTCTTTTTATGTGGCATTCTTTAGCGATTTTGCTGGTCAATTGGTTGCTGTAGGTGAACAAAACAGATAAACAGTCTAAATCTGGCGCGCAGCCCCAGTCCCATCGGTGCATGGTCAAGTGGGACGAACATACTGGTCCGGTGAGTGAATTATGGTTCTCTCTTAGGCACGTGTTGAGGCACCGGCCAATCTGCTGCATGTACATTTGATCAAATATGCACATGATCACAAGAATAGACTACAGTACCCCTGACAGACACAAGACAAATTTAGTGGTATCTAAGGAAGTCTTTCTTGTCAGGGTGCTTATATATCCAGGGAAAAAGAAAATATGCAGCATATGCACAGCAGTGTGCCAGAGAATTGAGAAAGGCAAGCAGGCAAGGGAGGCTTGCTCGGTGAAAGATACCACCAAATTTGTCGTGTGTGTCACAGGTAGTGTACTGTACCCTATCACATCTGGTCAAGAGTACATAGGGCAAACTAGCCGGTATCTTACGTGCATAAGAGATCAGCATGTTTCATTAAAAAGAGCAGTATGGTCGTCCAACTTGGCCGTACATTTCCACAACAGGGCTTCACGTTGAATTACAATCGTTCATCTGTTTTCATCCACCGTAAAAATTGACAAGTGAAATCGATGAGGCATGCCACATATATAGCAAGACATGTGGGCGAGCCCCCATTTTTAATGCAACAAACAAAAAAGGCATCCTGTGTAAGTCACAGGGGATCCATATCAGTCTATACCTATGTATTACTGAAGTAAATGCAGCACAGTAAACACTGACCTTCATATTAATTTTCAAGAAATTCAAGCTCATCAAATGTGTATTTTGCAGTGGCTGTTACTATGGGAACAGAGAAGTAACTGTAAAGACATCAATGATAAACATTGGTGTGCACCCTACGTGCTTAGACCTGCGACATATTTAGCCCACTACACTTCTAATTCCTACATGCACAGAAAACTGCGCGAGATTGTAGCACAACCAGAAACAAATTATGCAAATAAGGGGTAGAGCATAGGATATAGTTTTCAACGAATAAAACCACAATAAAAGTCATAAATATACTACGTACAAAGGAAAAATAATATTTAATTTGCAGGTAAGCAACTTACGCAAACGAAATACTAGACATCGGGAAAGATTAGGTATAGTTTTATACAGAACACAATGATGTGGGCATAATGGGTATGCACACAAATAGGTAGCAAGTTCAATAAAGTTGCATAAATATTTATTTTCTTTAGTAAGCTGCGTTAAGTAATGTGCTGATAAACATCACCATAAATCATACCAAGCCCACTTTTTGGAACAAGTACATTTCATACACACCTGACATGACCATCCAGATCACACGCCATGCTGATGTAGCCATATAGCCACAGGGTCTGCATTTCTTGGGGCTCCTGGATCTTGTAGTTTATGTTGTGAGTCACGGCCTCACCACTACAAAATGAGTTTTATGTTAGCTTATAGCAGTGGCACAATAAAGCTGTGATATCGTGAAAACGTGCAATCAGCACCTAAAAGAGTCGTGAAAACAATGTCTGCACTAATGTGGAAAGAGAGCAAATGCTTGAAATCATCGAATGTCATGACGATATATCAAATAAAATTTTCGGCGCGCCACAGCAGCAGAGAACAATCTAATCTTGTTGTTTTTGTCATTACTTAGCATAAGCAACCTTCCCCTGTCATGTTTAGTTAAGTCAGTTATGTCAACACATCTTGTATTAGAAATAAAGCTGTACTAGTAGCAAGCTGTGATTGGCTTGCATTTTTTCCTTAGAACGGTTCGTTAACCAAAAACCTCGTAAGCAGAGATTGTGCACAACGTCGAAGCATTTATAAGCAAGGAAACGTCATTGAAGAAAGAATCGACGAAGATGTAGACGGGTCGTTACTATGCAACTTTAGTAAACAAGCGGGAACTCACGCGCAGCTGCACAAGGTGAACACGATTTCCGAAACTTTTCGCAGCGGAAGCAAACGCTTATCTGGAATATCAATTCCGCACTTTGGCACTAGAGTTGCGTACACAAATCTCAGAACCAGCGCGTAGCAAGTATTAACACAGGTTAACTGTTGTCGTGGGTGTTCCACCTGCTACGTTAGCAAGGCACTCTATACACACACGGGACGCACACACAACACGCATGAATGCATGTGTAGTTGGCGAGCACGATTGCTTACCGTTTCAACAATACGACGAGGTCGAAAGGCGCTCTCCAAGTTTCCAGTGATGCGTCTGCGATGTTACTTGCAGCATACCAACCACTGGGTAGTGGACGAGCTGAGGCACGCTAATAATACGCATTACTTCTTTGAGCCGTCCACCAAACTTTCAACGACAACCAACGGAGAAAACCCGCCATGGTTGCTCAGTGGCTATGGTGTTGGGCTGCTGAGCTCGAGGTCGCGGAATCGAATCCCGGCCACGGTGGCCACATTTCGATGGGGGCGAAATGCGAAAACACCTGTGTGCTTAGATTTAGGTGCACGTTAAAGAACCCCAGGTGGTCAAAATTTCCGGAGTCCCCCACTATGGCGTGCCTCATAATCAGGAAGTGGTTTTGGCACGCAAAACCCCATAATTTAATTTTTTTATTTTAACCAACGTAGACAAAGAGAACGCCCTCCACGCCATGAAAATCGTTGGTCTACATTTAGCTGGCGCACCACGAATACGGCGTGTTTCCAGTGAGACGCAAGCCATCTTCCGGCACCTCCGTGCTCGCGAACTACGTCTTACTTCACTACAGCAAGCCAATAACACATGATCAAACAAACACATCGAAGCAGTTCGCACAACCGTTTTAAATCGGAACAATAAGAACACGCCGTATGTTCGTATTCTACCGTTCGCGTAGAATACGAAAATACCGGCGCCGCCAGCGCCGCCTGTAAAATAGTGCGGCTGTTGTGGCCTCCGGGATTCCTACAATAATATTGACACGTGTACTTGTTTGTCTTTATCGGGCAACACGTTTCACCACCTGACAAATGTTATCGTACAGCGCAGGACGCGCCTGCATGCATGTACGGAAGTTTCTACAATGTTATCGATGCTTCCATCCGCTGTCTGTGACCGAACCTTATGTAATCTGATCGCATGTGTGCGCGACGCGAATAATGTAGAACTCTGTAGAAGGCAAGCGGGTCCCAGCGATTACTCTGGAAAATTCGACGACTGATGTATAAAAGTGGACGCGCTTGATCCGCTGATCAGATTTTGACGATCGCCGACTGTGTTCGCCGCTATCGTTGTGCTATAAGTGTAGCCTGTTTTTGTGGGCAGAGGTTCGCCCAACAAAAGTTAGTTTCGTCTTTGACAGTATTGCTACTGTGTTCTTCCGTCACTCCACGTGACATCTGGTGAAGATGCTTTTCGTTCATGTGCCGGACGCCCCCTACAAGCCGTGATCCAAGCCCGGACCGCAAAGAGAACAACAACGTAGTCCCGGACCATCGAGTAAGCCGCAGTCTTCAACAGCTGCCCCCGGAGCACCGACTTCTACCTGAGAAGACCAAGAAGATTGTGGCCAAGGCAACCCCAATTGCAGCCCCAGCGTCCCCCATCGTGCTGCAGCAGCCCAGGGAGCCTCCCACGTTGCGCGGTTCAACATTCGAGGACCCGGAATCCTGGCTTGAGACGTATGAGAGGGTCGCTGCATTTACAGCTGGAACAGCGACGACAAACTGCGACATGTCTTCTTCGCATTGGAAGACGCTGCCAGTACGTGGTATGAGAACCCAGAAGCCGCCTTAACGACCTGGGAACTTTTCCGAAGCGGCTTTCTTCAGATGTTCACAAGCGTCGTACGCCGAGAACGAGCCCAAGCACTACTGGAAACCCGAGTGCAGCTGCCTAATGAGACTACCACGATGTTTACAGAAGAAATAAGCCGCCTATTCCACTACGCGGACCCGGAAATGTTCAAGGAAAAGAAAGTACACCTACTCATGCGTGGTGTAAAGGAGGAACTTTTCGCCGGAATGGTAGGGGGGCCCACCAAAGACCGTCGAGGAGTTTCTTCGTGAGGCAACCAGCATCGAGAACACACTGGAAATGCGGAAACGGCAATTCAACCACCGCACTAACTCGACAAACTATGCCGGAGTTCAGTCACTGGCCACCGACGACCTGCGCGAGACTATCCGAGTGGTCGTGCGGGAGGACCTACAAAAGCTGTTCCTTTCATCAAAGCGTCAAGTGGCTTCAATTGCCGACGCCGTCCGTGAGGGGCTGCAACAACAACTCGCAGTAGCCCCTGAATCACAGCAGCCTCAGCCGCAAGCGTTGACATACGCCGTTGAAGCCCGCCGTCACGTTCTCCCTCCGCGCCCAGGGCAGGGCAGGGCCCAGTGACGACACAGTTCCGTCGTCCACCACCACCCGCGCCGCCAACACGCCAACCTGTCACCTCACGCGGCGTTCCAAGGAAGATTGTTTGGCGCGACCCCGACCACCGTCCGCTTTGCTATCACTGCGGAGAAGCCGGGCACGTGTACTGCCGATGCCCATACCGGGAAATGGCCTCCACCGCCGACGAAGATGACGAAGAGGCCATCTCGACGGCATAATAACGACACGCCGCCGTCGCGATGAAGTCAGGAAGCCAAGACTACACCGACGAAAGACGACTTGACGACGCGACGTTACAACTTCAGTTCAACACGACGCAGCCGTGATGCGACGCCAAGACCTAACTGCAACGCCAGAAAAAAGACCACCGACCTCGACGTGCTTCTCGACGGCCACGCAGTTACCGCCTTAGTGGACACAGGGGCTGATTACTCCGTCAAGAATGGACACATCGCCGCCCAGTTGAAGAAAGTTAAGACTACATGGGAAGGCCTTCAAATTCGGACCGCGGAGGAAACCTCATGACGCCGACTGGAATCTGCACGGTAAGAATTACCATTCACGACCGGATTTACCCTGCCACCTTCGTTGTCCTCCAACAGCGTTCACGAGACGTCATTCTCGGCATGGACTTCCTGAACCAACGCGGCGCAATCATCGACCTGAAGTCAAAGTCAATAACGCTGTCGGTAGATCAAGCGATACCGCCGGAGAGCCTTCCTAGTCACCGCGACTTGATTGTGCTCGAAGATCAAGTGAGCATCCCGCCTCGCTTCAGCATTGTTATTTCGGTCGGCACCGAAACACCTGCTGACGTAGAATTCGTCGTCGAAGGCGACGAACGACTACTGCTCGCACGCGAAATTTGCGTCGCAAGAGGAATCGCTCGACTGCATGGAGGAAACACGAAAATGTTTCTGACAAACTTTAGCGAGGAGTTCAAGCACATCAATAAGGGCACGACGTTCGCATACATCGAGGAAATTCTGGAAACGAGCAATACGTTTGTCCGCTTGGATTCTGCCGCATCTACCCCAACGGCCGTAGTTCCCGAACCAGACTTTCACATAAATCCAAGTCTTCCCATGGTTAAGCAACAGCCGCTCAGAAGTTTACTTCGACGATACAAAGAGTGCTTTTTGACGTCATCAAGGATTCGACAAACGCCAGTCGCAAAGCATCGCATAATAACCGAAGACTGTGCTCGACCACTACACCAGAGCCCTTATCGAGTTTCTACGCGAGAACGTGATGCTATAAGGCATCAAGTCAACGAAATACAGCGCGACGACATAATCTAGCCGCCAAAAAGCCCGTGAGCATCTCCTGTTGTCTTGGTGAAGAAAAAGGACGGAACCCTACGTTTCTGCGTCTATTGTCGTCGTCTGAACAAGATCACCGAAGAAGGACATATACCCCCTCCCACGAATAGACGACGCATTGGATCGGCTCTGCAACGCTAAATATTTCTCGTCGATGGACCAAAGTCTGGCTATTGGCAAATAGAAGACGACCAAAGAGATCGCGAAAAGACCGCCTTCATCACCCCAGACGGCCTCTACGAGTTCAGTTATGCCATTCAGACTGCGCTCTGCGCCTGCAACGTTCCAGCGCGTGATGGACATGGTTTTAGCAGGATTGAAGTTGCAGACCTGTTTCGTATGCTTGGATGACGTCGTCGTCATCGCCGAAAATTTCGACGATCACCTTAGCCGGCTTGCAACAGTACTAAAGGCCATCAGGTCATGAGGGCTTACTCTGAAGCGGGAAAAGTGCCGCTTCGCTTACGAGGGGCTTCTGTTTCTAGGCCACATCATCAGCAAATCTGGAATCAGCCCCGACCCGCAGAAGACAGCTGCCATCGCACAGTTCCCGCAGCCCATCGACAAGAAGGCAGTGCGTAGATTCCTTGGGATGTGTGCCTACTACAGGCGCTTTGTCAAGGACTTTTCACGCATCGCGGAGCCGCTAACACATCTAACCAAATGTGATGTCGAGTACAAGTGGGAAACGCCGCAGGCCGATGCATTTCAAGAACTTAAACGACACATGCAATCACCGCCGAGACTTGCACACTTCGACAAGGACGCCGATACAGAAATGCACACAGACGCCAGTAGCCTAGGCCTCGGTGCTGTCTTAGTCCAGAGGAAAGACGGACTTGAACGGGTCATATCTTATGCTACCCGGTCACTGTCAAAAGCGGAAGGCAATTATTCTACGACTGAAAAGGAATGCCTCGCCATCATTTGGGCTACAGCGAAATTCCGCCCTTACTTATATGGAGGTCATTCAAAGTGGTCCGCGACCATCACGCGTTGTGTTGGCTAGTTAACTTAAAGGACCCTTCAGGACGGCTGGCGCGGTGGAGCCTCCGACAAGAATACATCATTACTGTAACCTACAAGTCCGGATGGAAACACTCAGGTGCCGATTGCCTATCACGCGCCCCCATTGACCTGCCGCCGCAAGATGACGAGGATGACGACGCCTTCCTTGGAATAATGAGCGCGGAAGACTTCGCTGAGCAGTAACGAGCGGACCCGGAGCTAAAAGGCCTCGTTGAGTATTTGGAAGGTCACACCGACGTTGTCCCTAGGGCATTTAAGCGCGGATTGTCTTCGTTCACGCTTCAAAACGACCTACTCGTGAAGGAGAACTTCTCACCAGTCCGCGCCAACTACCTTCTTGTTGTTCCGTCGGCGCTGCGTCCAGGAGTACTGCACGCCCTACATGACGATCCGACCGCTGGGCACCTCGGTTTCTCCCGGACGCTATCGAGGATACAGGAAAGGTATTACTGGCCGCGCCTAACCGACGATGTCGCCCGTTGCGTCAAGGCATGCCGCGACTGTCAGCGACGCAAGACACCACCGACAAGGCCAGCGGGATTACTACAGCCGATCAAGCCTCCTTACCGACCTTTTCAGCATCTCGGGATGGACTTGTTGGGACCGTTTCCGACATCAGCTTCCGGAAGTAAGTGGATCGTCGTGGCGACGGACTATCTCACCCGCTTCGCTGAAACTAAAGCTCTACCGAAAGGCAGTGCAGCCGAAGTGGCGTAATTTTTCGTCGAGAACATCCTGCTGCGACATGATGCTCCAGAAGGCCTCATCACCGACAGAGGATCGGCTTTTAAAGCAGAGCTCACCCAAGCCATTCTGCAATACAGCCTTACAAGCCACAGGAGGACAACTGCCTACCACCCGCAGACGAATGGTCTCACGGAGCGCCTGAACAAGACCCTCGCCGACATGCTAGCAATGTACGTCGACGTCGAGCGCAAGACGTGGGACGCGGTCCTGCCGTACGTAACCTTCGCTTACAACACGGTGGTGCAAGAAACAACACAGATCACGCTGTTTAGGCTGGTTTACGGCAGGAAACCGACGACGACGCTCGACGCCATGCTGCCGCACGTCACAGCCGAAGAGAATGGTGACGTCGCTACCTATCTCCAGCGCGCCGAAGAAGCCCGACAGCTCGCCCGCCTACGGATCAAGAACCAGCAGCATACCGACAGCCGACACTACAACCTCCGACGACGCTTCATAGAGTACCAGCCGGTGATCGTGTTGGGGTTTGGACCCCAATACGCCGGCGAGGACTCAGTGAGAAACTACTTCGACGCTATTTCGGACCCTACAAGTTCATTCGACGTATTGGCGCACTGGACTATGAGGTCGTGCCAGACGGCATTTCGCATTCACAGCGGCGCCGCGCACGATCTGAAGTGGTCCACGTGGTGCGTCTTAAACCTTTTTTCGGACGCTTATGAACTTTCCTTATGTTGTTTTCTTTACTACGAGTGCTTCTTTATTACTTTCGTTTGTTTGCAGCATCGGGTCGATGCTTTTTAAGAGGGGGGTATTGACACGTGTACTTGTCTTTATCGGGGGACACGTTTCGCCGCCTAACAAATGTTATCGCACAGCGCGGAACGCGCTTGCATGTATCCGAAGTTTCTGGAAAGTTATCGATGCTTCTGTCTGTTGTCACCGAACCTTAGGTTTTCTGATTTCATCGCTTTACGCGAATGGTGTAGAACTTTGTGGAAGACACGCGTGTCCAAGCGATTAGTCTGGAACATTCGACAACTGCTGTATAAAAGCCGACGCGCTTGACCTGCTGATCAGATTTTCGACGATCGCCGACCGTGTTCGCCGCTATCGTTGTGCTATAAATGTAGCCTGTTTTGTGGGCACAGCTTCGCCCAATAAAAGTTAGTGTTGTCGTTCACAGTATGGCTACTGTGTTATTCAACGTCACCACAACGTGACACTATTGCGACAGCGGTCGAAAGGGCGTTGTCAAAAGCTATGAAATGATTAACATCATACATGTCGGGGATTCTAGCTTAAGTGTTGACATCACAAATGATCCAGCTTTTCAGCCCTTTAGCGAGTTCTAACGCTAGCTCGCATAATTTTACACAGACCCTAACATCGAATGCTGAACAACTAACTGATCCTTTATCAGTCATTGTACAAGACGCAGACAATGCGAGGCCATCAACTTCAACCCAGCCGACCGACAACGGATGCTTCTCTGGATCAGTGTCGGAAAACAACCAGGATGTAAAAATGGACCTTCCGATGCTTAAACGCACAAGATCACCTGAAGATAATTCATCGATCTCGGTCCCGCGCTAAAAAGCCAAAATGTTTGTGAAGGATAGTCTTTCCAAGTCAGATTCTAATCATGACTGTTGCAGCTCTGACTCTAAATCAAAACTGACAAGGTACGGTAAATAGAGTCTTTCCATGAAAGATTTTTTAAAAGACAGTATTTTAGACCAAGCTGTATCTAAAGTAGGCATTAATGCATGATAGGGTATTTAAAGGTATTGCAGTGGAACTGCCGTTCCATAATATCTGCAGCTACCGATTTAACATATTTTTGTTCATAACTTTCTCCTCACATTATTATTTTGCAGAGACTTGGCTCTCCTATGGCCAAGATATTCGTATAAAAAGTATCGTTTATTTAGAATGGACCATCCATCGAGAGGAGGAGGACTTCTTTTCTCGATAATAACTAAAATATGCCACAAAGTAAAAATTTCCTACCAGTATATGTCTACGGAGTGTCTGATACTAGCAATAGATGTAACTATTCCTGGTGTTTCCCCATTTTCCTTAGTTAATAAATCTTTTCCCACAGGCGTGCATGATACTCGTTTCCTTAGTACCTTTGTCAAATCTTGTAGAAAAGGAATTGTGATTGCCAGAGATTTTAATTTGCATCCTGTGTCTTGGGGTTTCAAAACAGACTCATGTGGAAAGCGATTGCCGGACTGGGCAATTAATCAAAATTTTTGTTGCTTAAACACGAAGTCAGGTACCTTTATTCAGGGTCTTTCTAAATCGGCAGTGGGTCTTGCATTTGCCAGCTCAGGAATTTCCGCAACTTCGTGGTCTACTGTCGACTCACCCTCGAGTAGTGACAATCTACCTATTAGGTTTGATATTGTCTGCCCTGTTATTCCCCTGGAGTCTCCGACGCGTACTTTTGTCAATTACCAGAAATTTCAGAGTATCTTGAAAACGGTTCTCAATTCCCAGAAAACGGTACTCAATGAAATCAAAGCCATGAGGCTTTGCGCTGTAGTAAAAAGTTCCTTTAAAAAAGTCCCAGTTTAATGTTAACATAAGCAAAAGTACTAGCTCTCCTTGGTGGAAATCGGATTGCACGCGGAATTATAGAACACGAAAAGCCGCGTGGAAGAAATTACTTTACAATCGGTGTCCGAGTAACTGGAGTGATTGTAAATTCGCAGCTGCTGCATTCAAGAGAACAGCATCGAATGCCAAACACGAGTATGATGAAAAACATAATTAATTCCTCTCTAAGCCCAGCAACAAAAAAGCTCTGTTCAGATTCCTTCGGTGCAGAAAATTGATACAGACACCAGCGAATACTGAATCAATAGTTATTTCACCACGCGAGTTATCCGCTTCATTAGAATTCATAAGAAAAGGCTTAGCGCAACATTTAATATCACGTTTGCCGAATGGGTCACTAAGGCCTCCCATCGCCGATGACATTGTGGAAGTCACAGTGTCAGAGCTCTCTAATGCCCGTAGATCTCTGCCAGGCTCAGCTCCAGGTCCTGACGGCATTTCCAATGCCATGCTAAAAATGTTGTTTGAAATGCCTTCTGATGACATTCTGAACACAGTGAATTATTCTCCAAAAAATGCTTGGATTCCACCAGAATGGAGGACAGCCAAAATTATTCCGCTGCTTAAAAAGCAAGGAGCTGGCTACAACCTTGACAACATTAGGCCTATCTCTCTTACGTCAAATATGGTAAAACTAATTGAAGGAGATATATATTATGGTATGATGAATCATATATCTCAAAATTAGTTACTGAGCACAGGTCAAATGGGTTTCCGGCCCGGTCTCTCCATTTGGTGTGCGCATGTAGATTTGGAAAGCCGCATCCAACTTGCTCAGCACAGAAAAGAAGTAAGTGCTTTAGTGACTCTTGACATAGCAAAAGCTTATGACAGCGTTGAGTACTCTCTACTGCTGGACAGATTACAGTCCTACAATTTTCCGAGATGTATAACGGCATGGATTTTTGAATTTCTAAGAAACGTATGATTTCATTGTTTTTAAAACGGCTTTTCTTCAAGAAATTTTGATCAGACAAGAGGGGTGCAGGGGGCTGTTCTGTCTCCTATACCATTTAACCTATTGAAGAGTTCAGTACCACTGCACCAGGATGTGAATCTGTATGTCTATGCAGATGACATTGAATTTTTCGCGACAGCTAGATACATCAATTCTTCAATTCATCAAAGCTTCACAATGTGCATCTGTCACTAAACGTTAACAAAAGTGCAGTCCTTGTTTTCATGCTTGCCCGGCCGTTGCAGTTACCATTAGCGCATGAACAGAGAGCCATTCCTCAGGTAGAGTCGCTTAAATACTTGGGTATCATATATGACGGAAAACATAACTGGCATTCTCGCATAGAAAATATTGGTACGAAGGGGACAGGAGTAGTAGGTTTACTACGTAGAATGAGTAACCGACGTTCTGGTATGCGAAGTGACACAGTAAGTATGATTTATCGTATGTATGTACGACTGATTCTAGAATTTGGCTGTGTTCTGTTCTCCGGAAGTGCAAAATATAAATTAAGACCCCTTGTTCTGTTAGAAAGACAAGCCCTTAGACTATGTTTAGGTCTTCCTAAATTCGTTGCTAATAATGTATTATACCAGGAAGCGCGCCTACGTACTCTTCTCACACGATTCCGCATGCTTATGGTTCAAACCTACTGAAGAGTTTATGAATCTTCGCTACGACGTGCACAATATGCATTTATTAGTGAACCAAATCCATTTTTTGAGACCACGTGGTCACGGTTCCATACCCCACAAATTGTATTTGTGCAAGCACAACTAGCACCTTTAAATGTTCGCCTCAGAGAAATAGTTCCACTTCATAGGTCTCCGGGGTCGCTCAAAATTGAATTTGCAGACATTTTTCCACACAATGCGAAATTTCTACCCACAACATATTTGAATGACCGTTTACAAGATTATTTGGCCCGTTGCAAAATAAATTTAAAAGCGACTGATGCTTCTTCGTGCGAAGAGAAGGCAGGCGTGGGCATCTACTCACCATCCCTTGATTGGTCTTTTTCACTTCGCCTACCAGATTACCCATCATTTTTTCATGCCGAACTTCTCGCAATTGTTTTAGCCTTGCGGAAATTACGCCTTCATACTATAATAGTTAATATTGTCACAGATTCTCTATCTGTATGTAGCGCACTTACGGCGTCTCGAAGTCGACAGCATTGAACGCGCTTTATTTATTAGCTCCGGCTCACTTAAGTTTAGTTCATATAGTATGGATACCAGGCCACCGAGACATTCATAATAATGAAATAGCCGATTCCTTAGCACGAGCTTCTTTAACAGGTCCTATGCTATCTGTGCTGGCGGCAACTGCGCACATCACTGCAGCCAGATATAGAGAATTTTCTTTGAGCGAAGTCGAAAAAGCCATGTCATTAGCAAAATCTACATATCTTTTGCACCTAAATTATTCTTGGAACTGGCAATGGTGTCCTAACCGGAAATTCAAAGTTTCATTTACTAGGCTGTGTTGCCGTATTCCAAAACTTAATTTTTACTTGAACAGATGTGGTCTGGCGGTATCTATGCTGCCTCTACAGTGAACCGGAATCTATAGATCATTTTTATTATCATGTCGGCGGTGTTCTACTAATCGAAAACTATGTCTACAAATTCCACTTCAAAATGTAGGATTGCTTTTAACCAGTACTGTTATACTCTCCCTTGGAGCAACAGTGTTAGAATATAGCCACAGGAACGTTTCCCAAGCCATCTGTAGTTTACAATGCGGCACAAGACGAATGCCTTTTTAATAGTTCTCAGTTGCAACAATTCCTTTACTTCTACTTCAGTTTAAAAAATTAAAAAGTAAAAGCGCAAATTCACAATTATATTCTTACCATTATTATTCACAATTTAACTTACTCAAGTTTAGGTATATCCTTCTTTTATTCTCTTTTTTTAGTATTCCTATCAATGCAGGGCTTACTATAGTGTTGATCAAAACTTTATCTCATGTATTCACAGTTAAGTTTTTCATCTTGGATTACATATTTATTTTCCTTTTTTGTGTCATTTATTTATCAACCAATTTCTTTTATTTATCGAGTCATATTACTACCCGACTCATGGCCTATCCCCCATAGTGGGTTTGTGCCTTTGAGAATTCATCATTATCATCATCATCACCACCACCACCACCACCACCACCACCACCACCACAACCACTACAACCACCGCCACCGACCTTCTTATGCCTACCGCTACAACCTAGAACTATAGTGCTGCTAGGCGAACACCCTCGTTGTATTTGGTGGAGCTGCTGGATTTCTCTTCGACATCCTGGAACTCCAGCTGTCGGACGCTACCACCAGCTATTGCAATGGATGATGCGGGACCGTCCCAGGCTGCTGCTCCCGTGCGCCCGGCCGTTGTCTGCTCTGGTGTAATCCGGCAGCGCGATCCGGCTATATTTAGCGGCACAGACGACCACGACGCGGAGGACTGGCTCGCCGAATATGACCGTGCAAGCTCCTATAATAAGTGGGACGACCGCGCCAAGCTCACAGATGTCATCTTTTACTTGACTGACGTGCGAAACCTATGGTTCTGCAATCATGAAGCCGATTTTACCGCCTGGTCGGCTTTCAGGACAACTTTGGCAGATGTCTTCGGCCGTCCCGTCGTTCGCCGGCTTCGCACTGAGCAGCGCTTGCGTGGTGGAGCTCAACGCCAGGACGGGACTTTCACCAATTATATTAAAACGTGGCCTCGCTCTGCCAGCGCGTCAAGTCATCTATGGCCGAAGCTGACAAGATCAAGCACGTCATGAAACGCATCGATGACCATGCCTTCCAGATGTTCGTCGCGAAGACTCCCCAGATGATTGCCGAGGTCATACAGTTTGTCAGCAGTACGACGAGCTGCGCAAGCAAGGCGCCTCAACACGCGCTGCTCAGCAGGACACCGCGGATCTATCTCCGTTCGATTTCGGCCGCGACGCTGCCTACATCTCTGCTTTAATGCCGGAGATAAAGCAGTTCAGCCGTCAAGAAGTCGCCCGCCAACTCTCTGGCGAATAGCACACCCGAGCCGTCGACAACCCTGGCTCCTTCGCTTCGTCATGTCATTCAGACGCAAGTTCCCGCGGCGCTGCCGTCTCCTCCTCCGCAGCCTGCAGCTGGATCGTTAACTTACGCTGACGTTGACGCCCGGCCTTACGCTCCTCCGTCTCCTGATGCTTACCGGGCTACCGGCACCTACCATGTGCCGCCGCCACTTCGGGTCCGATTGTCGTCCCTTACTCAGCCGCTGGAGCCCCTTTCGTCAACCCGTGGCGAACACTTTATAGCCGGTCAATATGCTATTTCTGCCATTTTCCGGGCCATGTCGCACGATTCTGCCGCCGTCGCAGCCACCATTTACCTGACCGCCTCAAGCTGCAGGCCTGCTCGACTCCTTCGTCAGGACCTATCTGACCTTCCTCCGGACTCGTCTTACAGTCGCCACCACTTCGATTCACGCCGGTCGCCTTCCCCACTTCGCCGATTAATTTTCCCAATCGTTCGCCGACCCAGCCCAGCCCGAGAGGAAAACTAACAGTCGCCGTTCCATAGGCAAAAAACTGCGTTTACGTCGAACACTTCAAGGCCTCATTCTTCCCCGGTGAACGAAGTTGAACAGTTCGTAGACATCATCACCATAAACGTACTTATCGACACCGGATCCGCCGTTTCTGTTATTAGTGAGAAGATATGCCGCAAATTGAACAAAGTGACCATTCCCCTTAGCTCTCTTTATCTGCTTACGGCAACCTCGCATCGCATTCAGCCTTCAGCGTCGTGCACAGCCCGGGTAGTCATTCAAAGCATTATCGAATGTCTCGTACTATCTCGTTCCTTATACAACGTTATTCTTGGATGACATTTCCAATCTGTCAATCAAGCTCTTACCGACTGCGCTCGTGCCGAACTTACGTTATCAGTGCCGTGCTTTGACTCTGACGACCATAATTCTACTAAACTTGTTGCCGCCTCTGACATCGATATCGCAACTTTCTCCGCCGTTCTGGTCCCTGTGTCATGTAACTCTGCTGCGAACTCATCTGTTCTGTTTACGTCGTCGGCCACTTGTGCGCGCCGCCGGAACTTTCTGCTTCAGTTAGCTGTCGTTACCTTTCTTGAAGGTTTTGCTGCCCTTTACGTGTGCAATCCGTCCGTCTACCCATCATCCCTACTCCGCGGCGAGTGCCTGGGTACCTTTGAAGCTTTGGATTGCGTTCTCCCGGCCGCCATGTTTGGTGATACGGCATCACTTCCGATTTGTGCCGTCACTCCTTCCGCCGCGACCGATGGCCCTGTAGACGTCTTCGCTCGTGCCGTCGACGCAGAACTCACACCTGCGCAGAACACAGATGTTATCAAGCTCCTCCAACGTTTTCGTGCCTCATTAGACATTGACCAACCATCCTTGGGCCGAGCGTCCGCAGTAGTTCACCGAATCGACACCGGTCAACAAGCACCATTGCGCCAGCGTCCGTATCGTGTGTCGGCCGCTGACCGACATATCATCGACAGCGGTATCATCGACCAGCACGTTGACGACATGCTGGCTCGTGGCATCATCCAGTCTTCTAACACTCTCTGGGCATCTCCGGTTGTCTTCGTTAAAAAAAGATGGCTATATTCGGTTTTCCGTCGACTATCGCCGTCTTAACCGAATAGCGAGCAAAGATGTCTATCCTCTCCCGTGCATCGACGATGCCTTGGACAGTCTGCAGGGAGTCGTATTCTTTTCCGCGCTGGATCTGCACTGCGGGTACTGGCAAGTGCCAATGGCAGAGGCCGATTGCCAAAAGACAGCCTTTGTAACACCTGATGGGCTATATGAATTTACCGTCATGCTGTTCGGCCTCTGCAACGCGCCTGCCACTTTCGAGCGAATGATGGACACCATTCTTCGAGGGCTGAAATGGAAAACGTGCCTCCGTTATTTAGATGACATTGTGGTTTCTTCCACCGACTTTGCGTCACACCTCAAAAAAAAAAAAAAATTAAATATGGGATTTTACGTGCCAAATCCACTTTCTGATTAAGAGGCACGCCGTAGTGGAGGACTCCGGAAATTTCGACCACCTGGGGCTCTTTAACGTGCACCTAAATCTAATTACACGGGTGTTTTCGCATTTCGCCCCCATCGAAATGCGGCCGCCGTGGCCGGGATTCGATCCCGCGACCTCGTGCTCAGCAGCCTAACACCATATCCACTGAGCAACCACGGCGGGTCGCGTCGCACCTCAGCCGCCTCGAGCAAGTCCTTGCGCGCCTCTCCACTTCAGGACTGCAACTAAATTTTAAGAAATGCCACTTCGGCTCTCGCACGCTCACTATTCTCGGCCATGTAGCTTCAAAAGACGGTATCCTCCCGGACCCCACAAAACTTAGCGCCATATCCGAGTCTCCTGAACCAACCAAGATGAAAGAGCTTCTCAGCTTCATCGAACTGTGCTCATATTTCCGACGCTTCATCCATAACTTTGCCACTATCATCGCCCCCTTGACGCAGCTTCTCACTGGGAGTTCTGACCAATCAGCGTGGCCCCCGGCGAGCGAACACGCATTCCACGAACTGCGACACGTTCTCACCTCTCCTCCATTACTGCTACACTTCGATCCCTCTGCTCCAACTGAGATGCATAGGGACGCTAGTGGTGTCCGGCTCGGCGCTGTTCTTGCACAACGCAAGGATGGCTTCGAAGAGTACGTCGTCGCATATGCCAGCAACACCCTTACCAAAGCAGAGGCGAACTACTCGATTACGGAGAAGGATTGTCTGGCCATCATTTGGGCTATCGGAAAATTTCATCCTTATGTGTACGGGCGTCAATTTGACATCGTGACTGACCATCATGCCATATGCTGGTTATCTTCACTAAAACATCCAACTGGTCGGCTCACCCGTTGGGCATTACGCCTACAAGAGTACGACACCCGCGTTGTTTATCACTCAGGTCGAAAGCATTCAGACGCAGACGCTCTATCCCGGTCAACCCTGCCCTCTCGTTCTGTCCATTCGTCTATTTCCACCTGCGGTGCCTTCGCCCTCAACATTTCCGACATGCCATCAGAGCAGCGCAAAGACCCATGGATCTCTTCACTTATTGACTTCCTGTCTAGCATGACGCAAGCGCCGATCTCTCGAACGCTCCGTCGTTAAGCCGCGCACTTCATCATTCGGGATAACCTGCTGTACCGCCGCAACTACAGTTTGAGCGGCTGCAAGTGGTTGCATGTTATACCCCGATACCTCCGCTTCGACGATTGCGCCACGTTCCACGACGACCCGAAGTGCCGCAACGCTGGTGTATTAAAGACATACTCTCGCCTCCAGCTTCGGTACTACTGGCGCGGTATGTAGCGTTCCCTTCGCCAGTATGTCCGGTCATGCCACATATGCCAACGACGCAAGACGCCACCTCAGATGCCACCGGCCCCTTGTAACCTTTACCATGCCCCATGCGCGTGTTCGACCGCGTCGGCATTGACCTATATGGTCCGCTTCCCAACACCCCAAGCGGCAACCGCTGGGTTATTGTTGGTATCGACCACCTCAGTGGAACGCTGAAACTTCAGCCCTAGCATCTGACACAGCAAAAGACGTCGCCAGTTTTATTCTTGTAATCCAGGTTTTACGCCATGGAGCCCCTCGAGAATTACTGAACGACGGCGGTCGCGTTTTCCTCTCCGACGTCATTTGAGCAATGCTAAAGTAGTGTCGCATCATTCACGTCACTACCACGGCATATCATCTTCAAACTAATGGGATGACAGAACGTTTAAACCGCACCCTTGGTGACATGTTGGCCATGTATATTTAATCTGACCACTCGAAGTGGGATCGCATTCTGCCTTTCGTCACCTACGCTTACAACACAGCCACGGAAAGCTCCAATGGGTTCTCCCCTTTTTTTCTCCTTTACGGACACGAACCTTGATGCACTATGGACACGATTCTTCCTTACCTGCCGGATGCTTCGGAGTGGACGACTGTTTCTAGAGTGGCTGCTTACGCCGAAGAATGTCGTCACCTCACTCGTTTGTTCACATTCCAGGACCAGTGGCGCCAAAGGCATCGCCACGGTTCAACCACTACGGCTACGTGCTTTGCTCCTGGTTCGCTGGTCTGGTTGTGGGTGTCCTCTACTCCTCCAGGCCTTTCCTCCAAGCTGCTCTCTAAGTGCCATGGTGCTTTTTGGGTACTGAAACGAACATCCGTGGTAAACGACCTCATCGAGCCTATGGAAGCGCCTTCGGACCAGCGTCGTCGCGGCCAGGAAATTGTCCACGTCTCCCGGCTCAAGCAGTGCCATGACCCCCCTGTGTTCTCCTGCCCTTAGGTCGCCAGGATGGCTACTCTTTCGGTGGAGGGTGATTGTACAGAACGTACTCGGTAGTGGGCATATTGCTGGGGAAAGGGAAGACGACGAGAATCGCTTGCTTCCCCGTTTCGATATAGCACAGACCTGCTTAAGCTTACCGCTAAAACCTAGAACTAGTGCTGCTAGGCGAACACCACCGTTGTAACTCTTTAAACACAAAATATGGTAGACATTCACCAACGCGGTTACGAAAAAAAAAACTGTTCAACAATCCATCATCTTCTCCGGAAAGCTTTTCTATATAAGCAACAATGCCTTACAGCTTTCTTTGACCTGGAAAAGGCATGCGACACTACTTGGAGATTTGGCATATTATGAGATCTGGATAATCTAGGGACATTTAAACATTTCAACACTTATTCCATTTGGGAACGATGTTTTCACGCATATTGGTCTAGGAAAATGGTGTCCGACAGGGACGTATACTAAGCACAACTCTGCTACTGGTGAAAATGAACTCCGTAAATAGAATATTTCCATCTTCTCTCATGCATTCATTACACGTTGATGATCTCCCAATTGCGTGCCCAGGATCGATCATTGTAAGCTGCGAACGACAAGTTCAAATAACATTAAATAGACTCATAGAATTGGCAAACGAATACGGCTTTATTTTCTACACTGAAAGAACTGTCGGTGCGGTCTTTTCCCAAAAAGGTGTTTATATCTGTACCCTCTCCTGACGATGCACAAATGCATTTTACAAGTTAAAAACAACACAAGTTTCTAGGCATTATGCTTGATAAGAAGCTAAGTTTTCTAGCTCACACAAACAGTTTGAAAATTCAAACGAACAATGCACTGAACGTACATAAAGTCTTGCCGCGGAAGCACAGGCGCTGACGGTAAATGCCTCCTGCATATATTTCGATCTTTGGTACGCATCAAATAGGCTATGGTTGTGTAGTGTATGGTCCAGCGAGACAGCCTTACCTGAGGCGACTAGATCCAGTACATAATCTAAGCCTATGATTAGCAACTGCCGCCTACAAACTTCCCCTGTTCCTAGTCGATACGCAGAAACTAACGAGCCATCCCTGGATTAAAGAAGAACACAACTCATGCTGACCTATGTTCTCAGAGTTCGATCATGACGAGGACATATACGCTATGACATTGTCCCGTACTCTTATACACAAATACACTACGCCAATAAAGCACATGAGATCAAACCTCTCATTAATCGGTAGGAAGAAGTGTCCCTAGTGCGATATCCCGAAAGAGGCACTTCATGTTGCAGATAAGGCATTAACATTAATCCCCTGGTGCGACTTTACGCGATTTCTAGATTTTTCATGGGCAGACCTTGACAAGCCGGACACACCACAAAAGCACATAATAGAAGCGTTGCGCATGGTAAAAGAAATGTACAGAAATTACAACTTCAAGAATGGGGCTGACAGAGTACCACTGTGGTCTAAATGTTGTAAACAGGGGTAACGTGCTTCAGGAAGGCTGGCCAAAGTTTTGATAAGAGGACCTATATTCATCAAAGGTGGCCTCGTCATCCTCGGCAGGTTAGTTTTGACGGGTTAGTAGGATGACATCACGTGCGGTTGTTGTCGGTGGCAGCTGGCTGTAAAGGGAGAGACTGCAAAGAAAATGAGCTGCCGCCTGACGTCTCTGAGCGTGGCTTCCAAGACAAGGGGACAAGACCGGGAGAGTGGGAAAGCGGGGAAAAGAAGAAAAGATCAAAGAGCGAGAGCAAAAAAAAAGAGTGAGAGAAAAAGAAGGCCATAGGAGGGTGTTGGGGGAGCGAGAAGCTATAGACCATTCAGGCGTGTCGTTGGCGGCATGCTTTTATGACTTTAGAAGAGCCGGTCAGTCGCTCTGTGCGCGAGTAACAAACAAGAACAAAAAAGACAGTTGAAAGAATGACTTCAGTAGCGTAGCAGCACTGTGTCGGATAATTATGAAGTAGTTGCGATGGCGACAAGGAGTCTTGGATGCAATGGATGCGGTAGATGGAAGGCAACGGCTTAATCTTTCACGGAATGTTAGCGTCAGTAGCTCAACGTAGGTGTCGTTGCGGCGGTAAACAGAGGAGGCGACACCCTGTGTGGCGAGAAGCCGGCAGTGCTTACGTGACCTCTTCGTGGATCCCGTTACGGAGATGAGACGGCAAATTGCTGGCAGACTCCTGAGTGACGTATACCAGAGGTAGCTGTCATGCGACTTTTTCGTGGACGAAATCCTTGATTTGGGCTATCAGGGAGGCTTTTTCGGGGCTGGTGGTCAGGCTGCAGACTGTTGCCGCATTTGGTGAGGGATGTCGCCTTGTCAGAGCTCGCTGTTTGCGTAATTCAACATAGCTCTGGCACGAGCTGATAACGTTGCCAACAGTGCGCGGGCCCTTGGCCAGAAGCATATGGAACGCGTCGTCATCGATTCCCGTCATGAAGTGCTTGATTTTTCCGCTTCCGTTGTGGCAGCGTTCACAAATCCAGAACGTCTTCTATACAGCTGGTGAATGTCTCACCCGTGTCCTGTGCACGTGTACGCAAACGCTGCTCGGCTCAGAGTTTCCTGACGGCCAAATGGGTCGGTCAAATACTTCCGTAATCGACGTCTTGAAAGCCGACCACGCTCGGATATCCCTTTCATGATTTCTGAACCAGAGACTGGCCACGCCCGCGAGGTAGAATGACACGTAAGCCAGCTTGTCCGAGTCATTCCATTTGTTGTGAACGCTCACCCGTTCGTAGGACGACAGCCGCTCTTGAATGTCGTTGTCGTCGGTTCAGCTGAAGATGAGCGGTTCTCGCTGGCGAACGATGCCAGCGCAAAGGACGGGTGGCGATGGAAGCGTCTGCTGGTCGGTGTTCGGCATGGTAGAGGGTAGCGTCCGAGAACGGAGTACCAGGATAGTAGATTGGGACGTTGCGCCTCACGGCTTCACTGCTTATAATGGAGTTTTAATGAGGTTCGTAACGACAGCCGGTTCTGGGATGCACCGAGCACAGACTCCCTAGCTCGAGCCTCTGCCGCGGGCTTGATACTTCCGATGCTGCTGACTCTGCGCTCACGTTCGTTATTTTCCTTACAATATATACCAAATATAGTTACTTGTCGGTGGCGTCAAAGTGAGCAATCTTGCAGCCCATAGAAAATGCATATAAGATTTGAAGTTTTCATTTTACTGGCCCTTGTGGTTGCGCACCTCTTGTAAATATTCTGAAATGCATATTTGCCTTCTTAACATGTTTTCGGCTCAGGTGAAGCCTTGCAATTGTTATATTCATCTCCTGACTGACACTATTCGACGTACGAAACAAGCGAAAGTTGCTATCGTGAGTCTCTGTTTCAATACAGAATTATAAATTTCAATTTTATTTTAGTAAATCCCAAGTATACATTTAAACGAAGACATAAATGCAGGAAAAGGTGTCACAATCAAAAGGATAAATGCTAGATCCCCTGTTAACACGTGCATCATAGAAAAATAAGTATAGAATCAACAACATCAGGTTATTCAGAACAGAAAACATCACACAATATACAACTTTCAGCGAAAACAACACAACAGCGCAAGGGAACGGAATTTTGAAGAATACACTCTCCAGTCTACAAGTATATAGTACAATATGCACAACACTGCAAACAAATAGCATTATGAACAGATAAAACGCATAATTGTATGGCAGTACACGACCGTACTTTAAACACAACACAGAATGTCAGAAAATGGCTGAGCAGATAGGACAAGGCTAATCCCTGAACTGGATTACTCAAAGACTCCCGTAATTATCACCTTGTTCCTTCCTGGCCTTATGTTTATGTCGGTTTGCGCTAAGTGGCCGTAGTTCTTATTGTCCGCAATGCAGTGTGGACTGACTAGCCCATCAGCAATAATTATGGAGGCGGACATTGCTTGCAAGAGAAATCAAAGTGCCTAATCCACATGTTAACGAAGTTGCATTGTTTTTTCAATAATTTACTTTACGGCATATATTTCTATTTACGAATTCTAGCCCGTGGTTTCCCAGCGTGTGTAATTTATGAACGAGTTGTCAGGATGAGACAAGTTTAGAGAAATTTATTTCAGATGTTTGCGCCAACATACACTGACATTCCAATTACTTTTGTGCATGAAAGCATGAAAGACTGTTCTCATAGAAAATCGTAACTAGCGCAAGTTTACTGCAAGTTCATCGGCAGATATCTCTACACTTCTGCGATCCTTACAATTTGTTCCAAGTTGATATGCCTTGCAAACTCACTGGATATAATTCCCTAATCGCAAAACGTGCCACAGAATAAAAGATAAAAAAAGTTCTTTTGTGAAATCGGTTGATTTGCTGATTACTCGTTCTCTTTTTCGTGGAAGTAATCTCTGCCTGATCGAGTATTCTAGTTCAAGAAATAAAATTGTGCTCTCAGCTAAAGGCGATTTTTCGTAATTTCGTACTATTCAAAAAGAGTGCCAATCTAAAGGCGCCAGTTATATTTACGGCTACAGGACGAGAAATCGCCCGCTCACCTGAGTTCTTCGCACCGAGCCTTGATCCAAGCGCACGCGTCGAAAGTGCATCTTTTCAGCGTGTCTGAAGTGGAACGCTCCCGCGGACCGCTTGAGCCACTTTGTGAGCGCGCGCCAAGAGGCGCTCGGCCGAGCTGCGCTGATTACTAGCTGTGTATTATTTCGAGGAACATATCGTCATCGAGCGCATCGACCAGGCACCATAATTGCGCTCCCGCAGGTAGCCCAAAGG
This sequence comes from Dermacentor andersoni, assembly GCF_023375885.2. Lineage (NCBI taxonomy): Eukaryota > Metazoa > Arthropoda > Arachnida > Ixodida > Ixodidae > Dermacentor > Dermacentor andersoni. The sequence goes on along the minus strand of NC_092814.1, from coordinate 390,848,526 downwards.
GTACGCAACAGAAAACGCTTCTTATAATGTAATACTGTACGGCACGATCGAACGACGTGTATTGGGACGAACAGCTCCTGTAACATACGCATTGCAATTACGTCCCGACATATGGACGCGTCCCAATATCTCATATCTTTGTGAGTACATGGACGGAAATTATCTAAATACTGTCGATCCAGCGATACATGATCACAACTAAGCACTCAAGCAATAGTGGCTAAAACACAGTGCGATGCTCCTTAACGGCCAAATTTTGTTTGCTGTGCAAGATGCAGTGTAATAAGGACAACTAAAAGAGCGCTGAAAAAATATTTCCTAAGTTTCTTCCGTGCTTTCAGTTGCTGTACCTGGAAATCGCACTTGTTATGGTATACGCCCGCATGAAGTAATGTAGGTTGCCACGTGTCAGATGTCACATACGGGGAGACTTTTAAATCATACGGGATATTTAGCAATCCCCTATGGTAGATAGCTTAATTAGTCATCTAGCTGCATTATTCGAAGCTGTTGACATTACTCGCACGAGAATTTGGAACCAGTAATTGACTAATGAAGAAAAATTTAATAATTAACTTCGTATTCTTTACGACACATATTTCAATTTACGAATTGTAGCCGTTGAGTTGGCAAGCCATATGCAGTTGTAACGAGTTTTAAGGGTAGGATATTGGTGCAGGAAGAAAGCAGGCCCACGAGTGTAAAATAATCTCTATTTAAAACTGAGGTTAATGGCGTTCAGGCAACTGCCAGACTTCGTCTTCCTCTAGTCCAATCCAACTTCTTCCTTCCCTTCACCGTAACATCACCCTCCCGGCGGAGTAGCTCCGTCCCGGTGCAAGTTATAGATCCTCACTTAATGGGGGGACATAGGGCTTGAGCCTGGCGACGTGAACATCGCTGGTGACGTTGGGAGGCACTGAAGGTTGACCGACTGGGGCGATCTCGTATGTCACGTCGGACAGTTGGCGTAAGATCTGGTACGGACCAGAATAACGGGAAAGTAGTTTTTCCGACAAGCCGACGAGACGTGAAGGCGTCCTGAGAAGGACAAGGGAACCAGGTGAAAAATGGGAGTCTCGGTGCCGAAGGTCGTAGCGTCGCTTTTGAGAAGCTTGCGAGACTGTGAGGCGATGACGGGCGACTTCTCGGGCCTGGGCGGCCAAGTCAATAGCATCGCGAGCGTAACCAGTGCTGGACGATTGTACTGCGGAAGGTAGCAACCTGTCAAAGGGCAAGGTGGGGTCGCGGCCATACAACAGGTAAAATGGTGAAAATCCGGCAGTGTCGTGACGGGAGGAGTTGTATGCGAAAGTGATGTATGGTAAAGTGACGTCCCAGTGGCGATGAGCGTCGGAAACGTACATGGCCAGCATTTCAGTTAGCGTGCGGCTGAGTCGCTCAGTGAGGCCGTTCGTTTGAGGGTGGTACGCGGTAGGAATCTGGTGTTCTGTAGAACAGGAGCGGAGCAGATCATCGACGACCTTCGATAGAAAGTAGCGGCCGCGATCCGTCAGCAACTGGTGAGGTGCGCCGTGGTGCAGGATGACGTCGTATAGTAGGAAGTCGGCAACATCTGTAGCGCAGCTGGTTGGCAGCGCTCCTGCGATGGCATATCTCGTGGCATTATCGGTTGCTACAGCAATCCACTTGTTTCCTTTGATGGAAATTGGAAAGGGGCCAAGGACGTCTAGGCCCACACGGAAGAAGGGCTCTGTATGGATATCAATTGGTTGCAGCAAACCAGCGGGAGGCATAGCAGGCGTCTTCCGGCGCTGACACAGGTCGCAAGAAGCGGCAAAACGGCGCACAGAGCGATAAATGCCGGGCCAGAAGAAGCGTCGCCGCAGGCGGTCGTATGTACGAGTGATGCCCAGATGTCCAGCAGTAGGAGCGTCGTGAAGTTGCTGGAGCACGGCTAGTCGAAGGTGCTTGGGAACGACTAGGAGGAGCTTCGGGCTGTCAGGACGAACGCTACGACGGTATAAAGTTCCATCGCGCAAGCTGAACATCCGGAGCGACGGGTCATTGGGCGAGGAGCTGAGGCGTTCCATAAGTGTTCGAAGAACAGGATCTTTGCGCTGCTCGTCGCCAATATGGAGGAAGCCGGAGAGGGATAGAACCCTGATGTCCGAGTCTGCATCGGTATTGTCTGGTTGATCCACGGGATTGCGGGACAGGCAGTCAGCGTCATTATGCAGGCACCCCGACTTATACATAAAAGAAAATGTATATTTTCGGAGATGCAAGGCCCAACGTGCAAGTCGTCCAGTTGGGTCCTTCAAAGAGGAGAGCCAGCAGAGGGCGTGATGATCGGTTACGACGCAGAAGCTCCGACCGAAAAGGTACGGCCGAAATTTCGCGACTGCCCATACGAGCGCGAGACATTCTCTCTCAGTAATAGAGTAATTTCGCCCGGGCGTGGAAAAAAGGCGGCTAGCGTAAGCGAAGACACGATCTTGGCCCTGTTGACGCTGAGCGAGGACAGCGCCGATGCCATGACCACTCGCGTCAGTTCGTACTTCAGTGGGCGCAGAAGGGTCAAAGTGTGACAGAACTGGGGAAGTTGTAAGCCGCTCAATCAGGAATCAGAGAAGGCGGTAGTGGTCCCCAAAAGAATGAGACGTCTTTCTTAAGAAGCTCAGTGAGAGGGTGAGCGATGTCGGCAAAAGTTTTCACAAATCGCCGGAAATAAGAGCATAAGCCCAGAAAACTACGGACATCGTTTGTTGAACAAGGTACAGGAAAACGTCGCACGGCGTGAACTTTCTGTGGATTAGGTTGGATTCCGGCGGCGTTTACGAGATGGCCGGGCATGTTAATTTCACGGCGATCGAAATGGCACTTGGAGGAGTTTAGCTGAAGGCCAGCCCTGTGAAAGACCGAGAGTATGGTTGTGAGGCGCGCAGATGGCTCTCAAAGTTCGGCGAAAACACAATCACATCGTCGAGGTAACCAAGTCATGTAGACCACTTCAAGTCGCGCAAGAGAGAGTCCATCATGCGCTCGAATGTAGCTGGCGCATTGCATAATCCAAAAGGCATGACTTTAATTTGGTGCAGACCGCCCGGTGTGACGAAGGCGGTTTTCTCGCGGTCCATCTCATCGACGCTAATCTGCCAATAACCGGAGCGGAGGTCAATTGATGAAAAGATTGGGATCTGTGAAGGTAGTCAAGAGCGTCATCAATGCGAGGCAGGGGATAAACATCCTTCTTTGTTATCCTGTTGAGGTGACGGTAGTCAACGCAGAAGCGCCACGAGTTGTCTTTTTTCTTTACCAAGACAACTGGTGATGCCCACGGGCTACTGGAAGGTTCAATGATGCCCTTCTCCATCATCCTGTCTACCTCTTTCTGTATGATGGCCCTTTCTGTTGTGGAGACACGATATGGCCACCTATGAATGGGGCTGGCGTCACCGTTGTTGATGCGATGCGTGACAAGTGGACGGTCGTCCAAATCAAAAATGTCCCGATAAGATGACAGGAGGTGACGAAGAGCTGCTGTTTGCTCGGAAGGAAGGTCAGGGGCGATCATCTTAGAAACATCGTCCGCAGGCGTCGAGTACGAAAGAGTGGGTGACAAAGGTCCGTTGGTACTGAGGGAAGATTCAGAGGTCAAAGAAGAAACCTCAAGTTCTTCCAAACTAGTGATATGCGCTATGGCGATACCGTGTGGCAGCACATGCAACGAAAATCCAAAATTAAGGTTGGGCACGCGAGTGCAGTTTTCGCGGATTCGGATTAAGGTGCTCGGCAGGGCAATATTGCGCGACAAAATCACGGCAGTAAGCGGCGACACGACGTACTCTCCATCAGGTACGGGAGGACAGGGCGTCAGGAGGACATTTGTAGCCACCTGTGAAGACAGCCTTGCAAACTCAGCAGAACATAAGCGGTGTGAAGCACAAGTTGTTGCGTCGGCAGGAAGCGGCAGATCCAACTGTACAACACCTACGGAGCAGTCAATTTGGGCAGAGTGTTTCGAAAGGAAGTCGAGGCCGAGAATTAGGTCTTGCGGACAGTTTCAAGGAAGATAAAAAGAACAACGGTATAATGCCCCCAAATGGTCACACGTGCTGTGCACATTCCAAGGACAGGTGAAGTATTCCCATCGGCGACTCGCACAGTGCCCAGTATGGCGGGTGTCAGAACCTTTTTGAGCCTTCGGCGGAGAGCAGCGCTCATAACTGAAAGCGGCGCTCCTGTATCGACGAGAGATCCAACAGGAACGCCATCAGCTTCAATGTCCAGTAGGTTTCCACATGTAGGCAGGGTCAACGGAGGATTTGTGGGCCGGGTCGGAGTTGCAGCTTCACCGCCGGGAGCTGCGCCGCCTACTTTCCCGAAGCGAAGCGACCGGTTGCAGAAGGGGACGAAGAGCGGTGAACGAGGGGGGAACGGGACCTACGACCTTGCGGAGACGGGGAGCGGCTGGATCTTGGTGGAGCACTATCGGCGTTGACGTTCCTAGTCGGCGTATAGGGCGAGAAAGTACGATTATCTGGTACTTGGCGGTAGCGACTCGGAGACGACCACCGAGGCGGCGACGACCAGTGGTTGCGGCAATGACGGGCGATGTGTCCAATACCGGAACAATTAAAGCAGATGGGCTTATCATCCGCTGTGCGCCAGTCAGCTGGGTTGCCACGGGGTGGCGGAAAGCTTCGTGTCTGGGAGCGAGCGGCTGGAGAAATCTGGTAGGTGTTTGTATGGCGGACCGAGCAGAGAGATGGAATGCCCAAACTTTTTATTTCCTCCCGAACGACCGCCTGTATAAGGAGATAGCGGACACGCTTTCCCTACAGCCGGGACGAACTGGAGCCGGAGCCATGGCCTCAAGCTCACGGCGAACGATGCGCGTGATATCTTCCGGTCCTGCGGGCTGAACGAACCGCGGCGGGTCTTCGCACGAAGATGTCGCGGCGGTATTGGGCAATCGGTCGAAAGTTTGAGCGACGCGGCGTCCCTTCGCTTATTCAAAGCGCCGGCACTCCTTTACAATTGCATCCACAGTGGCACAATCCTTACACATCAGGAGATTGAAGGCATCGTCTGCAATACCTTTCAGTATGTCACCAATCTTGTCTGCCTCGGTCATGTTGTCATCAGCCTTGCGACAGAGGGCCAGCACATCCCGTATGTACATGAAATAGGATTCTGTGGACGTCTGAGCGCGGCATGCAAGTTCTTTTTTTGCTGCCAGCTGACGACCGACAGGTCTGCCGAACAGGTCTCGCAGACATCCCAGCTCGTTAGGTCAGCTTCGTGTGTGTCGTACCATTGCTTCGCAGTTCCTCTTAGATAAAATATCACGTTTGCTAGCATGATTGTTGGATCCCACCTGTTATTGTCGCACACTCGCTCGTACATCGTAAGCCAGTCCTCGACGTCGGCGTTGTCCGTGCCACAAAATGTCCCTGGGTCCCGAGGATGAGTGAGTCTGACCATTGGCACGGGCTGCTGAGGCGTTGTCGCTTGTGTCGGTTGATTTGCCATTGTGGCGGCAGGTAGATGACGTCCGCTGCGAAGTTCCGTGATTGTACCCCGCACCTTCCACCAAAATCTTGCAGGAAGAAAGCAGGCCCACGAGTGTAAAATAATGTATATTTAAAACTGAGGTTAATGGCGTTCAGGCAACTGCCAGACTTCGTCTTCCTCTAGTCCAATCCAACTTCTTCCTTCCCTTCACCGTAAAAATATGTTTCAAGATATGAGCCACGGAATTTGCGGTAAATATTAACTGTTGTTCCATTTACTCTCTACCAAGTCGCCGTTTTCTGCATTGAAGCACCAAACTAACTACAACGACCATCTTTTTCGTCGCACGTCTTTAGGAAAAAATATATAGAAATAGGTGCCATCCTGAATAGTATATAGGCTTTGCAAACTCCCCGGATGCAATACGCGAATTGTAAACTATGCCGTAATGTCAAGGCTTACCCAACTAATCAGTGAGTCATTGCCAAATTTTCAAAAATGCATTTCGATTCATCGCGAATCGAGTTCAATGACTAGAAATATGCTATCTACCACAGGATAGTTTGTTCATAATATATATAGTCTTAAAAAAAAAAACGCGGTAGTCACTATGCAAAAAGGTTAGGCGTGCAGACCGGACACAAGAGAAGCGGACAACACGAACGCCGACTATTAACTGAAGGGAGCACTGAGGCGAAAAGAAGAAAGAAGACACAAAACTCATATGCGCAAGCTCGGGAATGGTATCGCCATTCATGTACCCGACTAACACGTGGTGATACCATTCCAGAGCTTGCGCAGATGAGTTTTGTGTCTTATTTCTTCTTTTCGCCTCAGCGCTCCCTTCAGTTGATAGTCGGCGTTCGTGATGTTCACTTCTCTTCTCTTGTGTCCTGTCTGCACGCCTCACCTTTTTGCATAATGAATCCTCACCAACTAGCTCAGCTTTCTGTCATTCTAAGCGGTATTCACGGCTGGTTTTTTTGTGAATACTTCAGATATTCCAAAAGCTGGAAAGAAACATAACATAAAACTGTGTTTTTCTAATGAACCTGATAATCGGGAATGACGGAAGTCAGGAAACAAGTCTGGCGTTGTAATATTGTCGCATGTTATTTCATTTATTGAATTGTCGCCTTGCAGCGACGGTGAAGAACAGCATTGCCAAGAACGCTAGATAATGATTTAACTCCTTATTGGGCGAACTTGCGCCAAGCATAATAGCGGCCTGCACAGTTTTGGTGATCGAAATTTGAACGCGACAGCGTTAAGGAGCTCGTGTCGCAGAAAAGCCGCTGCAGTCAGCGTCTGTGTCGGCGGCGTTAGCCATGAGTGAAAACTCCCGGAAGGCAATTCATAAATAAAAACAACTTGCAAGATGGCCTGGGTGGGAATCGAGCCAGTGTCTCCGGAGTGTGAGACGGAGACGCTACCACTCAGCCATGAGTTCGCTAGTTCAAAGCGCAACAAAAGCGCCTCTAGTGAATGTGGTGTTGCCTTAGAAACGTGCCGTAGAAAGTTCTACTGCGGTGTATATCGATAATTATGAGCAAGTAAATTACAGAAGTCGCAGTTAAACGAGTAGCGAAGTACGTTTCCGCTACATTTCTTCTGCGTTTGGCGCACACGCAGAGCCATCTTGCGGCAAACACAGAGGACCCCCGCCTCGCAATGTACGGCGCTGCCCCGTCAGGTGGCGCGCCACACGCCCGCTTCTCGCCTTCGTCTCGTTTGAGCGCACTGGGGCCGTGCGGGGACCGGTGCGAGGACGACCCAATACCCTCGATAACGCTATCGCGTTCCACTCTTCAAGGCGAAGCTTAAGCGTCCTCCATTTATTTTTCTGTTGATCAGGCGCATCGGCTGTTTATACATAACTCATAGCTCTTGCTAGGCTAATTGCTATTGCTAGCATGCGTTCCAGAATGTAGACATAGAGCACAAGGTCGCGGGATCGAATCCCGACCGCGACGGCCGCCTTTCGATGGGGGCGAAATGCAAAAACCACGTACTTAGATTTTAGTGCAGGTTAAAGAACCCCAGGTGGTCGAAATTTCCGGAGTCCTCTACTACGGCGTGCATCATAATCAGTAAGTGGTTCTGGCTCGTAAAGCCCCATAATTAAAAAAATGTAGACATAGGAGTCTTGATAAAAATGAACTTCTGGCCAATTGAACACATTCATGAGTTTCAGTGGAAATATATGCTCGAGTCATCCCTGCTATTTATTTGTTTCCATTTCTTTGCATTGAAATCATGGAGCAGGCTTGATGGCATGATAACTGTTGGTAAGTCTGATTCTTGTGGTTTTGTGGTAAAGGCAACGTTCTGCAACATGCTTTAATAATAAAAAAAATAAAATTATAGGGTTTAGCGTGGCGAAACCACTTTCGAATTCTGAGGCACGCCGTAGTGGAGGACACCGGAAATTTCGACCGCCTGAGGTTCTTTAACGTGCACCCAAATCTAAGTAGACGGGTGTTTTCACAATTCGCCCCCATCGAAATGCGGCTGCCGCGGCCGGGATTCCCAACAGCATAGCCACTGAGTAACCACGGCGGGCTTTAATCATAAGTGATAGCGTTCGATGAAAGTATTTTTTTTTATTATTTGGCCCTCTCCATGCATATACAATAGACTTGCTGCAATTTCTTTATGCATGCTTTGAGAATTTTACAGACAAATTCAAAATTGCTTTTGTCTATACACACTCCATTCCTAGACTATATTATTCGTCTCAGAGGTAAGTAGAAGCTGTATGCTAATATCAACTGGATGACCTCTCTACTTGTTTTGTTTCGTCCGGTGGTGTCTCTGAGGCCTCTTGTTCAACTAATTTGATCAGATGGCATGAAGCTTAAATATATTCAGCTGTGGTCATGTGCAAGGATTTATAGAAGTTTGAGCATACTTTTGCAAAGCGTTGGTTCAGGCTAGCTCGTAACCCATATTTATTATTGTTTTAGCTCAGAATCTACAAAGATGCACACAAATACGAATGGAACAGGCGCTTTTGCAGATTATTAGCCTTGTTTGAATAAACATTGATTGTATTATTTTTCCTTTAACCATGCCAATAAAAATAACCAAGCCTTCCCCTACCGGAAAAAGGGGGTAAGCGAAGCTTGTCCTGCGTGTGCTTGACCTCCGTCACGGTTAAGTAACCCACAGGCAAAGGAGCCGGATTCCTTCGGCCACCCCCTCCCTCTGCTCGGGATCCTCTCGTTGCTATCTTATTGCCTGGGCTCGGGCGGCTCTATCTGGAAGGCTGGCCGGCGTGCCGATAGCGAGCCCTTTCACGGGCGAGTTCTTGCCACCACTTGTCAAAGGCTGCGTGCTCCTCAGGGAACGCACAGCGCATGGCCGTCCCATGCGTTTTCCGAGATTGAACTGAATGGAAACGAATCCGGCGCAGTGCGCGCAAAGCCCTTTCCTGCCCTTTCCCTCCCCGGTGGAAGCGAAACGGCTCTGATTGGTTGCGCGTGAGGCGTGAAGCTCGCGCGTATGGATCTGAAATTCTCGATAAAGATGCTCGCTCCGGCGCCGACAGAGCTATCAATTAGAGCTACTTTGCGCTGAGAGCAACTGCGTTTTTGCGTGATTACATCGCCACTGAAACTTGTGAGCCAATACAAGCTTCGCTTGAAAACAAGACGTGTTTATATATTTACTAGATGAGGAGTGATATGTGAGGAGTGTGCCGCTGTTTCTGCTCCAATGTGATGGGACGCTTTTCGTGTCGTTTGTGGCACTGAAGGTATTCCTTTTTCTTGACGAGGGTCTTACATGCTGCTATGCATAATGGTTTCTGTTGCACCGCAATACAGAAATGTATTGCAGTAAGATCTATTCATTTCATTTCGATATCACATACTTACACGATAGCCGATCAGCTCCCGGTGCAGGCCATCTCTCGGTAGCTTGACACAGGCAAGTATACCTATAGCTCCTTGGCTGACTTTAAGCATGCGAAATTCAACATACTGGCAGACGGAGGCTACAGGAAAGCATCGGAGCCAAAAACCAGCCAAGTTTCCACTTTTAATTTCTTGGAGGCACCGCCAGAGTGTACTGAATAAGCACACATTGATTACACTTGGTACGTTTGTAAATTCTCACTTCAATGCAATGCGCCGCGTATGCTTCCCCGCCTAACAGAGCTCTATAGCGGTCGCCGTCGAAGTGCGACCATGGCCCCGTGGGAGGCATGGTCCCTTGTAGCGTCACCTCTGTCCCAGCTGGAGTGGCCCAGTCTTTAGGGGACAGAGAGTGTGCAGCACTTGGATCGACGGCGGAGTACGACGGAACGCTTCAGCTCCACCGACGGGCACTCGAGCTCTCGAGGAAGACATTTTCCGCTCCGCGGCGATACTCTGTTGTTTTCGTCGCGTTCGGGAGCGACGCACTAGCGTGCCGCGTCGACCAGCTTTCGGGGGCACCCTTCTCCACTCCGTTGCACTCAAGGCTCTGCCGATTCCTCGTCCTGCGACGAAGCGCGGAAGGGCGGCGACAGCGTTGCGGTGACGCAGACGAGTGAGCAGGTTTGGAGCTCGGCGTACACCGAAGGCGCACAACGCAAAGTACCATCGCCCTAGCTTCACGCACGGCGCGGGAATCGGCCGGCGTTTGCAAGCCGCGCTTTCCGTGCTCGTAAGCGTGCGCTTCCGACTCTCTCGCAAACGTATGCGCTACATCGCTACAGACGTCCGCGCCTCGCGCTCGGACCACTCTTTTCCTGCAGGTGTCCGACTGCGTCATGCAGCAGTCGCTTTTAATAGGCGCGGATTAGTGATGCTGCAATAGCAAGGCCTCGTTGCTACTGCAGGTGCTGCAGTAGCAATGCCTCGTTGCCGTGATTTTCGAAATTTTTGCATATTTCGCCACCGTCTTCCTCTCGCAAGGCCGTTATCACGTCTCTTGAGCATTCCACGTACAGGGCATGATGCCGACGCGGTTAAAACGAGTCGACGGACGCACGTTCCCGGTGCGCCGATGGCTCTCTTGACATGTGATCCGACCCTCAGAGAAACGGAGCCTAGGGAAGACACAAGGCCGCAATCCGCCTTCAAAGAATAAGTGCTCAGTGTGTACTGCAATTCACACCAAGGGTGCTATGCAGGATGCGCCGAGTTTCTCGTTCACCCGAGTTTTACCGAGTTTGCTCGATGGCAGTCAGTGAACGGAGATAGCGTGAAACGCGCAAAGGCTGCAGGCAAAAAAATATGTAGACAAAAAGCCGCGTATGACAACATGAGCGCACCCTGCGCGGCACGCTGCTTCCACGTTTCAAGCGCAGACGGCTGCACAACGAAATGCGTCAGCGCCAGGTATTGTTATCAACGGATTATCGCAACTTAGCAATACCGTGACTGTCCCGCTGTCTGCACACTTGCCGTGAGACGCTTGCCACGCCTTTCCCGGGCGCGTCAAGGGCGTGCCTCCTCTTTCGGGCACTATCTTCCTATCCTCCATCGAATGCGAACAGGGTGCATGCGGCGCATTCTCGCACCTACGATTTCGCTCAAACGAATACGTTAAAATACAACAAATAAAAGAACAAACATTTTCATTTCTTGAAGTATCTGTTTTTCGTTTTGAATGCTAGAAATTTCTGATGACAAACGGAGATCGAGCAAATTATTAAATTTTGCACTTCTTGCCGCGAGTGGCGACAGTGAGGCGAAAGCTTAGAAGCGGATACATTGAAACAAGTCGCACGCACGAGGCAGATTATACGGCGAGAAGTCGCCTAGGGGCGCTCCAGTGCTATTCTCAATAATGTCAGTGATCGCCATTCTTTCTCTATTAGGAGAATAGAAACGTAGCGCCGCGGTACGGCTGTTCATCGCAGGCGCTTTAGGGCCCCCACTTTATCAACTAAAAACGACTTACTAGTCATCAATACGGGAGCAACGGCTGTCGCTGCAAGATGGCGATCCGTAGCGCCCGTAGTGACGCAGTTCAGTGAAAATGTACCAGTTTATCCATGTGCGCTAAGCCTCGGCGATACACTGCGAAAAAGTGTGTGCTTCCCAGCGACACAGTTCATCGCTTGTCATCACTTGCCCAGTGAAAGTGCCTCTGAGCGTATGTACGCAGTATTTGAGTGTTTTGTGCGCACCAAGGTTCTTGCGGATTACTTATGCTGGAGCCAGCAGCGATCGCAGAAGTATATCGTAACGACACCGCAGCAATCGCATTTTGGCAGGTGAGTGCTCTTGTGTGCGGTTATGAAATGAGACTTTGAACTGAGGAAGGTGTTGGAACTGTTGAGTGCTCAGTGCTTGTGATGAAGAAATGCCATTGCACTGGGTCTAGAAGAGCGAGCGATTATCGGACGCTGATCGTGTTTACGACGTTGTGGCTCCGATACATCACCGATGACAGAGCAGCCATCTCAAACGACTGCTGCGATACGCACTCCTCAGCATCGTCGTCACCCTCGGTGCATCGACGCCTTGGAAGCAGCTACAGTGACGTGCCGATAATTATTTACTGTGCGCTACGTCGCCACATTGCAGGGAATGAAACCATGCTGTGGGGCCATCTCAGCCCGTGAAGGTATATGCATAGGCCAGCGACAGTCAACGCTTTGTTTTTGATAGTAGTGCGCAGTACTGTACATCACCGATGACAGTGCGTTGTGCGTATTTTATGTCGGTGGTGAATATTGTTGATGCCTCTCTGCTCGGCACCGCGTCGCTGTTGCCGAAAGATAAGTTGGGCGTGGCCCAACCGTGGTGGGTGCGCGCACAAGAGTTAGATGTCTCGCGCGGGGCGTGACCTCTGGCTTTGATTGACAGGCGAACTCGTGCGAAACTCGTACATCGCGAAACCCCTTCCGAGTTCAACTCGGGAACATGGCGGCGGCAGCGGCAGCCTGTGTTATTGCATCCAGCGGCAGCAAGCGTCAGTATGACCGTCTAGACCCGTTCACGTACTATCGGCCAAAAAAGTAAACGGACCACAGCACATGTGGCCGGAGCAGCTGCGGGGCCACACCGGGGCGCTGCTATCTCGCTCCGCGCGCTGACGGCGAGAGTGCCCCGAGTGACGCCAGACTTCGCCCTCGCTCTCGCGCGGGGCCTTGTCACGCTTGATAAATTTCTAGTGCGCTGTTCGGTTGCTCTGCTGCTGACGGTCGCGATGAAGGGGACTGTGCATCGCCGGTAGTTCAGCACATGGCGCTGTCGAACAGAAGTGCAAGCCCGCGGGGCATCAAACCGCGCCACTGAGAAGGAACGAAGACTCGTTCTTAATGTTGTTTTGCTTATATTCACCATACCTCTCATATTAGTGCATTTCGCTGACGTCCACCGCTGCTCGATTTTAGGCAACACAACGCAAGCAACCGCAACGGCGGCTACGGTGACGCGCGCTTGCAGGTGCCAAGCTTTACGGCCGGCGCGGTTTCGCTGTCGATATTACTTTTCCGGCATTGTCTCCAGCAGTGGGTTTATTAACTATAGCAGTGCGCCTCTCGACACTGCTTTAATTCGCTACTACAATCGGAAAAACAAGTCGCTCGTCAAAGTTTATTGACGGAAGAAGATAAAAAAGGGCTTCCATGCGTTGAAGAGGTCCTCAATGGGATGAAAATTCGCCGTCGACCGCGATGAATTGGCCTACTCGCCTTGGCATCGAGTCATAGAGCACGGCCACTAGCTCCAGACGTCCGCGTAGTGCTTCCCACTCTTTCTTCACGGCATGCCAAAGCTGATCCGCTGTGCCACTACACAGGCGCCGTGAGGCAAGAGTCTTCTTCAACATTGCCCAAATGTTCTCGATGGGGCTAAGATCAGCCCCGTAGGGCGGCCACGGAAGCTGACGCACGGCGCAGTTCTCCAGAAGTGCGCTCACAGCGCGTGCTTTGTGCACAGGGCTGCGGTCATGCTGGAACATGTAGCACCCGTCCCGGAATGGCCCGTCCAGAACGTATGGCATCAAGTGCTTGACGAGGAGTTCACAGTACATCGACCCTGTGAACGAGCCCTCAATCCACACGAGTGGGCCAAGGCCGTCCTTATTGATGGCGCCCCAAACACTAACCGAGCAGCGGCCGCTGCTGAGCACGCTGTGGATGTGGTCGGGGTCATATCTAGGCATATGAGAGAGCAGTCATTAACATGTGTCGGGCACAAAACTTAACGGACTCTGCTGTAGAAAAGAAAATAATGAAGGCTTAAATTATACCCTGTCTAACATTCAGCTCGCTGATATGCAATGACGCAAGAGAAACAGTTCGTAATCAATACTGCACCTACGTCTAGTCATGCAGTAAGACGAGAAATGAGGCTGTACTGCATTCTTAAGGCTAGTATGCGTTGCAAACAATCCCTATTTTTTAGCACTGACTAACTATGCGAACTTTACCCGCAACTTCCCTCAGCTGCAAGGTTGACAGGTCGTACCTGCTGTTCAACGTACGCCACAGACGCTGCTGTTGGTCCCAGCGTGTGCTGAACGTTGACTCATCCGTGAAGATGACCTCCCGCCACTCCTCTACAGTCCATTGCTCGAACGCTCGGGCTAAATTCAGTCGCTCTTCTCTCTGCTTCGTCGTCAGGTGCGGCTTCTGAGTGGCAACGCAGTTCATGAGGCCTGCCTCTCGCGGTCTGCTCATGATAGTCTCGGTGCAGCAACTGAGGTCCAGTGCGTCGCGAATTGCCCTGGCGTTCAGAAAGGGGTCAACAACAGCGGCAGCAACTATCCGTTGGTCCTCTTCCAACGTTGTAAGCCTTGGCCTCCCACTGCGCTGAGCATCAGCAATTCTACCGTATTCATCACTATAGGCTTGAATAATGCGGTTCACCGATGTTCTGCTCCTCCTGGTGCGGCGGCAGATTTCACGCTGAGGGACACCTTCTATGCTAAGCCGCACGATGCGCCTTCTCTCCTCGATCGGCACCCGAGATGGCATTTTTGCGACAAAACGAATGCGACCGTTCTCATTTTTAAACATTTTCTAGTCTTCCAGTGTCCAATGGCTGGACAACCACATCTGGATAGCAGCGCGCACTACAAAGCGCGTCGCCCACACCGTTCTTTGCTGATCCGCGGCGCCTTTCCTGTGGCACCGCGGATCAGCTGCATCATACCGTGAAGGAAGGATGGGAAGCGCTGCGCAGACGACCGAAGCTAGTAGCAGCGCTCTATGACTCGATGCCAAGGCGGGTAGGCTGTCATCGCGGTCGACGGCAACTTTTCATCCCGCTGAGGACCTCTTCAACCCACGGAATGCCATTTTTTATCTGCTTCAGTGAATCAGCTTTCACGAATGACTAGTTTTTTCCGATTCGCCTTTCCAATCGTCTCTTTCTGACGGTATTTTTGCAAAGAAAGTTTCATAACGGGCTGCGTATTGTAGAATCCAATTAAAGCAGTTTTGAAAGGCGTCCTTGCTATAGTTATTACACCCACTGCTGGAGAAAATGCCGGAAAAGTAATATCGACAGAGAACCCGCACCGGCAGCAAAGCTTGGCGCCTATAAGTTATCGCGCCGGCGTGAAAGAGCGCGCATGGAGCGGCCTTCACCGTAGCCGCCGTTGCGGCTCCTTGCCTTGTGTTACCTAAAATCGAGCAGCGGTGGACGCCAGCGAAGTGCACTAATATGAGAGGTACGGTGAATATAAGCAAAACAACATTAAGAACGAGTCTTCGTTCCTTCTCAGTGGCGCGGTTTGATGCCCCGCGGCCGTCCACTACTGTTCGACAGCGCCATGTGCTAAACTACCGACGATGCACAGTCCCCTTCGTCGCGACCATAGAGTTTCTAAATAAATGCCTAGAGGGAAATGTGGCGCTAGTGTCTACGGGGGTTCTCATGAGCGCTGCCTCAACCTACATGGGAATGATGGGAAGTACAGGCTTCGGATTGACTTCGATCTTTAGACTAGTGGCGTTTGCTTGCGGCGCAGTAAACGAAGCTATACTCAAATATTATCGCGTGAAATCTAATTTTATATCTGTAGTATATTATATAATGTACAAGACGCTACATAAACTTTGTATGACGTTGAGATGGAAGCATGGTTTACTATGGTTTGTCACCAGGACATACCAGGGTATGCATACTTGTGCGATTCTGTTCCCGATTTAACCCCCAAAAATAATTATTTATTTATTTTTGCAACAGCAATAACACCCGTGCATGTACTTATTTAAAAATGCTCATCAAGTATTTATGAAAATAAAAATGTTGTATTGTGAGAAAGTGTTGCGCCCTTGAGTGGAATGCTACAAGTGTCGTCTGCTACGACGCCTGCTCGCTGCAAACGCGAGTCTTTTCTCGCAGACGACAGGCACTTGCTAACTCTATCTCGCTCTTTCGAAAGGCTGCGTCGGCTGTCACGATTGCTGAACGCCTTCACATACTTTTAAGCACATCTGCTGCAGTGCTAGCTGGGACGCTAGTGGCCTCCTATGAGTATGCTTCATCATATTTTATATTGACGTACCGCTTGCGAAGCGTTATGGCGTGGCTTTGCACTTACCCATTTTGCGACACTAGACTACAGCCAGGAAGCAGCAACCTTTTCTACCACAAGTAAGTTTGTGTTCTCAAAGACCTAAAACACGCATTTCAATGAGCCCATAAATGAGCTATGCATAATGAAGTCCTCAATAAAATTTGATTGTCAAGCCACTAGAAGTACAACTGTACATGTCTTGTATCAGTAGTGCCTTCTTTTTCCTATTCTGAAGCTTCATAAAGCACGTAACGGTACAGTGCCAACCTAACACACTTAACAAACAAAGGTCCAAACGATCAAAACATGTTCTTTCAACGTTTACGATGCCGTCGCTTTGTCTTCAGGGCTTCGACGCCACACCGCGACACAAACATCGTCCCAGGCGCTGGCCCAGCGCGCTATCGCCACTTCGAACAACATAACAAAGGCAGAGAACTTTGCGTTGCACTGTCCCACTGCAGGTTATAGCAATTGCGCTTGGAGCGAAACCAAAACTGCAAAAAAATACTTGTAGACTAGTTCCCTAGGCAATAGAATGCCAATCCAAAGCTTGTACTTCCCATCATTCCCATGAGGGTTGAGCGATCGCAGCGCCAGATTTGCCTCTAGGTATACTAATATGAAACTCTATGGTCGCGACCGTCAGCAGCAGATCAACCGAACGGCGCACTAGAAAATTTATCAAGCGTGACAAGGCCCCGCACGAGAGAGAGAGGCCGAAGTATGGCGTCACTCGGGGCACCATGCGGGGCACTCTCGCTGTCAGCGCGCTGAGCTAGTGTTCCTGTATATGCTCCCGCAGGGAGCAGAGTTGCGCATAGGTCCGCTGCCGTGATCCAGCTCTGCAGCGAAGCCACTCCTCGCGCGCGCAGGAGCCAAATGCCGCGCGGTGTTCCGCCTTTTTCTCTAGTGGTCGCGAGCTACAAGCGCCAATTGTTCGCAGGCGCTTAGCAAAGGGCACTTCTTAATACAGGCTACGCTCGAACGAGTCATTCGTGCAGCCGGAGGGGGTGGGCTTCCAACCAACCGAAACTATGTATGTACCTATGTAAACACGCATATACAAACACACACACGAACGTACAAATAGGGGGTAGGACCGCCTTCGATTCCCCAAAATAAAGTACTTCCGTGGCTCGAACAGCTCCAAAGTTCGCTCGCAAACGCGCAGTACGTTGCCACAAAAAGCGATGCAATGATTTTCAGCATGCATATGAAGTTGTCTTATCATGGTCAGAAATCAAGAACTGTTTTAAAGAGTGTTTAAAACTTCACACACGTAAGGTGGACACTTAGCGCATTTTGGCTGCCGAAACCAGCCGATTAATGACCGTCGCCAAGAGAGCTATCGTGCCTGCAGTTATGTCAGTGACCGTTAACAGAGCGCCATTTATCGCTAACCATCGTTCACAACAGCTGCACATTTTCGATACATGCGGTGCAGACACAGATTTAAGCGCATTTCAAGTGTTGACATGCACACATTTTAAGCAAAGCTTACTTTTATTTACTATTACTATTTAGTAGTACTCTCTATTTAGTAGTGCTTACTATTTAGTAGCAACAAATCTGCAAGTAGACAAAGATTCAAGATGCAAGAGCTTCTAGCTTCTCCTCTGAACGCACGATCGACGGTCCACTGATTGCAATGCCGATGGTACTGACGGAAACGACGAGTTCGCATGAGTCGGCGATGCGCCCGTAAAGTTGGCTTCGCAGTGGCGCGGATCATTTGACGTCATTTTTCGCGCTCGGCCAATAGCGGTGCGAGCGGCGCCGGAAAAGTTATGCGCAACTCCGCGGAGCGAGATAGCAGCGCCCCGGTGTGGCCCCGCAGCCGCTCCGGCCACCTGTGCCGTGGTCCGTTTACTTTTTTGGCCGATAGTACATGACCGCCGTGGAGTTTCAGCGTCATTTTCTCCTGTCAAAGACATTGCGCTGGCTGTGTGACGAGCTAGGCGAAGATTCTCGTCTGTGGAGACAGCGTGGCGGGCTTCATTCGCTCACCGTCGAAGAGCAAGTCCTCTGCGCCCTCCGTTTCTACGGGACTGGGAGTTTTCAGGGAAGCGTCGGCGCCCAGCGTTACATTGGACGTCATCAAACTACTGTGAGCCTCTGTGTCAGAGATGTCTGCTGCGTTTATTGATGCGGCAGTGCGAAAGCGGTGGCTGGCTTTCCCGAAGACTGCGGCTGAGCGGACATTTATAAAAGAACGCTTCTTACTTCGCGGAAACATTACGAACGTAGTCGGGTGTGTCGACGGAACGTACGTAGGAATTAAGGTGCCTTCAATGTCAGCGTTACTGTGATTAGCATTGAAGCAATGTCTAGACGCACCTTATTGCCAAATTTGTCACTTCTATGTAGCCGACTTAAATTTTGTGTTACCGTCATCACACATGCGGCAGCCTATGATAGAGACTTTTTCGCTGGTTGCTGACTTTTTACCGATTGTTCTACTTGTCTATCAGGGTGCCTTCCAAGTGGCTCACTTTTTGGGGAAAGAGGTTAATGAAGTATAAATAGATAAATGGGTATTACAAATTGTGTGAAGTACCCTGTGAATGCTAATCTCACAAAGAACTTGGTGTTTTTATGAGATTACTTAGTGCAAGTTACTTAGTATGCATAATCCGGAATTTTGGTCATGCGTCATCTATTGGCCGCACTGAAACAGCAAGGCATTGCACAATTCGTTGCAGTGCGAGATGCGGATGTCGCGCCAAGCCAGTTGTGCCTATGCATTTATGGCGAAATGAAAATGCCTTGAGAATCTTAGTGGGCTGGCTTGCATGAAGAAAATACTTCAGAGTGTTTGCTGTGTTCACTGTTGGTTCATGTGCCAGTGGTTCAGTGTATATTTTTTTTTGGGGGGGGGGGGGGGCAGCGTTATTCTGTATGGACAAATCGTATAGTTTCGTCTCATAATGGGGCTCTAATTCTTCAGCAGTAGAACAATGCAGATCCAATGCTCTGCAGAACTCGGTGTGCGTGAAGATGTTGTGAACCACCAAGACAAAATTACATATCGGGAGAAATGTGGTGCAGATGCCAATGAAAAGTGGGTCTTTAACCCGCCATGATAAAAATAAAGATTGCAGAGCGAATAGACCTTTTGTACAGCATTAGAGCAATAATTACACAAACTGTGACATGCTCAAACATGTAAAAGCTTGCCACAATGCCAAAGTAGGATGAGTGATATGCAGCATATTTTGGCATTGAACATGTCTTGTAACTGCTATTTTTATTGTAAGCCTCGGTGTCACGCCTTTCCCTCCAGCACTCCCTTTACTGAAACGCAGCACTGTCTTTTTATTGATGTCATGATGATGATGGTAACGGCAGCAGTAAGGCTGGTTAATGCTTGCCCCTTTGATTCCTGCGAGTTTAGTAGCACAGAATATGGCACGTGCATACACCTGTGCAGCAAACTTTTACGCTTGTGGTGATTTGTTGGAGAGCTAATTCGTGTTGGGGCATTTCAAAGATGTGCGCCATTGTGGCTTAATACCTAGAGCATTGGTGAGGTTGAAGAACGGTTGTATTGGTATAGAAGCTTGAATTTGAATTGCACAGCAATTCGACGGGACACAAAGAAGAGAAATACACACAGCAGAACGCTCTGCTGTGTGTGGTACTCTTCTTTGTGTGCCGTCGAATTGTTGTGCGATCCAACTTCAAATAGAGCATGGGGCTTCTTTGGTGCAGGACTGAGGAGCATTGTGAGCTATTCGACACCATGCCAGTGCCTTGCCACACAATTATGGAAGTGTGAATGTTTGCAAACAAAGCTTTGCTTTCAAATCCACGTGCTCATCTAATAGAAGCACTGATTGAAGGAACCGTCATACAAAAATAATGGTGAAGTGAATGGCCTTTGAAAATTTGTATGTTGACACTAATGACATAATAGGTGCCACACCGGACTCGACAATTGTACTGGACAGAGCAGTTTGTTTACTATGTGAAGCACAAGCTTCCATTACATACTGTGCAGATGACGAAGCTCAGTTTGTTTATACGTGGTACACAACATTCACTGTAATCTGTTTTTGATTCTAAAGAAGTGCCAAACACCACCTCTTTTTCAAGGATGTCATGGGAATATTTGGGCGAGACCTTTTTACAGCCCCTCATAATGGAAGTGTGGCCAGCCAGCTTTGCTTGGGTGCCTTTATATGTTTCTGTTCCTGATCAGTGTGTGCTATCAAGTTGATAAAGTCTGTGCAACCAGTGCAAGGCATTACGTGATTCTATAGTCGGATACAACTTTAGGAGGCCGCAGAATCTGCACTTCAACGGCAGGTGAACAGAAGCCTGCACCAATGGGCACACACTCTACACTGACGTCGTGCCGCTGGACGCACTAATACCCGCTCATTGGAGAGGGACTATTTAGACGTGGAGGCAATCAGCTGCTGCGCTTTGGTCATCTGGGCGGGGCCTCTCCTGTCTTGTGAAGTTGTATCCGACTAGAGGATGCCGCTTTTTATACAACACAAAAGGACAAAGTGTACAATTATTTGGCCTATGAAATGGATACATCACAAGTGAGCTATGCATGGGCTTAAGTTGTGTGAAAATTAGTACATGCAAATATATGACATTGTTAAAGAATATGTGGTATCGAACATGCATGTAATGGCACGTGTAAATCGGGGAGTGTTGCATTCATATGCACAGTCTATAGGTGATAGCATTATTAAGCTCATGCCGTTTCCTGTCTTTTCATTGTGAAATACACACACCGTTCATCTTGTGGCTAATCAACACCCACTGTATTCTTGCACATAGAAAGAGCAAACAGCACGATGACGTATATGCTGCATTAGTGTCTTTTTCATTTACACGGTCCAAGAGTGGCACAGGTTGTCTTACGTTTTTGCCCATTTTGCAGAGACATCAAGTGCATGTTACAAGTGTCCCAATATGCACAGCACAATGTTTACTGCAATAATTTTATTCATGCTCTTGAATAATAAACAAAATAAACTGAAAGCTCCTTTATAAGGTGTGTCCTGGGGGCTCGACTGGAGAGCAGTGAGGGCACTGATCCTACTGTTGCAGAGCAGCCCTCTGGACCTTGCCACACTCTCAAGAGCACGTGCCTGGCGCTCGCCTACTGCCACCAGGCGGTTGAGTGCCTCCAGCAGCAGAATGTTTTGCTGCAAAAAAAGTGGATTGTTGGAATGAATCAACCGCATATAAACCATTATTTACAAATAAAAATGCTCATTGCACTATTGGTACTAAATGCCCTTAACTGTGGAAGCCTTTAGTGTATGCATAATAAAACAATTTGTCGGGACAACGTTGCTTTATTTTTCATAACGGGTTGTTTTTTTCAGAGCCAATTGTAATGTTTATTAGTGTGCCAACAGCTGAGGTGTGCTCGCACCTTCACGAGTCTCTACTGTCAGCACCACAAACCTATTTTTGTTCACTGCAAAACCAATGCCGCTCCCTACAATCCCGTCTTATGCGAGCCGATTGCATCCTATGCCTACAAACATCATATTTTTGTCCCATTACGCAATTTTCTACCATCCTCGGCTGCAGTTCTCTCTCCTTGACATCAATTCTGTCACGCTTATGTAATCATCTGTTATAAATTGGCAACAAGTGATTGAAGACGTGCATGGCCTGCCCGCCGATTCCATTTTTTTTTCTTAATCTCAACTGGCATATCAGTTGCCATGGTTTACTACGCCACTGTCTTTCTGCTTTAATGCTATCTCCAACAATTTTTGTTACTTCGCTTTCTGCACAGTCCTCGACTTCTCAAATTTCTTTCTTAACCTCCAGGTTTATGTCCCATATTGCATAACCGGTAGAATGCAATGTTTCTAAACATTTTTCAAGGATATTGGTAACGTGGCGATCACGATTCGGGAATGCCTCCCATGTGCTGTTCAATCCGTGACATTTTTGTATAGGTTTCCTGCTTTATATCAGTACCTGCTATTGATATTTCACCTTTATAAAGATACTCTTCCATACATTCTACGGGCTGAATGTCACTGATGAATTTCTGTTATCTAACCAAGTTAGTGAAGTTACCTTTATCTTTTCCATATTCTCGCGGGCCCACGTACATGTAAAAGCACGAACACTCATTGGTTCTCAATGCCTTTTTTAAACTGCTGGACATTCAGTTCGTTACTACGAAAGTGACTTAATCCGTGCACTATTATTATGCTAAATATGAAACAGTAGAAGTATACTTATCTGCAGCTTGTCGATGTCTCCTTCACTGTGTTGGTTGCGAGATCCATTGTCGGCACCACCTCCTTGTCGCATCGTAGCTATATCGGCTGTCTTCCTTTTGCACACACTATGCAATATTCGTAACGCTCGCAGTCACGCAGAGTGGAGGAACTCAGCGCACTGACAGAAGCAGCACCGGATAAGGGTTTTGTTCAGGATTGCGCCGTGAACAGTAGGTGCGCGTTGCGATCTGTAATATCGCCGAAGCTATTGGCAGTCTTTCGAGGTGCACGGAAAGATTGCTCACGGAGGAACAGAACTATCCAAGAAATAGTGGTCATCGTCGAGCCTGATCACTACGTCGCGCACTGTACGAGTTTGTTTACACTGGGCCTCTTCGATGTTTAGCCGCGATGCTCGCCCGATGAATGTATGTGATGACGCCACCACAGCGTTCCCTCGTGGTATAATGCGAAGCGTACTAAATTACAAATTAGTCGACTGCACATTCAGTGTACATCTTGTAAGCGTTAAAATGCTTTTAAACAACGTTAAAGTAACTAATAATATTGTACTAAATGCATTTGTTTTATAACTCGCTTGTGCGTGTAATGCACTCGGTGGAACGACAAACAAGTGAAAGAAGGCGCGACCATGCACCGACGGTATGATCACGTGAGCCCCAGTTTGTCGACCGCCCAGAAGGCAACGCCCAAGGAATGATAGCCACCCAGAGTGAATCTAGATAAACCAATGAAACTGGAGGCTTGTCGAAAGATAAACTGTGTCTCGGTACCATTTGTGCTTTCATCTTGGGGTGTCGCCAGAGCTCGTGAAGATCCCGAGTTTCGCCAAACTCGGCGCATCCTGCATAGCACGCCAAGTCTCGCAGCTGGCTGCGTTCTTCATCAACTCGAGAACCGAGTGATCCGCCGCTTGGAGTCGTAAAAAATAGTTTGTTCAATTCCGTAAACTACAACCAGAGTTTCATGCACGTGGTTTCTCCCTGTGTAAGGTTTTGAAGGCCAGCTTTCAGCGCACGCTCCGCCCATGTGCACTTTTTCAGCAGTCGCGTTTTAGCATATGGAAGTCCATAGGGGCTCCAATTCTGCTACTTGCGTTTGTGTTTCATTTTTGTTTAGCCTACTTTCGTGACCGCGTAAACCTCCCCTTGATATGCACCAGCGTCAGCTGTAGGACCACGATGCAATTTAGTCGTTCACGGCTATCCACCAGCGAATTCGTCACCGCTTCCTCATTGCCCCAAGCGAGGAGCGCGACGTTTTTTGCGAGTACCTGAAGCAGTGTTTTCCAACCAACCATCTCAGAACCAGTGTGTCATACACACGTGACACACTGGTTTTGAGATGGTTGGAAAATTGAAAAAAAAAGACAGGGCCATTTGATGGACGACGCCACTGTGGACTCTGCCACGGCTTCACAGCCAAGGGTCTCACCCCTATCTAAGTGCGTCGCTTTCCTCAACAGTCGGGTAAAAGTCTCTCTCATACATGCACAGACACGCTTTCGCATCGGCGGATTGCTGCAGCACACCTGCTGCTGATCTAGTGCATAATTCAAACGACGGACGCGAGCTCAGTGCAAGTACTCGCGCGTCTTTCCAAAAGAACTCATCCAGTGCCAGGAAGGAGCACTCTCTGAGGCGGAGAAGCAACAAATCTGCTCGAGGCGCAAGACGAAGGCAGCAAGAACCTGGCCGCAAGTGCGTTCTAGTTTCGGGACTTAAGAGGAAGCTTTAGCTCGGCGGCTCCTATCTAAATACATGTAAAAGGAGAATTCGTTTTTCTCGGTAACCACTGCACCAAATTTGACGAGGTTTGTTGCATTTAAAAGGAAAACATAAAATCTAGTGACTGTTGGCCTCGAATTTTCGAGTTATGTCGTCAATGTTTTATTAAAGATTGGCAAAAATCAAACATTTTCAAAAAACGAAAAGATCAAGTTTACAACTCTGTAACTCCACAACGAAAAATGATAATACAATTTTATTATCTGTGAATTGTATCTAATAGTACATTTAAAGCGGATAAAATTGATATGTTACACATGAATATAAAAAAATTATTAATAGGGAAATATAACTTTTGCAAAACCCTTGTAACCAACGTAACAAATTCACGTAAGATGTAAAATGACATATTGAATTTGTCCGATTTGAATGATCTAATGGATGCCGTTTACAGAACCGCGATATCAGTTCTTGATGCAGAGCTATGAATTTGTACACTTCATGCTTCTATTTTTTTCAAACGGTCGAAAATTTGAAAATTGTTTCAACAATATTGAGGCCCTAAATAAAAATTCCCCTTCCAACAGTCACTAGAATTTAACTTTCTTCCTCAAATGCAACAAATTTCATTAAAATCGGTCCAGGGGTTATCTCAGAAAGACGTTTTTGCGTTTTACATGTATTTGAATGGGCCGCGTCGGAGTTTGGCCCGAGCTAAAGCTTCCTCTTAAGTCCACCGTCTGCCAGTGCGGCCTCTTTCGACATGCGGCGCCTTCCCAAAGTGCACAAGTCTGTTAATCACGGAACACGTGCGTAACAAAGCCGCCTTTGCCTGGGCGGTGAGCGAACTGCCTGCCATCGTCATCGCATCTAACCGCAATCCCCACACCTCGCGCATCACGAGCAGGAGCTGACCAGGAGGACCTGCAGGAGCATCCGGTCCTGTCGGTTTCCGTGGCATTTGCCTCGGAGGACGGGAGCGCGTTTTAGGTCACGGTTCCTTTGATACTTCGCAGCCGCGCCCACCTACCGCCACTTCATGACCACCCGGACGCCACGCCGTTCCTTTCGCGCTTTGACAGCAATAAAAGGGGGTCATTACTCTATACTTGCCACACAAAGCAAACGGTAGCGGCCAGCCATTTCGGACTCAGCAGCGTTCGCCTCCAAAGACGGGAGAGAGCTCGCACCGGTATGGCTTTCGTACTGAGCAGGAGCGGCGCTAGCTCTCGACCACCAGTTCCTTGACTGACGGCATGTTCCGCCGCTCCTCTCGTACTTAGGCAAAGCAGATAAAGTGGTCTTGCTCCCATTCCGGGCGAAAGTGCCGAGGCCGACCCACCCAAGAAAGTTCGTTACGCCTTTTCTGTCAAGGGCAAGGCCAAGCCAGCCGCCCAAGGTTGCAGCCGGCGTCCACTTATCCCAACACAGTGGGTACGGGGTGCCCTCAAGATTCTGTCAGTCCCTGTACATGTTCTGGTTTGGCCATCCCGGCGTCCAACCGGGTCAGCGGCGGAAAGCGTGGGCCGCAGCTAGCCACATTACCAGCGCGGGGCAGAAACGGTGGCGCTCGTTACCCTTTCACAGTCCGATAATGATCCTTCCGCACGTTTACCTACGGAAACCTTTGGCGCTATAACGTAAAACTATTCCAAACTTTTCTATTCCAATTCTGCTATCAGCCCTCCGCGATTGGTCAAAAACTTTTTTCTACCACCCCCCACTTCACCTGTCTGTCACGCGACGTCACGAAAACCGCAATACCTCCCCATCTGATATGATGTGTACACACTGATTATGCATGATTTGACAGAAAAAAGAAAAACAGTTATTTCTGATTCGACCCCTCTTCGCCATTAGCCCTCGGCTATTGGTAAAAACTTTCGGGCTGCACCCACTTCACCTGCCTGTCACGCGACCTCACCAAACCGCACGAGCTCACCGCGTCAAAGTGACGTGTACGCGATAAAGACGCATTAATATGCCGAACAAAACTGAAGTTTTTTCGGAATAGCCGCAGGCTGCCCCGTTCCGAAAGGAATAAAAGATAGCTGCCGCCGATCGCTGAGACGCTGGCTACTCGCACCTGCCGGAGGGCATGGGTGTATTTGCGTATAATAAAACTTCTTGCGTGACCGTGTAACGTTTTCAAGCACTTTCGGCACATTTACTACCTCATTCTGCCAACTCTTCTTTGCTGAGGGTCAGTTTTAGCGTCATTCTTAAGCTTCCGTTGCATGCCGCCGCGATTTTCGACCAGCCACCACAAGCTAAGTAAGGGAAAGCCGACCAATCGCAGACGCCGGCACCACCCTCTTCATCCGGTTATCGATTTTCAGTGCACTGGCTATGCCCCGGTGAATCCCTCTCGACTTGAGCGTTCTCCTCGCCTCTTGTCAGCCAATTAGACACCACAAGCCGCTCATTGTAGGCAATGTTATTCGTTTTTCAAGCAAACAAAAGTCACCTCCTATAAACGAGGAGAGAGTTTGATTGGTCTGTTAAGACAACCCTGTGGGTGACCGCCCGGTGCTTGCGTCGTAGGTTACGCAAATTTGACGTCAGGAAATTGGAATAGAAACGTATTGGAATAGTTTTACGTTATAGGGCCCCTTGTTACGACTTTTACTTCCTCTAAATGATCAAGTTCGGTCATCTTTCAAGTTCGGTCAAGTTCGGTCATCTTTCAAGTTTTTGAAGTTCGGTCAAAGGCCGCGCCGGAGGTCGGTTCAAAGACTTTCCTTAATCATTCAATCAGTAGTAGAAATGGGCGGTGTACACAAAGGCGCTACTTCCTTCAGTGTAGCGTGCGTGCGGCCCAGAACGTCTAAGGGTATCACAGACCTGCTATTGCTCCGTTTCATGCGGCCAGGAGCCGCTTGTCCCACTAGAAGGCTGTAAGGTGCTGGGAACCCCGCACCTACTTCATTCTCGTTCGTTATCGTTATCAGAATTAACCCGGCAAATCGCTCTACCAACTAGAACGGCCGTGCACCACAATAAACCAAACCAAGAAAGCGCTCTCGATCTGCCCAGTGTCCCAGTGTCGGAGCCGTGTAAGTTTTCTCTTGTTTAGTCAAATTAGGCCGCAGCCTCCACTCCTGGTGGTGTCCTTCCGTCCATTCCTTACAGTTTCCTCTTTGCAACCATACTTGCCCCGGAACTAAAATACTTTGGTTTCCCGGAATCTGCCCGCCGAATCACTTGAGAAACTCTGGTATCTAAGCCAGTATCCGATCGCGTGGGAACCTCCGACATTCGTTCTTGATCAAAGAAAACATTCTTGGCAAATTAATTCGCACTACTTCGTCTTCCGATAGTACAAGAATTTCACCTCTTGCGCTGCAATAAGAATGACCGCGTCCGTCCCACGTAATCATTGACTTGTATTCAAAAGCAAAAACGGCAACGAGATCTTGATCAATTATAGCATGCAATAATGTTCAGGCCTGCATTGAACACTCTTTTTATTTTTCCGAGTTAAGGTGCCGGTTATCTGGACACACACTTTGAAGTGCACACAGAAAGGACTGGATGGATGTTCAGTCCGAGCCATCGCATCGGGTAGATACACTACTCGTCTGGAAATGAGATCCACCTACGAGCTTTTTAGCCGTAGCAGCCTTAATATACGATATCTGAGCTCGAATTACCGGGGCTTCTGGCACCAGACTTACCCTCCAACTGATCCTCCTAAAAGGATTTAAATTGTACTCATTTTCAATACGGGGCTTCAAAAGAATACCGTGTTGTCATTTTTTGTTTGTACCTTCCCGTGCCGGGAGTGGATAAATTGGTCACCTGCTGCCTTCGCTGCATGCGGCAGTCCTTTCTCAGGCTATCACCCGAGAATCGTGCCCTGATTCTTGGTTACTCGTAACAAAAGAAAATTATAACATTTTGCGTACCAAAATTACAATCTGATTATGAAATTTGGACCTCTACGGCTTCTTTAACGTGCACTTAAATCTACCCACACGGGTATTTTCGCCTCCATCGAAATGCGGCCGCCGTGGCCACGATTCGCTCCCGCGACCTGGTGCTTAGCAGTCCAACCCCAGAACCACAAAGCAAGTAATGATAAGTAATGGTAAGCATTGCAAGTAATGGCAATCAAGTAATGTGTTATCGAAAGGTGATGAGGAGGGCAGTTACGAAAACTACGATAAACACAGCATTATCCAGTCATCCCAGAGTACGGGCCGGAACCCTATCAATCTTCCTCTAAAAAAAGCACGTGTCGCCTAAGGGGATTCAGGCTCACTGCATGTATTAGCTCTAGAATTGCCACAGTTATCCAAGGAGGAAGAAGCGATTTAAGGAGCCATAACTAATTTAGGGAGCCATTCGCAGTTTCGCCTTATTTCGTCATGTACTTAACATGTATTGTTTAATCTTTGAGACAAGATGTGCTTCCTGGCAGGATCAAGCAGGTAATCGATAAACTGCACGTCCAGCGCTTCAAGCAGGCTATACAATCTTTTAGCGATGCCGAGACCACCTTCAGGCACCCTTGCACGCTTCGTTCACGCAAATGGTCCAAGATTGCCCGAGATGACGGTGTCCGAGATGACGGTGTATGAGATGACGATGTGCGAGTCGCTGCAATGCCCTCGCTGCAGGGCCGGGTTTCGCTACGCAGCAAGAAGCGCGCACATTCTCGATCGATTTGTTGTGTCGACTCGGTGCCGGTTCGTGGTTTCGCTACAGCCCGCAGCACTGGTGGACCGACTAGCGCTTGCAACGTAGCCGAGATTGCAAAACCACCAGGCTATCGCTCAAACCCGCGCTTTCCGCACTTTCTTAAGGCTCACTCACACTGGGCCGGTCCGACACCTACTTCGGTCTGCTGACTGTCGGCGACAGCGTTTTCTACGTTTGTGTCGATGCCTCTGTCACACTGTACCGATTCCGAGCTCTTCACCGATGGTCGGCAGATTGTCGGCGTCGGTACAGTTTGACAGAGGTGCCGACACGAAGGAAAAAACACTGTCGCCGACATTCGCCAGAGCGAAATCAGCGTGGAAATCCTTATCAGAGAGGAAGCCCTCATCGTCTGTTCTCCGTTTGAAAACCGGCTGCATCCCTTCTATGATGCCCGTAAGGCCAAGAGGCAGAAGTATGCTCCTGAACAACGGCATGCACTACGGCGTTTCCAGCGCGTTACGGTGGACGCCCTCGTCGTGGGCGGTCAGGGCACTTGTTATCCGTGCAATGATCGTTTGCTCTGCCAGCTAGGCAGTCGGCAGCACCTGCGGACCAAGAAAAGACTTTATGTTAGTGACCCTATCTCCTCTTCGTGCCCATTTACGAAGGTCACATTGGCCAATCTTAACTTTACACAAGTGTTGTGTAGACCTTTATAGCTTTAACGTTTTCAGTTCACTACCAGGACTACTAAGCACTGTTTTTTTGCATTTTCTTTGAAGTTTATTGCGCACACCACTTTTTTTACTGTTCTTTTTAGGTTTCGTAACGCAATGATCATGGTCTTTTGCAACTAGCATAATAAAAATCGTTCTCTTCTTATGAGCTTAATATCGGATGCGGGCTCTCTTCCGACTTATAATATTAAACTTATATTTGCAAATTGGTGAAGTGGTTGAAGCTTGCTGCACCTCCGCCGCGTGTGAAAAGAGAGGCTGCAAGCTCTCAACGAGCGCTGACATTACGCGCAACATTATTTTCTGGCCATGTTTAGGCACATTCGTCAATCGCTTGGTAAGCTCCTCTATAACGTGCTAATCAGTACTCTCTTTGCTCCGGCGTTCCAGCAGGCCACTTTGCCTTTAACTGAGATTTCGGAGCCTGCCGTCTACCTATATGTACTGGATGATTCGATTCAGCCTGTCGCTCGCGCTGAAGCGCACGCACACACGGCCCAGCAGACGCGATATCCATGGCGAGACTGAGCGACCAAGCGCTGGCAAAGCAGCCTTAAACCCTTGCCTATTCACGTGGTAGCGCAGCAGCGACGCTCCAAGCGAGCGCAGCTGCGATGCCTTCTCGCAGCGGGTCACGTGGCGTCACGTTACACCTGCCACACTTGCGCTCCGGTGGGTTAAGGTCACTGGGACGCCATGTATGACCTTGCCTGACGTTGCGCAGTAGCCCTTTTCCTCTAAGAAGAGAGAATGTATCTTTTGAAGCAAGAGCGACAGAGCAACGAATGATGTTACAAAGCAGATTCCGCCGTCCCGCCCTGTCGCGCGCCGGTTTGTATGGGCAGACAAGGCGTTCGTTTAAGGGATCGCCAGTCATTTGTGCGCACACGCGAGCAAGAGCGGGCGCGAGAGAGAAAATCTGGGCGCTTTTGTTCCTTGAATATATTAGTCTACCTAGACACAACGGAGGAGCTTTTAAAGTGGAAAGTTGGGCGAGTTCGCATGCATTCATAACGGAAACAGCGCGAACAAGACGACTACGGAGTGAAAGGACGCAGGACGAGCGCTGACTCACAACTAAGTTTATTGAAACACACATCAGGTATATAAGCGACACAAGCGATCACATGGTTTATCGAGGAACTCAATACCGGGCCACGTGTATACAGGGCATCTGTTACCGTTTTAAGAAAATTGCTGTCTCTTTGAGCAGAGGGTTACACTTACATTGCCGGCAAGGGGCAGACACATGCGCATAATCATTCTTGGCCAAGGACAATTCATGCTCTTTAAGTCTTACATTTATTCACCGGCCGGTTTGCCCTATGTACACTCGGCCACACTTGAGCGGGAAACACTGTACCACAATAGTACTGCAGCCTACATACTTATTAACATGTTGCCTTTGCACCTTACGTTCGGATTACGTTCTGCTCCACTTTCTCGCCTTTCGACCGCCGAACAAATAGCACTCAATTTCCCAGGAGCCGAAAAGGCAACCTGCACCACATAACAACGTGTAACGTTCTTCAGGCCATGAGATGCGCGATGTGCATGGGGTACAACTATCATGTTCTTATTCCTGCTCTTTCGTTCGGCCTCCTGCCTCGTCTTGGATTTCCAAACGTCTTGGATGACTACACGGGCGATGCATACAGCTGTAGGATGAATGCTTTGCGAGCTAGCAGTGCAGAGTGTCATGCCAGATGGAGAGGTCGTGACTTTTTTCAGCTTGCGACAAAGATTTTCATGGATGACAAAAACTGCGGCCCCGGTATCGATGAGCGCTTGAGCAGATGTTCTCTCGACATGGACGTCAATGACATTCTGTGGTGAAAATTGAGGACAAGAAAGTTCGATGAGCTTGCAGTTCTTTCCTCTGGAACTGCGCTAGTTTGTTTCCCTCTGGAGTAGGTGGCCGATGAGGCATAGGGGACAGCGACCGTCAATGTGGAGAGGCAGAACGGTAACTGTCTGAACGGTGGTCGCAATCGAAAGGTCTCAGCGTCGAGTCAGCATTGTCGTGACAGCATATCTCGGGGGTAGGTTGTGGCGCGTAGGGAAACTGGTCGAAGGCGCCACGGTTCGAGGACATGTTACGAGGAGAAAAGCGCGCCACGTGACCAGCAATGGCACAGGCGAAGCCAATGTCTCGCCTGTTGTCTGGCGTGCGCCACGCGTCGGCTTGACGAAGAAGCTGGGGTGACTGCCGTGGAACGGGAGCAGAGGGAACCCGGTGCCTTGGTAGTCGAACGGAAAATGACGGTGGGGGTCACCGTGCGACAGCGGCAGCATAGTTGAGCGGCGGAGGTGTGAGGTGGGAAAAGAGAGCGGTGCCGTCGGATATGCGAATAGCGGTGGGTAGTTAACATAGGAGAGCGGTGCCATCACAGGAGCTGGCGGGTGATTGGGCGGTAAGTGCGTCAGATATTTGGGCACGGATGGCTTCTTGTACGGCCGGAGGCAGTGTTGGGGCAGGCTCTTGGCTGTGAGGGAGCAACGACAGCTGGCGGGCCACTTCCTCGCGAATGAAATCCTTGAGCTGAAAGACGAGAGCAGAATGATCGGTATGGCCAGTGGCATCTGCAATGGCCAAGACCGAGTCAGCCTGCGGGACGTTTTGGCGGACGATGTTACGTTGGCAGCGCAATTCGTCGAAACTCTGACACAGGTTGACGATTACGGCGACGCTGGTTGGACTCTTGGCATGCAGCATTTGAAACGCGTCGTCCTCAATACCCTTCAGAATATGGTTAATATTCTCGTCCTCCGCCATCGTTGGATTAACACGGCTGCAGAGATCCAAGCCATCCTTAATATAGCTGGGGAAAGTCTTGCCCGGTTGTTTTGCTCGCTGGCGTAGACACTGTTCGGCGCGTAGCTTGCGGACGGCTGAGCGGCCAAACACTTCGGCGAAATGTGTCTTGATTGCGGACCTACTAGAAATGTCAGATTCATTATTCTTAAACCATAGATTGGCGACGTCAGCAAGGTAAAAGATGACGTCCTTCCGTTTAGACTGCTCGTCCCACTTATTATGAGCGCTTACACGTTCATAGAAGGAGAGCCAGTCTTCGACGTCATGTTCTCCGGTCCCTCAAAAGATTGGCGATGCGCGCTGACGCGGAATGGCAGCCCAAGTGACAGGGACAATTCTCCTCCTCGACCGGTCTGGAGCGTCGCTTTTTCTCACCGTCTTTAGCTCTACTGCAATGCCAACTGCCACTTGAGGCCACACATACTTGTCCACCCGTTTTGATGAACGTTTTGTGCTTCGCACATGGTGTAAGTCCTGAAGCCCTGTGTTTGGCTGCCTAGAACATAGTAGCCACAATTAGCAATCTGCTTAAGCTGAGTGCAAGAAAGGACCTGACCTTTATGCAGAAAGAGCAAACAATCTGAAATGAATCGTTCTAGGCATCTCTGTGCAGAAGCTGGAATTATTGGTGGACCAGTCTGCACATTCCAAAAATTCAAACGACATTTTGACACACGATACTTCAATAGACGCACCAGAAATCAATCAACACTAGTGCAGGTAACTTCACCACGACAAAAAGTAATTATGGTGCGCACACGATGAGTTACCATGGTTTTACGACTTAACTGGTGAGCCAATACCTTACACTTTATGAAACCTACTGTACTTTCATGAACGCTCTCCAGAAGACTTTTATGACATATATCTGCATCAAACAGAATGCAACAAACGAATGTGACATAACTGATTGAAAAAGTTACCTCTGAAATGATTTTGGTCATGTACTGGTGAGCATGAAGTGCATCTGCTACGAGCAGTAAATGATCAATTTAAAAAAAAAAACAATTATTTAGGCATTTACTGATTAGAGAATTCTTACTTTTCTGCGATTGGTTTCTCAGTGTCTTCGTCCAAGCCCACGAAACACTGGAAGCGTTCATTGTATATCTGAAAATGCACAATTTCTTTAGGATAGCCAGCTGGCACAGTGATGTACCTGACAATAACGTATTAGAAAACAAACT
The DNA here is from genome assembly GCF_023375885.2 of Dermacentor andersoni. Lineage (NCBI taxonomy): Eukaryota > Metazoa > Arthropoda > Arachnida > Ixodida > Ixodidae > Dermacentor > Dermacentor andersoni. The sequence goes on along the minus strand of NC_092814.1, from coordinate 390,815,223 downwards.
GTTTTTGTTTAGTGTTTCATGGTGCATAGTAGCTAATAAACACTTCAGTACTTCCTAGGTTTGAAGTTCAGTAACTTCTAAAAGCTGACAATTATTACAGCGCATAGCGTATTCAAATTCGCATGCATATTACAGCCACTAGCACGGTACAAAATATTAAATTTGATCTGAATGGAATGAAATATTGTTATTTTAATAAAATAATAAGAAAACATCCCTGCACTTAATGCTAAGCTGCTGACATGGTGCGGCCATGGATTCGTAGAATGTTCGCAATAGACTTTATCGTCACTTTCCTCTCGATAAGAAATTGTACACGTTTTTGAGCACTTGTTTGAGAATTCTTTAGCAAGACTGTACTTGACATACACACTCAACTTCCCATCCACATCAGCCTCAATGTTTGAGCTAATAGAGGGTTTTAGATTCGACTACTTAAGCGTTGGAAACCGCCAACGGTCGAGTGTACAAAAAAAAAAGGAATTGAGCAGAAAAGAAGATCACGGGCCCATAAGGTTAACTACAATTGCAGTTCACAGGCCACACATTTCTGCAAATGTAAACGCGGTGCGACGTAGTTATTCCGGAACAATGCGAAACGCAGAATAACTGCGATATGACGCTTCCAAGGCACCACATTGTAGCACCTTGAGTTCTCTCAGGACATTAAGCAAACTGCCAATGCGGTTCGGAAAATACGATGGCAAAGTTCTTGCACGCTTGTATACATTGCATGAAGAGATTATTGAAACGCGATAACCTGAGCGCGTAGCCGTTGGCAATTTTCCTGTAAGCGGCATGCGCTTGGGGCAGCGAGTTGATAAATTTTGTATCACATGAACGCCAGAGCCTTTGTGATGCTTTGTGACTGCGCTACGCCTCTCAGCGATTACTCAGCGCTCACCAGTGGCGCCAAAAGTGCTGGCTGGCGCGCTATCCTAGTGCTGCGTATCGGCACGCGTAACCGATAACGTTACGCGCACTCCATTCAGTCCAGATATGAAAGTTCTGCCAGCTTTGCTTGTTCCAGGGCGGCAAGAAAATCTTTTGGATAGGTTTAAAAAAGCGCTTCTAAACCGGTAGGAAACGAGGTATTAGCAATTTTAATTGTACCCTTATTCAACTAAGGTAGTTGTTAATTTCCCTACTCGCGTATCACTGTCAACGTTCCCCACCATTTCCTGATTATAAATTCGATAGGGCCCTGTCAAAACACCCACGTATAATTTCCAAGTACTTCTAGTGACGTTACAGCGTCGCTGTAAAAACAAACGAAGCTACAAACTAATCCTTCGCACACTCACCTGAATCAGAAACCATTTGTGAGACAATAGCGCGAAGTGGCTTCCAAGCAGGCCTGCGCGCAGATCAGCTTGCTTACTGGCACCCGTTATTCGAGCAATCTTCTTTGACTGGCCGTAAGAAACTAAACAAACAGCTTGCGCGGTTGTGTCAAGCACGTTGCCGTTCGCCACTTCTTTAAAGAGATCGTGCGAATTAGTCGCCATCATCTCGCGCCGATGGTACGCCAAGGGGTTGCCGGTGTTCGCGCCCTCCAAAAGCCAAATCCATAGCTCTCAAAGCTGGTCAAAGCTAAACACGTACGGCTCACTCTGTGTAATTAAAGCAAATCTCGAAGCCTACGTTTTCTTTTTAGCTTTATCAAAAGCAATCGCAGAAATTAAAGCTTGTCATGAACGCTGTGTTTTAAATTATAGTGCCATTTATAAGGTATATTTTACTTCTGAATAACTTTTGGCACTTGAAATTTCCACTTGCATGGCCATCGAGATCGGTGTCTTATAATCAGAGCCGGTGCTGGGACGTATGGTGCTCGATTAGAGCCGCTGTGGGGCGTGCAAAATTTTATTTGAACGGGATTCCTTTCTTTCCCCAGTCAAAACATCGGACAGAGCGATCTTGTTGGAACCACATAGTTCTTGACGGTCCTTCAGGATTGCTTGTTAGCGCGCTTCCAACACCGATAAGGTTCCTGAAGGTCCCTCAGGATAGCCTGTGGGAACGTATCCCACACCTTGAAGGTCCCTCAAACCTGCTGTTGGCGAGCCTCAAACAGCAATATGCTTGTTGGATTTCCCTCAAGGCTTTCTATGGGCGCGCTTCTGAAACCAATAAGATTGCTAAAGGGTTCTCAAGCTTATAGGCGACCCTCCAACAGAAATACGATTTTTTAACATGCCGCTTCAAGACTTCTTCCAACAGCAATACGATTGCGGAATCATATATGTGCGTCGTGTGAGCTGAGAACTTTTGGGCTTCTTAAGTACGTTTCACAAACAAACTAGTAGGCAGACCACTTAATGTAGTCATAATAGGCTTCAATGACGTGACTGACGAACGCTATCCCTCGCAGTGTGCGGGCTTCACCGAACTTCCATGCAATGCCGATGAAACTGCCGATCAACTGCCGTACCGGATAGATATCAGCTGTTCATCGACAGCGCCATTTTCACAACGCCTCCATGTACATTTATACGTTCTCATGATTCGAAAGAATTGAATCATTCTTCGAGAGTTGAAGTGCACAAACTTCGATGAGCCCTTTTTACGTTCAGGAAAGGATATATATGCAGCGCAGTCAACCAGTTCGTATATGTGCACGTCATCGGCGGTTTCGAACTGACAAGTGCTTTTATTGTGATTCATTTCCAAGTATAGCAAATTGAAATAGGCCACCTTTCCCTTCCTACAGTGCAAGCGGGAAGCGGCGACACGGTGCGGTGCCTATGCCGGTGTTACGCGAAAGACGCGAAAGCTGCCGGCACGTCGCACTTGATCGCCGCGGCGCTTCGCTGAATAAAATGTGGCTGCGTACTGTATTTGTACGCACTGTTATGCTGACACACATAGCTCTTCAGATACAGTGGTTGCTTTTTATTATACGCCAAACGTTCAAGCGGCGGCCATTTGACACAGCAGCCTGGCTCGGCGAAAACGAGTGCGCTCGTAAAAACCATTTTGATCTGAATGTGAAAATTCTACTCGATTGAGCACGCACTTCTGCGACGCAGGGCTACTACAGATGACATTGTTCTGATATTTCTCTCACGTTATCGCACAAGAAACTGAGATGAGCGACCTTGTTTAATTCCCGCGTTTGCTTGCACTGTCCGATTGCGTGACGCTGCTGATGCGTTGACATCTCTGCGGGCCCCAAATGCGTGAGGTGGCTCCGACATTCCCTTGGCGCACTGCTCGAAAGACTACCGCGATAATCGTACATTTGCGGTATTGTGCGAGCGCAGTACACCCTTTAGCCTCATAATCAGTCTATTCCAACTAAACAGTTTTATTGGTGTTATTCAGTGCTCATGCAGTCTTTAGCTTGCCTTGTGCTGTGTTACTTTTCTTGCGATCTTTAGCATCCAAGCAACCCATTTATGTGTACTGCAGCTCCAAGGCCTTTCCAGGCCATCTTCATAACACCCATCTTGAACCAGTTTTAGCAAGAAAATGATTTTTCCAAATATTTTTACGTCATGCACCTTACACATAGCAAACATTGTCAGAAAGACGTGCCATTCTCTTCATGATCGTATAAAAGAACTACACAATCAAGTGTGTGCACGGAGGCAAATTGTCAGCACATTGCAGCAAGTGTGTGCCTCCATTAGTAAAAGAATGCACTATTGAGAGCAAACAGAGGGATCTCCTAATGTGAGGATTCATAATGCCAAAGATTTCACACTCACGAAATGTTGGTGTCAGCAGTGTCAACTGCTTTATTAGAATAATTATAATTTCTTAGCCATCAGCGTGATACTTTGCTTGTGGAGATCTAATATATTTTACCAAATAAATTTATGTTAGTGCAGCGCCTCATCACTTCTGCCTGTTCACCTCAATGTTTTCCATGCTGCACAGTGACTTATGCCTTATCACTAGGCATGCCAATACGTACCTCGTGGTAGAAAGACTACCCAGCAGTGTTACGAACAAGTTAAGATCTTTGTAATATACAGCTGTTTTGCATACTGCACTACCAAAAATGCAACATTAGAACACCACACTTTTCTCAGCTTTGTTTTCCTTCCAGCTACTAACAAACATCCAAACAACATACCATGGAACCATGGACCACGGCTAAAGTTTAACAACTGTCTATCAAGTAATTGCACTGATTTTACCGAGTGACAGGGAAATCAAGAAAATAATCATTTAATTCTTACTGCTCAAATTGTTTGCATTGCTCTTCAGAGTGCTACTAATCTGCTGCGACTGCTACTCTACTGCTAAGTTCGCACACTCTTCACGCTGCTCAGCTACCAGCTAATTGAAGAATTGCAATTTCAACTATCTTCTAGGTGTAGATTTCAATTGCTACGCAATGCCTGAAAACCAAACCAAATGGTCAAAACTAGGCCAGAAGTCTCGAAGAGTTCATTATGAAAAAACAGTTTTAATTTAGTTTTCAGCTTTATCCATAGAGGAAGAAAAATTATGCAAATTCCACACACTGTGGGAATAAATGTAAGCGAAGCTTTCTGAGCAGTTTGCTTTTATCGAAGATAATTAGCGGTGACGCTGACAGCGAATCTTTAATTCCTTTAAAGTTGACTACATGAGAGTGGCGAGTTCACGTTAGACGTTGCGTTGCCTGCACCACAGATATTTATGTAGTAGACAAGACACACAGGGAAAGGTGTTTACTTGAGATGGTGTTTTGCGCCATACGTCATAACCTCTGAGAGGATTGAACACATTAATTGCATCACATAGCACATACATCACGGCAGAAGTATTAATCCTTTTTTGAAGTGTGGGGCTGTACATGCCAAAACCACAATCAAATTATGAGGCACATCGTAGTGTCGGACTCTGCATTAATTTTGACACCGTGGTGTTCTTTAATGTGTCGTTATATCCAAGTGCACGAGCAATTTTTATTTTGCCCTCGTCGAAATGCGCCTACCGCAGTCGGGGTTAAACTCATGACCTCAAGCAATGCCATAGCCACAAAGCTACCACGGGGGGGGGGGCTGAAGTGTTGACGTGTGACCACTTCCCTAGTGTCGCCTTGCCCCTATGGTGCGCTTCATTGTGGCTGTGGTTCGGCACACCCTGCGTCAGTTGCCCATTTGACAAATTTGCATGGTGTTCGCTTTTCAGAAATACCAGAAACGTACCCTACTGTACCTTGAACGTAAATTTATTTAGTTTACCTGCAAGCACTCTCTACAGTAGTAGCATTTCCTTGCCTTCTCACGTCACCTTTTCCCTATCGCCCATCCCCTTGTATGGGAACTGCGAGTGAAGAGTGGCAAGGCTGTTATTTACTCGTTTCGTGACTGCATCGATTCTATCCATTCTCTGCCCTCTTACCCCCCTCTTCACAATTCTATCTAGCTTCTCTCTGGGCTTACATGTTAGTAGAAAGCAAAACGCTGTAATTTCTGCAATGCTTTTGCAGAGGGGGGGGGCGACAGATAATTACACATGTCAAAAGGCTAATGTGGCGACACCCAGGAAGCTCCAAGTGGCATTGTGCACATTCAATGCGGTGCGGTACAAACAAGTTTCTCGCATCTCGTTTCTTCTTTTTCACACTTCTTCCATGTATATACACGCTCTGAACCAGCCCCGCGACGCGGTATGCCAGACAACACCAGCTACAGCAGCAGCAGCAGTGAGAAAGTCGAAGGAAGGGGCAAAGAAAGCTTCATTTCAAAATTATGCAGATCCCACGCACTGTCGGAATTTATGTAAGTAAAGGTTTCTGTGCTGGTTGCTTTGACTGTAGATAATTAGTAGTGATGTTGATGGCAAAAGTTTAATTTCTTCAACGTTTAGTATAACACGAGAGCGGTGAGTTGGTGTTAAACGTTACCTTGCAAGCACCACTGCTGTTTGTTTAGTACACAGAACACAGTGGGAGAGGTGTTTGCTTGAGGCGTTGTTCTAAGCCATATTTCATTATCTCTGAATTTATTATGGGGCTGTACGTGCCAAAACCACAGTCGGAATATGAGGCACACTGTAGTGGCAAACTCCCGATTAGCTTTTACACAGGGATGCTCTTTAATGTCTCCTAAATATAGTGAAATGAGGCTGCTACGGTAAGGATCACACCCATGACCTGGAGGAATGCCATAGCCACAAAGCTACCGCGGCAGGCACAGAAGTGTTGATTTCACAGTCAACTGCTTTCATAGTGTCGCCTAGAGCTTGAGTTGTGCTTTAATTAATGCAGCTATGCTTCTGCCCGCCTTGCATAATTTGTCCGCTTGACACATATGCATGGTGTTTATCTTTCAGAAATAGCAGGAAGGTACTGTGCCGTACCTTAAACTTCAGCTTATCCAGTTTCCCCACAACCGCTGTCCCGTAGTAAAAGGCTTACCTTGCCTTCTCGCATCACCTTCCACCTACCTCCCTTGTATGGGAACTGCCACAGCAGCAGCAGTGGGAAAGTCAAAGGAAAAGGCAAACAATGATTCGCTTTAAAAGATAAAAGCCCGATGCAAGTCTCAGCTAGTCCTTGGACCAGCACCCTCAACATTTACAGCAGCTCTTCCTCTCTTCCTGCCTTTTCTCATCTCACAACTAACTGCTGCTGCCCCACACATTGCACTGCGCAAAGACGTCATAGAGTGCGGCTGGCTCCCTTATCTACCGCTGCTATTTGCTACACAAACAAAAACAGGGAAAGCTAAAATGCCACTGGGTTTCCACGACGCCATTCCTTAAGCATACACAAACTTTGGGGCCTCTCCTACTCTTTCCTTCCTCCATTATCCCAACACCGTGCATATATGTATGCATACATTTTGGAAACAACGAATTTGACAAGCTTTATTCTCATAACGCCGCTGTCAAGTTCTTGACAGCAGTAGTGTTTAAAACAGCGAGTCAGTAAAAACTGCTGAAAAACCAAACACATGACATTTGTCATTTTCACCATTTATTCTTACACAAATGTATTCCGTTCCATATGCACCAGATATAATGGAAGGAAGAACACTGGTAGAAACATCAATCCTGACACTCAGCAGCCACTAATTATGGTATATACCTATATATATATATATATATATATATATATATATATATATATATATATATAAACGAGAAGAAAGGGGGTTAACCGAGGGACCCGATTTTTATTAGTAATATCATGAGAAGCCAACAAACACTGACACCAAAGACAACATAGGGGAAATTGCATGTGCTTAATAAATGACATAAAGTAACGATAAATTAATGGAAATTAAAGTGGATGAAAAAACAACTTGCCGCAGGTGGGAACCGAACCCACAACCTTCGCATGTCGCGTGCGATGCTTTACCAATTGAGCTACCGCGGCGGCGTTTCCCCATCCACTTTCTTTGGGTATTTATGTGTACTAGTAGAACCCTGGGAGTGTTAGCCAGCGCCACCAGTCACAGACCTTGGCGGCGGACGTGGAACGTCTTTTTTGGCGCAGGCGTCACGAGAACGTGATCTTTTCGGGTGAAGGCGACTGGTCAATAAACCCACATATGCTACCTGAAGGCATCAATGTTGCCTGATTCGAGACCCTCGTTATGTAATAAACGAGAAGAAAGGGGGTTAACCGAGGGACCCGATTTTTATTAGTAATATCATGAGAACCAACAAACACTGACACCAAAGACAACACAGGGGAAATTGCATGTGCCTAAAATGAAATAAAGTAACGATAAATTAATGGAAATTAAAGTGGATGCCATAGCCATAGTTTGTTGGCTTCTCATGATATTCCTATATATATATACAACTTTGGCAACGAAAACTGCCAGCATGACAGCACATGTAGGAATCATACAGGCATACACTAAGCACAGCCACAGTGAAGTTGATCGCAGAACATCTTGCGCCGATACTGATCAGGGAAAATCCAAATCGCACATGAACCAGCTTCACAGCCCACTTATTACTGCAGCAATGTTGAGGAACATAATTCTGCCCCAATTACTCGTAAAATGTAATGAGCAAACAATAATCACATTTCCAAAACCATTGATTTTATGTACTTGAGGAAAAAGTGGCGAATCACTTCAACAGAAATGCAAAAGGGGGAGAACATTTTAGAAAATCAAGAAGTCATGCAACCAAGAGTACCACGAAGCTTCATGCTACTGTCAGGTGGGTGACATGTCTCATCATCCAAAAGGCATGATGTCCCACAAGGCCATGTTATACATTCAATACTGTATTGGTTGGTAATGTATGCTTGCTATAATACTTGTGTGTACAGTAGAGAAACACGCTAAACACAGATCTCAGAGCAGTAAATTTTCTTCTACATCAATCCTTGCACATCGTTCCAAAGTTCAATGAACAATTCACTCTCAAAAATAGGAATTTTGGAAGTCTGGGGTTTTATGTGCCAAAACCACAATTTGATTATGAGGTATGCCGTGGTGGGGGGTCTCTGGATTAATTTTGACCATCGGTGGATATTTGGCGCGGCCCCATTATACGGGACAGGGGCATTTTTTGTATTTTACCCCATCGAAATGCAGTCGCCGTGGCTGGGATACAAAACATTGTTCACATCTTTGATGGACTTTTACTATACCTGGTCCTCCTTTACAATCTTTATATGAATGTCGTTCAACAGAGTGACTTCCTAAATAGCATTTTCTTTAATGCTTCTGGCATACTGCACGCATCAGACAGGCAAGTAGCAGGCCCGATTAGGTTTTTATTGAAATCATTAATTCAGAATCGTGTCAAGCGACACTGCTTTTAGGTAGCCGTTCTGAGAAAAACAGGCAGGCACTAGCGACAAGGGCGCCTGCACTGCCATGTCCTTTTAAGTTTTGTTCCGTGTTTCTAGAGATTCTCCAACCCACCTACTGCAGCATGCAACTATGGAAGCAGTGCACTGCCGTCATGAGGCTTAAACAAGGGGACAAGCGGCCCGTATGTGACAATGAGCGAGACGAAATGGAAGCAGCTGGAATTGGACGAGAGTGCAGCAGGGCATGCGACGCCTGTTGACAGTACATTAAACTCATGATAAACCAAACATATATTTCGTACTCTGAGTCCATGCAAACAAATCTTAAATTTTTGGTTGGCCCACTACGTTTTCAATGTATTTAATAGCCAATTATTTCAAACTGCACTATTCGGTTAAATATGTTCATCTGTACTTCTTTCTTGTCGATACTGGAAATATCAACAGCTTTATTCATTTCCAGCTGAACATTTGCATTCATATGAAAATAAAGCCAACTGCCTGTCTGCACTTGTCAAAGTGGTAAAAACCGCAAGCGGATAAGCTGTCCTTGTTGGAATAGAAAATGGTTGGTTTTGAAATGGCATGCTGCAAGAAAGCAGTTGCTAATGAGCAATTTATATTCAACATAAGATTAAATGGATATTACATTACAGTATAAGCTGATGTGTTGCTCCAAGACATATTCATACCTGCATCTGATAATTCAAACATAATTCTGGGGCCCCCTCGAGTTTGAATTATGGGAGGTCTACTGTATACATAATCACGCTGTTGTCGCTCCATTTACCCAGAGATGGAGGGCCAAATCTAAATTCGTCAAGCGACTAAGCATGCTTGCTTGCCCAAGAGAAATACCTACGGGCATTTTACGGAGCTGCCGAAGAACACATCCGTGGTGTAGCAATTTAAATATACCGCTTTGGGCTCAAGGTCCTCTGATCAAAACTGGCAGACGGAAACTGTCCTACGTATTTGAGAATGATCATAATAATGCAGTAAATTGTATAAAATACAGTCACGATAATGTGTAAAGCGAAAAACTGAATCTTTATACAAATCCACATAAGCAATCATTCCCAGGTTGGCTAAGGCGCCTTGCATGCAACTCCCGTATGTACCTACGCTACACTTCCATCAATTATAATGTGTAGTCACGACAGCCGTTATGCACCAGTGCGGACATGCCGATGAAGCATGTTCATACCTCCTCAGCAAAATACCTCATAGCCATTGGCGAATGTGGTTACGAAATGCTCGCTTGCCAACCGTATGTCAGTCAGCGGAGCGACAACTGGCAACAATGTACATCACGTACATTGTCGACAAGTGCTGGATGCTGAGCCACTCTCTCATCATAATTCCAGCCGCATGTTGCCACTTTGCAGCTCCAACATGCACACGGGGCACTTAATCCCACATTGGTGCATTCTCCCAACGGCTGTACATGTACAGTTCGAGCGACAAGACGCATAAGAAATGTGCAGCATTCAATGCGGTGTTTAGAGCACCACTTTTACCTGTCGAATCAACCAATACATGGCCGTGCCAACCGCTTTCTCTGTACTTCACATTAGTTGTAACAATAAGGTGCACAAGCTTTCGTTCACGAATCACTCCCAACGCTTAAATGCACATGTACAGAACGCGCATGACTTGCCAGTGAACTTGGCCGCTACATGGCCGTGCCGACTGCTTTCTCTGTACTTCACACTCATTGTAACAATAAGGTGCACGAGCTTTCGTTCACGAGTCACTCCCTACGCTTAAATGCACATTTACAGAACACGCATGACTTGCCAGTGAACTTGGCCGCTACATGGCCGTGCCGACTGCTTTCTCTGTACTTCACACTCATTGTAACAATAAGGTGCACGAGCTTTCGTTCACGAGTCACTCCCGATGCTTAAATGCACATTTACAGAACATGCATAACTTGCCAGTCAACTTGGCCCCTGCATGGCCGTGCCGACTGCTTTCTCTGTACATCACTCATTGTAAAAATAAGGTGCATAAGCTTTCGTTCACGAATCACTCCCTACGCTTAAATGCACATTTACAGAACACGCATGACTTGCCAGTGAACTTGGCCGCTACATGGCCGTGCCGACTGCTTTCTCTGTACTTCACACTCATTGTAACAATAAGGTGCACGAGCTTTCGTTCACGAGTCACTCCCGATGCTTAAATGCACATTTACAGAACATGCATAACTTGCCAGTCAACTTGGCCCCTGCATGGCCGTGCCGACTGCTTTCTCTGTACATCACTCATTGTAAAAATAAGGTGCATAAGCTTTCGTTCACGAATCACTCCCTACGCCTAAATGCACATTTACAGAACACGCATGACTTGCCAGTGAACTTGGCCGCTACATGGCCGTGCCGACTGCTTTCTCTGTACTTCACACTCAAAAAGAAGACGAATTGTGGAATTTTCTAGATGAATTTAAATTTAAATTTTCTGTCATTATGTTGACTGAAACTTGGTACTGCAATGAAACCGATATTGTGCATATTGATGGGTATAATGTGGCCTATATGAATAGAGAAACTAGAGGCGGTGGTGTATGCATATATGTGGAAACAAGTATTGGCTATCTGTATATTGATGAATGGTCTCGATGCTGTGAAGACATTGAAATTCGGTGTTTAAAATTCGAAAACTCTCTATTTACTGTTGTGTATAGACCTCCTCACGGCGACATCAACAAGTTTCTTCAATATTTAGATGAATTCTTTTGGTTTGTTAATGAAAATAATTATACATTAGTACTCGGAGGTGACCTCAACATTGACATGCTCACAAAGACTAGCAAACAAACTGACCTGTCAAATCTACTTCTTTCGCATGGCCTTTCAAATGTTATAACTACCCCAACTCGCATTACAGCTGCTACAGCCACCTTGATGGATGGATGGATGGATGCAAAACTTTAATGAAGGTCCTGAGGTGCGCGACTCAGCGCGCTGCGGGCCGCTCCCACGTTGGGACAGTCAGGCCATGCCCGACCGCCGCATCGTGGGCCCTCTGGACAGCCCATAGTTGAGGCCCGGCATCGGGGCTCTTGATAGCGGAGAGCCACTTCTCCTCATTGATTTGTTCTGTGCCCCGTAACGAGGGGCAACGCCAGAGCATATGGTTTAGGCTAGCGATGTCATTGCAGTGCCTGCAAGAATCAGTGGCATAGGTGTCGGGATAAAGCTTGTGAAATAAAGCTGGGCTGGGATACGAGTCTGTTTGCAGTAATCTGAGGGTCAATGCCTGCGCTCTATTTAACTTCTTGTGTGGAAGGGGAAAGTCTCTCCTGCCGAGATAAAAGTGCTGCGCAATTTCATTGTATGTGGTCGGTTGATCTCTGTTCTCCACCACTGCGGGCCGGCGTTGGAGTTCTCCATGGTCGCGGAAAGCGAGACCTCGCGCCTTGGAGTGGGCCAGCTCGTTGAGGTTTGTGTGGCCTCCCATGATGGATCCCATGTGAGCGGGGAACCACGTGAGGGTGTGGGTAGCGATGCTTTTGCCGTCGAGGATGCGAGAGGCTTCCTTACACACAGCGCCAACGCTGAAGGCGCGGATGGCTGCCCTGGAGTCGCTGAATATATGGGCATGTTTGTCGTCCAAGAGGGCCAAGGCAATGGCCACTTGCTCGGCCGTAGCCACCTTGATAGATCTATTTATAACAAATTCTGCTAACCTACTACACCATGGTCCGGTAAGTATTGCTATCAGTGATCATTTACCAATTTGCCTAATTACTACGGTTGAAATTAAACAGAGACACCCGGTGAAATCAGACATTTATTTCCAAGACATTAATTCACAATATCTTTCTTGCTTTCGTGACGAAATAAGCTCGTTGAGCTGGGATGACATACTCTCCTCTTCATCACCTGATAGCGCCTATGACCGCTTCATTAAGATCGTGTGCACAGTATACCAAAAACACTTTCCTTACAGGCACGTAAAAAAACCTAAACACGCTCGCAAGCCATGGATCTCCTCTAAGCTAATCAAAATGATAAATGAAAAGAATAGGCTGTACCATGCGTTTTTGAATAGCCGTGACCCAGATGATTTGAAGCGGTTTAAGAAATATCGAAATAACCTGACTAAGCTGCAAAAACAAGCTAAATGCGACTATTACTACTCCATGTTCGATGGTATCGTTGATGCAAAACAGACTTGGAATAAGCTGAATTCTGTTATATCATCAAAGCGACCCGCCAGTACTATTAAAGAGCTCAAGGTTGGTAATGAGGTTCTTAAAGATGAAGCACTCGCCAATAAATTTAATGATTACTTTGCCTCTCTAGTTGAAAGCACTTATGACCAAGATGCCTTGATGTATTTGCCCAGTCCCCTTACACATTCTTTGTATATTGATGAGACTGATGACACTGAGGTTTTAAATGTGTTCAAAAATTTTAGGCGATCTAAAAGTGAGGATGTGCACGGATTAAAAATACAACCAATTCTTTTTGTTATTGACCTGCTCACCCCTTGCCTCACTCACATTTACAACATCTCCCTAACCTCTGGCATTTTTCCTCAACAGATGAAAATCGCAAGGGTAGCTGTGGTTTACAAAGGCGGAGAAAGGGAAAACTTAAGTAACTATAGACCAATCTCAATTCTTCCACTGTTTTCAAAAGGTTTAGAAAAAATTATTCTCCTAAGGATGACTGCCTTTTTTAACAAGTATTCTGTTTTAACACCATGTCAATATGGCTTCAGGTCAGGCTGCTCGACTGAAACTGCTCTTCTTAAACAAAAGGAACTAATTTTGAAAAATATAGAGGCGAGGAAACTAACATTGGGAGTATTCCTAGATTTCTCAAAAGCTTTTGACAGAATTAACCATGGAACACTATTAAAAAAATTAAATTGTTATGGTACACGCGGAATAGTTTTAGATTTAATTAGAAGTTATATAACCAATAGAAAGCAATGCGTATCAATAAATAGAAAATTATCTTCATTTAAACTTATTACGCAAGGCGTGCCTCAAGGTAGCATATTGGGACCACTTCTATTTATCATTTACATAAATGACATTGTTAATATTGATGTTTCGATTACCTATATTATTTACGCAGATGATACTAGTTTATTCTTCTCAGGAACTAAGGAGGATCAACTCATCAATTTCGCAAATGAAATACTTCACAAGATATATAACTGGTCTGTAAAAAATTCTCTCCAGTTAAACTGCTCCAAGACAAAAGCGGTCCTCTTTAGAGCGAAGTCCACGCCTTGTGATCTAACCCAATGCCTCACACTCAATGACACAAAAATAGAACTTTCCGCTACAGCAAAAACATTGGGTGTTAATTTTCCATGAATTGATGCTATGGGACCACCACACCGATTACTTACGAAATAAACTTAGTAAAGCGTTAGGTATGTTGCGCAGATGCCAGAGGCTACTACCAATACCACAGAAACTTATGGTTTATAACACACTATTTGCTTCTCACCTGCGCTATTGTAACCTGGTCTGGTCAAATAGTACTAAGAAATCATTAGGTAATTTAGTTTCAGTTCAAAAGAATGCCTTACGTGCTATTTCAGACTTACCTTACAGAGGACATACGCGTGACATATTCCGGAAGTTCAAGATTTTACGTGTAGGCCGCCTTTATGAGTATCAACTTATGTGTTCTTTTAAACGTGACATGATTAAGGGTACTAATCATATCATAAACATCGCGAACTTGCAGCGGAATCCTTCTTTTCGCCTAAATCGATATACGGAACACTGGGAAGTCCCGCGCCCTCGGACTAACTATGGCCTTCAAGCACTCTCCTACTGTCTTCCCTCTACACTTAACAAATATAGTCTAAATGATGCAAACATACGCCATATATCCAAGAGCACATTACTGCAAAAATTTCTGTGAATAATTAACTTTTTGGTTTGTCGGTTGAAAAGTATTTCTTTGCTATTTCTAAGTTGTCATTTCTGCTTTTCATGCATACATGTATGCGTATATGCATGTGTGTATGTATATATATATATATATATATATATATATATATATATATATATATGTATAAATGTGTGTCTATATATGCGTCTGTGATTATGTATACATTGACCTTGCCACAAGAATGTACTACGAATATCTTGCCATGTTGCTGCCTGTTGTTCATGGGGAGGTGAGACTAGTCAAGCTGCCGTTATGCAGCTTTTATCCTGCCATCCCTACCGCTTTGTATATATCAGTGTACTTATGTGGTAAATAAACTTCTTCTTCTTCTTCTTCTTATTCTTCTTCTCATTGTAACAATAAGGTGCACGAGCTTTCGTTCACGAGTCACTCCCGATGCTTAAATGCACATTTACAGAACATGCATAACTTGCCAGTCAACTTGGCCCCTGCATGGCCGTGCCGACTGCTTTCTCTGTACATCACTCATTGTAAAAATAAGGTGCATAAGCTTTCGTTCACGAATCACTCCCTACGCTTAAATGCACATTTACAGAACACGCATGACTTGCCAGTGAACTTGGCAGCTACATGGCCGTGCCGACTGCTTTCTCTGTACTTCACACTCATTGTAACAATAAGGTGCACGAGCTTTCGTTCACGAGTCACTCCCTATGCTTAAATGCACATTTACAGAACATGCATAACTTGCCAGTCAACTTGGCCCCTGCATGGCCGTGCCGACTGCTTTCTCTGTACATCACTCATTGTAAAAATAAGGTGCATAAGCTTTCGTTCACGAATCACTCCCTACGCTTAAATGCACATTTACAGAACACGCATGACTTGCCAGTGAACTTGGCCGCTACATGGCCGTGCTGACCTCTTTCTCTGTACTTCACACTCATTGTAACAATAAGATGCACGAGCTTTCGTTCACGAGTCACTCCCGATGCTTAAATGCACATTTACAGAACACGCATGACATGCCAGTGAACTTGGCCGCTACATGGCCGTGCTGACTGCTTTCTCTGTACTTCACACTCATTGTAACAATAATGTGCACGAGCTTTCGTTCACGAGTCACTTGCGATGCTTAAATGCACATTTACAGAATACGCAGGACTTGCCAGTGAACTTGGCCGCTGCATGGCCTAGTGGCTATTAATTTTTTTCCAGCCAATTGGGCAACGCGTACAAGTATGACTTATTACACACACCAAGAAAGACACCATTGCAAAGACACTTCATCACAATAATACAGGAAATATTTACAGAAGTAGGTGGAAGCCGGCACTCCAATGTGTGCAGAACATCAAATGCACATGGTGTGGTGGGCAGCTGCTGACAATGAAAGTACATAATGCCTACTTTTGCCTAAATCCCTAGAACTAAGCGGTACATTCCATCAGACATTTTAACATAGCAAGAGCAACTTTTGACAGGCACACAATACATAGAACTGCGAATAATTATGGTGCCTACCTGGGCTCTCAAATACTTGGACATTTGTGGAACATTAACAAACCTCGAAACAAAAAGCCCCTTTAAGATATCTGGCATATAAGCAACTGGCTGTGCCTGTCCAAGAACAAATGTCTGAGAACATCGTTTATAACTATATTCAAGCTCTTTTTTGGCAGACAAATAACTTGGTGAAAGGTCAATATGCATTGAAACTGTTCTGAAGGTTTGGTGCATGACGCACCGTTCAGCAGTCCTAGCAGGCACATATTTAGCTGCTGTTACAAGCTGCAGTGCCCTGCCAATTACATCTTCAAAGGGAAACCTTGATGCAGCTCACAAGGGGCCAAACATTCATGTCGACTTTGTGAGGTGCAATAATTGATGCACATTAAACGTCATTGTGTTCTGCCCATACAGCTAGGCCATCTGCTGAACAAACGTTGCGAGGGACCTCTCAGAAGCACAAATTTCATCTTCTAGGATAATATCCTTCAATAACAGAAACATAGCCTTTGCAAGAAGTGCGAATTGCGTCAGATAAGGTGGGGACAATATGTCAAAGACACATGGAAGGCTTTAGAAAAGAAGTCAAGAGCACCATTCTGCAGCATTCCAAAAAGCACGATCTGACAAAGGCCGTCCTAATCTCGTAAAGATGACTGGTGGTTTTATCGAGAGCAACGTCGAATCAATTAGCTTTATGTACCTCCCAATGTATCATGTGGAACCTGTAGCTGACAGCCAGATTTCGGTAACATATTTGGTCACACCTTCAAGACGCCTTGCGTATAGTCAGGAGGCAGGCCCCAGACGAGATTATAGCCTCGCTGCTTGATCAGAGTGGATGGACCTTTTATGCCAAACACTGGTTCCTTCTTCTGCACTGCTTCCACCACTGGTTTCAACACACCACTCTGTATCTTTCCAGGCACTTCGTTGCAAAATAAGTACTTCAGTGTATCTGCAAAGACAATTTTTTATGCATCAGAATGATTTGTGTGTTAAAGCTTGCTAGATCATGTGCATTACAAATAGGTAGACATACTACTGCGCACTTAGATACAGAATAATTCAACAGGTCTATCAGTATGTAAACCTTAAGATCTCAACCATGTTGACACAGTAGGCTAATTATGAACCTGCAGTAGCACAATATAAACTAAATGTTTCGCTTTTGAATGTAAATTACAGCGTATGCAATATGAATCACCAAGAACTAACGTTTCATCTGATAAATGAGTTTAAACTAGTTTTTCCCGGCCTGTTCTTCCATTTGCAACGGGCTGACATGTTAACATTTTTAAAGACTGCTCATTAACTGAAATTTCTTTCTACTGAGACAATTTTTTAAAGTTTTCGATTCGATTTAAGTTTTCCAATGAACATGGGTTGGTGCTCTGCAAAGACTTTGTGGAGTCGCACACCATACCCATCTTATCACAGTAGCACATAATTTTGCAATGCAACCGAAAACCAGAAACCAAGATGAAATGTTATTTTTGCTCAAAGTAGAGCTTAACCAGAATGTTACTATTTCTTTCCACTCTAGAGTTACAGAAAGAAAGACATGACAGTTTCCAATTCAGCTTGGTAACCTTTTCTGGAGCTTTTCATCCATACAATGCCTGCACTTGTCGCTTAAATGTGCTACCATATTACTAAACGTGCACCATCTTCTCATGATTTTAAATGTAGCATCGTTAGTGCAGTTTTAAGTGCATGGATATTAGGATTGTAATAAAACGCACAAAACACTCTTACCCTGTCTTCAAAGCAAAGCTAACACATTTGTTAGATTCTTAGAAAATAGGTAAGAGTCTATAACTGATGTTAAACAGCGCGAATAAAACAAGGACACGAGGAAACGAATACCACAGACAAGCGCCGACTGCCAACTGGACTGCCAACTTCACTCCCATATTTGAAAAACTAAATTCATAGGAAAAGGAAAAGGTAAGAGGGAAAGGGAAATAGTAGAGGCTTACTTCATTAGAAAGGAAGGAGATAAATGTGTAAGTGCTCCCTCTCTTGCCTTGTCAGGAAACGAAAAAGCTTTTTTAGATCAAAGATTAAAATGCTGCTGACTTGCAGATGTTTTTGCGCCTGGTGTACGCATGCCTACGCTGAAAAATGGCATAAAATGGCTGGAGAATTTCAAGTAAACTTCCAGTTGGCAGTCAGCGCTTGTCTGTGGTATTTGTTTCCTCGTGTCCTTGTTTTATTCGCTATGTTTAACCTCAGTTCTAAATATGAACCAACTAGCCTTCATCAAGATCCTACTAACGTAAGAGTCAAGCACACTTACCATCAATAACTTCGCCTTGCTGCTAGCACCAGCTGTACCCAAAGTATCCATTGAACTGGTTGCTGTTTAAGATAGCTGCCCTGGCCGGAGAGTCCACACAACAAACAACTGCATGTACTGCTGATCTAATGGTCCTGCCAGCATGAGACGACACTAGAATTCCAACATTGGCGACTTCTTCAACAAATTGTGTCATGAAGAGATGCATCGGTGGATGAGTCCTTGAGAACCACAGCCCTTAGACGAACACATTTTCCCACCACATAAAAACTGGCAGCGCATTTGTCATTACTTAAATTGGTCAAATTGTACTCTTGCTGGAATCAAACACAGGTGCCCCATCACTGTTGAAGGTGAATGTGATGTCACTACATGCCATGTTTACCTGCTTTCGTACACTACGTTACAGACTTCCATCAGTGATGTCAGAAAATACGCCTGGCACTAGAGGTCCTGATGACAGCTGCTGTAAGTTAGTGTGGAGCGTTCTGCCAACTTGTTTCAAGAGTTCTAGAATCAGCTGCCTCAAGTTAAACATAAAAATGAACTCCTAGAACTCATTAACTCTTGAAGCCTCTTTTCAGCACCACAGGAAGCACATGTTACACTGGACTTGTTTTTGGCGTCGCAATATAGTCCGAGGTATTTATGGCAGGTTTCGCAATATTAGTGCACCCTCAAGGCTTCTTTTTGCTCTTGCACAACGTTCTCAGGGTGTAGGTAGTGCATGGCACAACTTTCTCCCCAAATAGGGCATTGATCAGAGCTAAAAGTCATTGAACGTGTCCCCATGTCAGTCCTGCAGTGACAATATGTGTAGACACAAGCAGGAAAGCTTCTGCTATTGTTGTGGCCTGATAAGGTAAGGTTTCCCTTCCGAGTTTCACAAAATACTTCACGAAATCGTCCTCTCCTGCAGCTTCACTCCCAGTTTCTTCGTCATCATGCATCTGTGCGCTTTCTTCATCGTTGCTGTCCGTTTCACCTGTTTCTTGAGGATGACTATCCGAGCTCAACTGAGAAGCAAAATTGAGTTCATTACCGATGAAGTTTGTTGCATCTTCATCACCATGAACATCTCTTTCACTTGCAGCTTGGCTAATTTCCTCGTCTACAGAACTGGCAATCGCACTCACATTTGCAGCAGCAGATATTCCTGCTTGACTGGAGCTATTTTGCTTTGAATTATTACTGTGGTCTTGAGTGATATCGCCACACGCGGAATCTGTGGGAAGGCTGTGCAGGTTTGTTGGCGTGTTCTGAAACATGGAGCAAAGAAAAATTGGAATACCATCACACATGCATCCTTTGAAACACAAGTCTTCTATTCCCCAATTGCGGCTTAAATAACGCTTTGGTGAATGCTGACACATCGCTAATTTGCGCAAAGCAGAGTCATGTATTGGACCACGAAAAAATGCGAAGAGGGCTGCGTCTGATTTTTGAAATTCCTATTCTTTATATTCAATTGCGGAAACAACAGTATTTACCTGAATATTTAAAGGAATGCCTTACGTCCTCAGCTCCAGGAAGTGCCGTGGTTAATGGTGCCTACCTTCTACACCTTCAGCGCACCGCTCTGCGTACTGGCCACTTTAAATGAAACAAATATTGCGGTTTTACATGTAAAACCTAAGTTCTGATTGTTAGACACACCACAGTGGGTGAGTAATGTGCACTTAAACTTAAATACACAAGTATGTCTGCATTCGGCTTACGTTGAAATGCGGCCACATGGTAGGGAACCAACCTCAATTTCATTTTAAGGTGAGAGCCTTAGATTTCTTGTTTCACGGTCGCGTCACGAGGTACACGAAATATCACTTGACCCAAAGATGGCCACAAGCAAACCAAAGCATGTACAGTCATGTATAAGAGATGATTAACGAGTGATTAGTGATTGGGTTAAGGTGGATTAGGGTGTATTAAGGATGATTTGGGTGAATTGAGGTAAATGTACAATGATTAAATTGGATTAAGGTCGATTAAGGTGTATTAATGAAGGTTAATGCAAAGTAAGGTTAAAGTGGACGAGAGATGATTAACGCGAATTAGGATGCGTCAATGTGAATTACAGTAGGCTTTACAAGGCGTTCACACTCGCGTCTCTTAGGCGATAGCTAAGGGCACCTTGGACGTTTGTATTATTTTAATTAAGCTCAACAGCGCCACGGCATTGCCTACCGCGGCCCGTGCCGGTGTCGCGCTGTTGCGTGTTTAACACGCCAGTAAGCTGGCTTTGAAAAATCGATAACAGCAATGGCGCTACACAGAAAGTGCTACGTGAACCACACGTAATTCTTTCGATAATCATGCCAGCTGTAAGGACGTCGCTAGCAGGTGTGTAGTTTTTGTAACACATTCCATACATATGCTTCTTATTATCCGCTCTTAATTTCGTGTTCGCACTCCAGTGAATTCTAGCTAATAAACCGAGTTGCATGCATACATACCTTAGTAGTAGCGCCGGCAAGGGTGGTTCATTTCGACACGTACTTCCGAGTTTGCCTTGGAACTTGGCTGCTCGATCCAGGCTGCAGATACTGCCGGAAACGTTTCGGCGGTATTTGAGACATTTCATTCACTACTATATGCCGCAAAACGTGCGTCAGATTATGGTCGTTCGTTAAGAATGGGAATTGTGCCACAAGAGGATGGCTGCACAAATCGATGGATGTATTATATTTTCCTACATGGAGGGAGGATGGATACTATGAGCGTCCCCATTGGAACGGGGTGGTGGGTTGTGCCCCTCAGCTGTTGTATTTCCTTATGTCCTATGTTTATAAAGATAAAAATAACCCGTGATGAATTCTGATAACCAAACTTAAATTATGGGGTTTTACGTGCCAAAACCACTTTCTGATTATGAGGCACGCCGTAGTGGAGGGCTCCGGAAATTTAGACCACCTGGGGTTCTTTCACGTGCACCTAAATCTAAGCACACGGGTGTTTTCGCATTTCGCCCCCATCGAAATGCGGCCGCCGTGGCCGGGATTCGATCCCGCGACCTCGTGCTCAGCAGCCCAACACCATAGCCACTGAGCAACCACGGCGGGTGATAACCAAACTTTCTGAAACCCTATTGTGAACTTTGTTTTTGTCATAAAGCCAAGAAAGGAAAGCACAGGCAAGCGCCTTCTTGTGTAGCATATAAACGAAAGCCTTCAAAGAAACGTTGGCTTTATTCTAGATGTAAATATATGTGCTACAAACGGCATTTATGCGCTCCTTGCACTGAAAACATTTTGCTGGTTTTCTACAAAAAAATTGGATGAATCTCTGGATGAATGTATGAATATGGATACAAAATATTACGTATACTTCCTTCGCTGTCTGTGCATGTTATAGACATCTGCAAATTTTCTTCGTGTTGCGCCTGTTATACTACATCCTGATATGGCACCTGTATTTGAAGTTATTGTAACTTTCGATCATTCATATTTAAAACAGCGCCAAAAAAACACGGACAAGGGAGGACACAGGACGAGCGCTGACTGCCAACAACACCTTTATTGGAGCCTGCGCAAATATATAAAGTTTGCAACAGGCATAAAGAGAGTGAAAGAAGGGGAGGGGAAGGCGAGTCATCGTCGGTCAACTACTGCTGCGCATGCGTCAATGACATTAAACAAAATAAAACCATAACATGGAGGACACAGGCCAAACTACTTAACTTCTAAGGAACTTAAGTTCTTTATCGCAAAGTGCAATAGAAGGGGAACTAACACAGGTGGCTCCTAACTGACTCATTGAAAATGCCTCAAAGATTTCTCTGGCCATCTGATTGCTGTACCTTTTCAACACACGTGTGTGGTCAAGGAGTGGAGTACAGCCACACTTGACACAATGAACAGCCAGATTGCTGCCAGTCTTAATCTTGACACAGTGAGCATGCTCACGCAAACGTTCATTGATACAGCGTCCTGTTTGCCCTATGTAAGTGCAGCCGCAAGAGGTGGGAATGGAATACACTACATTGGTACTGCAATGTACAGGCTTGACGACGTGTTGCTTATTGCACGGTCCAGGTGTTCTCCGGCTTTCGTTTATTTTTTGCACATCCTTCCCAACTGGTTAGGCGCAGTGAACACGACCTTTATACCAGCCCGGCCTGCGGCTTTCTTGATGCGATGGGACACACGATGTATATACGGGATCGCAACAATCTTGGTTAAGACATCACCCGCCTCGCGAAGTTTCTAAATGAATGAATGTTAAATATGAATGATCCGTACCAACTAGCTCGCACCCAAACCCTTCTTAGTAACTTTCGATTCCACGCACGCGGCGTGTTAATTATGTATAGACTACGTTAGGAAGTCATACGAATTATTAAAAGAAACCTACCACATGGCCTGCAATTTCATTCGCAGCTGCAGTTTCTTACACATGCCATAAAAACACGCTTGCTTTTAATCCTTCTTTAAATACATATTCATTCACTTCATTCGCATAAAAGTGAAATTCTTGCAAGAAACGCCATGTGCCTGCATGACCGCGCACTGCGAGTGACCCCGCTGTCAAGCGTCACATGTGAGTATACATACGTGACTCTGTATGTGTGTATATATATATATATATATATATATATATATATATTTATATATATATAAATTGGTGTGCAAGCTTTTGCGCTAGGTGCTGAACAGCAGACTCTGAATGATCTAGTTTTGGGTATGCTGACGCATTTACGGCTAGGATGCAAGTCACGAGTAAAAGTGATGCAGTATGACAGAAGGCCTGGAAGCTAATTAGTCCTACCTGTAATTCAATGCCAGCTGCATCCCTCGTTTCATGAGGATGTGCTGGCGGGCTGTCTGCATAGAGGAAGGAAAAAAGCTTTATGACACTGTAAGAAAGACATACAAACACGAAAGAAATAATAAAAATGCCGAGAAAGACGAAAAGGATGAGACAAACGGCGGCGTCTCTCTTGCCCTTTTTCTTACATGTGACTGTGTTTACAAGCTTGACTTTTAGTGAGATGATTCCATACCAACCCGCTCGAATGTATTTCACTGGGAAAAACAAAATTTAAACTACCTTTTCTCGTGGCTTGATGAGTGGACGGGGAGAGGGCGTCGAGGTGGACGCCGCCAAGCTCGCACAAAAACACAGTATAGAATTCCTACCACTTTGTATGGGTCGCGTTTATTCCACCTAGCCCAACATTCTACCTAACTGCGGCACTCCGCCTGTGCCGCTTTACGATGCAGAGAACTAAATCCAGCACATAAATGTAAAATATAAAGTGGTATATGACTTACAGTGTTGAATGATTACTGTGCTTTTTGGTGTTTTTGGTTTCGTTTCTACAGATCAATAACCACTAGGGGCACGATTGTAATGGTTCGGATATGATCGCTCCCGCTGAAGTCATATCCATAGCTCAACGTTGTGCGCGTGGGCTGCGTGGTGTGCAATTGTGTTTTGTCTGAATTGCTCTGCTGTGCACGCGCTTCTACAAAACACATTTGTTTAGTGGTGTGCTTTCGCAAACAAAATGCTCGTGTGCGTGCAATACGAGGTTCACTCAACAACTGAGGTTGTTCAACTCAATGCTATAAGGAACTCTCACCCGACAAGCATTGCCGATTTTGACGGCACGAAATTGTGCGATGTATACTGCACCGGCGACGACAGTGTCCGGTGGCTACCCCAAAGCCAAGTTGCTCCACATGACAGGTAAGCCGCTACACAAACTGTACAGTATCAGTATATATAGTGATATTGGGTAGCCGAAAAAGTTAAATAAAAGAAAACATTGAGTCTAATTTGGGTGTTCAATTGGGCCCAATTGCTCGCAATTGGACATCATTGCAGATCCAAGTTCTTACATTAGGCATCATTGGGGTTCAAAATGCCAATTAGACCTAATTTGAATTGACTGGCTAAGCAATCCCATGAAACAACAAAAAATTGTAACCTTAAAAACATAATTATTATGTGAGCAGTCAGATATGGAGAGCTAATTGTGAAGTTAAAAATCTGCGTTGAAACTACCGATTTCTTTGAACCACTGGCATCACTTGGTCAACCAAATTTTGCTTGCATATGTAGCACATGACATAATGAACCGATGAATGGCGGACATGTCATTGAAGAGAACTACCATTGCGTGTTCATGCATGACTAAGCATCTCGAATGGTTTTTCAAGTTTATCTGCGGCGTATGAAAGTTAAGACTCATCTATGGCATTTTTTTTCCATAATTGTCCCGACAAGTCCATTGAGAGATGAGTTGAGCGACCCAATAAATGCACTTGTGTTAAAAAAAACTAAAGGACTGGGCAAATTTCAAATAATAAGGACTATTTATTTTTTGACCGGGATAAATGGCACAAATCTCAGTGCACGGGCTCTGACAGTGCGAATGTTGATGCGGTGCTCTGAAAAAAACTGTTGTGGTTACACAAATGCGTTTACATTCTTGGCACTCCCACGTGAGTGAAAGAAAAAACGAATAAATAAAAAGAAAACAAAAAAGCAATAGCTTAATTAAGGACAAGACACCTAGCATAACTTGGCAGACATCTGTTTGAAGTTGGTATAGCATTACACGAGTCTAACACACATGCACAATGCTAGTCATGTTAATTTCCTCTTAGGTAGTTCTTGCAGGTAAAATTTGTATCAGCTGGAAATCTCGCTTTTGTAGATAATCGCAATGCTTGTCAATAGTTAAATGTCAGACGTAACATGAATGGCGAACACTTAGACCGCATGCTTTATTGTAATGTTACATGTGTGTCGCAAGATACTAAAAAGAAAAAAAAAGTTGTAATCTGTTGACCTTTTTCACGGCAGTCCGGTGGGCACTGCCATGTTCGATCACATGATGGTGTGTCGGTTGCTTGCCACCGTTGCTTCTGTGTTTATAATGGATGCATATGACACCGGTGTGGCTCTGCAAACCTTTGTTTCGGCGGATGTCGTACACGATGACTGGGTGGACAACACGCAAAGCTTTCGCTAAAGATTCGCAGGTTATTTTTTCAGAGCTATCAGGGTTCGTTACACTTTGTCCAAGTGGTGCGAGTAGTGTATATGGGGCTTCTAATGAAAGTGGGGCTAAAGATGGATTCCAAGCTATCGTAACTTTCCACTTACAAATTGAATCAGCATCAATGTGTTTAGCTCTTCGTTTTTTACTTAGCAAATACTTTTAAGCAGCAGCTTCTCACCTCTCTGGCTCAGGAAAATTCCGTGGGTGTTCACCGTCTATTTGTTTATTGTCTGCCTGATCGCTTGCGGGTGTCTTCAGTTGCGATAGATTTGTTCTTGCTGTGCACAAGTCTTGGAACGTAGCCGTTCGATACATTGTAATGGCTTGTGGTATCGCTATTACTTGCTCACTCCTGTGGACTGTCACGATAAATTCACCTTCGAGCATTCGTGTGCAGTCAGTAAAGTCCGTCATTTATCATCGTCGTCATCAGCCTAGTTACGCCCACTGCAGGGCAAAGGCCTCTCCCATACTTCTCCAACTACCGCGGTCATGTACTAATTGTGGCCATGTTGTCCCTGCAAACTTCTTAATCTCATCCACCCACCTAACTTTCTGCCTCCGTCTGTTACGCTTTCCTTCCCTTGGAATCCATTAACTCTTAATGACCATCGGTTATCTTCCCTCCTCATTACGTGTCCTGCCCATGCCCATTTCGTTTTCTTGATTTCAACTAAGATATCATTAACTCGCGTTTGTTCCCTCACCCAATCTGCTCTTTTCTTATCCCTTAACGTTACACCTATCATTTTTCTTTCCATAGCTCCTTGCGTCGTCCTCAATTTAAGTAGAACCCTTTTCGTAAGCCTCCAGGTTTCTGCCCCGTACGTGAGTACTGGTAAGACACAGCTGTTATAAACTTTTCTCTTGAGGGATAATGGCAGCCTGCTGTTCATGATCTGAGAATGCCTGCCAAATGCACCCCCGCCCATTCTTATTCTTCTGATTATTTCAGTCTCATGATCCGGATCCGCAGTCACTACCTGTTCTAAGTAGATGTATTCCCTTACCACTTCCAGTGCCTCACTATCTATGGTAAACTGCTGTTCCCTTCCGAGACTGTTAAACATTACTTTTGTTTTCTGCAGATTAATTTCTAGACCCACCCTTTGGCTTTGCCTCTCCAGGTCAGTGATCATGCATTGCAATTGGTCCCCTGAGTTACTAAGCAAGGCAATATCATCAGCGAATCGCAAGTTACTAAAGTATTCTCCATTAACTCTTATCCCCGATTCTTCCCAATCCAGGTCTTTGTATACCTCCTGTAAACACGCTGTGAACAGCATTCGAGCGATAGTATCTCACTGCCTGAATCCTTTCTTTATTGGGATTTTGTTGCTTTCTTTATGGAAGACCATGGTGGCTGTGAAGCTTTATATCTTTCAATATTTTTCCGCAGTATGATTCTGCAATGCCTCCATGACTGCTGAGGTTTCGACTGAATCAAACGCTTTCTCGTAATCAACGAAAGCTATATATAAAGGTTGGTTATATTCCGCACATTTTTCTATCACCTGATTGACAGTGTGAATATGGTCTATTGTTGAGTAGCCTTTACGGAATCCTGCCTGGTCCTTTGGTTGACGGAAGTCTAAGGTGTTCCTGATTCTATTTGCAATTACCTTAGTAAATACTTTGTAGGCAATGGACAGTAAACTGATCGGTCTATAATCATTATTTATCATTTATCGTGCGCATTTATTAAAGTGTGCGCCCATTC
Source organism: Dermacentor andersoni (assembly GCF_023375885.2). Taxonomy (NCBI): domain Eukaryota; kingdom Metazoa; phylum Arthropoda; class Arachnida; order Ixodida; family Ixodidae; genus Dermacentor; species Dermacentor andersoni. The sequence continues at coordinate 390,788,067 of NC_092814.1, read as the reverse complement.
ACTTTTTGTTGCGAAAGCAATATGTGGCTCATGAAGTGGAAAATCCGGTGGCATGGTCGGAGATGGCACAAAAAAATGTATGGGCACTTTGCTGAGCTAAACTGCAGTAGGCGAAAGCCTTTATCTGACTACCTCTTTTTCTGAAGCGTATGATTATTATTTCAGTCGCATCCGTTCATTGGCTCTCAACCTTCTTGCTTTGGGAGACTGTGGAAGGCGCTGCTCCTTTGTACTTGAATGTTGCCGCTCAGCCTGCCACGACTTGCACTCCCTTTCGGCAGCGCGAGCGCGCTTGGTTGCTGGAGAAACGGGAGCACGCTTTGAAGACATCCGAATGACTCGGCTAGCAATGAGCGTTTACCGATGCCATTTTGGATCGCGAGGGTGGCGCCATCTACTGGGCGCATGCCGAGTATGCGCGGCACTCTGATGACGTCACCAGTGCCTCCTAGCGGAGTGTGACATGTTCTGCGAGCATGATGCATTGAAGGCTTTCGCCTTAAAAAGTTACATGGTCACAGAGATGCGCTCGTGCTACTGCTCACACCTTCGTCGTCTTCTTCTACAGCTGGCTCTGATACCACTCATCATGCCAGCGTTCCCATGCGGCCCCTTGCTCAACAGAGGCGCTGATGGCACTGGCCCACTGACATTCGGTGTGGCGATTTCAGAGTTCTGTCGTGAACTCTGATGGATGAACCTTCGTTGGAAATTGTACATAAAGTCACGTGGTCACAGAGACAGACCGCGCCGGTAGCCGGTCTGTATATAGCACCACGCCTCGCGGCGCTGCGAGTTGGCGCGGTGATTTCGGTGAGTTCTGTGAGTTCACCGGCACCGTGGTGGTCCTGTTCGAGGGGTACCGGGTGCCAAATTTTGTCTCCTACGGCGGCACTATCGTCAGGTGCACTTTATTTCGCAAGCAAATGGACGTGTGTTACAGCTGCGGGAGACTCGGGCACCGCTCTGACGTCTGCCCTTCGCCCAACGACGCCATCTGCAGAGGATGCGGAGAAGCAAACCCCGACGCTCAGCATAGGTGCGATCCCAAATGCAAGCTGTGCGGAGGCGACCACCTTACCGCCGCCAAGGAGTGCAAGCGACGGTTTCAGACGCCATATCTCGTCAGGCGCAGACGGGGGCAACGCTCCCGCGCCCTCAACGCCGAACATTTGCCGCCCATGGAGAGCGCGAATCAAGGCCGGCAAGCATCGCCTGAACGCCAATACGATCGCAGCCGCTCCCGGTCCAGGGGGAGATCCAGGTCTCGTGGCCGCTCTAGCGGTCGCACCAGGAGCCGCTCCGTCTCTAGGGCCAGGTCGAGGTCAAGATCTCTGCTGCGATCCAGATCCAGGTCCAGGTCCGGTTCAAGGGGCCTCCCGGGTTCCATAACCCAGCCAGCATCCGGGCCTCAGCCCGCCTCCACACGTTGCGGAAAGCAGCCCACCCTTCTTTGGGCCGATCTGGTACGACCCAAGCCCGGCGCCAATACCCAGGCTGCTCCGACATCTCGTAGCAACCCGCCCACAGAGCAAGCTAGAGACGCGGAAGTCATTCGCTTACGCAAAGAAAACGACGACCTCAAGAACACGATCAAGACACTAGTTAGCGAAATGGCAGAGATCAGGAAACTCGTTTCGAATGTGTCGGGTAACGGTGCGTCAATCACGGCCACCGAGACTCCAATCCCAGCTCCGGTAGACGGTACTGCGACGTCCTCCAAACGCAGGGCAGTACTCAAACAAACATGTGAATCGGGAGCGTTGTCTGCAGAAGTCAGCGAGATTAAGCAAAGTCTCATTGGCCTGGCAGACGGCCTCAAACAGGTCACCGCTAGCGTCGCTTGCCTCAGTGATAACGTTCGCCAAATTCAGGTTGCGCTCGGGGACCCCAACAGGGGCCTCGGAGCTCTCGCAGATCGCATCGACGCCATTGAGGCGCGAATGGCTTCATCCGCCTCCGTCGTACAACCGCTAACCGTTCCCGCCATACTAAAGGAAGCTACACTTCATTATCCCACCAGCGCGGCGACAGTAGGACCCATTCTTTGCGCAGGCCTAACTGCTCCGTTAGGTGGTAGTCCGTCAGGTCAGCCATAATGGATAGATTCAGAGAGAGTTTTCGCATTTGGCAATGGAACTGCAGAGGGTATTCCAACAAAAAAGCCCCTCTGCAGCAGTTTTTCAGGTCTTTCTCTGCGAAACCTCAGGTCATTGCTCTCCAGGAAACATTAATCTCCGCAGCCTCGCTCCAGGGATACAGGGCCGTGTCGGGCCGGCCCGGGGGCCGAGGGATTTGCACCTTGATCGATAAACGGCTAACTCATATCACCCACGACCTCAAGCTGGCGAGTGGTAGAATCGAATATGTCATGGTTGAGATCCTGCTCGACGTTCCGCAGCGGAATCAGCGCAGAAACAGCGTGTTCGTCCTCAATGTATATAGCAACCCCAGAGACTCGCGCCAGCAGTTCAAAACTATTCTCAAGAAGGCGACCGACTTGGCCGGCCCTCGACCCTTCGTCGTCGTCGGCGACTTCAACGCACCATATGGCATCTGGGGTTACGTCTACGACACTACCAAGGGGCGAAACCTGTGGCAAGACGCCAACGAGATGGACCTCACTCTGGTCACTGACAAGAATTTCCCTACGCGCATTGGCAACTCCATCACCCGGGACTCGACACCCGACCTCGCCTTCGTGAGGAACGTCGAGGACGTGGGTTGGGAGAACACCGCCATGGAGTTCGGCAGCGACCACTACATTCTCGAGACCAACTTCAAGGTGTCTCGGAGTAGGGTCAGGGAATTCACGTTCATTGATTGGGACCATTTTCGCAAGATTCGTGACGAACCCGGCAGAGCCAGGGCACCCGCCACTCTCGAAGAATGGTGTGAAGGCATCCGGAACGACGCTTCCGCGGCCACCAAGAAAGTGGAAACAGATCTCGACGTCGAGCGGATGGACAGCAGACTCGCCCACCTGATCGAGGCCAAAACCGCCATGCTCCGCCGATGGAAGGGTCAAAGGCTCAATCGCAGACTCCGAAAGAAGATTTCGGAGCTCAACAAGGTCATCGAAGACCACTGCAAGGCGCTATGCCAGCAGCAGTGGGACGAGCTCTGCGAATCCATCGACGGACAAATGCGCAACGGCAAATCCTGGGGTATGCTGAAGCACCTTCTCGATGAAAGCGGCTCGAAGTCCAATCAAAGGCATACGTTGGCCCGGGCCCTTCACGAAGCCACCAGGTCTAACACGGTCGATGAACTCGTCGCAAAACTCATAGAGAAGTACTTGCCTGTCCGTCGCGACGGAGATCCGTCGACCCAACTCCTGGACTACCGAGGCCCTCCACGCCCCGAGCTGGATGAAGACTTCTCCATTGCCGAGGTCAGACAGGCCATCTTCGCGCTCAACCGCAAGTCTGCGCCGGGTCCGGACGGAGTCACCAACAGAATGTTGAGAAACCTCGACGACACGTCGATTGTCTTTCTGACCGACAAGATAAACGAGTCCTGGAAGAGCGGCATTGTACCTGCAGAATGGAAGACGGCCTGCACGGTGCTCATTCCCAAGCCCGGCAAGGCCCCGAACATCGAAAACTTGAGGCCGATTTCTCTGACCTCCTGCGTCGGCAAGGTCATGGAGCGCGTCGTCCTCAACAGGCTTAACGGGTACCTCGAAGACAACGAGGTATACACGTACAACATGATCGGCTTCCGCGCCGGACTCTCAACTCAGGATGCCATGAAACTAATCAAGCATCAGATTGTGGATGGCCGTTCCAGAGACGTCAAGGCTCTGCTGGGTCTGGACCTCGAGAAGGCTTTCGACAACGTGCTCCACACCTTCATCGTCAAGACCATTTCAGACCTGGGTCTCGGTTCCAGATTCCACAACTACGTCAGCTCTTTTCTGACTGACAGGAAGGCCAAGCTTCGCATTGGAGACTTCCGCTCCGAAGATGTACCCCTCGGAGGGCGGGGCACTCCTCAGGGCGCCGTCATCTCCCCAACATTGTTTAACATCTGTATGATTGGTCTTTCCGAGAGGTTGGCGCGCGTCGAGAACGTCAAGCACACCATTTACGCCGATGACATCACCATATGGTGCTCCCGCGGCTGCGAGGGCAGAGTCGAAGAAGCCATGCAGGAGGCGATTGATGTGATCGAGGAGTATCTCCGCCCCACCGGACTTCGATGCTCCCCCGCCAAGTCGGAGCTGCTACTTTACAGAAAAGAGAAGGGAGGCAGACCCAAAGATTGGAAGCCAGTCTCTGAAAGCAGCATCAGACTTCGCACTTGTGACGGGGGGGTGATACCCAGGGTCGACGTTATTCGGGTCCTGGGCATGTTTGTCGAATACAACGGCGGAAACGGAACTGCTCTCCGCAAGATTATCGCCAAGACGGACAACGCTTTCCGCCTCGTTCGCAGAATCGCAAACCGGCATCGAGGCATGAAGGAAAGCAATCTTCTCAGGCTGATCAATGCCTTCGTACTCTGCCACCTCACGTACACGATTTCTATGCACAACTGGCTCAGAGTGGAGCGAGACAAGCTCAACGTTCTTATCCGCAAAATAGTCAAGAGGGCTCTCGGGCTACCCATCAGGACCCATACCGAGGATCTCTTGAAGCTGGGGGTACATAACACCGCCGAGGAGATTGCCGAAGCCCAAGAACGCGCGCAACTCACTCGCCTGGGCACCACAGCAGCAGGTAAACGCATCCTCGAAGAGCTGGGTTACCACCCTGCGGGATTCCCGATGGTCAGTACCCCGATCCCTAGGTGCATTCGAGACAAGTTTGAAGTCGCCCCTGTGCCCCGAAACGTCCATCCCGTCCACAACGAGGGCAGACGCAAGGCCAGAGCAGCCGCCATCCTCAAACAGATCAAGCGACACGACATTAGCGCAAGCTTCGTCGACGCTGCGGAGTACAGTGACGGGAAGACCTTTGCGGTCGTTGTGGTCGACTCGGGCGGCAACATTTCCAATAGCGCCTCAATTCGCACTTCAGACCCCGGAGTCGCCGAGCAAGTCGCCATCGCCCTCGCCCTGCTAGACGGTCGTGGCTCCGAAATTTATAGTGATTCCAAAACGGCAGTTAGGGCTTTTCAAAAGGGTTGCATCGCCAAGGAAGCTGTTCGTCTTCTTAGCGGCTCGAGTCCACATGCTCTCACAAACCATTCAATTCACTGGTTTCCCGCTCACGTAGGATCGGTCGAGGGTGCTCCCCCGAACCTCAATGAGTCTGCCCACGAGGCTGCGCGTGACCTCACCGACCGCGCTTCCTCTATAAGGAGCACTGACTCCCCTCCTCTCTACGGTCACAGGGACGCTCCCGCTACTCACAATGAGATTATTAAATATTTCTACATGTCCAGAAGGGTCTTTCCACCCCCTCACCCCAAGTTGAATAGGGCGCAAGCCGTTTCACTTAGGCTCCTACAGACCAGCACATATCCGTGTCTGTCCGCTCTCCACGAGGCTTACCCCGACGTGTATCGCGACGACGCCTGCCCGTCCTGCGGCCAGACCTCCACTCTACCTCACATGCTCTGGGAGTGCGGGTCGACATACCCAAAGTTCATCAAGGAGGAGTGGGACTCGCTTTTGCGTAGCCCCGCTCTAGAAAAGCAAATCCTGGCCGTCCGGCGTGCCCGCGACCTTGCCGGTGGGCTAGACCTGCCGGTCCCGACGTGGGACTAGCCGGGTGCGCGACGAGTTCGCGTCCTCGCCGGACCTACAATAAAGTTTATTCACTCACTCACTCACTTCTGTCATGTGCTCCGATAGATGAACCTTTGGCTTCTTAGGCAGTAGCTGCACCCGGCTACTTGAGACGTCCATGCAAGTAGGCGAACGAGGCCAAGGCACATGATGTGAGAAATGAAAACAAGCCATCATCGTGAAAACGTCGTGGTGCTTTCGCATTCATCCACTAAGTACCTTTGTTCTTTTTTCTTCACACGCTGGCGATAAAGTGGGCGTAAATTTGCATGCGAGCCGGGGTCGATGTGTACAGATAAAGTGCGCGAAACTCGCTATGCCAGGAAGAGGCGCTACTCTCTTCAACAATATGTGAAGAGTGGTATTCACTGTTTGTGACGTTCTGGCGTTGGAAGTCTTTTCTTTGGAGGTTAGCACTACAATGCTGGTGAGGAGTGAACTTTTGTTATCCTCGAGGGATGCTGTGCATTGCGAAGAGCCGGCAACACGGGCAGTGCTTGTGTAGTTGGACACAGATACATTCCATTTCTTAATATGCCAGTTGCAATATCGCCTTTGCAGCCAACTGCTGCACACGTCTTCACTCCACCGCTTCACATTTTGCAGCATGAATGGAGCACAGTGTGTTAGCGAACACCCAGTTGCATTTCGGACAGCTTATCGCACAGAAGCAGGTCAGAAGAGGTAATGGTTTCGTATTTGTGTGCTTTCGCTGAGGCAACGTGCGGCACACCGTTTTCACAGCAAACTGCTTCGTGAAAAGGGTCAATACTGTCGGTGTTGTGTATGCATTGTGCAATATTATTTCATGTTTGTACTCATGTGCCATTGCTTTCTGGTGCCGTGCAGAAATGTCAGAGGAAATGGATCTGTTACTAAGTAAGCGGCCTAGGAAGGCAATGAACTACAATGAAGGAAAAGGAAAAAAAGAGGACGAAAAGGGAGGTATGATTACCCAACACTTTCTTTTTTGGCATTTATGTATTGGACTACACTGTGACATGTACTGCTTAGTCTGCTGGATGAAAGCACATAAGTTCTGCCAATTGAGTCCGTGCACCGAACACATTTGGCCATCATAACGTGCCAAGTTTCATTGCACATCTAATGCAGTGGGCAATTTACAGTATAGAAAAGCATGGTTGCAAGAGAACTGTAGAAGCAAAAATACAATAACTTCATTTTAGTATAGGTCTTTTGTTCGCTTATATCTTACAGAGTGCCTTAGTGAACTTGCTGCTCTGATGTGCTGGGAAGAGTATGAATGCGAGCTTTGAGTTGTTGTGTTCAAACATTTATCTTCAAATTGAAAAGCGCAATAGGATATTATAAATTAGTCAGGCACAACTAGAAGCCACTTTACCTGATTTCAATCTTAATAAAGAAATGTGAGCACTAATTGTAATATTGCGAAGCGTTTATGGCCTGTTAATGCTCTATCCAAATGGCGGTCTGGCATGACACTGGCCAAAGTGGATGTTTAGACATCATTGTGAATTTATACTTGTTGAGTTTCAAAGGCTTACTTTATGTATGTGATATATTACTTCTGTGAAAGGCAATAAGCTTTGCGCTTTTGGTGTATTGCCGCAACAATCATTGCTTCTTTAAAAATAATACTGCAGCCCGCACCATACACAAAGCAGCTTCGTCTGGAAACAAAAGCACTGTTGAGGCGGAGCTTGTAGCTCCTATTGAAGTAGTCGCACCGTCTAGCTGCACATGTTGCAGTGACGGCTATAGAGTGCATGGCCAACTAGACCAAGCAAGAGAGGAAAATGCTCTTCTGAGAGAGGAGCTACTGGCTCAGAAATCGAGCTCGCTCAAAAATAGAGGAACCTGAGACAAGGGTAAATGACGCTTTGCATCTCAATGCAGAGCTTCAGAAAGCACCGACTTCGAAGATTTTTACAAGTGGTGAGTGACCTTTGCATGTTCTTATGAAAGTCATTTCCATAAAATTCCAGCCAGGCACGTACCCAGCGGGGAGGGGCAGCCCCCCCCCCCCCTTGACGTTAAGTGGCATACCCCCCTCCATCACCGCCCACGCCATTACTCCTCACACACATTCCTAAAGCGCCGACAAATCAATCTATTCGGCGGTCACCATTTCGCTGCCTTTTACAGCGAAAGCTGTGTATGACTAACATTCCGTAGTTTTTTCGGCGCCGGTGAACAGGAAAAGTCATCACGTAGGCCGATCCTGGTGATGTGCAAGAAGGGTGCAAGGTCACTGGCACATACCCCTGTTGGCCCAGAAACCTGAACCAGCTCTTCAATATCTTCGGAATGGGCCCACGTATGGGGAGTACTTAAAGCCTGCTTCACCTCGGCAGTTGGTTGGCCCATCATTGTACTACCATCTAGATCGGCCCACGTATAGGGAGTGCGTAACGCCTGCTTCACCTCCGCCGGGGGTGGGCCCGGTCTTGCACTATCTTCGAGCCGACCCGCGACGGAGGTGAAGCACTTTGCTTTTCGTTTGAGAGCTTTGACTGCCGTCAGCTCTGCTCCGATTCCATTTTCACAGAGTAGAATGGTCGTCGATTTTTTCACTCCTTTTTATGGCGGTAGTTATCGGCATCTCCTGGGGTGTGAAGGCCGGTTTTCTCATCAATTCGGTGCCCACGCGATCAACTCGTGGTGAGTTTAGTTGTCTCCATATGTTCAACGATCACGAGCATCGCTGTTGCTTCGTTGGTTCAACCTCCTTTGTTTAGACTGATACAGGGACCAGGAAAGGGATTCGATTCGCAGTCAGCTGGTGTGTACACTCGTGGAACGAGTTGCGGCCGGAGAAAATGCCAGCTGCGTTTAACTTTTCCCTTTGCTTCATTATTTCCTCGACTAATGGCTCGCCGCGACGCTGGCAGATCCTTGGAACCATATACCCGCGATATGGGTTAGATAAGGTGGAAAATAATATAATGCGAAAGAGCGTACATCATAAGGCCCTGCAATAACCGTTAAACCCATAAGCAATATCACTGTCACTTGTTACCTCGTATAGCAGTTTCCGTGCAAAATTGGCAACTCGAAACAAGAGTAGCAAGGAGTTATTTCTTGTCTCCAGATATGTGTCGCCTTAGTTTATCCATACACCAAAGTATTTGTATTTGTTTACATGATCTGTAACGTTACTCGAAGATGCTGTGAGCCGCGCTGCTCGCGGCAGCAAACCAAAATGTTGCCAGGCAGGGCGTTTGCGTGCGTGATTCAATTTCAGTTTATTGTTCATTCAAAAAACATGGTTAGCAGTATACAGGCGAGGGTCCCAAAGTCAAGCAACTGCAGCGGGACCCTCGGTTGAGTAATTAAGCTATGTACTAAGGGAGAGAGCCAAGGCAACAGCCAAACATGAAGGAGAAGCAAAAAATAACAAGCTAAACCGTTGTTGGTGAAAATATTTATGGATCAAAATCTTTTTATTTAAAAAGAAAGTAGATAAAACGCCGCCGGAAGCAGAAAATAATTCCGTGTGTTTTGAGTGACGCTTGTACCGTTATCAGGCGAACCGCCTGACGTAGCCACTTCTCTGCTGTGCTAATGTGGGCGTTTTTCTAACCTTCCGCGGTGGGTGCAGTACGTCTAGAACAGCGAGGTCCTGCGCTCTATGCAGTTGTACAGGACTGGTGACCTCGCATCGTCAGGCAACGTCCCAAATAACAAAACGACGAGTTGGTTTCGGCACTGAAATTGATAGAGCAGTAAATGAGGGTTCCAAAAGAACTGTGATTGTTCTATATATATATATATATATATATATATATATTTCTCTATAATTCTTCCGGAGCTAATTCGAAAAATGCTAATACAAACGTTTATTTTACACTTTCGCTTGTTTAGTGCTTCGTGGCAGTGTTCTTCCGGCGCTTCCATCTTGCGCGAGTCCATTTGATGAGATTCCGTGTTTGCCAAGTAAAGGAGCGGTGTATCTCACAGGCGTACCTGTGAGGTACACCTTATTTCAGTTCTATTTATCAGGTTTACGCGTCCTTATGGCGACTGGTGGACATTATTCACATTTGTACCGGTAAAGGTAGCTCTCCCCTCTTTTGCATTGAAATGTTACCATAAGTTGCAGCCACCCCCCCCCCCCCCCCTCGAAAAAAATCCTGGGTACGTGCGTGATTCCAGCACAACCCATCTCACTATGAGTGTCAACGTTAATGCAATTAGCATTGGAGCAGTGCAGCAACACGCCTTATTGCCACAGCTGAACCACCTCATGTATGAGACGTGTATACAGCCTGGCTCCTATCTTGTGCTTCACACGTTGCAGTGCCATGAAGTCAGCGCATGGTGCTTGTGTGAATTCAGACAAAATTGTCGGATATATTTGACTCGCGTTTGATTCTGCCCAACAACAGAAACGTTTTAAGTACGTTTTGTCTTCTGAGAAAGGCACATACCCAGTGACTGAAATTGTTGTCAAAGAGGTTCATCAACGTTTAGCACATACCCAATAACCCTAGCTGGTGTAAAAGAGGTTATTAAAGAGGAGCACCTAAACAGTGTCACATAAAGTGACCTAAGTTTGTCTGATGACTGGTCTCAAAGCCCGTTTCCTCAGCAAATAAGCCCAATGCGCCAATCATATGGCAATAAACTAGACAGCGGCCCATGTTGGCAAGAAATCACACTAAAATCATGAGCCATTCGACTCTGTGAAGGTGGATGACCAGCGAAGCTATGCAGCACATAACAAAGAGGTTACACAGAATTTCGAACAAAGGTACGAACACATTAATTGTCTAGATCGGTGGCCATCGTGGCGAGAAGTATGCACACACGTTTATTTTTATACATCTGCATTCAAGCTGAGAACGACAGAAAGCTGAGCTAGTCGGTAAGGATTCATTGTGCAAAAAAGAGGTGAGGCGTGCAGACAGGACACAAGAGTAGAGAGGTGGACAACGCGAACGCCGACTTTCAACTGAAGGGAGCACTGAGCGGAAAAAAAGAAAGAAGACACAAAACTCATCTGCGCAATTTCCTGTGCTTGCGCAGATGAGTTTTGTGTCTTCTTTCTTTTTTTTTCGCGTCAGTGCTCCCTTTTCTTGATAGTCGGCGTTCGTGTTGTCCACCTCTCTACTCTTGTGTCCTGTCTGCAGGCCTCACCTCTTTTTTGCATAATGATCCACATTCACGTGTGTTATACATTCCTGATATACATTTGTGTTTTCATTTTGTGATATATTGAGGCAAATAATTTGGGACCGAAATCACCGCACTGACTACCAGTGGGCCAGTGCCGCCAGTGCCTTCGCAAAGAGAAGGACAGCATGGGAACGCTAGCATGATGAGCGGCATCGGAGCCAGCTGTGGGAAACAACGAACGCGCGAGCAGTGGCACAAACGCTTGAGCAGTGGCCCAAATGCGCGAGCAGTGGCACGAACGCGCAAGCAGTGGCACGAGCTATTGGTGTTTCTGCTTGCGCAGATTTGTTGACAGACATGAGAAATGCACGGAACCCTAACCATAAACAGCTTCGCTGTTATACCTTAAATAGGCAGCAACAGTTTTCCTCAAGTGAAGGTTGAGCAAAGAGTAAGTCTGTCGTAGGTCGCAAGTATCAAGCCCTTCTGCGTCAGTGGTAGTTCTCTTAGCACCCCATGGTATTCCATGATAAAACCACCTTAGCCTGTGTGCACATGGCTAAATTAAGGTCGGTTCGATTCACCTGCACCACAGAAGCAGTTGACGAGGTGCTACACCATGTGCTACACCAGCCCGGCGACCGTGTTTGGGTTTGGACCCCGATACGCCGACGAGGACTCAGTGAGAAACTACTGCGACGCTATTTCTGACGCTGCAACGTCTTCCGACGTATTGACACACTGGACTACGAGGTTGTGCCAGACGACATTTCGCATTCACAGCGGCGCCGCGCATGATCTGAAGTGGTCCACGTGGAGCGCCTTAAACCCTTTTACGGATGCTGACGAACTTCCTTATTTTGTTGTTTTCTTTGCCACGAGTGCTTTTCTTTATTACTTTCGTTTGCTTTCAGCATCGGGTCGATGCTTTTTAAGAGGGGGGTAATGACACGTGTGTTCATCTTTATCGGGCGACCACGTTTCGCCACCTAACAAATGTTGTCGCATAGCGCGGGACGCGCTGCATGTCTCCGAAGTTTCTGGAAAGTTATCGATGCTTCCATTCCGTCTGAAACGTATCTTCCCAGATAAGCATCAGGACGACACGTGCAAATTGTGCCAGGAAGGACCAGCAACACTCAAACACATGCTGTGGGAGTGGAATGTAGTTATAGGAGGGATGGCCGTTACTCCGGAGACCCTGTCGTCGAGGTGGGCCGCCGCTCTGCGCAGCTCAGACCTTGGAATCGAGACGTGGGCAGTCCAGCAAGCCCGTGAGGCGGCGTTGACGCAGGGCCTTGACGCAGGGCCCGTGGCCCGGGCTCAGGTCTCCCCCGTGGGAGACCTTAGCCCGGGTCGCGTTAAACCTTGCCGGACGTACAAAAAAGTTGTATCCATCCATCCATCTATTCGCTGTCTGTTGTCACCGAACCTTATGTTATCTCATTTCATCACCTGACGCGAATGGTGTAGAACTTTGTGGAATGCCCGCGGGTCCCAACGACTAGACTGGAACATTCGACGATTGCTGTTTAAAAGTCGACGCGCTTGACCCGCTGATGAGATTTTCGACGATCGCCGACCGTGTTCGCCGCTATTGTTGTGCTATAAGTGTAGCCTGTCTTGTGGGCACAGGTTCACCTAATAAAAGTTAGTTTTTTCGTTCACAGTATTGCTACTGTGTTCTTCAATGTCACCAGCACGTGACAATATGTTTGAAGGAGCATTGCCATTTGTAATACAGCATGTGCTAAAAGGGTTGTTTGATGAGCATGTTTTGACCTCAGCAGACCTTGAAAAAGTGAGCAAGTTCCAGTGGAGTCGAAATGGTGTGACAAACAAAATGCTGCCGCCAAATAAAGCCTTTGAACATGGCAAAAGGCCCTCAATTGCACTAGATCAGAAAACGGTGCCTTTTCCGACTTTTGCCCAAAATATTTCGGTCCACTGTTCCATAGGGAAATAGGAACTGGGAAGTGTACCTCCTTCTAAGAGAAATTTTAGACATGTTTCCATCAGACAGCCTTCCATGCAGTCAATTTCATACCTCGATATTTAAGTTCTAGAGTTCCTTCGTTTCTTCTTCAGTCGCTACCCATCTGTCCGTCTCATTCCAAAGAAGCACTATCCCATACATTACCCCCGCATGATATCTCTTTTTGCACCCTTGAAGCAGCTGTGAGGCATGAGGTTCGAGGCGAAGCAGCAATATTTTAAGAGCCTTGCAACGCGTGCCCAAAATTTCAGCAATATCTGCAAGACCCTTGCAGAGAGGCACCAAGTGCTCCAAAGCTTTGAGTTCAGTGAATTAGCTTTAGACGATGTGCTGTCTACGAACAGTGCAACATCTGTGGAGAGGGCTGAGCTTCACCGATGCATTCAAGAGGCGCTGCTAGTTGGCGTCATCTGTCAGGCAAAGTCAGTGACACTACGGCAGGTAACCTACAAAGTAGAATATGTGGTTGTGATGCACAGAGGGGCGACCCAGAGTTTTGTCAGATTATTCGCATCTTTATTGTGAGCAATGACGTTGCTGTTTTAGTCTAAAGGCTTGAATTACTAGAATTCAGAAGACAACGATATTCCTATCGGGTCGCAAGGTGTTGTACAATGTATGCTGCGAAACCTGGAGATGAAGCACTTCTAGAGTGCCTTGACCTCTATTTTGGAGGAGAACTTGTAACAAGATGTGAAATTGGTTTGTTTTATTAATGTTGCTGTTGACACTGTTACTCAGTTGTTCCTGTTGTTATACCTTTTGTTATGTATGTAGTAATTCATATTTTCATTATCTTGTCTACAAAAATGTTGTTCAGTTAAGTTTAAAAGTACATGCACGTGCATTCGATTTGCATTAGCTCTATTTCTATTACATAAATAACTAATCCAAACATTTATCGCTTTAAGGTAAGCAAGTAAATGTGCCATTAACAAACCTTTATTTCTGCCATGCACTTACCTGGATAAAATGAAAATGCTCTAGTGTTTGTATGGATATGCAAACACCGAATTCACATTCTATACATGATGTGCTTATAAATGATATCAGGGGCACACAATGGTTCAATATAGGACGCTTCTAGCATAAAATTACTTTCTTTATGTAAATTTATGGTTCTTCAGTTATTTGTAACATGCCACATTTGAACAGTTTATTGTCATTTGTGCCATGCTGCCCTTCAATTCACTATCGAGAATAATTTTTAAGTGTTATTATATAACGATTATCTCATATTGGTTCAATAATAAAACGTAAAACGTGTCTAGAACTGTATGGTAATTGTATTATGATAATTTTAATAATGGTTAAATTAATATCTTGTATTTGAAAACATGTTTACACACAAATTCCGAAAAATTTGGAAAAACGATTATCGAGCTTTTCGTTCGACTTTCCCACTGCTGCTGCTGCTGCTGTTTGGCACACCATGTCGGTGCGTGGCTCAGAGCATGTGTATACATGACAGGAGCGCGGCAGAGACGAAAGGCAGCGCGAGAAACTCGTTTGACGTTTGCACCGCATCAAATGTGCACAATGTCCTCAAGGGCTCCTTGGGCGTCGCCACATTAGCCCTTTCACAGCTATTTTATCAGTGACCCCCCTCAAAAGCATTCGAGAAATTGCAGAGCTTACCTTTCTACTTACGTGCAAGTCCAGAGGGATGCTAAATATAAAGGGGGTGATGACGCGAGAAGGCAAGGAAACGCTACTGCTTTATACACGACAGCAGTTACGGATGAACGGGATAAATTTAAGTTCAAGGAACGGTACCTTATGTTTCTACTATTCTGAAAAGAAAGCGCTGCAAATTTGTCAAGGGGAAACTTACGCATGGCGTGCAGAAGGAGAGCCGCATTAAAGCACACCGTAGGTTCTAATTGACACTACGGAACCGGTCACACGTCTAATCAACCCTTCTGTGGCCGCCGCGGTAGCTTTGCGGCTATGAGATTGCTCGAAGTCGCGGACTTGATCCCGCGTTTCCACGGGGGCGAAATGAAGAACGCTAGTGCACTTGAATTTATGGACACATTAAAACACCTCGGTGTCAAAATTAATTCGCAGTCCACCACTGCGGCGTACCTCATAATCAGATTGTGGTTTGGCAAGTACACAGGGGGAGAAAACTTTACTAAGTGTCCTTGCTGGCGACAAGGGGAGGGGGGTGCCGGGGGACTAGCCCCACCGGAGCTCCCTTTTCTCAGGTGGCGGCCAGACCTTGCGTCTTGGCGGTGTCGTCGGCCAGCCGGACTGCCCATAGTTGGTTCTCTGGGCATGCGCGCATACAGCCCCAAAGTTCACTTAAAGTTTAATACTTCTGGCACAATGCGATGTGTCGTGTGAGGCAAGGAATATGCTCTGCCCAAGGTAATGAAGTATGGCGCACAAGAACGCCGCAAGCAAACACCTCCCCCTGTGTGCTAAGTGTACTACGCAGACAAACATCAGTGGTGCACGCAAGGTAACGTTCGAAGGGCCCCTCACAAGGTCACATAGGAAATTCTGGATAGACTCTGAAAGTTGCTTCATGCTCTCTGAGGAGCCTTCTGCCACAATAAATTTTTAAATTGGTGCATTATTAGCTGAGATATACATATTTCAGTGCCGCGAACCCAAGATTTCAGCAGCCGAGCGTCACAGCCAATACATACACCCTCTCCAATTGCCCCCGTCTAGCCTCAGCAAGCGAAATTCCTTCCCTGCGTTCTCCCATACCGGAGCAGGAGCATCGCGTGACGGAGACTTCACGGGCGTCGCCTTCGTTGTTTTCGTTCGCTTTAATAATTCATTTGTTTATTGCGCACCACGTTTACGCTGACGGTCTCGTGCGCGAGTCGTTGCGTTCGTCTCGTTTCGTGGAGCGTACGATTTTGCGCGCTGTGCAGAAGAACACATGACTAGCGTCATCAGTGTTACAAGAGCACTGAGGCAGACACAAGCGGTTCACAGAGCATCATTGCACACACGGTAGAAAATACCATAGTTTGGCTTTCCGCGCGCGCCACTGCACGACATGGGAACAAGCAGACAAACCAAGTACATATCTCTAGCTACAGTACGAAGTAAAAAAAAAAAAAAAAAGGGACGCAGACGTTTGGTTTATAGTTTATACCATTTCTGTGCACCTTTTTTGGTCTATTGAAGCAACGTATCAAACAAATACCTGTTGTTGTCTTGAATACTTCTCAGTCACGTGCCACTATGAGCGACGTCACAGCACTGCTATGTACGTACGCGCACTTGTGCGATATACGTTGACTCTCCGGCTAGGAGCGCGGCGCCCGCTAGGAGAAGGACAAACGGCGTTTGATTTGGAATTTAAGCGCTGTTCGCGGCGTGCAGGGAAGTAATACATAGCAGATACGATCGCTAGCGCAGCACTGCGCTTGTTAGTTCAATATGGCCAGACCTGGTGAGGGACCTTTTAACGGCAACTCACCCCTCTCGTGTTGAACTCAACGTTGAAGAAATTAATGATTCGCCGTCAACATCCCCGCTAATCGTCAATCAAAGCCAACAACACAGAAAGCTTGGTTTGCATGGTTTCCCACAGGGCATGACATCAGCATATTTATTTATTTATTTATTGGTGCACGCTGCAGCCTTATAGAACGGCTATTCGAATAGCGAATTAGTAGAGTACTGAAATGATATTAAATCGAATATAGCCAATAATACTTTTAATATTAGCAACTTTGAAACATTAAGACAGCACTTAAAAACAAGAAATATGCATCATCAATACCAACACCAACGAAACAATGAAGTCGTGCATTATTCATAGAATGAAACCGGGAAATTGCACTAACCAGATTCCGACTGGTTTTCAAAAAGAGCGCACTGAAACTCGTTCATAGGGAGAGAACGAATGCAGCCAAACATATAATTGTACAGTTTGATAGTGCGGCGAATGAAACTGTATTTTCAAGGTACGTGTGCGGGCACAAAAACGAATGACGTTAAGGTCACAGAAGTTACAGATGGCAAATGGCTTGACGAAAGGTAAGCAGGATGTGTTAAAAAAGCGAAAAAAGATTTATTATGCTGTGCGAAACTTTGGAGGTATCTAAATGGCTACCTACGGAAAGCGATGCTAAATACTGTCAGGGAGCCGGGACGAGGACTATAAATAAAGGTCGCATCGACGAAATAAATAACAGATCGTTTCTTCTGGACCTTCTTTTTCAGTTTGACAATGTAAAGTGTGATACTGCGGCGAACCACTCGCGAACCGACTAGTGGTGCTAGCCGGTTTGCAAACTGTTATAAATTCCTGATTCTCCGAATAGGAACTGAGGCGGTATGAAATCGGAGTGCGTTGAACCCGTACCCGAGTCGATATGGTATTTTTCGGTGCGACATCCTAGTTTTAATATTCTCTAGAAATGGCTGCTGCCAAGAAATGCCTATAATTATCGTTGGGGCCTAGTCAAACTGCAGTTGTAGCGTTTAGCCCACATAACCCTCCAGTCTATATCTGGTTAATAAAATCATACATACATAAAGGACCCCTCTTCTTTCGACGCGGCATGCGCCCATCTAGTAATGCTAGATGATGCTCGAACATGGAAGGACATCTTTAATATACTGTGCAAAAACGACGTACAAGAATTCTCAAATACGAGCTTTCGCTTGATAACCTTTATTTTGTCACAATTGCTGAGAATAGTATTCTATAATGAAGCGAAGAAAATACCGCAGAATGACTGCGACCCCGTGAGAGGCTGCATGCTTGATCAACTCTCATATAACGAGTCTAGGAGCGGTAGATCCGTCCGTGGGTCGGAAAAGCGCAGGGCGGAGTTTATCGCATACGTCCGAGCCCCAGGCAGCAACGGGGCGGAAGGCACCTGAGGTTACCACTACTTTCACCTCCGCGCCTTTCCGGAACTTGGGCCAAGCCTTCAACTTGTATACTGGTTGCAGCTCCCTGTCAGGGAGAAAGCAAGAGAGAGAGAGAGGAACTTCAATAAATTATGACTTGGACATTTTCACTAGGCAGCATAACTTCTGCTCAATCATTTTCCTTGATTCATTCTGAACACCTCAGTTGTACGCATGCTACATGTCAATTTGCTTTTTTCTAAACGTTAGCCTAAGCAATTTATTCGGCCCCTCCGACTAAGTTTCCTACCCGCCGTGGTTGCTCAGTGGCTATGGTGTTGGGCTGCTGAGCACGAGGCCGCGGGACCGAATCCCGGCCACGGCGGCCGCATTTCGATGGGGGCGAAATGCGAAAACACCCGTGTGCTTAGATTTAGGTGCGCGTTAAAGAACCCCAGGTGGTCAAAATTTCCGGAGTCCTCCACTATGGCGTGCCTCATAATCAGAAAGTGGTTTTGGCACGTAAAACCCTATAATTTAATTTTTTAAGTTTCCATCCTTTAAAACAATGTCTGGTACGTGCTTTGATATTCTTTAGGAAACAACCCTCTACGCGCATATCTTGGCGTCCAGTCTGTTTTTTTTATCACTGTCATAGTCATGGTTCACCATACAAGTGAATGAAGTTTCTCTTTTACAGCCTCATTAGTGTTCTCAAGAACTACATTGCATGCAGTAGCGCTACATTACAAAGATGCTCTATATTCCTGCAAATCTCTATATAAGTCACGCCAATATTCCGAATCTTGGCTTTTTTTTACAATAGAGCATCCAGGAAAACGTTGTATTTCACTCCTTAAAAATACACTATCCCATATTGCCGCACATGTATAGCGTTTGGCCTTGTCGCACTCAGCTTGTATACATTTCTTTTTCGATCGGGCTACCCGCTAGAGCGGCAGCCTCTGCAGCGACGCTGCAATCCGCCAACACCGAGACAGGAACGCTCCGCGCGTACACGTATGCACAAGAGGAAAACACGCTTGCATGCCAGGTTTCAACGATCGTGGCGGTCAGTAGTTCTGGTAGGGAGGGGCGCAGGCTAATCAAGAGGGGCTGTAGCATATTATTGAGTGGCCGTGTCATTGGCAATCTGGGTCGGCCAATCCGCAGTGCTTGTTGAGGATTGCAGAATGTTGCTAGGCCCGCGGCGGCAGCGCAATGATGACACACTTGTATGGGTCAGAACCTTCGGTGCTCCACGATTTAGGCAGGTATGTGCGACTCGATTGCATAGCCGACAGGTGGGTCATGTTCATTATAGCTAGGTGTTGGTCACACTCGAGATACGTCTGCACTGTAGACATATATGCGCAGGTCTGTTGCGCAGGGCTCGTTTGCTGCGTGAAAATCTCGTTGTCGTGAGCTAGAAGGCGGTGCGTAGGAATCTCATGCAAGTACGCACCAGGAGTGTCGCGTGTGCGACATGAGGTCCATTAGGACCAGCTAGCCACAAATAATATACGGCCAACCGTTATGACGTCAGCGAAGCGACAAAATTGCGGCGTTGTCCGTCGCAATTTTAGCGTCTCGATGGTTCTGCAGTGACTGAATCGGAGATGCAATACCGGCGTTGAGGAAACCATACAGGAAACTGATGAGGAAACTATACAGTGAGCTACTATTTTCAGCAAATGTCGCAGTTTACCTTCTCAGAATCGAGAGTTTACTAGCTTGCAAATAGTTTAATGATTTGCGATGTTGCGCTGGTTGGTGCTCAATGTCTGTGATGTGTAAGTGGTCAGCGGAGGAAACGCCGTTCTCAAGCCTTCACTTTTTCTCCATTTCTACTTTACTCTGTTAACCCTTTACCCACCTTGCACAGCTTCAGCACTTTCTGAATTTATATAGTACGGGTCTAGCCTGCATGGTGGAACCGTTTCAATATCTTCTGCACGGCACATCGCTTTGTCGTACTTGCTCTATTAAAGCGTATTTCGCTCACTTCAACAAAAATATTGCACGAAGTGATTGTGTTCTCCGACGAGACGATTGCTATATCGCTAGGAAAAAAGAAACACGATATTACACGGCTTGGCTGTGGGAGCCCAGCCGTTAAACCGGCCCACCTGTTGGTAGCTAGTGAGTCACTCGCCGATATCGTTTTCGGCTTTTTGCCCCGGAAGTGCATGATTCCCTGGAGCAATTGCAATAATCCCAAGGCGCAGGGCTCGGAGTGGTGTCGGCGTCTTCAGGCATGTCAGATGACTATGGATGGAAAGCGCGGCATGTCGGCGGCCTTTCGCAAACTTACAGCAACCAAGGCTCCGTTGTCAAACCGGCACAGCGCCACAAGGAACGGAAGAAACAGCCGAACCGGCCAAAATGAAATGAAAAAAATTGAGAATGAAATACCAACTCACCCAGTCCTCAACACAATGCTCCTGCATTACCAAGTGCAACACACATCCAGCAACAACACTCGATGCGAAAGATGCTTATTCAAGCCCTGCAGGCGAGCGTGAAGAACAAATGCGAGTAGAGGTATGGCAAGGTGCGTAAAAGGCTGTGTGTAAAAGTCGTGACATCAGAAGCGAGGCGAAGTACGGCAACTACGCAGCGGTCAGTTTTTCATCCAGCTCGCCATCAGGGCCTGAATAAATACTTACCGTGGTCGTGTACGGCTTTTATACCTATCGCTTCACTGTATTATATATGGATTCTAGGTATTGTTTTGTTTGTGTGAAAAAGGTGTTTTATGCTTTTCTAAAGAACAGAACCTGTCTGGACAATACGTTCACCAGAGGAAAGGAAGGAGCAGTGTAGCATCCGCGTTGGACATCTACATGGTAGGAATTACGCTTCACTGGTGCTATCTTGAGGATGATGCAAATCCTCTTCGCTCGAAATCAGAAAAAGACGCCCGCACGGGAATCAGGATACTCAATAAAACTTAGGAGGGGTGGCCATCCACCATAGGATTTAATGCGATTATCAATATCCGGGTACTCCATGCATTTTCCAGGGGCTGTCCGTATGTCTGCCTGCCTGTCTACTGATATCTCAAGCCGTTTTCCCGCAAACTTGGGTCACTGGGTCACATGATCTTGTGGCTATAGTATCACGCTGTTGTCACGAGAGAACCGGGTTCCAAACCAGTCGACGTACGAAACTTGTACTACGGCTATGTGACAATGCATATGTGCCGCTCATCAGTTGGACTCGTCAGTGTTAGCCATTACTTATGTGGCGTGTTTAAATAAGCCTCGTTCATCACAACTGGGATCACTGGATATGTGAAAGCATGTATATACCACAATTCAATTAACATATTTGATGTAAATTTGGGTCACTGGGTATGTGGCAGTCTTCAATGAACCTCTTTACCCCATTCTTGGGCCCTTGGATATGTGGCACTGGGAATGTGCCGCTCCTAAATGAACCCGTCCCACTTCAATTTTGGAAACTGTTTATGTGTCCCGTTTATGTGTCACTGGCTATGTGCCGTTCTTCAATGAACTTCTGTTACGCCGACTTGTGTCAGTAGCTGTCTATGGATTAGTGCCGCACTTCAATGAATCTCTTTGACGCCAATTTGGGTCACTGAGAATGTGCCACTGCGTCTGTGCCACTCTTCAATAACAAAAAATTTAAGTTTCTCCAGTGGGAGACGAAGTCTAACCCACGTCATATATAATTAAACATGCTTGTCTGCGCCGCACGGGGACTTGCCTCTGGACACGTGTCAAAAGGGAAGAGACCATCCCCTATGCGTAACTCCTTATACATGGTTTGTTTGGGCGGTTGTACTACCTTGTGTCAATACATTGCACCCATGCTAGTCGCAGTAACGTCAACACACCTCGCAACATTGCTTCTGCCAGATTTTTAGTGGAACCAGCACGTTTGGTGTGGATGTTCAGGATCTTGTTTAGTGCAATTAGCATTCACAAAAAATAAAATAAAAGAATATGCCTGCCAAGGGGATCAAGCTTTTATTGCTTTAAAATACTGTCAATCCCTCACTGGCAGTATTATCAGGGTGGGACTGAATTGCGTAGACAGTATGGACAGTAAAATGATGCTTGCCACAGAATATAAGCGAAATAAAAAGAAAATGATCTATGCAAAACAAGTAGAAACATTTTTAGCCGGACTATTATTTCGGACAAGTAGACTACAAAAATAACGAGCGAGAAAAAGACAGTCAACAACACGATATATGGCTGTGGCAAACGGCTTCTTCCACGAGTTCAGTAAACAATTCTAGTGTGGGCTGGAGAACAATAAGTTCATCCAAGCAATTCCTGTCTCCAACTGCTTTTGGGAAAAAGAAGAAGCCAAATACGTTATTATTACAGTAACATTCCTCTAATGCGAATTTGTGTTTATAGCGCGTTTGTATGGAAGAGCTGTATCGAACGAATGGCCTGGGATTTAGCTTGAAAGTATTTTGTAACAATAAATACAAGAATTTTAGCCTGTGCACTTTGGCTCGGCTAGACAAAGTTGCGAGGCCAGCGAGTTGCAGCAGTTCGGTTGGCTAATCTGTACGCCTGTAACGATTGCCAATAAACCGCACACCTTTCCTATGTAGTGTTTCCAGTGTAAGAATATTGTTTTTAGTGTACAGAAACCACGCAGCAGTAGCATATTCCAGTATTGGTCGGAAGAGACTGGTGTAAGCGAGAAGTCGTGGTTCATACATAGAACCGGTAAGCGAACGTTTAAGAAAAAAATCATTTATTCAATGCCTTTTGGGGTATTTGCTGTACATGCGTGTTCCAGCTGAGGTCGCAGCTTATCAAGACGCGTAGGAATTTATACTGTAAACATTTCGTATTATGACACTAATGCTGTAAGGAAAGAAGAGGGTTGATTTCTTGTTTGTTATCTTCGTATTAACTGTATTCGCCGCGTTTAATACCACTTGCCAATCTGTACACCACTAATCTATTACGTTTAGATAATTATTCAGTTTTTTAGGTCATCATGGGCTTTCATTGCGCGGTACAGTGCACAGTGATCTGCAAATAGCGAAATGTCTAATTCAATGTCATTACTTATATAATTGATTCATAACAAGAGCAATGGGGCCTGAACAGAACACTCTGTTACGCCGGATAAAACTGGAACGGTGTGAGATATATAGTCATTATACTATATATACTGGTAAAAGTGTAAGATATAATCTTCAATCCCACGTCGGGAGTGGACCTGGAGGGAGTGGACTTGGAGTACTAGGCATTAAATTTACAGATAAGTTTAAGGTGGGAAACTCGCTCGAAAGTCTCGAAAAAATCCATAAAAATTACATCAATTTGTAGTTGGTTCTTAATGTCTTTGGCAAGGTGGCGTATACTCCTTTCATACATCAGGTGCAAAGCTGTGGACGTTAGGCATACTTGTTTCAGTGGCTGCCTTCGCACATGTAAATAGTTCGATGTTTTCTGACCCCAATTGTGCGATGTTCTTCTTTACATTGGCTTAGTATTGAACGAAAAAAGACTTAATCCATAGAAACAAAACAACTGTCGTATACAGCTGCAAATCCGTTGTTTTAGAATAATTTCCATTTCGTAGTTTTTTCTCTTCGGGTTTTATTGTTTGGAGCCCTACGCGGCAGCCTCACGTATGTGCTCGCGCGAGGAAACGCCGTTGGTGCATAGCCAACCACTGACAGAACGCGCGGAGTCATACATTTTCGTAGCTGAACTACTTGCATAGCTTCCGCAGCGTTGACCTGATGTCTGAAACAGAGTATACTGTTTCTACAAATTGGGCAACAGCCTACCGGCCACTGCGAAAACCATGCGGATTTGAGTGTAGTATGCTGTTAGATTAGACATACTGTGTCACATATTTTAGGATATGTTCAAGTACTTTACGAGAGATGCACGTAAGTGAGATGTGCCTGCTGTTAGCAGGGGAAGAAGTGTCACGTGACTTGTGCACAGGAATGACTTGCGCAATTTTTCATTCAGGTGGAAGGCGACCTGCGATAAGTGATTTTAAATGTATCAGCTGAAGGAACCTACTTACGGGTTCAGCTTGTCACCTTCGAAAGGTGTTTGGAATAACACCTCGACTAGTGTTTTTCTTTTCAACAACCTTCAGTAAAAGTGATAACACTCCCGCCTGTGACATGAAGGGGGGGGGGGGGGGATTGTACGGATTGATAAGCATGGGTAGCGTTCGAAAAGCTCATTATCAGCAGTGAAAGTACACTGAAAGTAGCTCTAAAAAGACTGGCTCTCTGTTTTCCGCCTGAGGTAGGCGTACGTGCTTGGTTATTATGCTTACACTTATGTACCGCCGGAAATGATCAGGAGCCGATTTAATAAAGCTGTGCAGAGCGTGAGTGAGGCAGTGTTTTTTCGCCACACTTTACTTTTCCCGGACCTGGACAGCACTGATATTTGCGACCCAACACTGCTGCACGTTCCAGCCTTCCCAGCACTTGTGAGTCGCTTAATTTTGCGCTTGATGTGGACTATTTCACGCGTGATCCACGGATATTGCATTATCACAGATTTTAAGGTTTTGGAAGAAAGGTGTCTATGCAGTGCCTGAAAATATTTCTAAATGTTGTCCATACGATATCTACCGACGAGTGTTCGCCTGAGGAGAAGTCTCAGAAGTTGGGAAATTCATGAGCAAGATATGTCATTATGGCAGCGTCGTCCGCCCTCTTAAATGCAAGTACCCATTTCGTTGTGCCATCTGTATGAGCTGGACTTGGATATTCCAAGGAACACGTAACAATCTTTTGGTCAGAGAAGCCTTCCAATTTTTCTACATTAAAGAGATGTTTTGAACAGTGATCACTGATAAAAACTGCATCTAGAATTGAAATCGAGGAGCCTTGGTAACGCGTTGGAACTGTAACCAATTGAGCAATATTAATTTGAACATGATGTCGGTAATCACATTGCCAGTCACCGCCGCTGGATTTAGCGAGTCCCAGTTTAACCTAGGAAACGTGAAGTCGCCTGCTATATTATAATTTTTTTTTTGCCGCGGAGTATGTGTTGTGTGCGTGCTTGCAGTCACAAAGTGCTTCTAAAAATGATATTTCAGCGTCAGCTGGTCTGTAGACAGCACTAACATAGGTGCTTTCATTCTTCACGTAGAATTTACACCGTGCTGCTTCAATATATCAGGAGCTATTGGCATAACTGCATAGGGTATTCCATGCCTAATTAGTAGAGTTACCCCTCGACCTCTTGATTTCATGTCCTTGCGCACATTCGCATACTCTGGCGGTACAACCTCGTAGTCTAATACACCGGACTGCAGCCACATTTCAGTGAGTGCAACAATGTCTGCCTGATAGGCAAGATCAGATTCGAGTTCTGTCGCTTTATTCATAGTACTGCGGCAATTCATATTCACAGTTGTCAGCGTTAACGATTTCGACTAGAGCGCGTTCTTATCCTCTCTTGTTCGTTTTTTTTTCAGCCTCAACTCTCACTTCGTTCAGTCTCCCAGATCAAATGAGGGCCAGTTAGGCGAACTTTATCGTATGTTAGTGTAACGTGCTTTTGTCGGTCACGGTTTTCTTTTGTTTTTGAATGCGAAGCACTTCTTGGAGAATATTTCTCACATTTACAGTATCTGTCTGTCTGTCTGTCTGTCTGTCTGTCTGTCTGTCTGTCTGTCTGTCTGTCTGTCTGTCTGTCTGTCTGTCTGTCTGTCTGTCTGTCTGTCTGTCTGCGTGTTGGTGCTCTCATGGTCGTCTCGTTAACTTGGTATGTACCACAATTGGCATACTATGACAATAGTGTATGGCGAACATAAAATGAACGGTCATGACATGAATGTGAGGATATGCCGGTCATGTAGGTCATGAACCAGCCGCCTACGTCTTGGTGCCCTCATGGTTGTTTCGCTAACTTGGTATGTACCAAAATTGACAAAGTATGATAAGAGTGTATGATGAACATGAATGATTGGTCACGACATGAATATCATGGCATGTATGTCATGCAGGTCATTAAACAGTTGCCTACGTCTTGGCGCTCTCATGGTCGTTTCGTTAACTTGGTAGGTACTAGAACTAGTACAGTATAATAAGAGTGTGTGACGATCATAACTGATACATCCTGACACGAATGTGTGGACAGCAAACACGTGCTGCCACGCATCGCTTCCGCGCTATAGACAAGTGAAGTGTGGGCTCTGTTTACTGCGAGGAAGGCTGCGAACGCCTGCGTCCATGCATACGTTCATATGCCCCCTGCTGCACGTCAACTTGCACACAATACGTTTGGTTACCCAAGGTATCCGGCTCGCGCCCCTCATATAGTGGCATACCCGCTGCGGGCGAAAGAGCTCCAGTAGTTCATTACCACCTCGCTCAGCTTCACTTCGGGACCAGACCGGGCGTCTTCGAACGGCACACCGAACAGCAGGTCGATGTCGTCTCCGCGGGTGGTCACCTGCGCGAAGAAGTGAATTCTGGGGTTTTACGTGCCGAAACCACGAAATTAATAGACAGTTATAGCTCAGCTGGTCAGCGTAGATGTCAGTGCGCATGTGCGGCACGCTGGGGTGACCAGCGTTTTTAGGGAGCGCGTCGCTCGCTCGCTGATATCCTCTATTATGAGGCACGCCGTAGTGGGGGAGTCCCGAATAGTGTGGACCACTTGGGGTTCCTTAACATGCACCGAATGCATGGGACACGAGCGTTTTTACATCTCGCCCCCCTCTCCAGCCGCCGTGGCTGGGATTTGATCCCGCGACCTCGTGCTTAGTAGCCCAACGCCAAAGCCACTACGTAACCACGAGGGGTCCCCGGCGCGAAGAGCGAAACGTAGTTCCTTTTTTAAAGTAATGACAATTGTTCAGGCTTGTTTTCCTTAATTCATAGTGCTGCATTATGACGGCTACTTGCAGAGAAAGTAATATGAACGCTCATAGCCCATTCTTGAATATACATGAAGATTGTAAAAGGTCGTTGTCATCATTAAATATGGTTACAGCACTAAAGATAGTTATGTGGGGTTTTATGGCGCGAAAGCAACTCAGGCTATGATGCTTACCATAAGTGTTTAAAGTTGGAACCATATCAAGCGACAAAACTCAATATTTCAGAGTTTATTAAAAAAACTGGCCTCTAAGAGTTACCAACATATTCAAGAGATACAAACGCTTTCTTTTACAAGATCAAAACCGAGGAATTGGCATTAGCGTTTTCTAAACTTTACGAACATATTGCAGTTACTTCTTCGCGAACGCTGGACGCGGTATTAAAATGTTGTTCGCAGCATGCTCTGAAATTTGCACCCTTTGGAGCTTATTTTGTGCCCACACACCAATCGCCCTCTGTAATACGTGCCGTTATTTAACGCTGCACGCCCGGTGCTCCCAGCATGTAATCAGAGTGAAACAGCATTTTTGACAGAAAAGTAGATAGCGCAGAGAAAAACAAGAAAAACGCAAGCAAGAAAGGTGCTTACTGTTTCTAGACGAAATGCCGCCGAATGGCATTAACTTCTTTTAGAGTGCAAGAGGTTCCAGGCACCAATTACACGCCTGACTTTCATGGCAAATAAAAAGTTGCGTCCGGTGCATGTTTCCTCTGAAAACGCCTATACAATAACTTCCAGAAAGCGTTCCTGGCGTTGAGAGGTATTCAATCCTATCAGTAGTCTGTCGATTTCAAGTTTGTAACATTCCTTTATCAAGAAAGGGGCAGACAGATGGAGTAGAACACTGTAGTATAAAGGTTATAAACAGGGATAAGGTGGCTCTCTGAGGCAGCCTTCGCGCATACGCGACACGACGCACGGGCGGCGCATGGCCGCGCGTTGTCTGCTGCAAAAACTTTAGGAAAAAAAGGCGTTTCCTCCTCAAAGGCGGATATACACAAGCATCCACCAATGGGCGCGCACTCTAGCCTGACGTCATGAGCCGCACGGCCGGTGACCGCGCCGACGGAGAATATGGCCACCCGCGCTTCGAACTGGGCCAAGTCGCGTCAGCTCTGTGCGTCAGCCCCTCGTCAGAGTGAATTCCCAAACTCTTTGTGATAGTCTATCATGCCGAAAATATTACTACGAGCTTAGGATGCACCATTTGTGCCCCGTGCATTTTTTTATGGGGTTTTACGTGCCAAAGCCACTTTCTGATTATGAGGCACGCCTCCGGAAATTTCGACCACCTGGGGTTCTTTAACGTGCACCTAAATCTAAGTACACGGGTGGTTTCGCATTTCGCACCCATCGAAATGACGCGAAATGTATGCGGGCGCCGTGGCCTGCCACGTGCATTTATTCTGAGCCGTGATCCGGCGATGAAATATTGCAGCGAGAATCGCTAACGCTGCGTTACGCTTTTACTGAAAACAGGGTCCCGCGGCGACAGACTGCTACAAAGAAACATCCTGCATGTTTGTTCAATGTTGTTTTCTTTGGCTCCAGAGTGAAGTTACGTCGAGGAAAGGTCGATAAAGGAGCGATTCCGACGGAAGGAGAGAGCGATTACATCGCGAATGTAGAAGCAAGCACTCTCCCGGAAGGACGTTCCTTGCGGAGAAAAGACTGGGTTTATGCAGCCCCGGAAGGTTTAACACGAGGCGCTGAAAAACTGCCTCGTACCTCCGCACTTAAGCCGACTTTCCGTAATCGGCAAAACGAGAGCAGAATGCCAGGGTGGTCCAGCAGGCCGGCAACCCGACGTACGGAACTCCAGAGGCGCATTAGGCGACTACCTGACGTGGCGAAAATTGGATAGAAAGCGCAAAATAAAGCAAGCCCAAATTCGGCTCAGTGCAGAATAGAGTATATCAGCACACCACAACCCGTAAGACAAGGGAACCGGCCATCACGCAGAACTTCAAACGGCTCATTCTAGCAGGTGAGAAAACAAAGGCGCCACCTAACAACAAACCAGAGAGTGTCTTTGCGAGTTTAGGGTGCGGCTGAAACGTTACACCGGGCAGAGATACGGATGTAAAAACAGGACCAGTCAGACTGTCACTGTAATACAATGCATGGCGAGAGTGCGGGAAAAAAGGAGGCTGGCAATTCCTCCCGCGTTTACGGCCTCCATTTCAGGGACGGAAGAGCAAGCCGCGGGCACACAAAGTGGTAGACGACGACAAAGGGCAGCATATTCCGAGCGCCCTTTGTGGTCTTTGGCGAGACCTGAAGGCCTTCAGAAGGCAATCCAATCGAGTGCGCATTAAGATGTAGTAATTGTCGTATTAGGCGTATCTATAAGTTAGTTTGTTGAAAAGGGGCGGCGTTTCGTTCCTTGCTTTTGTTCAAAGGAGTTCTCTTTGTCCGTTTTTAATTTATGATTACCGCCTATTATTGCTGGCTTTAAATAAGTTCTCAGTCTCACGACAACCGTGGCGGCAAAAGGAAACACAAAAACGCCAAGCATTAGGCTGGCTGAAATACACACGCCGAAGTCTCTCGCTCGTTACCTTTCAGGAATCTCGAACGAGGGCTACACATACGATTCTGTCAGAGTTTTATGTGAAGGACCAGCAAACGTGGCAGTTCTCGTGGTTTGTTGGGTGCTTTCTGTTTGTTGAGCTTTAGACTTGGCGTGGTTTACTTCGAGAAGGAGTCACCAGCCAGGCCTTCGAACGATCGGCAAAACGAAGCAGAGGCATGAGGTCTACCGGTCTCTTCGAGGTGCTGGGATACTGCAATCCCTTTAAGATCTCCTGTGGCGGCAGACGGGGTGTTGCGATCGATCTGTCAAGAGTGAGAGACATTCAGGCATACGTTTTAATGATACGATTATTTGCCTCGTCCCAGGAAAGGCTGTTACGGTAAGCCCGTACCTCGACGTATCAAGTGTGAGAGGCGTTCAAGCGGGCGTCCCCAAGTCACCATAATTACCCTCTTCTCAGAAACGGCGTCACCCTTTATTCCCGGGGCTGACACAAGGGGATGGATGAACAGACGACAAACCGAAGGGCGGGAGGCCGTCAACGACAGAGCCTGGCGAATTCACTAATGGTTCCACAGGCTCCCCGGGTAGACTTCGGCAAGCACAAGACCGCAAGGGGCAATTAGGACTGTCTTGGCCCCCGTACGACTGACCTGTAAAGTGTGAGAAGCGCTCAAGCGGGCGTTCCGATGTCGACATAATCACCCTCTTCTCCACCATGGCGTCAACCCTTTTCCCCGAGCTGACAGAAAAGGATGGACGAAGCAAAGACAAACCCAAGGTTAGGAGCTCAATGATAGAAGCTGACGAACGCACTAATACTTCCACAGGCTCCCGAAGAAGATGTCAACGACCACAAAACTGCCAGGGGTTATTTTAGGCAGTCCTGCCCCCCTTGTTAATCAGAACTGCTAGAGAGTCGGATGAGAGTCACAACCATGTAACAATGAAGTGAATGCATCCCTTTCTACTTTTTTTCATCATTGCGATCGCCGAAACCGGGCATCGATGCCCGGTTTCATCGTTGCTCTCTGATTCTTGCGGTAAAGACCCACCTCACTCGCTTGAGATCGTATCAGCAGTGAAATAACCGAGCATATAGCGGCGATGTTCGAGCGTTGTGTAGCACCATCGATTGATTGCTGTCCGCCCGTGCTCTCTGGACTCGCAAGCTGTAGAATGCCTGCTGTGACGCAAACACGCATAAGGTCTGCTGCCAGCGCACGATATGCGTTCCCACCACACAGCTCCGCAATGCTTTTCGATTCTCTAGATATGTTGCTATTAAAAATTCCTAAGACAGTGTTAAGAGAACGGTTAAAGAAAATGAAAAAATAAAAGACATATGAATCTCAAAGGTAGGCACAGCAGCTTGTGAACGCGCTCCGAATACCTCCACTCGCGTCTGTTTGTAAATGTGTGTCTGTTTTTTTTTGCGTTTGTCGATTCTTTATTTTTCCACTTTCTTTATATTTGAGATTTTCTTAGTTTTCTCGTCTGTGTGTCAATGTGTGCCTGCTCTCGTGCGTGTGCGCACATACCTTTAATTCTGTCTCTTTATTTCATATAAGTATTTGTTCTTGCAAGTTTTCTATCAGCAAAGACTTTTTACACATTTTCATTAGCCCATCTCATTCAAAGCACAAACTCCTGTAAACAGCAGGGCTGGCCTCATCCATCAAATTAAAGTTTTTCACACTGGCCTTACTCATCTTCTCAATCTTCCTACTCACTTTGTTATTTTGTCCTTCTTCTTGTGTTATTGCCGCAATGTGATTAACCAACTTGCAATAAACAAATTTCCATCTGCTATGAGAACAGAAAGGTTTACAGAGACATTTTGTTAAAAATGTCACGTGGGTTTCAGAGTGACCTTGCCTTTTACCCCTGTTCATGTTTACGCATCCGTGCGTGTGGCAGCTCGCCAGAAGTGCACATGAAAGGGTGGCATATTGTGAAACAGCACCTTGCTATGTTGTTGCATTTTTCCCGCTTCCAGTCTTAGTAAACAGACGGTATTTCTGCACATCACACATGCTGGTACAAATTTTCAACACGAATATCATTGTGCGGTGGGCTGTCATTTACTGTATGACGCTTTCATCATTACAAATACATTTTTCTGTAAATCAAGCCCAGCAAAGCAGTGCACTGAGAGCTTTTTTTGCAACTTTAATTGATGTCATCGTCGGAATGTGGCCGTCGCTATGCCGACGGCTTGCGAAAGAAAAAATATCCTCAATAAAACACATTCAACTTTACTAAGGATGTTTTAGTACAAACAATGCTCGCAGAGCTATTCAGGGTGAATAATTGTGCTTGCTTTCGGATTACATGCCCAGTCAGATAAAAAAAATAAACATCAGCTAGAGCATGACTGCGATTTGAAGTGGAATATGGGCACGGCGCTTTCATTTGTGCCCCTGACTACTGCTATTTAAGCAAGGGCCCCATCAAGCTCTACGGTGGCTGCCCAAATGACTTTTCTGTGCCTCAGTAAGTTATTGATGTTTGATAATTGTTCGCTTATTCGCATTACTTGCGTGAGCCAGATAACCAAGATAAAGAATGTGACCACAGAAATGCGCTTTTGCATGCAAGCTGCTAACAGGGGCGGTCAATTTCGCGTTGACTACTGCTGTTTCACCTACAATGGCTACGACATGACTGCGCTTTGAAATGCAGACTGGCAAAGGTGCCTTTCAAGCGTGTACCCCGAGCACTGCTATTTCACCAAAGGGCCAATTAAGTTGGACAATGGCAGTCCAAATGACTTTTCTCGGCTTCACTAAGGTCAGTGATGTTTGATAATTGTTGTCTTATTGGCATTACTTGCCTGAGCCAGATAACCGCGATAAAGAATGCGACAACATGAATGTGCTTGGGCATCATCATCATTATTATCATCATCAGCCTGGTTAAGCCCACTGCAGGGCAAAGGCCTCTCCCATACGTCTCCAACAACCCCGGTCATGTACTAATTGTGGCCATGTCGTCCCTGCAAACCTCTAAATCTCATCCGCCCACCTAACTTTCTGCCGCCCCCTGCTACGCTTCCCTTCCGTTGGAATCCAGTCCGAAACCCTTAATGACCATCGGTTATCTTCCCTCCTCATTACATGTCCTGCCCATGCCCATTTCTTTTTCTTGATTTCAGCTAAGATGTCAGTAACTCGCGTTTGTCTCCTCACCCAATCTGCTCTTTTCTTATCCCTTAACGTTACACCCATCATTCTTCTTTCCATAGCTCGTTGCGTCGTCCTCAATTTAAGTAGAATCCTTTTCGTAAGCCTCCAGGTTTCTGGCCCGTAGGTGAGTACTGGTAAGACACAGCTATTATACACATTTCTCTTGAGGGATAATGGCAACCTGCTGTTCATGATCTGAGAATGCCTGCCAAACGCACCCCAGCCTATTCTTATTCTTTTGATTATTTCAGTCTCATGATCCGGATCCGCGGTCGCTACATGCCCTAAGCAGATGTTTTCCCTTACCACTTCCAGTGCACAGGTACCCATCCTAAACTGCTGTTCTCTTCCGAGACTGTTAAACATTACGTTAGTTTTCTGAAGATTATTTTTAGACCCACCCTTTTCCTTTGCCTCTCCAGGTCAGTGAGCATGCATTGCAATTGGTCCCCTGAGTTACTAAGCAAGGTAATATCATCAGCGAATCGCAAGTTACTAAGGTATGCTCCGTGACCTCTTCTCCCCAATTCTTCCCAATCCAGGTCTCTGAATACCTCGTGTAAACACGCAGTGAATAGCATTGGAGAGATCGCCTCTCTCTGCTTGACGCCTTTCTTTATTGGGATTTCGTTGCTTTCTTTATGGAGGACTATGGTGGCTGTGGAGCCGCTATAGAAATGTTTCAGTATTTGTAGATACTGCTCGTCTACACCCTGATTCCGTAATGCCTCCATGACTGCTGAGGTTTCGACTGAATCAAACGCGTTCTCGTAATCAATGGAAGTGATATGTAAGGGTTGGTTATGTTCCGCACAATTCTCTATCACCTAATTGATAGTGTCAATATAGTCTATTGTTGAGTAGCCTTTATGGAATTCTGCCTGGTCCTTTGGTTGACTGAAGTCTAAGGTGTTCCTGATTCTATCTGCGATTACCTTAGTAAATACTTTGTAGGCAACAGACAGTAAGCTGATCGGGCCATATTTTTTCAAGTTTTTGGCGTCCCCTTTCTTATGGATTAGCATTGTGTTAGCGTTCTTCCAAGATTCCGGTACGCTCGAAGTCATGAGGCATGGCGTTACAGGGTGGCCCATTTTCTAGGATAATCTGCCCACCGTCCTTCAACAAATCGGCTGTTACCTGATATCTCGCCAGCTACCTCCCCCCTTTTTATAGCTCCCAAGGCTTTCTGTACTTCTTCCGGCGTTACTTTTGGGATTTCAAATTCCTCTAGACTATTCTCTCTTCCACTGCCATCGTGGCTGCCCCTGGTACTGTATAAATCTCTACAAAACTCCTCAGCCACTTGAACTATCACATCCCTATTAGTAATGATATTGCCGGCTTTGTCTCTTAACGTTCACATCTGATTCTTGCCTATTCCTAGTTTCTTCTTCACTTCCTTACGCCTTGCTCCGTTCTTGAGAGCATGGTCAATTCTATCCATATTATACTTCCTTATGTCAGCTGTCTTACGCTTGTTGATTAACTTGGGGAGTTCTGCCAGTTCTATTCCAGCTGTAGGGTTAGAGGCTTTCATACATTGACGTTTCTTGATCAGATCTTTCGAGTCGTGCGATACCTTACTGGCATCCTGTCTAACGGAGTTACTACCGACTTTTATTGCACACTCCTTAATGATGCCCATAAGATTGTCGTTCATATCTTCCACACTCTTCCGGAATTAAAGGCGAATACCTGTTCTGTCCTCTATTCCCTCTATTCCCTCTATTCCTCTATTTTCTCTATTCCTCTATTTTTCCTCTTACCGCTAACTCATTGATCGGCTTCTTATGTGCCCGTTTCTTCCGTTCCGTCCTCAAGTCAGGGCTAATTCGAGTTCTTACCATCCTATGGTCACTGCAGCGCACCTTGCCGAGCACGACCACATCTTGTATGATGCCAGGGTTAGCGCAGAGTATAAAGTCTTCATTTCTAGTCTCGCCATTCGGGCTCCTCCACATCCACTTTCGGCTATCCCGCTTGCGGAAGAAGGTATTCATTATCCGCACATTATTCCGCCCTACATACTCTACTAATGACTCTCTCCTACTATTTTTAGAACCTATGCCATATTCCCCCACTACCTTAGCTCCAGCCTGCGTCTTGCCTAGCCAGGCATTAAAGTCGCTCATCAGTATAGCGTATTTTGATTCACTTTACCCGTCGCCGATTCCACGTCTTCATAGAAGCTTTCGATTTCAGGTCATCGTGACTGAATGTAGCGGCGCACACCTTTACCTTTTATAAAGTTTCACAACAAGACCTGCCACCCTCTTGTCAATGCTATAGAATTCCCGTATGTTACCGGCTATAGCCCTATTAATCAGGAATCCGACTCCTAGTTCTCGTCTCTCCGCTAAGCCCCGGTAGCACAGGACGCGCCCACTTTTTAGCACTGTATATGCTTCTTTCGTCCTCCTAACTTCACTGAGCCCTATTATATCCCATTTACTGCCCTCTGATTCATCCAATAGCACGGCTCTACTCGCCTTGCTAGATAACGTTCTAGCGTTAAACGGTGCCAGGTTCAGATTCCAATGAAGGCCTGTCCGGAACCGTAGGATTCTTAGCACCCTCTGCTGCGTCGAAGGTCTGACCACCGCCGGGGTCAGTTGCTTCGCAGCTGCTGGGGACTGAGGGCCAGGGTTTGATTGTTGTATTCATATGGGAGGTTGTGGCCAAATACTGCACCATGGTGGCCAATCCTGCTCTGGTGAGGGAGTGCGTTACCGGTTCTGGTCACCAGAATCAGGCCGCACTCCTGGCCTATTTGTGGAATTTTAACAACACGCGGATTTTTTAAATGAAAATTGCGCGGAACCGGGATTCAAAGCACGGCTCTACCTCACGCCGCCGCTGCACCATTGGCGTTTAGGGGCATGTAAAGCTTGACGATGGCTCCAACATGACTGCTTTTGTTTTCCCTTTCGACAGGGAGGCTGCCAACATTGGTGGTCAATTTCGCTCTCACTGTTGCAACATAGCTATTACACACAGTGCGCACTAAGAAACTCAGACGAAGAGTAGACAAACACGAGCGCCGACTCACGACTCATAGTTTTTTAGTGCGCGTTGTGTGTAATAT
Organism: Dermacentor andersoni; assembly: GCF_023375885.2. Lineage (NCBI taxonomy): Eukaryota > Metazoa > Arthropoda > Arachnida > Ixodida > Ixodidae > Dermacentor > Dermacentor andersoni. The sequence goes on along the minus strand of NC_092814.1, from coordinate 390,752,719 downwards.
TTATCAGGATGTACCGACTCGCCCATCTAGCTACCGTTCTCCAATTCACCATAGGGGACGTCAGCACGAGTATGGCTGCCTTAGTGAGCATTCTAGGCCTAACTAAGCTAATGCTGTTTTATATTTGTTGTAGTATTCGCATTACTTTCCACATGCAGATAACCAAAATAAGCAATGCGACCACATGAATGTGCTTTGGCGTGCAGGCTGCTAAGAGTAGCTGTGAATTTCACGTTGACTACTGCTTTTTCGTGTCGATGTGGACAGTGCCTGCCCGAATGAGCATTTCAGGCCAGCATAGTGTTTCAGGGTTAGTAATTGTATTCGCATGTATATTTTACCGCATTTAAGCGTGTTTCCATGCCAGTGCTTAAATTGAGCTCGATCGGTGTAGAATGTTGCCCCCTGCAGGGGCGTCTGCGTCAGCAGGCGTTTGGTGCGTTGCGACACCACGTACCCGAGCACACCAGGCTTGGACCCTCCCGCGTGTAGCCGTGCGCGGCTTAGCCGTGTCCGGGGAAAGGGGGATCATTGGGGTTGAGCTGATGCCGGATGTTCGGACCGTTAAGGCCCCCCGGCGTAGGCAACACACCTCTTTGGCCTCTTCTTCACGTAGACGGCACCCCCGGACTGACCCACCCGGGGGAAATCGGTAGTTGCCTTTTCATGTCTTTCTCTTTCTTAAACCTTCGTCAATCTCTCGCACTTTCCACCTGTCCTGTCTTCTTCTCACTTCACTTACTTCCAATTCTCCAGGCAGCAAGGGTTAACCTGGTGTAGTTCATCCAACCTTGGATGTATTACATTAGGTTATAGTAGCTATGTACAGCTGCCGTCTGCGTTTCTTTCCGATCGCGCAGCGTCCCCTTGTTGGGCTCAGTGGTGGGTGGCTGGCATAGCTGCCGAAATATACAAAGTTATCGACGGCTTTAAGCACCTTTTCCCGGCGTCCTGATTGCCCTCTTTCGAAAAGAGGGCGCACCAAAGAAGAAACGTTTCAATGTTTTGCCCAACACAAGGAATCCTTCCCGCGCTACCACAGCATACATAGTCAGTGCCCCGATAAGACAGTAAGAACCCTTTCCCCATTCACCGTTGCGAAAGTTCTCATCGACGTTCTAGGTCCTGGATACAAAATCACTAAAATGGCTAGCGACGACCTACTGCTTGAGGTACGTGAGCAGCTCCAACATGAAAAGATTTCAAATATTCTGGCTTTTGGTGATGTTGAAATCACAGTGACGCCACATCGCTCTATGAACGCATCTAGAGGTGTGGTATCAGATGCTGATCTTTTGAATCTGAGTGAAGAAGAACTACTCGAAGGATGGAAGGAGCAGGATGTTGTGAAAGTACTACGAATAAGAATCAAGTGCGACAGCAAAGAAATTCCTACGAAACATGTCATTCTCACCTTTGCTACAATTGTACTGCCAGAATCTCTCGATACAGGATACACAAAAACACGAGTAAGACCATACATTTCAAATCCACGTAGATGTTTCAAATGTCAAAGATTTGGCCTTGGCTCACAAAGCTGCCGAGGCCGTCTCACTTGCGCAAATGTGGTCAGGAGCACACTTCCGACAACTGCACTGGCGTACTCCTATGTGTGAACTGCGACGGTGATCTCGCCACATATTCCCGATCATGTCCGACGTGGAAAAAGAAAAGGATATTATCACACTTAAAGTTAAAGAGAATATATCATTTCAAGAAGCGCGGAAACGTGTTTTATTCATTCATACAGCAGGCTATGTTGGTGCGACGCGTAAGAGGGGGGGGCAACGCCATAGCAGACTCCGGCATCTTCCGGGCCCACAAAGGGTGTGGCCGTGGTTGTGCCACCAGCCTCCTCGGCGACAGCAGCCAGCACTGCCTCGACGTCATAGAAAGAGAGCCCATCGACCTCAGGGTTGGTAGGCACGAAGGTCTCATCGGTTCAAGTGAAGCCTTCACGGCAAATGCGCCGCTCACAAGAGCGGACGTGCAGTGCCTCGCAAGAGGCAATGGACACTACTTCAAGCCAAACGGCGCAGCACGCGCCGAAGGACTGCCGCCAGTCTCGGGACTGTGGTAAGAAAGACAAACTCCGCATTACGGGGCCCGGAAAGGCCGTGTAATCTAAATCAACTTTGCTCTCTGAACACACAGCATACACACACTCTTAATTATGGAGACACAAATATTACAATGGAACGTCAGGGGACTCCTACAAAACTTCGATGATGTCAAGGAACTCCTGCGCAAATATAATCCAAAGGTGCTGTGTATCCAAGAGACCCATTTAAAACTTACATAGACAGGCTTTCTACCACAATTTAACATTTTCCGCAAGGACCGGGACGATGCTTTCGCTTCGTCCGGTGGTGTCGCGATTATAGTTCATAAGCGTGTAGCATGTGAGGCCTTGGAACTCCGAACGCCTCTTGAGGCAGTTGCGGTCTGAGCCTTACTGTTAGGAAAACTCGTTACAATCTCTTCTGTGTACATACCACCCCCCTATCGACTCCAAAGAACAGAATTTGTCAGTCTAATCGATTAACTGCCTGAGCCCTACGTACTCGTTGGGGATTTCAACGCGCACCATCCTCTCTGGGGAGATTCCTATAAGCAAAACGAAAAGTCTGGAATAGGCTAAGGAAATTAATTAGTCGACGAACCTACAACATGTCTTTGGTTGATGATCAAGGCTAAAGCCTTCAAGACCAGGCGAACACTCTGGGACAACAATTCGAGCGAGTTTGTAGCTCTGAAAACTACTCACAGTCATTCCAAAAACATAAACAGATAGCTGAAAGTGAGGCACCGAACCGTAAAGGTAGCGGAACTGAACTATACAACCATCCTTTTAGCATTGCCGAGTTCAGATCTTCCTTGAACGGCTGCACAAAATTGGCACCAGGAGCCCACAGAGTCCTGCACATAATGATTAAACATCTTCACCCTGACACGCAGATGGTCCTGTTGTCTATTTTCAACATTACCTGGGAAACAGGAGACATTCCATTGACATGGAAAGAGGCGATTGTAGTCCCTGACTTGAAACGAGGTAAAGATCCGTCCTCTGTGGGAAGCTACCGGCCCACAACGTTCACAAGTTGTCTATGTAAGCTCTTTGAGAAAATGATAAATCGCAGGCTCTTGCACTTCCTTGAATCAAACAAGCTCCTTGACCCATATCAGTGTGGTTTTAGGGAAGGCCAATCGACGACAGACCACCTCGTTCGCATTGAAGCACATATTCGCGACGATTTCATACATAAACAGTTCTTTCTTTCTGTATTCTTAGACATGAAAAAGGCTTACGATACCACGTGGTGGTACGGAATTCTACGTGACACATCGGAAATGGGCATCCGCAGAAAAATCCTTAATATAATACAAAGCTATTTATCAAATCGCACATTCCGTGTTAGAATTGGTAATATCCTCTCGAGGCCATTTCTGCAGGAAACTGGGGTACCGCAGGGTGGCGTGCTTAGCTGTCCACTTTTTATCTTAAAAATGAATTCCTTGCGCTTATCAATACCGCGTAGTATATTTTTTTCAGTACATGTTCATGACGTTCAGATTGGATTTAAGCCATGTAATCTCGCTATCTATGATAGACAAGTACAGCTTTGTCTAAAGAAGGTGTCTAAGTGGGCCCATGAAAATGGCTTTACGCTCAATGTCAGCAAGAGTACCTGTCTTCTTTTACACAAAAAAGCGGTCTTATAGCAAGTCCTGAAGTTGAACTTCAGGGGCAGCACGTACCTGTGAGCACAGAACACAAAATTTTAGGCGTCATTTTAGACACGAAATTAACCTTTATTTCACACATGAAGTACCTCAGAAACAAATGGCTAAAAACCATGAACATTCTTAAAGTTTTGTCACACACAACGTGGGGTGGTGATAGGAGATGCATAATGAACCTTTACAAGAACCTCATTCGGACCTCGAATGATTTCCATTGATCAAGCCACAATCAGGGAATTTGCCACCGATAACAAAAATACGCCGAATCCAGGTCATCTTCTGCCGCCTTAGGATAGGTCATACGCATGGCACGCACTCTTATCTCTTGACCGGTAGTAAACCTCCCATATGCTGTAGATGTGGCCAGATACTAGCTGTCCTCCATGTCTTGCTGGAGTGTAGAGAATGGGAAACTGAAAGGAAAAAACACTTCCCTCTAGCCTACCGACAGAATATTTATTTTCATCCGGCAATGTTTCTTAGTGCTGACCCATTTTTTTAACGGAAAATCAGTTTTTACCTTTCTGCAACGTATTAATTTATTGCAAGTTATAGGCCGAAGAGATTCGTAGCACAGCATCTTACCAGACGCTGCTGCTGCGATAGTAGCATTTTGTAGAGCACGTACCTACAGGCCCTTGCATTTAAGGGCCTCATTGAGGCAATATTGCTACTGGCATTTATATATTTCTTTCCCTAATTCCATCAGAGCATATGTTTTAAATTCATAGCACCTCCCAGCGTCATTGCAACAATTTTATTAGATACGTATTTATTTTACCACTGTTTTTTAGGCTCCTATACAGCCAGGTGGCATTGTTATAGCCAACCACGAAACCATTCGTCATTATTTGCATCACTGATTGCATTAAAACATTGCTTGGCGCTCTTTGGCCATGACTGGCTCTTGCGCCATAAAACACCACATATCATCATCATCATCATCATCAAAATGTTGCTTTTTCAGATTTGAGATTTTATTGAAATGAAATACAACGAAATGAACTGCTTACTTGTTTGAGAGGTCACAGGAGGATTAGTGTCTGCTGCGAACCCACCGGCAATATTTTGCTAGCCGTAATGAGGCCTGCTCTTTCGCTAATAAGCAGCTGTTATGCTTCGTCAAGTGGCTCGGTGTCAGACCGCTCGCCGTCGGAGTCGCTTTCTTGAGTGTCAACTTCACCCATTTGGATTATGATGGGTTGGATGTGGTCACTCCCAGGTGTCTCAAGCATGAACTTTGCCTCCATGTCTACAACGTGGTGAATGTTCGTCCTCCTGTCTTTCGCCGTTACGTGCTTGATTTTTTTCCTCAAGGGGTCTTTGACGGTGGAAATCTTGAAGTCTGTATTGTCTGCAGCGATGTCATTTTTCACCTTTGTCCGCACGGCCTCGATAACACTAAATTCGCACTGGTACGATTGGAGCCTGAGAACAATGCCACCGGCCCTTTCTGTTGCATTGTCTATGATGTACCTCAGTAAGCGTGGCTTTACAGAGGCTATCAAATCTAGCAGCTAAGTTTTCACCATCCTTTCACTGTAGGCGATGTTTTTGCTTTTGAGCCACTCCTGGATATTTTCTTCCTTCCAAACAGCCATGGACCAAGCCTACCGCGCTGCCGATGTGCGCCACATTCAGGCGCTGGCCTTTTCCAGAAGGTTGTTTCAGACCAGTAGACTGGCCATTTACTCGAGCGTACAGGCGTCCGCACTTCTGCACCTTGGTGACTGTCCAGACGATCGATCGAGTGTGTCCCGCCGTCACCCATGTCTCGTCCAGGAAAATCTTTCGGCCTTCCGCCCGGTAGGGCTCCACGTCACGAAGTTAGCGATTCCGCCATTCAGCGATATCATCCCGGTCGATACGCAGCAAATTGCGGCTCCTCTTCTCGGGCTTGAATCCAATCTCGTGAAGCAGGCGACGCACAGTACACCGCTTCAATGAGGGGAGATCTATACTCTTCGAGAACTCGTTAGTTATCTTCTTGGCCGGCGGTATCTCGTTGCGGCGAATGAAATCGAGCACACATGAGCTCAGCGCGTACAACTTCAAGCTGTCGTACTTCTTGCTGCGTCTTCTTTTCTCCGCATTTCGTGGGCGCTTTCACGAGGGCGTCGACAGTTTGCCCCCCGAAATATGCGACGCTTTGACCTCCCTCAACTTGAACGCTTTGCTTTCACTGACACCGAGCATCTCGTCGACAAACTTGGTCGTGTCCTCCACGCTGCGTTCAGGCTCGCTGTTATGCCGATACGTGTAGCAGGGCGGGATCATGTTGCGTGAATCGCTAATCAGGATGCGGTCACTTTTGTTCTTCTTATAGAGGATCCTTGGTGGTGTGGACATCTAGAAGACAGAAGACTCGTTCGCAACAGATGTTCCAATTCTGATGTCACCTCTCTGGGCTTCATGGCGGAAAACTCGTACGGAATGCCTTGCGCGAACTGGTGTGATTGTAAGCTTGCAAGAAAACGTGAAAAGAAAAAACAAAGCCTATGACATTCTTCAAAATACGTCTGTGAACACACACAAAAATATATAAATTGAATGCTATCTAAAATCAAGATTATTTATTTAAAACGATGAATGAAGCGTTTTTGTACTTTTCCTTCCTCGACCGTCGCCTCGCCCCAGGTTTATAATGGTTGCCATAAATGCATTGTTTTTTTAAGTACTTGTTCCATAGTAACGATTTATTTTAAGCTCTGAAAACGAGTAGTAAATGTGCTGTGTACATGTAAACCAGTGCAAAAACCTTTCAGAGCTGTCCTTTCTGCTTTCGTCTCATGCAATTAAGCTAAAAAGAAAGCGACGGGCAGCGTTGTGGACGGCACGGGGTTATTTTTCTCTCGCGATCCGGAATGTGCTGTAGCATTCTAAATCACCAGAGCTCGACCAAACCACTCATCAAAACACAAAACACCTTGTTTATACCGAGAATTATGCGGTTTAGAAGCACAATTTTTAGCCGCACTATTTTAGTCGCGGAGGCAATCGGCTGTCGCGCTTCGGTCGTCTGAGTGGGGCCTCCCCTTTTTTCTAAATGTGTACGCGACTATAGAGCCCAATATCACGTCGTATTGTACAATGCACAATACGCATATTCAGTTAAAGGAAACGACCATGGTGGCCTTTTCACCAGCCTGCCCACGCAGAGCAGGTGGGAGCCTCCGCAGCTGGCTGCACCGATCATTCGCTCCCGCGTGCACAGCCGCACCCACGGACTAGCCGCGCACGCGGCTCTGCTTCTGCGCCCACGAAAGGCGCATTTTCAAAGGTGCTGGTTCCTACTACAGCGGCATCATGACCACGAGCGCATACCTAGCGTACCAACCTAGTAGACGATTTAGGTCACAGAAACGGCGTAAGGGGCTTGATTGACAGATAGGCTCACAGTGCCTATAGAAGGCAAATACTGATTAAAAACATACACACATAATGAAATGCTGTCGTTGTGTATTGAACTCTGACCAGACTATGGTAACGCAATATATTGAAAAACAAAGGTCCAATACAATAAGAGTGATCCTGCTTGGGCGATTCGGATAATTATACTTTGCTCCGGTGTGCATGGAAGGCAAGGAGAAGTGAAGCAGACAAAGACACATTTGGAATCGCTATGGAAGTGGGGCTTTTATAAAATTGCTCGCGTTCATATATATATACGCATCATGGTACAATCACGAGACGCGCCCTGTCTATCTTACTACGGAGTTTAAGAACCGATTATTTTTTTTTTCTAACAACAAACTCGCGATGTCCTGACACACTTGGAACCTTCAAAGATTATGGATTTATTATTTCTGTAATTTCCCATGTACACCCGTGAGTATACATACCACGGGAGCACGTGCAAAACCTATCGAAACGTTGGCCATCCTTTCTGAGGCACTTTATCCCTGTTTATAACTTCTTAAAAATTATTAATTAAAGTGTAGAATTTTACGTGCCAAATTGTGATTTGATTATTATCATTATCATCTGAGTGTGAAGCACGCCGTAATGGGACAGTCCGGAAATTTGGACCACCAGGTGTTCTGTAACGTGCACCCAAATCTAAGTACGCGGAGATTTTCGCCCCCATCGTAATGCGGCTGCCGTGGCCGGGATTCGATCCCACAACGTCGTGCTTAGCGGGCCAACACCGTCGCCACCAAAAAAAAAAAAAAAAAAACACGGCTGGTTTATAACCTGAATACCACGCTTCCTGCGCTTCGTCCCATCTGCACCGGTGTCCTATTGAGTGATTGCGGCAGAGCTCGCTCATGCGTCCTTCGTGTATTGTATTTGTTCATTTATTGCGCGGCCTGCCGACTTCTCTCACGTCTCTTGATGAGCTCCGTTGGAGTGTTTGCTTACTCCGGCGACGTTGTGTTATCGAAAGCGTTTCCATTACTTACTGCCAACATGCTGCTGCCACTTTCATAGACTGTCGACACACAGTCGCAATCCTTTTTCGCGACAAATGACACCAATCGGAAGACTGTTCTTGAATAAGCGCCGGCAAATATTGGAATCGTTTCTGATAAAATAAGGTAGAAGTAAGAAGCAAGGCATTCTCTGCGAGTGAACAGGCTCGAGAGAAGGCGGAAGTAATATACGAAGAAATCCATGTGCAATGGACCTCCCATCCTACCTTAGTCGCCCAGTGAAATGTCGGAACAGACGTCTGCCAGTTTAAAGTTTAGTGCACCAACAGGGTAGCGCGTTAAGAAAAGCACGCCGGCAGGTATGATGGGGTGTGCACCGCCGCTCGAGAGCTAGTCAAGACAACAGCCAGCTCGCCGGAAGATGGCGCACTCATGCAGTTTGGGCAGGGGCGGCGCCAGGGGGGGGGCGCGGTCCCCCCTCCAAAAAAAATTGCCCCCTGCCCCCACTTTGCCCCCCCGGCGCGAAAGCTGGCCCAAGGTAGGCGGTATAAACAGAATGTCAATTTTGATCTCTTATAATTTGGAGGCAGATGTATGAGAGCAGCGCCACTTATAAGGAAGGCCTTGTTTAAGTATAACGATTTATTATAGAAATATTCTGACCACAAGGAATTACCCTCGCGCTCGTGATAGAATAGGCGCTTGAAAAGCCGCGGCGAACTGCCGCAATAAAATAAATATGGTTCCAACGGTTCTAAATAGCTTTTAAAATGGGTACACATCTTCGTTGTTCGGTCTGTTTGCGTTAACCGGCAAAATCTTTCCACGAACGTAATAGCTTCGGCCACAAAATTGCAAGTGGAGTCAAATGATTTCACAGGCCATGACCCGTTCTAAGCCGCAGCTTTTATCACAGAAAACCATCGCGACAACGCTGCCGACTCTCAAAAGGACCCGGTAAGCCACCCGCCCTTGCAGGACCCCACCCCTTACAGTCAGCCATCCGCTGCGCGATCCAAATTGCTTGTCGGTAAAAACGGCCGCCGAATGCAGACGCACTCGTGAGTGCTGCGGCTCGAAGAAGAGATGGGGCTAGGAATCTACCAAGCTCATCGACGAGTACGTCCGGTAGAAGGAATGAAGGAAACATTAAGCAGATCCCAGGCAATGTGGGAATCGATGTAAGCGAAGCTTTCTGCGCTGTTTGTTTTGGTTGACGATCATTTCCGGCGATGTTGACTTCGAATGTTTCATTCCTTCAACGTTCAGTCCAACGCGAGAGTGCTCAGTTGACGCTAAACATTACCTTGTGTGCACCCCTACTGTTTGCGTAGTACACAGAACACACAAGGAGAGGTGTTTGCTTTAGGCATAGTAGTTCATATATTTTAACCTCTGAGAGGGCTGAGTATTGTCATTGCCTCACATGGCACATCGCATCGTGGCAAAAGTATTAAGTTGATTTATGTGGGTGTACCTGCCAAAACCACAATCGGATTATGAGGCACGCTATAGTAGCGGACTCCGTATTAATTTTGACATCATGGTATCCTTTAATGTGTCCCTAAATCTAAGTGCATGAGCGTTCTTTATTCGGCCCCGTCGAAATACGGCAGCCGCGGTCGGGGTCAAATCCGCGACCTCGAGCAGTGACATACCCGCGAAGCTACCGCGGCGGACGCAGAAGAGTTAATTTGACGTGACGCGTTTCCGTGGTGCCGTCTTGACCCTGCGTTGTGCTTTAATTACTGCGGCTCTTTTACTGCACGTCCTGCGTAAGTTATCCGCTTGACATATTTTCATGGTGTTTATTTTTCAGAAATAGTAGAAACGTAGCGCAGCGTACCTTGAACTTAAATTTATCCTGTTGTCCCGCAACCGCTGTCGTGTCTATAGTAGTGGCGTTTAGTTGTCGTTTCACGTCACCTTTTCCCTATCCCCCCTCCCTTTCCGTTGAATGAGAACTGCGAGAGAAGAGGGGCAAGAGAAGCGGCAATTCACTCGTTTAGGGCCGATTTACGCTCGAGCCGCCCATGGCCGCACGCCGCACCGCAAGCGAGCGGTCCGCCAGTAATGGCCGACGTGACTTCTCGAGAGGTGGTCGTGAACTTTTGCCTCCATGCGGCGACCGCACAAACATGGCGCTGGTTCGTAGCGAAGCGGAGCGCGAGACCTAGGCCCCTAGGCTGCAGCGCCAGTTTGTTTTTTTGTGTGGTTTATTGTGATCATTGCAAGAGCTATTCAGCAGCAGCAAAGCTATTTGTGGAACGCAGCAAGCCGCTGTACTCTTCCTGACCTCTTCAAAACGTTCGATCGCCAAAGGAAACAGACGGACGTGTGTTGTGTTTACGCGAGGGTCAGAAGGAATGAAGCCGCCGATTTCATGTGTTTTAGGCCGTCTTTTGCAAGTGCATTACAAACGCGAAGGCCATCGCATACACCTGCATTCTAAGCATGACACTAGTTCGGTACGCGCCAAAATGAAAAGATTGCGATCGCCCACCTCAGCATATGGTGTTCGTAGGTGCTGTGTGTGCGCGCTTCATCGATACGAAGATTGAAGTTGGTGCAGTGTTCAGAAGTGATGGCACGATCTGTAGCAATGAGCTTCATTGTCGTGTCATCGCAGTCATTCGTAATGTGCTGCTTGTGTCTTACTTCGTGTGAGCTGTTTTGCGGGCTGCGATGCGCATTGGTGACCGCGAACATGTACAGAACGTTCGAGCGCTAGCGTTTTTACTACAGTAAACTCTCAGTTGTACGAACGTCGGTTTATCGAATATTTCAGAATAACGAACTTTTTAAAAACCCCAGGCAGTTTTCTTATAGATTCTAAGCAAAAATGTTTCACTTGAACGAATTCCGGAAGTCAATATTTCAGTTTAACGAACTCGCTCAGTGGACCAAAGCTTATTTTTACGATCAGTTTCTTACTCAGTTATCTGATCGTAACTTATCAGTTACGATCAGATGCTTCGTTTGAAGACTATGCACAGTTTGACAGTACACTGATTACCTGTGCTGGACAGACGGATCTGGAGATTGTTTCCAGTGTTCGTCCTGAAGAAGAAGGAGAGTGCGACGAAGAAGAGGCAACTGCCGAGCCAGTTTCAAGCCCTATAACTCTAGCTGAGGTTGTAGGGTACATTGGAAAGTTGAAATACTTTGTGTCTCAACAGCAAGCTGTGCCAGAAGAAGTGTACAAGAACATTGACTCTTTGGACAGTTTACTTCCTGTGCTTTAAAGTACAAGTGCAGAAGATTACAGATTTTTTTTCTGAGTGAGAAAGGCAGCATTAAAACTGTTATGAACCTTGTACTTGTTGATATGCACAAATTCCATTTCACACATTTCTAACACTATGGATGCCATTTCTTTTGCTCCATGAATTTCACTTCAAACTTTTGACTCTGTATGCCATGCCTTAGGTTGGTGTAGTGAATATTCAGTTTAGTGAACTTTCAGTTAAGTAAACTATTTCCTTCGGTCCCTTGAAGTTCACTCAAGTGAGAGTTCACTGTATTACGAAGCGTAAGTGTACTGTGATGTGTATGTGCAATGTGTCACAGTGGTGCTAGGCGTATAAGTGTTCGTTTTATGCAATATGCGTATGTTCTGAAGTGAACCATGCATATGCGTTGCGGGCGAGTTTTGGTTCCGGCCCTTTCTGCCTAGTTCACGTATCTTATGTGTTTTTCAGAAGTTATTTCTGGGCTATGATGGTGTTTATAATCGATGAGGGCAATATAAGGAACAGCTTCAAAGTTACATGAGTACATGCGCGCTGTCGTGAAATGTGGACGCGCTTATGCACCGTTCTTATGAACGCAAATTTCGGGCACTCTTCATTTTTGTCATGTGGGCATTGGTGTGAACAGCAGAAATCCTCAGGTGTATTTCTAGGTTAAGCAAAGTATACATACTTATACTGAGGGATGTGAGCGGCTTGCATGTGCAAGAAATTCCGCTGCTTGTTGTTAGTGTCCGAGTAAACACTGTTTGTGCTAACACCAGTGGCACGGGATGATGAGCATATAATGTATGAAAACTGGATAATTCATTCTGATTCTTGACAAATCTGCATTTTTTTTGATAAAAGGCCATATGCACGTAACGAAATATGAGGATGACAAAACAACCATTATGGTCAATATATTATTTGAGGATTGTAGCAGCAGAACTTAAGGAACATGGACACAGAATGGACGACTAGACGAGGACGTAGCTGCATTATCAACTGATTGCTTAATTCAAATTCCCACTCTTACTTATTTCATTGCCATATCTCTTCTCTTATCTCTCTGAGGCTGTTTTAAAAAGGTCAATTCCTTTCTTGTCAAGGCGACTAACGGTGTGCTTACACATTGCGCTTCTGTTTTACTTACCTCAAATGCCTTAAGAATCTCCCGAGTTAACTTATCGGTGTTCCTTTTCAGGAGTTGTACTTCATGAAGTTTGGGGGTGCACGTGCTTACTTGGCTATCTTGTCCCTTCTTGTTCATTTCGCAATGTTTGCAATGCAAGGCCAGATTGCTGCCAGGGGTCCCTGAAAGTGATGATGCGTTCTCTCTTGATCGATCATTAAGGCATCTTCCTGTTTGCCCTATGCATTGTTTTCCACAAGGCCGGAGGATGGTGTACACTACTCCTTTGACGGAATCGCTGCATCTGCTCTGGTGCATTATCTGATATTGTCGTTCCTTTTTTTTCCTGGTTCACTCATGCGCACATACTTTTTCCCTTGTTTGGTCCTGAGCACACTACTCGGACGCCGTGTCTTTTACCAATCTTGATGAGATTGTGGGTCAGTCCACGCACATATCGAATTTTTTTAGAATTATTTTTGGCATCCGCAATTTCAGGTCAGCTTTTGCTTTCTTGTTTCCTTTTAATCTTCTCTACGAGGCCTTCAGCTTTGCTGCATAGCATTGACACGGGGTACCCTGCATTTTTCAGCCTACTTAACTGCCGCTGAAAACTCTCTTCAGTTTGATGCTGGCATGATTTCTTTAGTGCGGAACTAAACGCAGGACTCACTATTGCCCTTTTTACAGTCTTGGAATGGCTTGACATGAAGAGAACAAATTGTTTCTGTGCTCTGGGCTTCTACCCCCCGCGTAGATGTTCTGGTTGGAATTCTAGTAAAATGTCGAGGAACTGCAGGGAACAGTGGTTCGGATGCTCATTAGTGAAGTTCCGCTCAGGGCACGTTGATCGAAAGGACTCTAGTATGGTGTCCTTAAGTTGTTGGTAATCGGCTGCAATCTATGTTTGGCACAGTATCAAGAAGTCATCCACATATCGATAGATCCGTGTGACGTGCCTTTCCTTGGTGGATCCTTGAATTTTCTTGTCCCATGCTGCCAAGTACAAGTCGCTCAGGATTGGTGCTATTTTTGATCCAATGCAGACCCCTCTTTTTAGGACAAACAAGGTACCACCATGTACAGCGATTGTGGCAGCGAGATAGGCGCTCTACAGCTCCAACAAGGTTTCCACAGACATTCCTACCGAGTTTTGAAATGGAATGACTCCTTGCTCTTCGATGGTCTCTCTCGGTACATTCATCAAATCCGCGTGCGGTATTTAATAATACATGTCTTCTATGTCAATCGAGAACCCGTACCAATCATTCATTTCGTACATTCTTATCTCGGAGGTTAGTTCTTAAGAGTTCGTAATAATGAACGGATCTTCTGCCCTAACTTAGGAAAGTTGCCTGAAAAGGTGTGCCGAAAGCAGCGATTGCCACGTGTCTGCTTCCGATAAAATGGCGTGGAAGGGGGTACCAATTTTATGGCTTTTTCCACTGAAAAACACCGACAGCTTGGTGGTTTTTGCTGCTTTAACCTTGTTGCACAGCGAGCTACCATTACTTGTTTCTCCTAGAAGCATATTGACCTGTCTTTTTGCTTCCTTTAGGTCTTTATTTTCTACCTTGTGGAAATTCTTGTTGATGTCTTCAAATGCTGTTGTATTGTAGCTGCTGGCATCGAATACTACAAATCCCCCTCCTTAGTCTGAAACGCACAATATGAAGTTTTTTTTTTCAATTCCTTCACAGCTTTAACGAAAGTGCGCACATGGCGGTTGCTTTCTTTTGAACGAGCCAGTGTATCTACTCTTCAGCCACAACTCTGCTAGCGTCCGCTACATTCGCTCTTGCTGCGACTTGTCTGATAATGGCAAGCTTCCCTGCTGTGTCTAGTCTCGGGGGTAGCGCAAATTGTGGATCGAGTTCCAATACTTCCTTAGAAGGTTGTGAGAGCTGCACCTATCCTACTGTGACCACTGGGTTCTTGCTTATCTTCTCGTACGCTTCTTGACCTTGTATTACTGGCTTCAAAATTGGCAGGAACCACTTATTCCACATGTGTTCACTGCTAAAACTGTCACTGGCCAAGTGAAGACGATACGATTTTTTACCAGATGATCTCACCTTGAGGAAGTCGGTGAGTAGGCGAATCTGTTTCCACATTTCAGCTCACAGTATCTTCATAATCCTTCTTGCATGTCATTGGGAAAGCGACAACATCCCGAGTAGCAACCTAACATCTTCCACCAAAACATTCTCCTTGATGTAACATGAGAGTAAGCGTGCCCGGCAAGTGAAGAAGGCAATGTGAAGACATATATGAGTCAAGCAGATGCAGGAAACAAGTACAAACGCTCAGAGCACTGAAAATGAATGTCAAAGGGGTATTTAACTGGGCTAGGTGTTTCATTCTTCGATGATTGTAAGCAGAACTTAAGGAACACGAACACAAAAGGAATGACTACACGAGTCATCTCTTCTCTTATATATCTCTTCTCTTATCTCTTCTCTTATATATCTGAGGCTGTCTCAAAATGGAGACTTCCTTACTTGTCAAGGCCACTGACGGTGTGTTTACACATTACGCTCCTGTTTTGTTTATTTCAAATGCCTCAAGAATCTCTCGAGTTAGCCTATCGTCGTTCCTTTTCAGAACTTGCATTTCATGAAATTGGGGGTGCACAAGCTTACTTGGCTATCTTGTCCCTTCTTGTTCATTTCGATTTCACTGTGATTGCATCGAAGGAATAGGGTACACCATCCCCCTGTCCTGTGGAAAACAATACGTAGGGCAAACAGGAAGATGCCTTAATGATCAAACAAGAGAGCATGCATCATCAATTTCAGGGACTCCTGGCAGCAATCTGGCCTTGCACTGCAAACGTTGCGAAATGAAAAAGAAGGGACAAGAAAGCTAAGTAAGCAAGTGCACCCCCAAATTTCATGAAGTGCAAGTCCTGAAAAGAAACAACAATAGGCTAACTCGGGAGATTCTTGAGGCATTTGAGGTAAGTAAAAGAGCAGTGCAATGTGTATGAGCACCGTCAGTCGCTTTGACAAGAAAGGAAGTCACCTTTTTGTGACAGCCTCAGATAGATAAGAGAAAAGATATGGCGACGAAATAAATAAGAGTAGGAATTTCAATAAAGAAATCAGTTGACAGTGCAGCAGCGTCCTCGCCTAGTCGTTCCTTCTGTGTCCGTGTTCCTTAAGTTCTGCTGCTACAATCCTCGAAGAATGAACCAACTAGCCCAGTTAAACACCCTTTTGTCAATATATGACGTTCTGTTGGTTGCTGGCACATGTAGTGCGTATTTAAGCGTCGAAACCATTATTTGAAGCTGTTGATATTGTATAGGGATGTGCGAATATTTGCAACTTTGTATTTATACATCAAATACTGCCCTATTCGATTGGGTAGTCGCTTTTTGTAACTGTGAATATGTCTTTTATACCTTTCGGGTATTTCAACATGCCAGCCGCACCCAGATAACCATTAAATTGCAGAAACGTACGGTAAATTTTCACCACGACAGGCATACTATAGCCATAAAACATGAGAACTTGCTTAGGGGAGCAGGCTAGGCCACTCAGGCAGCCACACTTTACAGGCTCTACAGTGATCATTTGCATGCTCTGAAGAGCGCTGTGCATGCGAATAAAGTACTTGTTTGCTCGTAATGCTCAGTTCTATGGAACGAGCTATGGAAAGAAGAATGATGGGTGTAACGTTAAGGGATAAGAAAAGAGCAGATTGGGTGAGGAAACAAACGCGCGTTAATGACATCTTAGTTGAAATCAAGAAAAAGAAATGGGCATGGGCAGGACATGTAATGAGGAGGGAAGATAACCGATGGTCATTAAGGGTTACGGACTGGATTCCGAGGGAAGGGAAGCGTAGCAGGGGGCGACAGAAAGTTAGGTGGGCAGATGAGATTAGGAAGTTTGGAGGGTCAACATGGCCACAATTAGTACATGACCGGGGTAGTTGGAGAAGTATGGGAGAGGCCTTTGCCCTGCAGTGGGCGTAATCAGGCTGATGATGATGATGATGATGAATGCTCAGTTCGTTTTTCAAATAGAATACCTAATAAGGTACTATATGATGGCAGAAACTTGCTAACTTGAAAAATATTGGGATGTAAACATTATAATAACTATGATAACGGCTATTCTTCTTTGACCCGCCGTGGTTCCTTAGTGGCTATGGTGTTGGGTTGCTAAGCACGAGGTCGCGGGATCGAATCTCGGCCACGGCGGCCGCATTTCGATGGGGGCGAAATGCGAAAACACCTGTGTACTTAGATTTAGGAGCACGTTAAAGAACCCCAGGTGGTCAAAATTTCCGGAGTCCCCCACTACGGCGTGCCTCATAATCAGAAAGTGGTTTTGGCACGTAAAACCCCATAATTTAATTCTTTTATTCATTTTTAGAAAATTATCAGATTCAATTTGCTTCTGGCCCTATTCTATTCGGTCCCAAAAATCCCTATTTGCTCTCCTCTAATATTGCATCTTTCTGGTGCTGTCTTTCACATGTGCATTGCAAACAAGACTCACATAAACATGCACTGAAAGCATATTGCATATAATTAAAGAAAATTTCCCAGTGGGCTAGTTGGTTCGACATAACACTGTTGCGCAAAGTGACGAAGGGACAGGACTTAAGAAAGAAAAACAATGCGCAAAACCTGAGTGCCAATAAACAACTGTTTTATTTTTCGGAAAATGAGATCTTCATATAGCCTACTCGCATGTGCAGGGATGCTCATCCCTGTCTACCCACGCCATCAATTGTCAGGCATTAAGCTAATCTCTTTGCTTAGGATATAGATGGCACATTAGGTCATCTTGATGTAGGCCTCCACGACTTCTCTTTTTCTTTAGTTACTACATTTCTCCAAGATCACCATCCTGTGGAAGATGCGCTTGCACTTGCATGAAGCGCCGTGTATGGCAAGGTCTCCCGGTGCTTGTATCAGACTGCAGTTGTATCGATGTTCGCACAGTCAATCATTTACGCACCTGCCTGTTTGGCCCACGTAATCAGCACCACGTGTTAAAGGTATCTTGTAGACCACGTCTATTGTGCATTCAATCAATCCTTTAACGTGGTTAATAGTGCATGCATTCAGGGTAATCCTTTCGCTGGTCATTCCGTTTACTTTTGAGCACATTCCTTTTAGCTTTTGTCGTGCTGTGAGGACCACACGTTCGCTCAGTTTAACCGAGCGAACGAGTTCAGCAAAAGATAGAAGTGAACACAGCATGCAGTGGGAGATGAAAAAAGTGGCGAGTGAGAAGAGACATGAGCAGGAAAGCTGAGAGGAAGGTTCTGCAGAGCCACGCGGCAGAAAGCAGAAGAGTGTATGGCTAAAGTGTGAGAATAAAAGCGAAGTGCGGTGACGGTAGCTACGAAATTGTGCCAGAGTAGCACGCAACGTCTTGGAGGTTTATTGGCGGTGGCTTCTGTGAATCACGCCCACGCGTCACCCATGCGCTGGCTCACGCGATCTCCAGAATAGCAAGGCAGTGGCGCCACATTTCGCTCTCTGCCAAGCGAGACCGATTGTCCACGCCAGCGAAATGACAACACGTGTAGAGCTGCACTCAAATTTTGTATTAGGGAGTGTCGTAATCGTCTATGATTTTTTTCTGTCAATGGCATGTGCTCTGAAGTAATAAACACCGAAGAAACATCGCTGGTCGCTTATGTTCTTATGCATCTCAATACAGGTATTGTATCAAAGCAGATTTCTTGCTTTGTACATGTTTGTTTCCAGAGCTGTCTCTGCACATTTTACACTTTATGAAGAGGGGAGACCAGAGATCGTCTGCAATGCAGACATTCTGTGCTTTCATTAGAGGTAAGTGCAAGTTGCACTGACACAACGAACATGCATTCACTGCCTACAAGCTACTGCATGTTGGAACAGCAGGCATGGCAAATGTTCTCCGCTACTTGTGCCCTTGCACCATATGAGCTAGCATTTCATTTCATTTTCGTGTACCTGTTTAAGCTGTTACTGATTCAGAAAGGCAAATATGAAACGACTTATTACGTCAACTATTCCGCATGCAAGATCACTGCACTCATTGCAAAGATTATTAGAGAGTTTTAGATCAGGGGGATGCAATCGTTGACGCTCCAAGTACTAGAGGGCCTCAACGCTTGCGTCCCCTTAATCTAGATCTCTATAGTCGCTTGATAATCTTGGTTTGCTATGAGATGAAGTACAGGCTCTGTGCACCTGTTTCTTAGCCTATGTCCTTCTATTTCTTTTTAAGGTGGCTGTGCATTAGCTAGCTAGGCTGTCACTACATGAATGACATTTGGGCCATGCCCAACGCAATCAAATAACATTACTTTGCTATAGCTCACTGACTGTGGAAGCTTCTTTTTATCTAGGGAAAACCCGCCGTGGTTGCTCAGTGGCTATGGTGTTAGGCTGCTGAGCACGAGGTCGCGGGATCGAATCCCGGCCTCGGCGGCCGCATTTCGATGGGGGCGCAATGCGAAAACACCCGTGTACTTAGATTTAGGTGCACGTTAAAGAACCCCAGGTGGTCGAAATTTCCGGAGTCCTCCACTACGGCGTGCCTCATAATGAGAAAGTGGTTTTGGCACGTAAAAACCCCATAATTTAATTTTTTATCTAGGGAAAAGAATGAAAAGAGAACGCATGCATAAATGATGTTGAGAGCAGCAAACGGTCTCAAGGCAATCATCCTTGGTGGTCGCCATTGCTGAGAGAGGGAGCATGCCTGTATTCACTTTGACCACAGGCTGTACATTGTTTAAATGCTGATAGAGGTATGGATAAATAGTAAAGGGGCAGCAGATTGGCCACACAGGCCATCATGCATGGGCATTGCTGCCTTGTGTGCTCCGTAAACCAATGTCATCTCTTAAGGCATGAATGACATAACACTACTTATGCAAGCATATACAGTATGCAAGCCTAAAGCTACTTTCTTGGTATTAGCAGTATACAGACCACCTAATTCTGATCTGAAAGTATTTTTATATGAATTGTCTACATTCCTCAGTAAACATGCTCGCCTTAACATAATTATAGCGGGAGATATAAACATTGATAGCACCAAACCAAGAAAACAGGGAGTCGCTGACTATGTAGATCTGCTTTCAGCCCATGGTTTGGTACATATTATACACGATTTCGTACGGGAAGAACTTGTAGCTTCTCGCCTCACGAGATCCTGCATTGATCATATAGCGTCGAGATGCCCACACTTTGAAACCGAGGTGGTAGTTATACATAAAAAAGTGGCAGATCATTATTTCACGGCCTTGCGTGTTACAGATACTATCGCCCCTGAAGATGGCGTAAATCACGTGGGGTACATTATAGACGAAAGAAAGGTAGATTAGCTAGTCAGAAACTTTGACTGGACGACGTTAGACACATTCAACCATGTGACAACGTATAATCAATAGGCAAATCAGTTTAGTACGTTCTTTTTACTGGCCACGAAAAAAGTGAAATTGAAACGCAGAAATCCGAGGAAAAAATGTATAACGGCATCCATTGTAGAACTATCTTACCAAAAAGTTAGATTATGGAGGCTTTGCAAAAGTTACCGGGCAAATCTCGATCTGCAAAAAGAATATCGAACCGCACGTAACAAGCTTACTGCTCAGTTACGAATAAGTAAACGGGAATACTACGCTGAAAAATTCTCACAGTGTCGTAGTAATGTAAGAAAGACATGGGGCTTGCTGCATGACTTGGCGGGAAAACATGAACGGAAAAGTCTAGATGATGGCTTGCTGAAAATATTTCCACCTGCAGTCATTGGACAATGCGAACTCCTTTATAGATGCCTTTGAACTATCACTAACAAATCTAAAACTGCCGTCTTCTAGAACTCCGAGTTTAAATTACCTAGGTCAGATGATTCCAAACTCTGCTATTCTACCATCCATTAATGTAAGTGACCTGTGGAACTTGATTAACGCAATTCCACTCAACAAACCGGCAGGGTATGACCGAATAAGAGTGTGAGATATAAAGTGCAATTTCTTTCATCTGCAAAACGTACTCCTCTTTACCTTAAACGGATGTTTCGAAAGAGCTATAATCCCGCAGCGTTTAAAGACCTCAGTAATTAGACCAATTTATAAGAAAGGTAGTAAATCAGATAAAAATAACTATAGACCAATTGCAATAATGAACGTGTTAGCGCATGTAATGGAGAAATTCATTTACACTTACATTGTTTCCTTTTGCGATAAATTTGATATTATAAGTCCCTCACAATACGGTTCTAGACGTAGGTTAAGTACAGTCGATCTGCTTGAAGAATGTAACGATTATATATGTAAAAATATGGATCAAAATGATATTGTGCTTGGCCTTTTCTTAGATCTGACAAGAGCTTTTGAAACCATAGAACACAACATCATGATGTACAAACTAGAAAGTATTGGTTTCCGAGGTCCTTATTCGAAATTCTTTTCCAATTATTTTTCAAACCGTATGCATGTAGTTTCTATGAAAAATACATATAGTGATTTTACATCAGTTAGATATGGTATATCTCAAGGATCGGTCCTGGGACCTGTTTTATTTAACATTTACGTAAATGACATTGCCAACATACAACTGAATGCTGCAATATTTCAATACGCTGACGACACTGCACTACTTATATCACACGAATCATATTCTGAAGCCGTAAAACTACTTCAAGAAGACGCAACACGTGTGATTGATTGGTTCAATGCTAAATAAATATATTTAAACAAGGACAGAACCACCATGATATGTTTCATAAATCCTCATAAGACTGTTAGCCTAGACCTGTCCATTCAATTACATGGTTCTCAGTGTTTAAAATACTCTTGCCTGTCTCTACCGCTATCCTCTTCTGTTAAGTACCTTGGTCTTCGTTTTGACGACCGTATGTTGTGGGATGTCCACATTGACTACATAATGAAGAATTTACGAACGGTAGCAGCTCAGTTATACACGCTTAAATTTAACATGCCTGTTAAGTTGCGAAGGTTAGTTTTTAAGGCTATAGGCCAGTCTGGTGCTCAGATATGGTATTTCAGTTTTTGGTTCCTGCTCACAAACGAAAGTAGATTGAGTGGATAAGCTATTGCATAGGATAGCTGCGAGCATACTGTATGGTACCGCTTATGATTGTTCAGACAATGACGTAAGAAGTAATATCGCAGGTGTTGAGTCCTTTTCGGATCTGTTTGTACAAGTGATACTTATTCGTAATATTTTCTCGAATCGCCACAATGTAATACAGAGTAAACCTAAAACGCTAAGAAAAACATGCCTTTATCAGTGCCCGCGTATTTATACGAACTATGGTAAAAAGTGTCGAGCATGTTACGTTTCCTTTTTATTTTAACCAGGTGCCAAAAGAAATAATTCAACAGCATTCCCAAAAAGAAGCCAAACAACAAATTAAAGCATGGTTGCTTCATCCTCAAAATACTTGACAGGTATTGTGTGCTTATGTTCTTCTAAAAAGTTCCTATCCTTATTTTCACTATTCTCTTGTAAACAAAAAGAGTGTGATGTTTTTTTATATATGTATTTCTTTACCTTTTCCCAAAGAAATAGAGGGAAATTTTGTTTTTCAAATTAGTTTTTTTCTCACGCTACTAACACAGTAAAATATTCCTGTTCAGTGTTCTCTACAAGCTGTTGCGATATGTAACATATATGTGCTAATTCTTTTGCTAGCAGCGAGCTAGCACCTCATGTCTGCCGTGACCCGCCCACAAGCGACTTGCGCTTATGCGGGCACGATATGTGTAATAAGTTGCGAGCTGCTGAAATAAAGATGTATGTATGTATGTATGTATGTATGCATGTATGTATGTATGTATGTATGTATGTATGTATGTATGTGTGTATGTATGTATGCATGTATGTATGTATGTATGTATGTATCTATGTATGTATCTATGTATGTATGTATGTATGTATGTATCTATGTATGTATGTACTTCTATTTGCAGGGACATTTTTAGCACCAACAAGAAATGGGAACATTACGTGAATTCACGCCTATGTGGGGTGTCTTTTCAGCAATATGAATTAATATTTGTTTTCGTGCAAACATTCTTCTCTTGAAAACATATCTGACAAGCATCTCTGCCTCAAGAAGTAACTGTGATATGTACATATCATTTTTATGTCTGTCATAATTGTAATCAATGGCTCAAGACGTACTGATGGCTAGTTGGTTAGTCATTACTTAACATGGCAGTGCACTTTGAAATAATGACGTAACATGCAATGAACAAATACTAGCTCTGTGCGCTGCTGTACATTCATTCGGTGTTACAACATTGTTCAGAATTGCGATGCCATATTACATCATGTAATCAATTGTAGGCTCACTATTAACATGACAGCTACTAAAGAGACCTCAGCAGCAAAGTGCCACTAAGTGAACAAGTCACAAGTCACTGTTGATGATTCACACGCGTGCTCGGTTATGAAGTGACTTGTTAATCAACACAGCTGTATTCCGTGATAATAGAACCATCTGTATATGAGTACGTTAATAGATAATGCTGCGGCGCTTCAGCGTGCTACGCTGTTGCTGCGAAAGATCCCTTGCTCATTGGCTTTGATACACCTGTGTGTTCGTGTATGTGCAGTCTTGCAAGCTGTTACGTACAGGGTCTGGCCCCATCCGTGAAAGCAATGGGCATTGGCTGGTGGCAGAAAACAGACGGAGTTTATGAGAGCTGCGTGTGTTCGAGGACGCAAATTCCCGGTCCCTGTCTAGTGTCCCGCTGGCGGTGATGGAGAATTCTTGGAACTCGACTCGGGGTGGGGTCACTTCTTGTTTCGTCTGCACTGGTGCTTTGTCCAGCCGAGGAGTGGTGGTGCATCGCTTGGACACAACACTTTCCTCCCTTCTCAGATGGAGTCGCCGTAGTGATCCGGAGGGCGTCGTTGCCGCTGCGGGCATGAATGTGCAGTTGTGGTTGGCACGGTCTCAGGGGCAGTGCCAATCTCTCGTTCGGTTACCGATGACTGCGAAGGCTCCAGCATTCCAGAGAGTTGCCTCTGACGACGTGGAGTTATCTGCTTCTTTCCCAAGCATAAATGGGAGCGGGACTGTGCTCGCGGTTAGCGTGCAGCCCTTGTCCTGTGCCGCCGAATCTTCTGTGGCGTGTCTCAAAACACCGGGCTTGATGTGGTCGCATTGTCATCGCACTAACCTGTTAGGGCCTTTAACAAGCCATGACCTGTGGCCTAGCTTTTCCAAAACTATTCCCTCCGACCAGATCAGATTCCCTCCGAAGTTTCGAAAGAAAACTGCTTGTCCGACAGCGAGTACTGTGGACTTTGTGTCCCTGTTGCAGTTGGTATGGATTTTGTTCGCTTTTGCTGGGGCTGAATGCACGTGAGAGCTGTATCCAGCTCACGCCCGAACACAAGTGCAGCTGGCATTTTGCCCGTTGACGTACAGATGGTTGTGTGTTGCTTTAGCAAGAACTGGGCCAGCCTACACGCGAATGTACCGTTCTTGTTTTCGGCTAATGCTCGTTATGTTTCAAAAGCCATCTTTTCTGCTTGGCCATTTGTTGTAGGATGATACGGTGGGCTTGTCACATGGGTCCCCCCATTCTTCTTTAGGAAGCTCTCAACTTCAACTGAAACGAAGGATGGTCCGTACTCAGTCACAAACTTTTTCGGGAGCCCAAAAGCTGCGAAAAGGTTCCGGAGTTCCTCAATTAATGTAGCAGACTGTGTATTATGCATGGAACGCACTTTGAACCACTTGCTGTATGTGTCCACAACAATTAGCCAGCATTCTGCCTTCTACGGGACCAACGAAGTCTGCGTGGCCTGTGTCCCAAGGCGTTCTTGTGTGTTCCCATTTGGGCGCTGGTGCCCTGGCTGGTGCCCTTTGGTGTTGACAACAATTAACTTGCACAGTTTCTAGCAAGGCGTTCGATATCTGCGTCAATGCCTCGCCAACAAAAGTGCATTCGTGCACATGCCTTCATGGCCACAATTATGTGGTTGTTTGAATGTGCGAGTTTAAGAAGGTAATTCACGCCTTTGTTGGAGTTACCATCCGGGAGCCCTAACAAGGCACCCTTCCTACGCTGAAAGCTCAGTCTCCAGTTTCCGGCACAATGAAAACTGTTCTTTTGGCAGTTTATGAACTTCACCGTTTGAAACAGCCTCCAGAACTTGGGACAGAAGTGAGTCCTCTCGAGTCATTCGTGCTAGTTCACGCGGTGAAAGCCCGAAGCTGGGCATGGTAGCCAACCTGAGCACGTCTCTTGGGGGATAAGGTTCATCAACTTGTGCCGGTAATGGAAGTCAGCTTAGAGTGTTCGCATTTTTGGTGCAGTAGGCCAGGCCTGTACAGCAACTTGTATTCGTACGTTGCTAGTTTAAGGCACCATCGCGTCATCCTTGATGAAAAGACCCGGAGTACTTGCTTTGTTTCAATGACGATACCAATCAATGCCTGGCGATCCCGTTATGGTCACATGCCGGCCAGCTATGTACTTATGAAAATGACTGATGCCGTAGATTACTGCTGCACTTCTTTTGTTGAGCTGGCAGTAGTTCTTTTCGGCACTTCCCAGTGTTTATGAACCGAATGCAATGGGCGCCTCTCGGCAAATAGCACCTTCCCGAGCTAGGACGCCATCAACGCCCTACGGCGATGCGTGCCCGGACAAAAAGAGGGGGTTCGTCTCGTCGTAGTTTGCACGGTAGCAATATCGATGTATGGACCATCTCCTTGCGCGCCTCGAAAGTGGCTTTATGCTTGCTCTTCCACTTCCAGGGGGTGTTTTTCTCGAGGAGCCTATACAATTCCACCACGACCATCGCTCTGTTCTCCGAAACGCAGTCGTCAAATGAAATAAGGCCCAGAAAAGCCCTTAGGGATGTCTTGTCAGATGGATTGGGTGCATGAAGCATAGCCTCAACCTTTTTCTCGGTGTCGCAAACACCACTGCCATCCATTCGATGTCCCAGAAACTCAACTGACATAATTCCGAACCTGCACTTTTCTTTCTTGAGGCGTAAGACTTTCTCAGTTAGCCTCGACAGAACCTGATTCAGACGCTGGGCGTGCTCATTTGCACTATTCCCGTTGACCATGATGTCATCAAGGCGAACACTCACGCCTGGAATTCCAGGTATCTTTGTCGCCCTCATGCACTGGAAGATAGCTGGTGCAGCGGAAATTCAGAACGGGAGGCATTTCACCCTGAATAGTCGTTTTGTGGTGTTCACTGTGAGCAGTGCTGCTGTTTCTTCATCAACTTTCAGTTGTTGATAGGCTTAATAAATATCCAACATAGAGAAGAGGGTTCCACCATGCAGGTTTGCGAACACTTCATCTGTAGTTGGTAGCGCGTATAATGCCTTCTTCGCTGCTGCATTGACGTGCATTGACGTGCTGCATTGACGTGCGTCAAGCGGTTGGGAATATAGCAAAGGACGCTGCATTGCTACGCTCCCGACTGGATGATGCGGAAGACCGCTCTCGTAGGAATAATCAACTTTCTTACGGTTTAACGACATCCCCACTGATTCCGCTGATACTGGACATTCTAACTAACACTCTAAGTCTCATAATAACTAGTGACAGCATATCGCGCGCACATCGTATTGGCAGATTCAGTCCAGGGAAGTCACGTCCATTGATAGTAAATTTTGCTGCCAATAAAACGAAGGAAGAAATATTATCGAACCGCCCCATGCTAAAAAGAAATGAGTATCTCTGTAAGTGAAGATTTCAGTCCCGCTACATGTCACGCCAGAAAAACTCTTATCGAATACGGAAAAAGTCAGAATGTACCATTTAAATTAAGATATAACAAGCTACTAATTGGTAGAAAATTCTATGTATACGACGCCACTGAACAAAGGGTCTGTGAATTGAAGCCATTAAGTAGCACCTCAGATGATGCCGCGGCGTCTGTTCTATCCTTAAGATCAGGCCGCAATGTTCTAACATCGCGCCCATAGGATACCGCGAGGGGTAGGGACCTCGATCCTATAATATCAAGACTACCGGTTCTTTATACTAATATTCGTAGCTTCTTACCTAAAAAAGATGATCTCTGTAGCCTAATAAATGATTGTGATGCAGACATAATTGCATTAGCCGAAACGTGGCTGACAAATAAAGTAACAAACTCTGAGTTATTCTACTGTAATAAATAGTATAATATTTACCGTACTGATCGCGCTAACACACTAGGCGGTGGTGTTTTAATTGCTGTTAATGAATGCTTTGACTGTTTCCCTGTAGCCATATCATGTAACATTGAATGTGTATGGTGTTGCATTTCCGTAAATTTCAAAAAGGTTGTGATTGTTGTTTGTTACCGACCACCATCATGAGCCCCGACTTTTTGCGATAGCACGTACGATTGCTTGTGCCAGATAAGTGTTCGGTTCCCCGAAGCGCCAATATTACTTAAGGGCGATTTTAACTTCCCGAACATTTCCTGGTCAGGCGCGTGTCCTTTATTAAATGCAGCTTCCGCAGAATCGAAGCATTTTGCAGATATGTGTGCTGATTTCAACTAGGTTCAGGTTGTTACTGCCCCTACACGTGTAACGAATACAACATCATCTCTTTTAGATCTTGTGTTAACATCATCAACAGATATCATATTGTCACGTGGTAGTGACATTAAAGAACACAGTAGCAATGCTGTGAAAGACAAAACTAGCTTTTATTGGGCGAACATGTGCCCACAAAGACAGGCTACACTTAAAGCAGAACGATAGCGGCGAACACAGTCGGCGATCGTCAAAAATCTGATGAGCGGGTCAAGCGCGTCGGCTTTTATAGTTCGGTCGTCGAATGTTCCAGAGTAACCGCTGGGACCCGCGTGTCTTCCACGAAGTTCTACACTATTCGCGTCGCGCATACATGCAATAAGATTACACACGTTACGGGGAAAGACAGCGGATGGAACCATCGATAACACTCCAGAAACTTCTGTTACATGCAGGCGCGTCCTACGCTTTGCGATAACATTTGTTAGATGGTGAGAAGTGGTCGCCCGATAAAGTAAAGAAGTACATGTGTCATTTAACGTCACTACCCCGCACCTTCATCAGATGTCACGTGGTAGTGACGTTAAAGAACACAGTAGCAATAATATGAAAGACAAAACTAGCTTTTATTGGGCGAACCTGTGCCCACAAAGACAGGCTACACTTAAAGCACAGCGATAGCGGCGAACACAGTCGGCGATCGTCGAAAATCTGATGAGCGGGTCAAGCGCGTCGACTTTTATAGATCGGTCGTTGAATGTTCCAGAGTAACCGCTGGGACCCGCGTGTCTTCCACAAAGTTCTACACTATTAGCGTCGCGCATACATGCCATCAGATTACACAAGCTGAAGGGAAAGACAGCGGATGGAACCATCGATAACATTCCAGAAACTTCTTTTAGATGCAGTCGCGTCCTACACTGTGCAATACCATTTGTTAGGTGGTGAGAAGTCGTCGCCCGATAAAGGTAAAGAAGTACACGTGTCAATATCTAAGGTTACACACTCACCCGGCTTGAGCGATCACGTCGACCTGTATTTTTTCAATAGCCTGGCAATTCTGCCGTCCCAAAATAGTATTAAAACCATTCGTGATTATAAAAACGGCAATTTCACCGCTATTAAATATGAACTTGCTCTTTTCCTTAATAATTCCCTGCCTAAAGTTGCTGAGCGCTCACTGGAAACTAACTGGAATATATTCAAAGAAAAAATTCACGATCTTGTTAACAAGTTTATTCCGAAGAGGCGCGTTTTCTTTAATAACAATGCTTCGTGGTATACTAAATCTTTGAAATGCCCATCTAAGAGACAAAAACGTCGTTTTCGCACAGCTGAGCGCATGGTAAGCCAGGCTAAATGGTCTGCTTACAAAGAAGCTGCCTCGGCCTACTCATCTGCGATAAAGAATACCAAATTTTCTTTTCTCAATAATACCCTTCCGAACATGCTCATAAATAATCCAAGAAGCTTCTGGAATGTAGTAAGGCCTAGTGCATCGAAAATCATATCACTTAGCACGTCTTCCGGTGAGCCTCTACGTCGGCAGCACTGCGCTACGATTTTAAATAATGTATTTATAAAAGCTTTCGCTCCTTCAGCACATGATAACGACCTTCCAAGGCTACCGTGCTGCAAATTTTTTCCTATAGATTCCGTAATTTTTAACTCTACTCGCATAAAAACAATAATAGACACTCTTGAACTTACGTCTTCTCGTGGAATAGGCGAAATCACGGCGAAATTTCTAAAACATACTAGTGAGTATTCCTCTATCATCTTAGAGAGCATTTTTTCACAATCGTACCTGTCTTCATTCTTGCCTCATGACTGGAAAACAACAAAGATTATTTCTATCTACAAATCTGGCGAAACTCAAGATCCTTTTAACTACAGGCCCATATTGATTACCTCAGTACCGTGCAAAATTATGGAGCACATCATATTTTTTAACCTTGTCAACTTTCTTGAAGAAAATAATTTTTTCCCTAACAGTCAACACGGCTTTCGAAAATTTTTTTTCTTGTGAGACTCAGCTGGTAACTTCCACTAATGACTTACATATATATCTTGATAGCGGGTTTTTGACTGATCGCATATTTTTGGATTTTTCTAAAGCTTTTGACAAGGTGAAACATGGACTGCTACTACACAAACTAAGCGCACTCAACGTTGACCCGGGAGTACTGAGCTGGATCCAATCGTTCCTTTCGTCTCGTTCCCAATTTGTTGTAACTAATGACTCCACATCTCACGCGGCTCCAGTTGAATCCGGTATTCCAGAAGGGTCTGTTCTTGGTCCTCTTTCATTTTAAATATATATTATCGATTTACCTAATCACATTTCCTCACAAATTTGTTTATTCGCTGACGACTTTGTTACATGTCGAAAAGTAACTAATGCATCTTATATAGCTACCCCTCAAACCGATTTAAATACCATATCTAATTGGCGCCTCACTTGGTGCATGGAACTCAACATTAATAAATGCAAATCTATGCGGATTTCTCGTTCTAACACAACTTGCCCTACCTACGCCCTTAATGACTGCCCCCTTCAATCCGTTACATGCTACCGTTATCTTGGCAGTCGTATAACTAGCGATCTTTCTTGGAAGCAGCATGTACAGTATGTAATATCTAAAGCTAACCGCTCCTTAGGATATTTTAAGAGAAATGTTTCGCTTGCGCAAGTTTTATTAAAACGGCTATTGTACACGACATACGTCCGCCCCCAATTAGAATATGCCTCATCCGTTTGGGATCCTCATCAGATCACATTAATTAACGAAATTGAATCAGTGCAAAATTGCTCTGTTCGATTCATCTTAGCTAACTACCATCGCACTGCTTGTGTTACATTAATGAAGAGTACCCTTCAAATTCCATTATTATTTCTTCGCAGAAAAGAATCACACATTTCCCTTTTTCATAAAATCTACTACCACAACGCATCTCTTCGCCCTCTTTGGATCAGACCTGCGCGTTATTATTCAGCTCGTCGTGACCACTTACATAAAGTTAACGTACCCCGTCATAATACCGTCGCGTGCTCACAATCATTCCTTCCTAGGACTTCAGTCGAATGGAATAATCTACCTACATCATTACTAAGCGTCTGTGACCGCACTCGTTTTAAGAATGCACTAATCAACATAAAATAATGTATGGTGGCAAATGGCATAATTATGTAGTTATTCGTGAACATTGTCTGCTTGCTAAAGTGTATTCTTCTGTATTTTCATGTTAAGTCTCTGTTACTTGTTATGAATACATTACTACTTTTTTCATATTGCTTTTGTTCCTTGGAAATTCCTTGAACTAATCCTGTATTTTTTACTCTTGGAATGTATTCTCGCCCCTCCCCTCTGCAATGTACAATTATGTAGCTTGAGGTAGTCACAAATTAAAAAAAAAAAAACAGTACTGCTGTAGGCACCACAGACACTGAGCGTACTGAGTGTCTTCCGAACAAGTACCAATGGGGTTGCACATTTGGCGTGCTGCGTTGGTTTTAGGATGCCTTGGCGCTGTAGACGATAAAGCTTATGTTCCATAAGTGCCTGCAGCACCGCTGAAATCGGACGAGCCTTGCAAAACTTTGCTGTCACACCGTCTTCGAGTTCCAGGTGAACTAAAGGACCTGTATAGCTTCCAATGCCTTCCTTGAAGACATCTGGGTGTCATCCCAGGAGCTCTGTAATTTCTAGTGCTGGCTCTCCAACGTAGTTGATTCCCTTTACCTGAATGTAAAGTGCCAAAAACCAATCTGTTCCTAGGAGTGTACTTCGCTAGAATAGCAGCTTGGGCTTGTTGGTTTTCCATCCTGCTAGTAACAGCGCAAAATGTAGACAAGGGACGAGACAAGAAGACACCACAAGCGCTGACTTTCAACAACGTTTATTCCGAAAGAAACACGGCTTCTTATAAACATTGCCCTCACGTGTCGCAGTCACGTGATCGCACATCATGTGAAACAAGCACTTTTTTTCCTTTTATACACTCAAGATAGCGGTTGCGCATGCAAAAGACCGTGGCCCTGCCATACGTGCACAACTTATCTCACCGCCTGAAAAAGATTGGGCGCAAAGCTGGTGTTAATGTAGTGCTTACTGCCCCGAAAAAACTAAAAAGCCTCTGCCGACGCGTCAATGCTGAAGAGCCGACAAACCAGGAAGGGTGCACGACTAATCACCAGAATCGTTTTGTGGAGTGCACGGAAGCCGTTGTGTATTCAATACCTCTGAAATGTGGAAAAAGGTATGTAGGGCAAACTTCTAGATGCACAAATGAGAGACTGAAGGAACACAAACTTAGCGTCGAGCAGGCTAACAGGAATCTAGGCATACATATCAGGGATTGCCCCTCAAAAGATTGCGCCGCAGAATTTAGACGCTGTAAAGTGCTGAAAAAACACAATGACCAGCTGGTCCGGGAGATAATTGAGGCGGCCGAGATTACCAGACTTCGTGACCAATGCGTTAGCACGCCGTCCTTGTTACTGACAAAAAAAGAACTTGAGCTTTTGCACGTGCAACCGCTATCTTGAGTGTATAAAAGGAAAAGAAGTGCTTGTTTCACATGATGTGCGATGACGTGACTGCGACACGTGAGGGCAATGTTTATAAGAAGCCGTGTTTCTTTCGGAATAAACGTTGTTGAAAGTCGGCGCTTGTGGTGTCTTCTTGTCTCGTCCCTTGTCTACATTTTGCGCTGTTACTAGCAGGATGTTCCTAGGAGGTTGCCCCCGTGCCCTTCATAACCAACAATGGCAGCAGATGGTCCTTTGATCTCTGCCTGACATGAACTTGTGCGGAGCGCAGGACGTGTAATTCTTTACTTGACCATGGGCCCAATGACGTCAAACTATTCCAATATGTTTTTATTCCAATCTCCTGAGGTCTAATTTGCGTAACCGCCGACGCAAACATCAGGCGGTCACCCACAGGGGTGACCAACAGACCTATCAAACGCTCTCCTCGTTCATAGGAGGTCACATTTCTTTACTTGAAAAACGAATAACATTGACTACACTGAGCTGCTTGTCTTATCTAATTGGCTCACCAGAGGCGATGAGCACGCTAAAGTGGACAGGGATTCCATGGGGCCGAGCCACTACACTGAAAATCGATAACCGGATGAATAGGGTGGTGCCGGCATTTGCGATTCGTCCGCTTTCCCCTACTTAGCTTACGGTAGCTCGTTGACAGTCGCGGCGGCATGCAATGGAAGCATAAAAATGACACTAAAACGGATGCTCAGCAAAGAAGAGTTGGCAGAACGAGGTCGTAAACGTGCCGAACGTGTTCGAAAACGTTACACGGCCACGCAAAAGCTTTTATTACGTGCAAATAAACCCATGCTCTCCAGCAGGTGCGAGTAGCTAGTGCCTAAGCGATCGGCGGCAGCCATCTTTTATTCCTTTCGGAACGGGGAGCCTGCGGCTATTCAGAACAAAATTCAGTTTTGTTCGGCATATTATGCATCTTTAACGCGTACATGTCACTTTGCCGCGGTGAGTTATTGTGGTTTTGTGACGCCACGTCACAGGCAAGTGAAGTAGGTGCAGCGCGAAAATTTTTCACAAATAGCCGAGGGCTAATGGCGAAAAGGCAGTCAAATCAGAAATAACTATTTTTCTTTTGTTCAGTCAAATCATGCATAATCAGTGTGTACACGTCATATCAGATGGGGAGCTACCGAGGTTTTCGTGACGTCGCGTGACAGACAGGTGAAGTGGGGGTGGTCCAAAATGTTTTTCACCAATGTCGGAGGGCTGATTGAAAAATTAGAATAGAAAAGTTTGGAATAGTTTTACGTTATAGTGCCCCGTGTGCGCAGATTGAGCGGCTCGCATGAAAGCCACGAAGTGTTTTTTTCCCATATTCTGTAGTCCGTGTCCTCGCTTATCAGGAAGCATGTCGTACCTGTGTCCACCTCAAACTGGACTGGCTTTCCCTACACTCTCAAGAACAAGAGGAACTTGGGGCAGTGTGTACGTACACTCACTGTGTGCAGCTTCCAGCAGGATTTGCTGACAGGTGGTGGGATTGTGTGTCCGTAGCTACTAGTTCTCAAAGCCTGGTTGCGCGTATTTTTTTCTTTTTTTTTTGCTTCGAGATGCAGGCAGGCTCGACTGTGACCTTCCTTGGAGCAGAAACGGCACTCGGTTGTCTTGAATTTGTATGTTTCAGGGTCCTGCAAGCCGTCGCATCGATACCAATGTCGTGCTGACGTATGCTTGCCTCCTGGCTTGATTTGCGACGTCCTGTTAATTTCCCCCGATCTTGCCACTCCCTTGATATCTCGCTGATGCCTTGCTACACTTTCCGCTGACAGGGCTACGTCCAATGCGCGTTGAAATGTCAGGCTTTCTCTGTGAACAGTCTCTGCGGAAGATGTTCGTCCCATACGCCGCGGACGAACCTGTCACGGGGCATCACATCTTGGGGCGGCACACTTGGGTCCGCTGATGAAGCGGTCGTTTGGGTGTCAGGTGACGTCCTCGATATTGTGACACGCTGAAGATGTTTTAATCATCGTTGGTAGAAGACGATGTTCTGGGCTTCGCGCGCTGGCTACCATCTTGTCAGCTGATGTAATTATTGTAAATATTCTGTAAATACACATCTGACTGTTTTTAACCCCGTAACATTTTTGGTGGAGGTTGCGGGATCATTATCAAGACAGATTTACGCAGCGAGTACGCCTTGGCTGCATCTACAATGCCAGCTGAAGGCGAGGATGGTTCGGGCCCGTCGGCGCCCACGCCCACCGTCATTCTAGCACAAGCCCGCGACCCAGGAACCTTTTCTAGCACCGACGACACTGATGTTGAAGACTGGCTTCAACTATATGAGCGGGTGAGCTCCAGCAACCACTGGGACCAGACCATCATGCTCGCGAATCTGGTATTTTACTTCGTGGGCACGGCACGCGTCTGGTTTCAGACCCACGAGGAGGAACTTACCAGCTGGGGCATTTGTAAACAGAAACTCAAAGATTTATTTGGCAAGCCAGTTGAACGTCAGCGCGCCGCCCGAAAAGACCTCGCTTCGCGTGCCCAGACGTGCACAGAATCCTATCTCACTTACATCCAGAACGTGCTCGCTCTGTGCCGCAAAGTGGATCCGAAGATGTCCGAAACAGATAAGGTTGCACATGTCATTAAGGGCATAGCAGATGATGCCATCCATCTCCTTGTCTTCAAGAATTCTTCCACTGTGCAAGCCATCATTACCGAATGCCGGCGGTTTGAAGAAGCCAAGAGTCGCCGCATTGTCCAGCCATTTCCCCGCCTTCCCAACACGGCTGCTACATTAACCTGCGAAGACCTCCGCATTCCGCCCACACCCAATCGCTCTGATGACATCCTCCATGTCATACGACGTGAAATAGAAGCCGCATCTCCTGTCACGACCCCAACCCATGGCCCCGACATTTGCCAGGCGACCGTCTGATTGATACAGTCCGTCGTGCGCCAAGAATTGGCCAACGTTGGCTTGACCAACGTCTGCTTAGTTAATCGGCCTGAATAACTCCGTCCAGCACTGCCATACGCACCCGCAGCCTGAATGCCCCAACGCGGTATCGCTACCCGGCCGAATGGCGTACTCCAGACGACAGGCCTATATGCTTCACTTGTGGCCGTATCGGCCATATTTTACGTCACTGCCGGCCATATTTCACGTCACTGTCCTTCCGGCGCACCCTTCCGCAAAACTAACGGGTGCAGCAACTGGAGGTGATGCTGCCAAACCGACCCGACGCAAAAATCCTCTTTTGACCTTGCCCACACATCGGAACCTCATTAACGTGAACGTGGATGGTGTACCTGTTGCGGCTCTGATTGACACTGGCGCGCACGTATCTCTGATGAATTCTCAGCTTCCGAATCGTCTCAAGAAAGTCCTGACTGCTGCCCCTTCGCCTGTGGTCCAAATCGTCGACGGTGGAACACCAGCCGTTATTGGCATGTGTCCGGCTCGCGTGATAGTCGCCGGACATCATACTTCTGTTTTATTTTATGTACTAGAGCACTGCCCTCACGGCCTCATCCTGGGCCTTGACTTTCTGTCTACACATTCCGCTTTCATAGACTGTTCTGCTGGTGCTGCGCAACTCGCTCTACCTGCTGCTATTGATCCTCCCGATAGTGCTCCGATACGGCTATGTTCCACAGAGCATATTCTCCGCCCTCATCGTGCCGTTACCGACATAGGTGTCTCCCCCGTTCCACCTGTACCAGACGGTGACTACATCGTATCTCCTAATCCGAATGCCCTGCTCTCGCATAACGTCGCTTTCCCTTACACCGTCGTTACCATTTCGGACAACGCGTCTTGCCTTCCACTTGTGAACTTTGGACTCTGTACAAAAGTACTCCCGCGCGGAATATCCCTGGCGCAAATAACGCCTGCCAGAGACTACTACATCTCTGCTTTAACTTGTGACAGCTACTCGTGTTCAACTTTTGCTTCACCCCCTGTCCCTTCAGACTTGAATGCCCTAACAAAAATTATTACTCCCGACCTTCCTCCTCATCGTGCTCAAAAACTACGTTGCCTCCTTGCCTCATACTGGGACATATTCGACCTTGGAGAACGCCCGCTAGAACAAACATCTGTCGTAAAACATCGAATAAACACCGGTGATGCAAACCCGATCTATCGGCGACCCTAACGCGTCTCGCCTACTGAGCGACATATCATCCAACACGAAGTTGACAAGATGCTTTCACGAGACATCATCGAACCTTCTTGCAGCCCATGGTCATCCCCTGTTGTACTAGTTAAACAGAAGGACACCAGTTGGTGATTTTGATATCAACACCTCAACAAGCTAACAAAGAAAGACGTCTATCCGCTATCACGCATTCACGATGCCCTGGATTGCCTGCATACAACACAATAATTTTCGTCCATCCACCTTTGCTCCGGCTACTGGAAAATTGCCGTCGATGGCATGGACCACGAAAAGACAGCTTTTATTACTCCCGATGGTATGTATCAGTTCAAAGTGATGCCTTTCGGTTTATGTAATGCCCCGGCCACATTTGAACGAATGATGGACGCCCTCCTACACGGTTTGAAGTGGTCCATCTCCCTTTGTTACCTGGACGACGTGATCGTTTTTTTTTCCAGCTTTTGCGACAGACCTCGAGCGCCTGTCGACGATCCTATCTGTTTTCCGTCAGGCGGAGCTACAACTAAATTCGTCCAAGTGCCACTTCGGTCGTCGTGAAATTTCTGTGCTTGGGCATGTCGCTGATTCTTCTGGTCTACGCCCTGATCACGATAAAATACGGGAAGTCAAAGAGTTTCCCATGCCAACATGTGCCAAGGATGTTCGCAGCTTCTTGGGCCTTTGTTCCTACTTCCGTCGGTTTGTCCGAAATTTTGCGAACGCTGTGCGCCCTCTCAATCAGCTCCTCAAGAAAGACGCTGCATTCATTTGGGGCCCTGAGCTAGCTGGTACTTTCACCTTGCTGATTGGGCTGCTTACGTGGCGAGCGACGTCACGATAATGTATTCTCGCTCACTTTAACGCGTCAGCTCTAACAGAAGTCCGTACTGATGCCAGTGGCCACGGTATTGGAGCTATCTTGGCGCAGAAACAACAAGGGCGAGAACGTGTTATTGTCTACGCCAGCTGCCTTCTTTCCTCTGCGGAGAGCAATTATTCTGTCACCGAACGCAAGTGTCTGGCTCTCGTTTGGGCAGTAGGTAAATTCCGCCCCTATTTGTACGGCCGCGAATTCACAGTCATCACTGATCACCACGCTCTGTCTTGGCTTTCGTCCCTCAAAGATCCTTCAGGGCGCCTTGGCCGCTGGGCTCTGCGCCTCCAAGAATACAAATATTCCGTAGTATTCAAGACCAGCCGGTTACATCAAGACGCGGGCTGCTTGTCGTATCATTCTGTGGATCCTCCTGACGTTTCTGCGGCCGGCATACCTGTCACCGTTCTCTCTCTGGCTTTTCGCGACATTGGAGCCGAACAACGTCGGGACCCCTCCTTGCAACAGCTTATTCAACGGCTCACTTCAACGACGCCCGATCATTCCCTTCGCATGTTTGAACTTCAAGATGGTATATTGTACAGCTCTAACATGCGCCCGGACGGCACTGCCCGACTCTTCGTTGTGCCTGAGCATCTACGTCAGACTGTTCTCGCCCAGCTTCATGATGTGCCGACTGCAGGTCACCTTGGCGTTTCACGGACTTATGACCGCGTTCGTCAAAGCTTCTTTTGGCCTGGTCTATACCGTGACGTCTGCCGTTATGTCACTGCGTGTGATTTCTGTCAACGGCGCAAAAGGCCGACCACACTCCCTCCTGATCGCCTTCAACCACTTGACGTACCATCAGAACCATTCTTCCGTGTAGGTGTTGATCTTTTAGGCCCTTTCCCTGCGTCTGCTTCTGGAAACAAGTGGATTGCTGTAGCAACAGACTACGCCACCCGATATGCAATCACACGGGCTCTTCCGACATGCTGTGCAACCGATGTCGTCGACTTCCTCCTAGAAAACGTCATCCTTCACCACGGCGCCCATCGACAGCTCCTCACCGACCGAGGCCACTACTTTCTTTCTAAAGTTGTCAATGACATTTTACACTCGTGCGTGACTAAACACGAACTTGCTACTGCTTACCACCCACAAATGAACGGTCTAACCGAGTGCCTTAACCGCAACCTTACTTACATGCTGTCCATGTATGTCTCCGATGACCATCGCGACTGGGACGTTGCGCTGCCGTTCGTTACTTTCGCCTATAATTCGTCTCGCCATGATACCGCAGGCTTCTCTCCATTCTTCCCCTTGTTTGGCCGTGACCCTACGTTACCTTTCGACACCGTTCTGCCTGCTAGTCTGAATTCCACATCCGAGTACGCCCGTGAAGCCATCCTCAAAGCACAAGAAGCACGCCATATTGCTCGACGTCGACTTGTGGAGTCACAGGACAATAAGCGGCGCTTATATGGCGCCCGCTATCGTGACGTCCATTACACACCGGGCGCCCTGGATCTCCTTTGGCCGCCGTCGCGACGCGCTGGCCTCTCGGAGAAGTTACTTTCACGCTACTCCGGTCCTTACCGTGTGTTGCGTCAAGTAACTAACGTCACATACGAAATCGCCCCTCTTGAGCGAACCGTGGCTAAGCATCGCTCCGACGTGGTTCACATCGCGCGTCTTCAGTTGTATCGCTCGCCCGCCTCTTAACCAGCACCAAGCCGGTGCTTCAGCCGCCGGGATCAAGTGACACGCTGACGAAGAAGATGTTTTAATCATCGTCGGAAGAAGACGATGTTCTGGGCTTCGCGCGCTGACTACGATCTTGTCAGCTGATATAATTATTGTAAATATTCTGTAAATACACGTCTGGCTGTTTTTAACCCCGTAACATTTTGTAATATTGTAGCCGAAGGCAGCGCTCCGAAGTTGCAGTCGACTCTAAAGGTGCCGAGGGCCGAAGCGTAGCTGCTGATCGACTCGTCTGGCCGTTGGTCCGGTCTTTGAAACACGTACCGGCTGGAAAGCTCGGATGTCCTGGTGTCGAAGTGCCGCCTGAGAAGTGCCACTAAAGCACTGGAGTTGACTTCTCCCGGGATCTCCGGTGCTATCAGCGCGTACACAGTGTTCGAAAGTGTCGGCTCGCGTGAGCAGAATATTGCCCGCTTCTTGTCTTCGTCGTGGCGTCGCTCGCCACGAAGTAAAAGTCGAGGCGCCGGATCCACGATTCCCATGATTTGCCCGAGAAAGGCTCGACAGCGCCGTGCATTCGTCCTGTAGCCATGGCCTTAACTTCGAAAACTTATTCACTTCGCAGCTCCTGCCTCATCGCCAGTGTTACGTATGGGGTCTGGCCCCATCCGTGAAAGGAGTGCGCATCCGTTGGCGGCAGAAAACAGAGTGCGTTTATTTTCTACAAAAGACGCAGGTGAGAGCTGCATATGTGTTCGAGGGAGTAAACTCTCGGTCGCTGTCCGGTAGCCGAGACGCTCAGGCCGACAGAGAATTCTCAGAACTCGACTCGGGATGGGGCCGCTTCTCGTTTCTTCCGCGCTGGTGCTTTCTCCAGCCGAGGAGCGGTGGTGCGTCGCTTGTCCGCAACACAAGCTTTCGCTAGCACAGCTACAAAAAGTGCGCCATCGCGCCGTACACAACCGAGCACATAGTGACGTATGTTGTCGCAAACTTATGAGGTAGCAATAAACAAATAAAAAAAGCGGCAGAGGTACGACGAATGCACAGTGCTCCAAAGGTGGGTCACCACGTCAACGCCACACATGCAGCACAGAATGTGACAGTGCAAGGGTCGCGTTTTCACCATGACGCGGAAGCTTCAACCTACATCGAGAAAAATATGCCAGTGTCGTCTGCAGTTGGCGATAGTTGCCGACTTCAAACAGTGTTGCTCTGCGCACTGCCGAATGTTTGCCACCTTTCAACCGACGTCGCGTCCCCAAACCGAAGTGCGGATGCTGGCGCATGCGAACCGCTCGAGCTAACCAATAAAAAAATAAGCAATGAGACAGCAAATGTAATAACAAAATCCTGGCATGGCGCGAAATATTGCTGGTTGCCAGCACAGGAGGCTGCCAACTCGCTGATGCATGTTGCCAGTTCATGTTTACCTATTTGGACAACCAGAGGGCGCATGCGAACCGCATCGCATCGTGCGGTTTCAGCATAAATGCAATTTTGTGACTGATCGCGACGACCGCCCGCTTTTCACGAACCGCCTGCGTGCGGTGCGGCGTGCGGTACGGCGTGCGGCGATGGGCGTCTCGAGCGTAAATCGGCCCTTAGGGCCCAAACATGGTCAATCCGCCCGTCCGTTCCGCCATCCTCCGCCCGCGTGCGGATGCCCAAAAGGCGGATGGTGTCACAAAATTCAGTGCACGCTCAATCCGCCCGAGCGGATGGCACGCGCACTCCTATTCGGCGGCGCGGCCTGCTGACAGCTGGCAACCGTTCGGCGGAGCAAAGGTGTTCAAGGTTGGCAACTACCTTAGACTGCAGACATCGCCTCCTTTACGCAGAGGAGGCACTGCAGCAGACGACACTGACAGATATTTTGAGATGTGATCTCAAGTTTCCGCGTCACTGTGAAAATGCGACTCTAGGCTGCAACATCCAGTTCTGAAGCCGCATGTGTTGCATTGGCACCATCATCCTTCTTCGAAACACTGCACAATCATCTTATCTGCGCCGCCTTTTACAGATGTAATGCGATCGCATCATGTCGCAACATGCGACGTATTACCGGACAATTACTTTCTATTTATTTATTTATTTATTTCACATACCGTCAAGCGCCAAGGCATTATAGAGGGTAGTGGGGTACATGTAAAAAACAGTAACCACAATTACTACGCGTTTATATAATGCAAGTTACATTTGCAGTGGACGTAATCATTAAGAAATCATATAACAAGGATACTGTGACATTCAAATTATATAAACCTAGCGACATCTGAACTGGACAAAAAAAAAATATGGCGCGACAGCGTTTGCGCAAATTTACAGCGCATGTGGCCACGAGCATAGTGACGGTTGAAAAAAAGCAAACAAGGTTCGGCGGAGAAGTGCGCTCTCTTCGATTGACACGATATCATCAGGAAGGTGGTTCCAGTCGTTCGTTGTATGTGGAATAAATGAATATGAAAACCTGTTTCAGTGACAAAAAGTGCTGCTTACTTTATGACAGTGATCAACTCGAGATGACAGATAAGTAGGTGTTAGAATAAGCTCACTGCTAAGGATATGGTGATGAAATACTTTATGAAACAGGCATAAGAGAAAAGCCTTTCTGCGCAGTAATAAAAATGGTAGACACAAGTAGCTTTTCATAAAAATTATGCTAGAATTACGATCGTAGTTTGAGTGAATGAAACGAGTGGAATTATTCTGAACCATTTCAAGCGAATGAAGAAGAGTAGCATTGTCCGAAATGGCAGCAGCGTATTCCAACTTACATTAACCTAGTGTTTTATACAATGCTAGTTTCATTGGTGAAGGGGATTTGCTAAAGTTTTGCCGCAAGTAGCCTAACATACGATTTACATTATTGATTATGGAATCG
Source organism: Dermacentor andersoni (assembly GCF_023375885.2). Taxonomy (NCBI): domain Eukaryota; kingdom Metazoa; phylum Arthropoda; class Arachnida; order Ixodida; family Ixodidae; genus Dermacentor; species Dermacentor andersoni. The sequence goes on along the minus strand of NC_092814.1, from coordinate 390,711,644 downwards.
ATCTGACATTTCCAGGATAAGTCAGGTGATATAGTTACACCTAACTAACGGTAGGATGAAACTTGTTTTAGCAGGACGTGGTAAAGCAAATATGCAGGCTTACACACATAGCGGCTTGTAACCATCATCAGCTTGCATTTCTTGAGGTCTAGTTCCATGAGCCACTTTTTACATCATGAGGGGACGTTATTTAGATCAAGCTGTCGAATTTCCTAGTCCTCACCATCACAAATCTCACGATACAGCGCACAGTTATCGGCGTATAGGTGAACTAAAGATAACACACAATCAGGCAAGTTTATAATGTATATTAAAAAAAGTAATGGATCTAAAACGGAGCCCTGCAGAGGTGAATCATGACCATTCACAGAAACATATTGTGGGCGATTTATTAGGAAGTATTCAAGCCAGGTAAGTACATAATGCTGAAGGTTTAAAGAGAAAAGTTTCTGCATAAGTAGCACAGGAGTAACCTTATCAAAAGCCTTTAAAAAGTCTAGAAAGGCGCAATCGATTCTTGAATTTTCGTCAAGCATAGAGTGCAAGCGGTGAGTGAAAAGAAGTTATTGAGTTTCACAAGAAAACGAACGCATGAAGCCGTGCTGTGATGACGTAAAGAAAGGATTTGATTCCAAATGTTAAAAATATGACTGCAGAATACGTGCTCCATCACTTTGCAAGGGGTACTTGTTAGCGAAATGGGTCGGTAATTTAATGGAGAATGTTTGTTGCATGATTTATGAACAGCAACTACCTTCCGAATCTTCCTATCAAAAGGAAGGATACAATGATCAAGCGACTGCTGGAAGGGTTTGGCCAAAAACAAATATGAGTACAATGTTTATTCTGTCTTAGAAATTTAGAGTTGATACTGTAAGTTCCACAGGACGAAGAAAGCTTTAGCGAGTCGATTAAGTGTAATATTCCAGAGTGCTCGAACATGATAGGGGACATCGAAGGGTAATCATGATGTCACATACATTTAACAACACAATCAACTCGACATGGAGAAAAGTTGTCCGAAAAGCACTGTTAAACACTCAGGCGCATTGTTTAGGTGTTATAGGTTCATTTTCAGAATTATTAATAGAAATAACACTGGTTTCCGTTGCATTTACGCTTCTCCAAAATGCTTTAGAATCGCCTAATAAGAGGGCTGAGAGAGTATTGGTAGAGTAATTATCTTAGGCGTGACAGAATGCTGCGCGGTACTCGGCTTCAACGTTGTGATATGCTTCCCAGTGATTTCCTGTTCTTTGTAACTTTGCTGAATGAAACAAACACTTTTCTTTATTGGAAAGACGCTTTAGCTCGTTGTTAAACCAAGGGGACGCTTTCTCGTACTGAATGCGTCTCAGTGGAACGTATGTAGGGATAAGCTGCGCGACTTTATTCCGAAATAGAACCGTTTTCTTCGACATTCCGTTTATCAAAATCAATAGCCTATGCATCAAAATATGTGCACAGTTCATGATTAATAACATCAAAAGTTCCATTTTTGTAGTCAAGGATAAATTTATATTGTTTCGTGAGTCGGGAGAAAGAAATGTTAATGTCGAAATGAAGCAGCAAATTGTCGCGACAACCAGGCAATTACGTGAGCGTTGAGATTATATGTGGATGTGTAGACAAAATAAGGTCAAATGTACTAGATTTTCCTGCGGCAATTCTGGTAGGCTTCGTTACCATCTGCGTGACATTAAAGCATGCGCACATATGTAAGAAATATTGACAGTGTGATGAGAATGGGTTAAGTAGTGGAAGTCCATTCGACCACTTAATGTTCGGATAAATAAAGTCCCCTAGCCTAATGATTCGTGAGGAAGGATACGGGCTTACAATAATATTTACGACATCATGTAAATCATGAACGAAACTTGGCGCCGCATTGGGGGAGGGGGGGGGGGGGGCGATAGCAGGCTCCTAATACGATTCGAGTATTTTTTTTGTGTAAGACACGCCCAGACTATTTTTAGATTTCATTCAGTGTCCACACGAAACGCTGGGATGCCTTGCGCTACTGCTATCAAAACACCGCCGCCCTGCCGATCTTCCCTGTCAAAGCGATATACATTATATGCCTTGTTCCACTGAAAAAGTTCCGTACTTCGCATTCGCGGATTAACCATGTTCCCGTTAGCACGATTAAATCAGCATCACACGAGGCTATAGTAATGTCAAGTTCACCACGGTGTTTCATGATGCTCCTAGCATTAGTAAATAAAACCGGAACCGATAAACATAAACAGGACAAGTCACCACTTCCGCTCGTCAATAGTTATTTCGGTGCACGTTTGGGAAGCTGTTATTGTGAATTGCCATGGTGCGACCGAGCGCTTGTGTTAGAGGCAAACCCACTGGGATCACTATTGGCATTATCACAGCTGTCATCAAAAGCAAGATTGCGAATTCGTTTCCGCACGCTACTGCTACTGCGATCATACGTATAGCACTTGTCATTGACAAACCGTTTATTATATCGAAGATGGTAAGGAGGCGACTCGGGTAACGCTTTTACAAAATTAATCAAACATTTGCGAGCGGGACAAGTGGCAACGAGAAATATTCGGTTACAGATAGGTTATACGATCTGAGTTTCGAGCGCTGATAGAGGATGTTCTGTCGAGTTTTAAAGTAGTAAAACGTGACAATTAGCGGTCTGCACTTATTTGCCTGGTAGGGTCAACGTGTTCGTTCAATTGAGTCTGAGGTTAAATTGCTATCAATGTGTTGTGTTAGAAGGCCGATAATCTTTTCTTCACGTTTGCTGCATGATTCATTATTATCAGTTACGCTAAAGAAAACAAGGTTGTTGCAGCGAGACCTGTACTCAAGCTCATTTAGGCGAAAGTTGATGTCGTTCTTCTGTGGCGTTATATCCAAAATAAACAGCATTTTAAATACAGTCAATGGTACCAGTTCTGGCCTCGACCTTTAGTAACCTTACGCCCATTAAGCCAACTTATCCTGACCGGCCTTCAGTGCGCGGTGCCTTGGCTGGTTGAGCAAGGCATCTCGAATTATGCAACGAGCTGCGTTCTACGTCACGCGAAAGTGATAGTGTCGCCGGAAGCGATTCGTCCGAAACCCCCGTGTTCGGCAGGGTGGCGCAGTTTCTGTAGTGCTAGTGACAACTTGCAAGAATACTGAACACAAGCACATCTGTCGCGGAATACAGCTGCGTAGGTTGCCAAGGCACACCTCTTTACCACTGAACACGCGTGTGAGGCCCCGAGTACAGCTTGCTGATATTCTTGCATTTGCTTACCTTTATGTTTTTCTTCCCCTGTGCCAACTTTAAGAGAGTGCTTAAAGCACTTTGATGCATGTAATGCCTTTTCCTTTTTTTACATATATAAAGCCACCAAAGATGAGGCATCATATACGCATATTAGAAATTTCATACTTGCTCATTGTAAACTTTTCAAAAAAAAAACTTTAAATGATGTGCTCAGGGATGAATGAAGGTCTCACTATGTGCAAAGGTTGTGCATAAGTGGTGAACTTCATGCAGCAAGGAAGTGAAGGTTAAGCAGTGAGTGTACAATTCATTATGACTAGCGCAAAAGCAATATGTATGCATAGCGGTGACCTTATGCAGATATAAACTCCTGAGATGTTTCCAAGGGGAGCATTTATTTGATACCAAATAACTTATATTGCTGATAAGAGAACTTATTTTGAGTGAAATCAAACAACTGCATTCTTTCTTGCCAGCCTGAGTGGCAAATCTGTTGCCACCTTAGTGACCTTACTACTGAGACATACCTAATTTAACATTTCCACAACGTACAAAACATTACCAAAGTGCACAAAATTAACCGGTACCATGACGGGCATGCTCCCTCTCTCACCCATGGCAGCAAACAAGGATGATCGACTTGAGACTGTTTGATACTGTCAGCATCCTACATGCGTGTTCTATTTTGATCGCTCTACATATAAAAAATAACCTCACAGAGGATGCACATAATGCATGAAGAATTGTAAGCTCTACTCAGGTTGGCTACTCATATGGTTGCATGTAGTTTATGTATTTATGCAGTTAAAACCTAGCTAGCTGATGCACAGCCATATTTTAGGAAAATGAAAAATGCATAGCATAACATAAACAGCTGGCCAGTACCTCTATGTTCTTTGAAATTAAACCGAGATTATCAATTGACTTAGCTTAGCAGTGAGTCCAGTGACCTCTCGTGGTGTGAAAAGAGTGATGTAGTTAGTGGTTTGGCTTTGTCTTTCTTAATTAGTAGCTGCTTCAACATGCATATGACAATGAAATGAAGGCCCACTTGGCGGAAGACAGGGCCGCACAAAAACTGAGGAAACGTTCATTGCAGTTTTTTTATTTGAATAACAAACCACCGAAGTTCCTTAGGATCAGTTTTGTGAATAATGCACAAGGAGTTCTGGGTAAAACTAACAGGCAAAACTAACTAACAGTGAGAGGCCACATAGAAGGACAGGAAGAATACAACACAAATGCTCTTGTTGTGACCTCGCAGTAAAAATTCAAGTAGTTTCCTGTGCTTTTAGGTATAAACATGTGAATCAATCCGACCACGGCGGCGGTCAGACTTGTGATGCAGCAGAGGATGCTAAAAATACCTGGGTCAAAACAGGCCGCCATTGGAATCTGAACCTGGCAACGTTTAACGCTAGAACGTTATCTAGTGAGGCGAGTCTAGCAGTGCTATTGGAGGAATCAGAGGGAAGTAAATGGGATATGATAGGGCTCAGTGAAGTTAGGAGGACGAAAGAGGCATATATACTGCGAAAGAACGGGCACGTCCTATGCTACCAGGACTTAGCGGAGAGACGAAAACTAGGACTCGGATTCCTGATTAATAAGGATATAGTTGGTAACATACAAGATTTCTAAAGCGTTATCGAGAGGGTTGCAGTGAAAAGTGAAAACAAAATACACTATACTGATGGGCGACTTCATTGCCTGGGTAGGCCAGAAGCAGGCTGGAGACAAGTTAGTGAGGGAATATGGCATAGGTTCAAGGAATAGAAGGGGAGAGTCATTAGTAGAGGTTGCAGAACGGAATAATATGCGGATAATGAATTCCTTCTTCAGCAAGCGGGATAGTCGAAAGTGGACATGGAGGAGCCCGAATGGCGAGACTAGAAATTAAAAACACTTTATACTCTCCGCTAACCCTGGCATCATAAAAGATGTGGACGTGCTCGGCAAGGTGCGCTGCAGTCATCATAGGATGGTAAGAACTCGAATTAGCTTAGACTTGAGGAGGGAACGGAAGTAACTGGTACATAAGAAGCCGATCAATGAGTTAGCGGTAAGAGGGAAAATAGAGGAATTCCGAATCAAGCTACAGAACAAGTATTCTGCCTTAACTCAGGAAGAGGACCCTAGTGTTGAAGCAATGAACGACAATCTTATGAGCATCATTACGGAATGTGCAATAGAAGTCGGTAGTAACTCCGTTAGACAGGATACCAGTAAGCTATCGCAGGACACGAAAGATTTGATCAAGAAACGCCAATGTATGAAAGCCTCTAACCCTACAGCTAGACTAGAACTGCCAGAACTTTCCAAGTTAATCAACAAGCGTTAGACAGCTGACATAAGGAAGTATAATATGGATAGAATTGAACATGCTCTCAAGAACGGAGGAAGCCGAAAAGCAGTGAAGAAGAAACTGGGAATAGGCAAGAATCAGATGTATGCGGTAAGAGACAAAGGCGGCAATATCATTGCTAATATCGATGAGATAGTTCAAGTGGCTGAGGAGCTCTATAGAGATTTATACAGTACCAGTTGTACCAACGACGATAATGAAAGAGAGAATAGACTAGAGGAACTTGAATTCCGAAATGTAACGCCGGAAGAAGTAAAGAAAGCCATGCAAGCTATGCAAAGGGGGAAGCCAGCTGGGGAGGATCAGGTAACAGCAAATTTGTTGAATGATGGTGGGCAGATAGTTCTAGAAAACTGGCCAGTGGCCACACCATATACGCAATGACTCATGACCTCGAGCGTACCGGAATCTTGGAAGAACGCTAACATAATCTTAATTCATAAGAAAGGAGGCGCCAATAACTTGAAAAATTATAGACCGATCAGCTTACTGTCCGTTGCCTACAAAGTATTTACTAAGGTAATCGCAAATATAACCAAGACCACCTTAGACTTCTGTCAACCAATGGGCCAGGTAGAATTCCGTAAAGGCTACTCAACAATAGACCACATTCACACTATCAATCAGGTGATAGTGAAATGTGCGGAATATAACCAAGCATTATATATAGCTTTCATTGATTACGAGAAAGCGTTTGATTCAGTGGAAACCTCAGAAGAGATCAGGGTGTAGACGAGCCGTATGTAAAAATACTGAACGCAGTCTTTAGCGGCTCCACAGTCACCGTAGTCCTCCATAAGGAAAGCAACAAAGTCCCAATAAAGAAAGGCGGCAGGCAGGGAGATACGATCTCTCCAATTCAATTCAAAGCGTGTTTACAGGAAGTATTCTGAGACCTGGATAGGGTAGAATTTGGGACAAGAGTTAATGGAAAATACCTTAGTAACTTTCGATTCGCTGGTGCTATTGCCTTGCTTAGTAACTCAGGGGACCAATTGCAATGCATGCTCCCTGACCTGGAGAGGCAAAACAGAAGGCTGAGTCTAAAAATTTATCTGCAAAAAACTAAAGTAATGTTTAACAGTCTCCGAAGAGAACAGCTATTTACGATAGGTGGCAAGGCACTGAAAGTGGTAAGGGAATACATCTATTTAGGGCAGGTAGTGACCGCGTATCCGGATCATGAGACTGAAATACGCAGAATAAGAATGGGCTGCGGTGCGTTTGGCAGGCATTCTCAGATCATAAACAGCAGGTTGCCTTTATCCCCTCAAGAGCAAAGTATGTAACAGCTGTGTCTTACTAGTACTCACGTACAGGGCAGAAACCTGGAGGCTTACGAAAAGGGTTCTACTTAAATTGAGGACGACGCAACGAGCTACGGAGAAAAGAATGATTGGTGTAACGTTAAGGGATAAGAAAAGAGCAGATTGGGTGAAGGAACAAGCGCGAGGTAAAGGCATCTTAGTTGAAATCATGAAAAGAAATTGGCATTGGCAGGACATGTAATGAGGAGGGAAGATAACCGATGGTTATTAAGGGTTGAGGACTGGATTCCAAGGGAAGGGAGGCGTAGCAGAGGCGGCAGAAAGTTACGTGGGCGGATGAGATTAAGAAGTTTGCAGGGAAAACATGCCCCCCCCCCCCCCCTTAGCACATGACCGGGGTAGTTGGAGAAGTATGGGAGAGGCCTTTGCCCTGCAGTGGGCGTAACCAGGCTGATGATGATGATGTTGGTGATGACGTGAATCAATCTGTAAATTCAAAGCTGTATTAAGTAAACTGAGACACCATGAAAAGCAACATAACACTAAGGTGTACTCATATTTTTGTCACATAAGCTCTTTGTGGTGCAGGTCAAATATATATATGCGCTATTTGTAGCGGAAAATAGAATGCATTTCACACTTAGAGCTGAGAATGTTTAATGGAAAAGGACGTAAATGAAATGTGGACGTAAATGCAAGGTACACATACATTTGTGTTTACGTGTTACTTTGTCCATATAATGAACATCACAACTTATACAACAAGACATAAAGACAAATAACTTTTTCGTACCAGTCTAAGTCATATCCGCTACGCAGTGATTATTTTTCTCACATGCTGCAACTCAACTCCGTGCATAAGTTAAGCTGATATTGCTAATCTAAACTAGACATGGGTGCCATTTCCAGACTATAATAAAATAAAGAAGTGACCTTGTGTATAGGCCTAAAATTGATGGTTTGACAATATCTTATCTGTCTGGATAGTAAAATGCAGCACATTGACAAAGCAGTGTGGCTAACATAATATAGGGAGCCGACACTCTGCCGGCAGAGTCACTTGAATATTTTGAAGCAGTTTGTCCTCATTGGGTGGCTTCGATCACGTAATAATGCTTGCACAAACTGTGAAAATTTGTGTTCACCATAAACTCATGACAGCCAATAGGCACGTTTTATATTGTGATAGCAGGTGACTTCTGACGGGCAAGGCGCTGGTGGCCATGAACATTGTAAAGAATGACAAGAGGCGAGTCACCTTTTTGCATAGTCTGGCAGCGCAGCCGAAAACGGTTCAGTTAGTGAGTGGTCCCATAGCCTGTGCAAAATAAGGACCAATGAGATAGCCAGTTATAGCGTCCAACATACTAGGTAGCGGTAAGCTTACAGAGAGATACAGGTAGCGGTAAGGTAGCGGTAAGCTTACAGAGAGATGAAAGTGCGCCAGAAAACATTTAATTGACATACTTTGCAAGCCCAAGTCAGTTTAATGCACATTATTTTCTAATGACTGTTGGCAGGATGAAAATGAGGATAAAGATTAAAGCACTTATCAGGCAAATAATGCTGGTACTTGTGCTATTGTTCACTTTAAACTGAAGGCTCGGGCTGTAAAACTATTCCAATATCTTTTTATTCCAATCTCCTGACGTCACTTTTGCGTAACCGCCGATGCAAGCATCGGGCGGTTACCCGCAAGGTTACTACATACTTACAACTACATACTACATACCACATACAGACAACCTTGCGGTTACCCGCAAGATTGTCTGAACCGACCAATCAAACGTGCTCCTCGTTGACAGAATATCACTTTTCTTTGCTCAAAGAAAGGAATAACCTTGCCTACACTGAGCGGCTTGTCTTGTCTAATTGGCTCACACGAGGAGAGGAGCACGCTCAAGTGGAGAAGGATTCGAAGGGGCCGACCCACTGCAATGAAAATCGATAACCGGATGAAGAGGGCGGTGCCGGCGTCTGTGACTGGTCCGCTTTCCCTTACTTAACTTGTGGTGGCTCGTCAACAACCGCGGCGGCATGCAATGCCAGCTTCAATATGACGCTTAAACGGATCCTCAAGAAAGAATAGTTGGCAGAACGAGGTAGTAAACGTGCTGAAAGGGCTCGCAAATCTTACACGGCCGCGAAAAAAATGTATTACACGCAAATAAACCCATACTCTCCGGCAGGTGCCGGTAGCCAGTGCCTGAGCGATCGGCCGCAGCCTCTTTTATGCCTTTCGGAACGGGGCAGCTCGCGGCTGTTCAGCAGAAAATTCAGTTTTGTTCGGCATATTAATGCATATTGAATGCGGACAGGCCGCCACATATTGGACAGGCCGCCATTGGAATATGAACCTGGCAAGGTTTAACGCTAGAACGTTATCTAGTGAGGCGAGTCTAGCAGTGCTATTGGAGGAATTAGAGGGCAGTAAATGGGATATAATAGGGCTCAGTGAAGTTAGGAGGCCAAAAGAAGCATATACAGTGCTAAAAAGCGGGCACGTCTTGTGCTACCGGGGCTTAGCAGAGAGACGAGAACTAGGAGTCGGATTCCTGATTAATAAGAACATAGCTGGTAGCATACAGGAATTCTATCGCATTAACGAGAGGGTGGCATGTCTTGTTGTGAAACTTAATAAGAGGTACAAAATGAAGGTTATACAGGTCTACGCCCCTACATCTAGTCATGATGACCAGGAAGTCGAAAGCTGCTATGAAGACGTGGAATCGGCGATGGGTAAAGTCAAAACAAAATACAATATACTGATGGGCGATTTCAATGCCAGGGTAGGCAAGAAGCAGGCCGGAGACAAGTCAGTGGGGGAATATGGCATAGACTCTAGGAATAGCAGAGGAGAGTTATTAGTAGAGTTTGAAGAACAGAATAATATGCGGATAATGAATACCTTTTTCCGCAAGCGGGTTAGCCGAAAGTGGACATGGAGGAGCCCGAACGGTGAGACCAGAAATGAAATCGACTTTATACTCTGCGCGAACCCTGGCATCATACAAGATGTAGACGTACACGGCAAGGTGCGCTGCAGTGACCATAGGATGGTAAGAACTCGAATTAGCCTTGACTTGAGGAGGGAACGGAAGAAACTGGTACATAAGAAAACAATCAATGAGTTAGCGGTAAGAGGGAAACTAGAGGAATTCCGTATCAAGATACAGAACAGGTACTCGGCTTTAACCCAGGAAGAGGACCATAGTGTTGAAGCAATGAACGACAATCTTATGGGCATCATTAAGGAGTGCGCAATGGAAGTCGATGGTAACGCCGTTAAACAGGAAATCAGTAAGCTATCGCAGGAGACGAAAGATCTGATCAAGAAACGCCAATGTATGAAAGCCTCTAACCCTACAGCTAGAATAGAACTGGCAGAACTTTCTAAGTTAATCAACAAGCGTAAGACAGCGGACATAAGGAACTATAATATGGATAGAATTGAACAGGCTCTCAGGAACGGAGGAAGCCTAAAAGCAGTAAAGAAGAAACTAGGAATAGGCAAGAATCAGATGTGTGCGTTAAGAGACAAAGCCGGCAATATCGTTACTAATATGGATGAGATAGTTCAAGTGGCTGAAGAGTTTTATAGAGATTTATACAGTACCAGTAACACCCACGACGATAAGGTGAGAGAGAATAGTCTAGAGGAACTTGAAATCCCACAAGTAACACCGGAAGAGGTAAAGAACGTCTTGGGAGCTATGCAAAAGGGGAAGGCAGCTGGGGAGGATCGGGTAACAGCAGATTTGTTGAAGGATGGTGGGAACACTGTCCTAGAAAGGTTGGCCGCCATATATACACAATGCCTCATGACCTCGAACGTACCGGAATCTTGGAAGAACGCTAACATAATCCTAATCCATAAGAAAGGGGACGCCAAAGACTTGAAAAATTATAGACCGATCAGCTTACTGTCCGTTGCCTACAAAGTATTTACTAAGGTAATCGCAAATAGAATCAGGAATACCTTAGACTTCTGTCAACCAAAGGACCAGGCAGGATTCCGTAAAGGCTACTCAACAATAGACCATATTCACACGATCAATCAGGTGATAGAGAAATGTGCGGAATATAACCAACCCTTATATATAGCCTTCATTGATTACGAAAAAGCATTTGATTTAGTCGAAACCTCAGGAGTCATGGCGGCACTACGGAATCAGGGTGTAGAAGAGCCATATGTAAAGATACCGGAAGCTATCTATAGCGGTTCCACAGCCACCGTAATCCTCCACAAAGAAAGCAACAAAATCCCAATATGGAAAGGCGTCAGACAGGGAGATACGATATCTCCAATGCTATTCACAGCGTGTTTACAGGAGGTATTCAGAGACCTGGAGTGGGAAGAATTGGGGATAAAAGTTGATGGAGAATACCTTAGCAACTTGCGATTCGCTGATGATATTGCCTTGCTTAGTAACTCAGGAGACCAATTGCAATGCATGCTCACTGACCTGGAGAGGCAAAGCAGAAGGGTGGGTCTGAAAATTAATCTACAGAAAACTAAAGTAGTGTTTAACAGTCTCGGAAGAGAACAGCAGTTTACGATAGGTAGCGAGGCACTGGAAGTGGTAAGGGAATACATCTACTGAGGGCAGGTAGTGACCACGGATCCGGATCATGAGACTGAAATAACCAGAAGAATAAGAATGGGCTGGGGTGCGTTTGGCAGGCATTCTCAAATCATGAACAGCAGGTTGCCACTATCCCTCAAGAGGAAAGTGTATAACAGCTGTGTCTTACCAGTACTCACCTACGGGGCAGAAACCTGGAGGCTTACGAAAAGGGTTGTGCTGAAATTAAGGACGACGCAACGGGCCATGGAAAGAAGAATGATAGGTGTAACGATAAGGGATAAGAAAAGAGCAGATTGGGTGAGGGAACAAACGCGGGTAAATGACATCTTAGTTGAAATCAAGAAAAAGAAATGGGCATGGGCCGGACATGTAATGAGGAGGGAAGATAACCGATGGTCATTAAGAGGAAGCTTTAGCTCGGGCCCAACTCCGACGCGGCCTATTCAAGTACATGTAAAACGCAAAAACGTTTTTATGCGATAACCCCTGGACCGATCTTGATGAAATTTGTTGCACTTGAAAGATAAAGTTAAATTCTAGTGACTGTTGGAAGCGGAATTTCGATTTAGGGCTTGAATTTTCTTAAAACGATTTTCAAATATTTGACCGTTTGAAAAAAATAGAAGCATGAAGTTTACAAATTCATAGCTCTGCATCAAGAACTGATATCGCGGTTCTGTAAACGGCATCCATTAGATCATTCAAAGCGGACAAATTCAATATGTCATTCTACATCTTACGTGAATTTGTTACGTTGGTTACAATGGTTTTGCAAAAGTTGTATTTCCCTATGATTAAATTTTGTTATATTCATGTGTAACGTATCAATTTTGTCCGCTTTAGATGTACTATTAGATGCAATTCACAGAATTGTATTATCGTTTTTCGTGGTTGAGTTACAGAGTTGTAAACCTGATAGTCTCGTTTTCTGAAAATTTTCGATTTTTGCCAATTTTTAATAAAAAATTGACGACCTAACTCAAAAATTCGAAACCAACGGTCACTAGATTTTAAGTTTTTCTTTTAAATGCAACAAACCTTGTCAAATTTGGTGCAGTGGTTGCCGAGAAAAACGAATTCTCCTTTTACATGTATTTAGATAGGAGCCCTCGAGCTAAAGCTTCCTCTTAAGGGTTACGGACTGGATTCCAAGGGAAGGAAAGCGTAGTAGGGGGCGGCAGAAAGTTAGGTGGGCGGATGACATTAAGACGTTTGCAGGGACAACATGGCCACAATTAGTACATGACCCGGGTAGTTGGAGAAGTATGGGAGAGGCCTTTGCCCTGCAGTGGGCGTAAGTAGGCTGATGATGGTGATGATGAATGCGCACACGTTACTTTGACGCGGTGAGTTCTTGCAGTTTTGTGGCGTCGCGTGATAGGCAGGTGAAATAGGTGCAGCCCGAAATCTTTTGACCAATAGTCGAGGGCTAATGGCGAAAAGGCGTCGAATCTGAAATAACTAGTGTCATTTCGTTCGTCAAAATCATGCATAATCAGTTTGTACATGTCACATCAGATGGCGAGCTATTGCGGTTTTCGTGATGTCGTGTGACAGACAGGTGAAGGGGGGGTGGTCCAAAAAGTTTTTGACCAATTGTGGAGGCCTGATCGCAGAATTGTAATAGAAAAGTTGGAATAGTCTTACGCTATAGCACCCCAGGTGACACGAACCAGATAATCATATAGGATGGATATGCAATGTAACGGCAAACTTTCGCCTACCCAATCCTGCCTGCATTAGTAGCCATACGGCAAGCATTGTCCGACGGATATTTAATTTAGGTCCGTATGTCCGTCGGACACAGAGTGAACGTCCTTAAGCGGATGTCACGAGCGGAACATCCACGGGACGTTTGCGGTACTTACTATATCGGATGTATGTTGAACCTGTCCGAAGCCGTGCCCGATCATGCACTGGACTTACACTAAGTATCCCAATGCGGATGTGACAGGGCCACCTAAGGGGTCACCCGCAGTACTTACAACTATGGAGTAAGTTTTAAAATAAGCAAGGAATAAATTTACGCGCTTCTCGCCCGGCCCAATTGAATTCCCACCGATAATGTGACTCGTGCTATATACGCTGGAGTACGTGTGTGGACGTCGGCTGTATAATTAATTTTTAAGCTTGGCGGAATGAGCGCACAAGAGATGCTGCAATCCGGGGGTTATTAAGTTTATTACAAACGATGCGAATGAACGCTTCAGTTAGGTGTATCGATTGTAGGAAGCACTGGGCGTCTGCTACATATCCCTGCAGCTGAGTTTTTACCGGTGTATTTCCGCAAAAATATTTCGTAAAAACTGTTTTTATGCGCAGCGCTTTATATGGTGAGAAGGCCAAATGACTAAATTCATCGTGGGCCAAACGTCTTGTCCAAATCCAGGGCGCAACGAAGACTAACTCTCGGTATGAATCTTAAGTCTCGAATGCCATGCAACACTGATTGCATGCAACAAAAGCGAATGCGAAGCCGGAATACACGTCATGGAGGTCATTGATATACATTTGTCAACGATCCGCTCTCGTGGGCTCCATGTAAACGCAGCCTTATATTGGTGTTAGAAGCATGAACTATGAAAGGCTACCACGACGTCACTTTGGCTCTTGCAATCGCCTCTCAAATCCTAGTGCTCAAGAACATTGCGTTCGAGACTGGCTCGCTCATGCGCACTTCGCGGAACGTTGTAACAAACCGGGTCAATCCAGTTGTCACGCTCCGCAATTCGCAACTATAGACTTTCCGCCAACGTTGTTCCCGCGCTCACAGTACGACGCATTATTTGACACGACGACTTTTCCTGGGCACCTTTGACACTGTTTCGACATCTTCCTGTTGCAGAGTAAGCATTTTTTTGAATATTGCTTTTTTTAGAAGTTTTCCTTCGTGTCAAGTAACGCTGTTTAGTGATAAGTGCGTCGGTAGGTAAGGCCTAAAGTTTAGTTCAGGGCTTGCCGCCGGGCACATACCCGTGTGGTTCACGGAGAGGAACTAGCGTAAATGAAAGTTTGTATTTGTAGCCACTATGGAGCTTGAAAAGAAGCGGATCCACATTGCACAGCGAGCTGGCCGGCAGTCTAAACAACTCGTAGACCTCTTAGGCAAACATGTGCTCTTGCCCAACAATGGAACTTCAAGTAAAACTCTTGCATGGGCTAGTTGGTTCACGCTTGAATGAGTAAAGGCTAGGCGCAAAATAGCAAGACTGAAGAAGGACACAAATGACAGGACCGGTGCCACTCGAGACTAGCAAGCTGAGACGGCAATCAGGTTGACGCACAAAATGGCAAGATCGGTGCGAAAGCTTTGCTGAAAGAAAGGGCCCAATGTAGAAGAAATATTCTCAAGTAAAACTCTTGCTTGAGCTAGTTGGTTCATGCTTGAATATGTAAAGGCAAGGCGCAAAAGAGAAGGCGCAACTAACGCTTCTTTGCCGAAGTTGGATTTGATATGGACATTGCTTAGAGGCGTTAGTTTTCTTTCCCATTGAAAAATATACTCTTTTGGAGCTATATTGCGACCTAGTTAGTTGATGTTAAATTGTTGCTGTTTAGTGTCAGTTTCTTTCTTTATTTGATGCAGTTTTTATGTATATGCTTTACCATGCATTTTATAAATTTTTATTGTCTTGCAGTAGCACCGCTGTGTCTATATGCTAAATAATAATTTATGTTTTATTCCGATGCCGGAATAGCTTATGCACAATGGTGTGTTTAGAAGGGCTTATGCCCAGTTAATAATAGTCAAAACAAAACGCATGACTGGGGGTTGGATGCCCCGCCAGTCAATAAATCCTGGCGCTCCCCCTGTATCCGGGCAGGATTTCTTCAACGACACAGTCAAACAGGAGCAATCAATAGCACTTTTAACAACATTATAGTGCCCTGAGTGAAAATCAAGAACTGTGTTAACAAACCAGGAAGAATACATCCAGCAAGTCTGCGGTCCCCGAAACGGGGTACTCAGGCCCAAAAATTGCATTACCCCATTTTCCGGCAATTCACACGTGAAATTGACTGCCAATACCTTCTCATTGAAAAGCCTAAGTACATCGGTTGCTGTCAGATTCCCACTTGCGTCCACCAGTACAAGAAAATCATCGACATACCTAAATGTTTTTACAGCTACACCCTCCAAAACGGGCTGAAGTAGGCGATCCACCCTACTCAAAAATGTCACTAAGAATCGATGCCACTCTTGAACCTATACACACACCTGATTTGTGTGTGTTAACGTCACCCCTCCGTTCAATAGCGGTGGATGATAAGTAGCCAAACAATAGCTCCATAAAAAAGCACCCACTGAGACGCCACAACTTAACACAAACTTTTGGTCATCGTTGTCGTCCTAAAACAGTCGCTTACGCATGTCATAAACCTTGGTGTGGTGAGAAGTAGAACAATTCTTCAATGCTGAACCCCCAAATAGGTCGGAGCATTTCTGTTGCAAACAACTGCACCAATTCACCAGACTTCTCAACACAAAAAGGACGCTCAATATACAAGTCCTAACGGTGCTTCTGGAGAAATCCCTAGACTAAGCCCTGCCACGTCCCACGGTCACACATAATGAGGCAGAAGAGCTCACCCATCTTGTGCCTCTTGACAGTGAAGAGCACCCGAAGCACAGAGGTCTCTGCCTTCCCCTCAGCCGCGTACGACTTGTCAAGCTTCACCTCCTACAGCAAGGTGATGCCGCTCTTCACGCCACCAGGGCGTTCCCTCACAACCTCAAGGTTTCGTTTTGCAGCCAGCCCTGCTTTTTCCGAAAGGATACTGTCCCGGCTTGTCACCCGTTCGCCATCGGCGCGAAGTCGTCGAAGGGGTGTACAAGCCGGTTGGTCGCTCCGTACTCGAGCGAACATTGTGAAGAGGTCAGAGTCAGAAGAAAGCAAAAAAAAAATTCTCGACTGACAACGCTACAAAAATAAAAAAGTTCAAGTTCACCCAATTGTGTTTCGGCTCCTGCGAAGACCTTAAACGCGCTAATTTTAATTAGGGGCGAGGAAACGGGTGAATCCCCCAAGCTGTTAGAGTTGGCGCACTTGCTTTGCACCACACAGACACGCGCAGACACACACACACAAACACACACACGCACACCCTTGAGTCCGTGGAGGGCCTCTATTTTCGGTTCACAAACACAGAAGAAACAACGGCAGCCGGCCATACGGCGCCAAACTCGTTGACACTCATACACTGTCAGCAATTCGTCGACACGGGATTGCACATAAACACCACACATTTCGCGGTATTCGCACCCCTGCCGTCTTTGCAAGCTTCTGAATGCTCGCGCGGGGCAGAGAATACACAAGGGTTCCTACGAAAAGCTGTCGGGGCGTCATGGTCGCGCCAACAGCAAAATAATAATAATAATAATAATAATAATAATAATAATAATAATAATAATAATAATAATAATAATAATAATCTCTAAACCAGCCTTCGACTTTTTTTCGGCCGCTAGCCCGAATGACCCGCAGTACCTATCTTTCTCGCCGGTTCCTATTCCCAAGACGTTTTGGCGCCCGTCGATCGGTAATTCGCTGACTCTAATAATACCGTACCGTGACAGATACCTTCAGGCACAACCATAAAGTTATCTTCCTTGCCAGCCTCTAGAGGCCTGAGACTGTTCGCGAGGAAGTAATCCAATAGGTGACGCAGGTTCGCCTTCCGACCTCAGACCTCTGCAAGCAGTGACGACGGCCACCCCAACCCTTCCACACACACATATCTTGCTATTTCCGCTTCCGGGACCCTGTCAGCAACATAACCTGCCACGTCCAAAGAATCGGCAGGCTTCAACCATCTCGAACACACTTTTTCGGGGCGGGGGGGGGGGGGATGCCTTACAGCATAGAAACAAAATCTAGAGAAAAAGAAAGAATGCACCCACTCGGGACACATGTCTGCAGCAAGAGTACATGCATGAAAATAATTTTCAGTGAGCGCCTACTAGTTTAGCTTGAATTATTCACGCATTCACCGTGTATATAGGACTCAAGGAAAGCGTGCCGCTATGCTACCCAAGAGTTATCTTTAATGCCGGCGCCTACATGTCGTGTATAAGCAAAACGATTTAACGATCGGCAACTCTCATGTTCAGTGAAGTGCCATGCGCGGTGGCGTATTGCAGCGCATGTATCCCGTATAAAAGCACCGTCCTACATAAATATTGAGTGCCGTAGCGACATTTGCGTCACACACTATAGTAAATGCAGGCTATCACTGTAACCTACGCGTTGTGACACCCACACGCTGTACGGCTGTAGTGTGCGCGCACACGACCAATCTAAACTCTAAATTCCCCAAGCTTTTCACAAAGCTTTACGTCACACGCTCGACAAGCAACCCCTTCGGGTTCTCTTCACAATATAAGAACAAACTGATTCTCACCTCGAAAAAAGAAGCCTTCCCGATCAAAATGCCTGGAGCAGCAAACATTGTTATCGTCACAGCTTTGCCGATGAGGCGATTCGCAATCGACGAGGCTCTGCGGCATCGATCTATTCTTGCAGGAGGAAATTTGTGAAACGAAACAGTTTTCTCTGTGCACTTGGCTGACGAACACTGCGGAGCCCTGCAACATTGCTTGGCCGTGCGCAGTTTTTTAGCTGGCGGCTCCATTGTTCTACCGCAGCACGCGGTTTCTGTACATGGGCGGATAATCTGTTTGGACCTGCTTACTGAGTTTCCTGTGCTTGCTGCTAGGTAAAATATGAATTTCTGGATTCGCAAATACTGACCTTGATTATCGCAGCTTGACTAGACCGACTTAGAGTAGCCCCCAAATGTTCATCTGTCCTCTCGTATACTTCAACCTCACAGTACTAACTGACACGGGAAGGGGACAACTAAGGCCGGAGTAAAACCAGTAGCTCTACCGCGTTCATTTGCGAGACTTGCTGCGTGAACAGCGAGCCTGCGGGCACACACGCACCTGGACACGGTGGCCGAGCTTCCGGTGGGCAAATTCGAAGACGTACACGGAGGTGGTTGACGACTGGGCAAGCGCCTCGACAAAGTACTGCATGGGGCACTCGACGAGCACACTGCCCACAAAGTCCCTCCAGGCACTCAGTGACGGCAAGCCCGATCGGTCGACACTGTCCTGTACGTTCTCCAGGAGCCTCTGCGCAATCGTCCCTACACTCAATGAGCCTCATTTAAGAATATTCGCACACATTTCCGTAAAAGTGACTGTATCCTGGCTAGCTAGCGCAGAATCTTGGTGTCTGTGAGGTGACGAATGTGCTCGTTTATTCTCTGTTACACACAAAAGAACGAGAAAATACTTGTTTTTAGTTATGTTGTGGTGTCAAACGATGAGGAACTATTAGCCCATTTAAACAAATGTGAGACAATTGCTTTATGGATATTAGTTTGAAAAGCTTCTGTTACATAGTCTACCATCGCCCAAAATTATGACACCACAATACGAAAATGACGGGCTTGTTTGCACTGACTTTATATTAAACATAGATCAGGAATGCGAAAAGCTCTGGCGCAACTACCTCATAATATATGATGGTGTTGCAATTTTATACAATACTGCTATTGTCATGACAAGTGCACCTCAAATTTCAAAATGCGTTTGATCTTTTATAAACAGGAATGCTTGTCTTTACAGGACTTTTATTATATGGCAACACCTCAGAACTTAAGTATACAACCAGCACAAGAGCAAAAGAGTCGGCAATATATGCCATGCTTGTGCAACTTCTTAGTACACAATGTAATTGTGGCATTTAGCATATTTATTTATTCAAACAACCACGTAGCTGCTGAACGTTCAATTATTGAATTCCCGGCCACTGATGGATGTGGAAATGCCGCCTTCTAGAATTTCTCATCACGCTACTTATTGCTCGGTCCTCTTTCCTACCCGAAATGTATGCCGCTCATATGCATTCAAGCACGTATCTTGAGGTCTGAGAACACACGGCAGACAGTCTCTATCGCAATCACGCCAGCCAGTCTTCTACAGCGCTTGAAGTAAAGGACCATCTTTTGATTGGAGTCAACACAGAATAACGTTCTCACCAATCTAATATAAAAATCAAGCTATTGCCATATGAAAATGGAAGCTGGGGTTTTAAATGCCGCAATCACGATATGATTATGAGGCACACCATAGTGGGGACTCCGGAAAAGTTTTGAACACCTGGGGTTCTTAGCGTGTGCTGAATGCACCGTCATTTTCGGATTTCGCCCCCATCGAAATGCAGCCGCTGTGGCCGGGAACTGATCCCGCACCCTCAGGAAACGCAGCGCAGCGCGAAAGCCACTACACCACCACGGCGGATATATTGTAAGAAGGACCATTGATTACACTAGATAGCTTCCACAAATAACAAAAATCAGTACAGTATCCGCATTGCGAACCCCCTGGCTAGAACTTGTACATTGCACTATGTGCCACAAGTAGCTAAACGCTGGATTAGTGAATTTTTGTTAATTATTTATTATGGATTTCAAGTGTTCGTAAGTAATGTCCACCTCTTCATGTAGACCAACCCAGGATCTAGAATTAGGCTACCTGCCACAGCCAATTTTTAAAAGACTTTGGAAATGTCCGCTGAAACACGCGGTATATATATGGACCGTCTGATATGCGTACGTACTCAAACACATTAACGGTCAAGTATGGTTCACACTCGCAGTTGAAAGATATAGACGATATAAAATTGTAACCTTTTGAAAACATGCCACAACTGGCCAAGTCAATATATATCGAGTGTTCGAATATGTATCGAACTGACGTTCTTTAATTACAAGTACACGATAAATGCACACGCTTGTCTTCGTCGCTACAGTATACACACGCACACGCACACACACACACACACACACACACACACACACACACACACACACACACACACACACACACATATATATATATATAGTCAAGTGGAGTGACGTACGAAGAACAAAGTAACAATACTGTGAAAGACAACACTAGCTTTTATGGGGCGAACCTCTGCCCACAAATACCGGCTACACTTGAAGCACAACGATAGCGGCGAGCACAGTCGGCGATCGTCGAAAATCTGATCAGCGGGTGAAGCGCGTCGGCTTTTATAGATAAGTCGTCGAATGTTCCAGAGTAACCGCTGGGAACCGCGTGTCTTCCACAATGTTCTACTCCATTCGCGTCGCGCATACATGCAATGAGATTACACAAGTTGCGGTACCATCGGTACCATCGGTACAGCGGTACCATCGATAACATTCCAGAAACTTCTTTTACATGCAGACGCGTTCTGCGCTGTGCGATAACATTTGTCAGCTGGTGAGAAGTGGTCGCCCGATAAAGATAAAGTACACGTGTCATTACCCCCCTCTTAAAAAGCATTGTCCCGATGCTACAAATATAAGAAAGAGAAGCACAACAGCTCACTTATTAAACAAAAGTGACAAAACAAAAAAAAATTAAATTGTGGGGTTTTACGTGCCAAAACCACTTTCTGATTATGAGGCACGCCGTAGTGGGGGACTCCGGAAATTTCGACCACCTGGGGTTCTTTAACGTGCACCTAAATCTAAGTACACGGGTGTTTTCGCATTTCGCCCTCATCGAAATGCGGCCGCCGTGGCCGGGATTCGATCCCGCGACCTCGTGCTCAGCAGGCCAACACCATAGCCACTGAGCAACCACGACGGGTTGACAAAACCACGAAAAGAAACAAAGCCTAAAGGTCAGTTACGCGAAGTCCCAAAGTTCAATAGTGCTGATCGTACGGCTTGAGTCGCACAAGATGGACTATTTCAGGTCGTGAGTCGCTGTGATAGTGAAATGCCGTCTGGCACGACCTCATAGTCCAGTGCGCCAATACGTCGGATCATCTTGTACGGTCCGAAATAGCGGCGCAAAAGCTTCTCGCTCAGTCCTCGTCGGCGTATAGGCATAGAGTTTCATATTAGTATACCTAGAGGGAAATCTGGCGCTGCGATCGTTCAACCATCATGGGAATGATGGGAAGTACAGGCTTCGGATTGGCGTTCTATTGACTGGCGAACTAGTCTACAAGTATTTTTTTGGCAGTTTTGGTTTAGCTTCAAGCGCACTTGCTGTAACCTGCAGTGGGACAGTGCAACGCAAAGCTGTCTGCCTTTGTTATATTGCTCGAAGTGGCGAGAGCGCGCTGGGCCAGCGACTGGGACGATGTTTGTGTCGCGGTGTGGCGTCGAAGCCCTGACGACAAAGCGACGGCATCGTAAACGTTGAAAGAACATGTTTTGAGCGTTTGGACCTTGGTTTGTTAAGTGTGTTAGGTTCGCACTGTACCGTTACGTGCTTTATGAAACTTCAGTACATGAAAAAGAAGGCACTACTGATACAAGACATATACAGTTGTACTTCTAGTGGCTTGACAATCAAATTTTATTGAGGACTTCATTATGCATTGCTCATTTATGGGCTCATTGAAATGCGTGTTTTAGGTCTTTGAGAACACAAACTTACTTGTGGTAGGAAATGTTGCTGCTTCCTGGCTGTAGTCTAGTGTCGCAAAATGGGTAAGTGCAAAGCCACGCCATTACGCTTCGGAAGCGGTACGTCAATATACAATATGATGAAGCATATTGGTAGGAGGCCACTAGCGTCCTAGGTAGCACTGCAGCAGATGTGCTTAAATGTATGTGAAGATGTTCAGCAATCGTGACAGCCGACGCGGCCTTTCGAAAGAGCGAGAGAGAGTTAGCAAGTGCCTGTCGTCTGCGAGAAAAGTCTCGCGTTTGCAGCGAGCAGGCCTCGTAGCAGACGACACTTGTAGCATTCCACTCAAGGGCGCAACACTTTCTCACAATACAACAGTTTTATTTCCATAAATACTTGATGAGCATCTTTATATAAGTACATGCACGATTGTTATTGCTGTTGCAAAAATAAATAA
The DNA here is from genome assembly GCF_023375885.2 of Dermacentor andersoni. NCBI lineage: Eukaryota > Metazoa > Arthropoda > Arachnida > Ixodida > Ixodidae > Dermacentor > Dermacentor andersoni. The sequence goes on along the minus strand of NC_092814.1, from coordinate 390,689,277 downwards.
ATAATTATTCTTTGTGGTTAAATCGGGAACAGAATCGCACAAGTATGCATACCCTGGTGTGTCCTGGTGACAAACCATAGTAAACCATGCTTCCATCTCAAAGTCAAACAAAGTTTATGTAGCGTCTTGTACATTATATAACATACTACAGAAATAAAATTAGATTTTACGCGATAATATTTGAGTATAGCTTTGTTTACTGCGCCACAAGCAAACGTCACTAGTCTAAAGATCGAAGTCAATCCGAAGCCTGTACTTCCCATCATTCCCATGTAGGTTGAGGCAGCGCTCATGAGAACCCCCGTAGACACTAGCGCCACATTTCCCTCTAGGTATTTATGTAGAAACTCTATGGCGTATAGGGGTCCAAACCCAAACACTGTCACCGGGATGGTACTCGACGAAGCGTCGTCAGAGGCTGTAGTGTCGGCTGTCGGTACGCTGCTGCTTCTTGATCCGTAGGCGGGCGAGCTGTCGGGCTTCTTCGGCGCGCTGCAGATAGGTCGCGACGTCAAGATTCTCTTCGTCAGTGACGTGCGGCAGCATGGCGTCGAGCGTCATCGTCGGATTTCTGCCGTAAACCAGATTAAACGGCGTGATCTGTGTTGTTTCTTGCACCGCCGTGTTGTAAACAAAGGTTACGTACGGCAGGACCGCGTCCCACGTCTTGTGCTCGATGTCGACGTAGTGTACATTGCTAGCATGTCGGCGAGGGTCTTGTTTAGGCGCTCCGTGAGATCATTCGTATGCGGGTGGTAGGCAGTTGACCTCCTGTGGCTTGTATGGCTGTACTGCAGAATGGCTTGGGTGATATCTGCTGTAAACGCTTTTTCTCTGTCGGTGATGAGGACTTCTGGGGCACCATGTCGCCGCAGAATGTTCTCGACGGAAAATTTCGCCACTTCAGCTGCGCTGCCTTTCGAAAGAGCTTTAGTTTCAGCGAAGCGGGTGAGATAGTCCGTCACCACGACGATCCACTTATTTCCGCTTGTTGACGCCGGAAACGGTCCCAACAAATCCATCCCGATCTGCTGAAATGGTCGGCAAGGAGGTTTGATCTGCTGTAGTAATCCTGCTGGCCTTGTCAGTGGTGTCTTGCGTCGCTGACAGTCTCGGCATGTCTTGACGTAACGGGCGACGTCGGCGGTCAGACGCGGCCAGTAATACTTTTCCTGTATCCTCGACAGCGTCCGGGAGAATCCGAGGTGGCCAGCGGTTGGATCGTCGTGTAGGGCGTGTAGTATTTCTGGACGTAGTGCTGACGGTACAACAAGAAGGCAGCTGGAACGGGTTGGTGAGAAGTTCTTCACGAGCAGGTTGTTTTGTAGCGTGAACGAAGACAACCCGCGCTTAAATGCCCTAGGGACAACGTCGGTATTCCCTTCCAAATACTTGACGAGGCCTTTTAGCTCCGGGTCTCCTCGTTGCTGTTTAGTGAAGTCTTCTGCGCTTATTATTCCGGGGAAGGCGTCGTCATCCTCGTCGTCTACCGGCGGGGGATCGATGGAGGCGCGTGATTGGCAGTCGGCGTCTGAGTGTGTTGGTCCGGACTTGTAGATTACCGTGACGTCATATTCTTGCAGTCTGACGCTCCACCTCGCCAGCCGTCCTGAAGGGTCCTTTAAGTTAGCTAGCCAACACAACGCGTGATGGTCGCTGACGACTTTGAATGGCCTGCCATATAGGTAAGGGCGGAATGTTGCTGTAGCCCAAATGATGGCGAGGCATTCCTTTTCAGTCGTATAATAATTGCCTTCCGCTTTTGACAGCAACCGGCTAGCATAAGCTATCACCCGTTCATGTCCGTCTTTCTTCTTGACTAGGACGGCACCGATGCCTAGGCTACTGGCGTCAGTGTGGATTTCGGTATCGGCGTCTTCGTTTAGATGTGCAAGTACCGGCGGCAACTGCATGCGTCGTTCTAGTTCTTGAAATGCGTCTCCCTGCGGCGTTTGCCACTTGAACTCGACATCAGATTTGGTTAGATGCGTTAGCGGCTCAGCGATGCGTGAAAAGTCCTTGACAAAGCTCCTGTAGTAGGCACACATGCCAAGGAATCTACGCACTGCCTTCTTGTCGATGGGCTGCGGGAACTTTGCGATGACAGCTGTTTTCTGCGGGTCGAGGCGTAATCCGCATTTGCTGATGACGTGGCCTAGGAACAGAAGCTCATCGTAAGCGAAGCGGCACTTTTCTGACTTCAGAGTGAGCCCTGATGATTTGATGGCCTCTAGTACTGTCGCAAGCGGCCTAAGGTGATCGTCGAAATTTCCGGCGAACACGACGACGTCATCCAAGCAAACAAGACAGGTCTGCCACTTTAATCCTGTTAACACCGTTTCCATGACGCGCTGGAACGTTGCAGGCGCCGAACACAGTCCGAATGGCATGACCTTGAACTCGTAGAGGCCGTCTGGCGTGATGAAGGCGGTCTTTTCGCGATCTCTCTCGTCGACATCTATTTGCCAGTAGCCAGACTTGAGGTCCATCGACGAGAAGTATTTAGCGTGGCAGAGCCAATACAATGCGTCGTCTATCCGTGGAAGAGGGTATACGTCTGTCTTCGTGATCTCGTTCAGTCGACGATAATCGACGCAGAAACGTAGGATTCCGTCCTTTTTCTTCACCAGGACAACAGGAGATGCCCACGGGCTTTTCGACTGCCGGATGATGTTGTCGCCGAGCATTTCGTCGACTTGTTGCCTAATAGCTTCACGTTCTCGCGTCGAAGCTCGGTAAGGGCTCTGGCGGAGTGGTTGAGCGCACTCTTCGGTTATTATGCGATGCTTTGCAACTGGTGTTTGTCGAATCCTCGATGACGTTGTAAAGCAGTCCTTGTATCGTCGGAGAAGACTTTTGATCTGTTGCTGCTTGCTCATGGGGAGACTTGGATTTACGTCGAATTCTGGTTCGGGAACTATTGTCGTCGGGGTAGATGCGGCAGAACTGGAGAGAACAAACGCATTACTGTTTTCCAGAATTTCCTCGATGTACGCGATCGTAGTGCCCTTGTTGATGTGTTTGAACTACTGGCTGAAATTTGTCAGCAAGACTTTAGTTTTCCTTCGTGCAGTCGAGCGATTCCTCTTGCGACGCAAATTTCACGGTCTAGCAGTAGACTTTGGTCACCCTCGCTGACGCCTTCTGCGTCGGCAGGTGTTTTGGTGCCGACGGAAATGACAATGCTGGAGCGAGGCGGGATGCTGACTTGACTTGCGAGCACGGTTAGGGCCTGGTGACTACGAGAGCTCTCCGGCGGTATCGCTCGATCTTCTGACAGCGTTATCGACTTCGACTTCAGGTCGATGATTGCGCCGTGTTGGTTCAGGAAGTCCATGCCGAGAATGACGTCTCGTGAACATTGTTGGAGGATAACGAAGGTGGCAGGGTAACTCCGGTCATGAACGGTAATTCTTGCCGTGCAGATTCCAATCGGCGTAATGAGGTGTCCTCCAGCGGTCCGAATTTGTGGGCCCCTCCATGCAGTCTTAACCTTCTTCAATTGGGCGGTGATGTGTCCACTCATGACGGAGTAATCGGCCCCTGTGTCGACTAAGGCGGTGACTGCGTGGCCGTCGAGAAGCACGTCGAGGTCGGTGGTTCTTTGTCTTGCGTTACAGTTAGGTCTTGGCGTCGGACCACGGCTGTGTTGCGTTGACCTGTGGCTGGTATTGGACGCCGTCAGGTCGTCTTTCTTCGTTGTATTCTTTGCGTCCACAATTCGTCGGGACGGCGGCGTGTCGTGATGTCGTTGAGGTAGCTTCTTCGGCGTCTTCGTCGGCGGCGGAGGAACTTCGTCAGTTCGACGAACAGCAAACGCACCTCCACCGGTTGCTGCTTTTAGTTTTCCGGATATGGGCTCGCCGACCGACCCCGGGCTGGGCCAGTGTATGGACGGCGCTGCGGTGACAGGTAGCGGCCTGGTGACGGCGAACGGGACGGTCGTCGAGGGCTCCACTGAGTAGCGGCGAGGTAGTCGGCGATGTCACGAGGGCGTTCACCTTCCCTCGGGCGCTGTGCGTTGACGGTGAAGCCTCACAATCCCAGGTTGCGGTATGGGCATCGGCGGTAGACATGGCCGGCTTCGCCGCAGTGGTAGCAGAGCGGGCGGCTGTCGGGGGCGCGCCAAACGTCCGTCTTCCTCGCGTAGGTGCGCTAGGCGACAGGTGGCCGTACTGGCGGCGGTGGACGACGGAATTGCGGCGTTACAGGGCCCTGAATCGGTCGCGGAGGGGGACCTTGACGGCGTGCGACGGCGTGCGACGACGGCATAGGTCATCGCTTCTGGCTGGGGATGCGGTAATTGAGGTTGCACCTCAGGAACTCCCAGCGATCGCTGAACCTCATCTTTCACGATGTCAGCGATCGAAGCTACTTGAGGCTGCGACGAAGGGAAGACCTTGCGCAGTTCTTTGCGCACAATGGCCCTGATGGTCCCTTGGATGGTCCACTGAGGTGTGAGCACTTGGCGGTTATATTGCCTAGTGTGCATTTCTAAAGTTTTCTCAATCATCGTAGCCTCTGTCAGGAACTCAGCTAAGGTCTTCGGTGGATTTCGGATTAGTCCGACGAAAAGTTCTTGCTTTACGCCTCGCATCAAGAAACGTACTTTTTCTCTTCAGACATTTCCGGGTCGGCGTGCCGGAAAAGACGGGTCATCTCTTCTGTGAAGATGGCGATGGTCTCATTGGATAGGTGGCCTCGGGTTTCCAACAGAACTTCGGCCCTTTCTTTTCGGACAACACTCGTGAACGCCCTCAGGAAGTTACAGCGGAACAGGTCCCATGTTGCAAGTGTGGACTCCCGGTTCTCGAACCAAGTCCTCGCGGCATCTTCCAAGGAGAAGTACACATGTCGTAGCTTATCCTCAGATGTCCAGTCGTTAAAGGTCGAGATCATTTCGTAGGTATCGAGCCAGGTTTCCGGATCCTCCGACGTAGCTCCACGGAAGGTAGGGGGCTCTCTGGGGATGTTGACGTACCACGGGTGACACTGGGGCTGCCATTGTGGTTGTCTTGGCCACAATCTTTTTGGTCTTCTCAGGTAGAAGTCCATGCTCCGGGGGCAGCTGTCGTAGACGACAGCTTACTCGATGGTCCGGGACTACGTTGGTGCTCTCTTTGCGGTCCGGGCTTGGATCACGGCTTGTCGGGGGCGTCCGGTACATGGACGAAAAGCACCTCCACCAGATGTCACGTGGAGTGACCGTATGAAGAACACAGTAGCAATACTGTGAAAGGCAAAACTAGCTTTTATTGGGCGAACCTGTGCCCACAAATACAGGCTACACTTAAAGCACAACGATAGCGGCGAACACAGTCGGCGGTCGTCGAAAACCTGATCAGCGGGTCAAGCGCGTCGGCTTTTATAGATCAGTCGTCGGATGTTCCAGAGTAACCGCTGGGACCCGCGTGTCTTCCACAATGTTCTACACTATTCGCGTCGAGCATACATGCAATCAGATTACACAAGTTGCGGGGAAAGACAGCGGATGGAACCATCGACAACATTCCAGAAATTTCTTTTGCATGCAGGGGCGTTCTGCGCTGTGCGATAACATTTGTTAGGTGGTGAGAAGTGGTCGCCCGATAACGATAAAGTACAAGTGTCAATATATATATATATGTGTGTGTGTGTGTGTACGTCTGCGTCACATAGCCAATCCTGACGAAGACAAGACAATGAATTTCCATCTCGTCATTGTGTGTGGCTTCAGCGTTTTCCTTGTCCGACAACTGCGCATCACTTCAAGTTGCCATGTGCACACCTGCAACACAGCAGCGTGACACGTCTTCATTATATATATATATATATATATATATATATATATATATAGAAGGAGTGAACGAGCAGAAAGGGGGTTAACCAAGAGGCCCACTAGTCATACCAGAATAAGCCAACAAACACTGACAGCAAGGACAACTTTAGGGGAAGTTACTTGTGCTTAATACATGAAAATAAAGAAACAATAAATGGAAACAATCGAAGTGGATGAAAAAACAGCCGTGGGTGGGGAACAGCAGGTGGGGAAGAAACCTACAACCAGAGTCCCTCAATACTTTTACTGGTCATGAAACTCCCCCGAAAGTTTGATATAGATGCAAGAGTGGCCACTAGGCGCGCCTTCTCCATTCAGGGGGCATCGGAGTGAATCCGGCGCTGGCGCCCTGCGGCCTACGGCGGAACTGAAAAATGCAAATAAATACATCTTCGGAGTATCTTCTTCAAATAGGGCTGCTTTGACGGCAGGCAATGCCAAATTCTGACTGGGAGCTTACCGCTCACTCTAAGAACAGTTTACACCCTTTGGAGTGCCCCTTCTGCCACACAACGATAATCGTCATCTGCCTTGATGCGTTTGCTTTCTTTAACGCTGCGAGCCCGGTACTTTACAGTAACGAACGGCACGCGCGTTATCAGCATGATAGCATTGCCGACAGGAAATGCTATCATGCTGATAACGCGGATTGCTGATCCATGGAGTATCCCGGCCGCGCTGACTCCGAGGTTATCCTAGATCGTTGTTCGCAACTCCAGTCGTACTAGGGGTAGCCTTTCCACCCAGTGCTGTCTGTCGACGTGGCGGTCAATAACGCCTTCAGTTGTCGGTGAAGCTCAACCGTGCCGTTGCCCTGTGGGTGGTAAGCCATGGTATTGAGGCGCGTGCCGACGAGTCTATTCAAGGCAGAAAAAACGAGCTTTGGCATTGTCGACCTCGGTCAGTAGTTATTCCCAAAGGGCAACCGTACCGCGATACCCACGTAGCAACAAATGCTTCCGCCACCCTTTCGGCTGTGACGTCTTGTAGCGGATTCACCTCAGGACACCTTGAATACCGGTTGACACACGTGCGAAGGTGCCTTGTAAGGGCAGAAGAGGCCCCACAAAGTCTAAATGCACGTATCCAAATAGCTCTCTGGTGGTCGAAAAGAGTGCATCACTGAACGCGTGTGCCCGGTCCCTTTCACGGCTTGACAGACTTGGCAGCTTCTTGCCCAATTTCAAAGATTTTTGTTGACCCTTGGCCAGACGAAGCGGTCTGTGATAAGCCTCTGAGTCGCTCTGATGCCGGGATGGCTTAGCCTGTGTAAGGAATAGAATATTGGCCGCAGAAATTGATAGGGCACGAACGGGCGAGCAGCTGCCTGTGATGTGTCGCACGTGACCAATGCTATTGTGTAGCTAAGTGGCACCACCGCCAGCTCGAGCGGCGAACCTTTTTGCCACAATTGGCGCGGCTCGGGGTCGTTTTGCTGGGCCGAGGCTAGAGATTGAAAATCCACAGAGCTAGCAGGCAGAGTGCCGATACGCGATAATGCGTCAGCTGCCTGATTTTCGGACGTAGAGATATGGCGGATTATTTTTATTTATTTTGTTTATTTATTGATACTGCAATCCCAGGAAGGGATATTCGTAGGGTGGGCGTACAGATACAAGCACGGATCAAATATTTACAAAAATGCCAAAAAAAAAACAAAGGCCGCAAATGATTATTAAAGAAAGAAAATGGATCAGCATTGGAGACAAAAAAGTTCAATGATGGCAGTGCAACGTAGGAGTAGACATAGCAGCAAAGTAAGGTTTATGAAATATCTTAATTATTAAAGAACACATAAAATATTGAGTGAATACATTAATACAAAATGTAAGCGTCATAAAGGTGGTAACAATAGGAAATTAGCAACTATATGGGCAGCAGGGAATGAATGCAACAGAAAATAGATGGTAATGGACACAGAGATTGCTGTAGTATTTGATCGTTAGTAAGCCGATTCCAATCCGTTACTGGTCTTGGAAAAAATAAATATTTAAAGCAGTTGTTACGCTGACGGAACGGGGTGATCATGAGATTATGACGTTCTCTTGTAGTGTAACCTGAAGAGAAGGATATTAGTCTATCAATATTAATCTTAAAGTGACCTTTGATTATATGGTATAAGAGCTTAAGTCAGGAAACACGATTTCTTTCGGATACAGATGTCAAAGCAGCCCTATTTAACAGATCAATTACTGACGTGCGTCCAGAGTTATTGTAAACGAAATCAACTGCTTTCTTTTGTAGTTCGTTTCAGTAAATGGCTCCCAAATTATCGCCGCATTATCTAATATTCGAAGGATAACCTATTTGTAAGCAATGAAACGGACTTTCGGTGTGGACAGTTTAAGTGCTCGCCGAAGAAAAAAGTTTACGGTTAGCATTGCTTATCACCTGATCAATGTGTTTAGTGCAGTCAAGGTCGTTAGTGATCCATAAGCTTAGATATTTGTATTGTGCATCTTCGGAGAGGACATTGTCAGCAAAAGAATTTTGGAATATGAGGGGATTTTTCTTGGCAGGTATTCTCATATAAGCGGTTTTTTAAAAATTTATCGGCATCTGCCATACATCACACCATACAGCAATCTTTTGGAAGGCCTCGCTCAGTGTTGTTTAATCTGTTATAGTTTTAATTTCTGAGTAGAGCACGCAATCATCCACCTACAATTTAATATGAACTGGAATGTCTTTTACGATGTCGTTTATATAAATGATGAATAGAAGTGGACCAAGCACCGAACCCTGAGGGACGCCAGAGTCAACAGAAAGAGACTGATATAAATTATCACGAAAAGTCACATATTGTTGATGGTAACTCAAGTACGTTAAAATCCAATCAGTAATTTAAAAGCACTTCTGGTAGGGCTAGTTGGTAGCTGTTCATTATAAAATATAAAGATGTCAAATAAACGGACGTTCACTTCTCTTGTGTGTGTCGGTTTATTTGGCGTCTTTATATTTTACAACAATTAGTAATTTTGTCATGTTTTATTGTGCTATTAATTTTGAAAAGCAACTTTTTGTGAGAAACTTTATCAAATGCTTTTGCGAAATCCATAAAAATGGCCTCTGTTTGGTTTCCGTTATTAATAGAGTTAGCAAAGTCATGTACAGTTTAGACTAATTGAGTGCAAGTAGAATGGTCCGCCGAAAATTGGGAGATAAAGGAAAGTTGCCGAAGCTCACGTTTTGAGTACGAGGAACTCTTGTTCTAGAAAACGGAGGTTAACGGCTGGTGGTCAGTCAGAATTCAAAAGCTACAGCCTGCATGAAAAAAACGGATATGCTTGACAGCGCAATAGAAGGCCAACATCTCCGTCCCGAAGGTGCTGTAGCGAGCTTCTGTAGCTTTGAGGCGCTTTGAGAAGAAGCCAGCGATCTGCGCTAGTCTGTGCTATTGTGCTGCTGCAGTACTGCATGCACCCCCCCCCCCTGCCGTGCTCACCGCGTCTACCATAAGGCGAGTTGGCGCGTCGGGCAACGGATTAATCAGCCATACTGCAGTCGCCAACCACGTCTTGGCTTCCAGGAAGGAGTGTTCGTGCTCCAAGTACCAGTGGAAGGTAGCAATTTTTTTTTTTTAGTCGCGACGCAGCAGGTGGGTAAGCGGCTGGAGAACTTGCGCACGGGATGGTAGGAAGCCCCTGTGAAATTTATGAGCCCCAAAAACTCGTCCAACTGTCGGAAGGAGGTTGGAGAGGGGAAGACCATGATTGTCTGCACCCGTCATTCCAGTGGATTGATGCCTTGGGGCAATATATATATATATGATATATATGATAGGCATATATATGATAGGCAAGAAAACTAAAGCTTCATCTCCGCAAATGAATTTCCAGGGCTTTAGTACCAGGCTGTGCTCATCCAATCGCTCAAGAAGAAGGCGAAGGTGCTGCTTGTGCTCTTTGTCTGCGGGACTTGCAACAAGAATGTCGTCAAGGCAGACGAAAATGAACGGGAACCGCGCGTAACATCGTCCATGAACTTTTGAAACGTTTTGAACTTTTGTCTGTAAGCCTTAAGGCATACAGACAAACTCCAATTGGCCAAATAAAGTATGCTGTATGCAAATGCTGTATTCGGAATGTCGCTAGGCTCGACAGGAATGTGGTGGTACGCACTCATCAAATCGATCATGCTGCTTATTTTGGTTCTTGCGAGACGAGCGCCGAAGTCATGCATGTGGGGAAGGGGATATCGATCAGGAGTAGTGGCGGCATTCAAAGCTCGGTAATCACCACAAGGCCGCCAGTCGCCACTGTCCTGCTTTGGAACCGGAAGGAGAGGAGAAGACCAATTGCTGGAGGAGGGACGAATAACGCCGAGCTGAAGCATGCGTTCGAACTCACGGGGGGCGACTTCCAACCTCCGTCCAGCGAGCCTCTGTGGCTGGGAGGCGACAAGTCGACCGGTGGTGGTGATATGATGTCTCACCTACTGTTTCAACGGCAGCACATTGTTTGGGGGCTTCGTGAGTTGCGGATACTAAGAAAGTAACTTGTCGTGCGCTAAAACCGGTCCAAACGTACGGACGCCAGGTTGGACTGCAGTCCAAATACAGCCAGGGATGTGACGTTATGCTTTAGGCGCCGATCGTGAACGCTCACATCTAGGTTGATATGTCGGAGAAAGTCCGCTCACAGTATGGAAAAGCTGACGTCGGTGATCATATACACCCATCAATGCAAGCGCTGGAGTCCGATGTCTATCGTTATAGACCGGAGCCCATACGACGCGATGGCAGTCTTGTGCACCGCGTGGAGCGTGAATGTGGACCTGCCGCGTTGGCGATCTGCGGCAGCGGCGGGAACAATAGACAGCTCGGCTCCGGTGTCGACGAGGAGGCGGGTGCCAATGATGTGGTCGACTACATCAAATAGGCGGGTTGCACGAGGGCTGATGTCGCATGCCACCGTTATCGAGTGGCCTCTGCGTTTCCCTCCACGTCGAGGGCTGGGTGCAGCGACTTGTTTGTTCGCGAAAGCGACGGCGGTACCAGCACAACTGGCGCGGCTAGTCTCTAGGTACGCTGTGAGACTGTGTCGCCAATGTTGCCACCCGTTGTCAGCTTCCCCAGTGCATTGGTAAGGCGGTGGGCTGTTTCCTCCAGGCGTGAGAGTCGGTCTCCTGCTTTGAGACTCTCGCAGCGGCGACAGGCAGCTGTGACGCAGGCCAGAAGACGTATATGCGGTCAGCGAGTGCAGCTAGCCGATCGAGGCTTGTCGGATCCCGCGAGCGCCATGCGTGTGAATTGTGGTAGGCGCTGGAAGAACAGATCGCACAAAATTGGAAGCTGGCTCTCGTTTGCGTGGTGGTCACCCAGCACCTGACGCAACCGATGCAGGAGTTGTGACGGTCGTTGTTCGCCAAGTTCCTCGGAGAGGAGGTGTTGAAGCCTACTGTATTGATATGGCTCGAGGCGCTGCAGGACCGTGCGTAATGGGTCGTCGCATGCTGTGGCCGAAGGTGTACCCGATAGCATGTCGTTTGTAGCATCGGCGATGTCAGTGGGTAGCACGGCGACGACGTGCGGATACCTTGGTATCTATGAGATGATACACCGGAGTTGAAAACGGGCATCTGCTTCTATAAACCAAACTCGAGGATTCTGGTGCCAAAATCTGGGAAGCTTAAGCTCCGCGGCAATGAGAGGCGACGTAATCGTGGCGTCTTCTCAGTCAACAGTGGTAGGAGCAGCATCGTCTCTGGCAATGATCGAAAAAAAAACTAAATATCCAGGATCACCACTTGTTGGGAGATCAGTTTAGCGGAGGCTATAGTAATACACGTTTTGACAGGTTGAGAACGAAGAGTAGACTGAGTTTATTGCACAGTAAAACAGGTCTGCCGTGTGGCAGAGCTGGCGCCCCTGTTGGGCAGCCACCTCACATCCCAAGAAAGAGCACGGCAGGTACCTCCACGTGGAAGCCAGGAACGGTAACGGAATTTCACAGAAGCGGGAGAGAAATCCCAGTGACACACGGTCGCTACAAGTGGCCAGAGGCCGGTCCAACGCAATACACAAGCAAATATGCACAGATGAGTTTAGAGGGGGTAAACATATATATATATATATATATATATATATATATATATATATATAAATATATATATATATATTCATAATACATACATTTTTTTAACCTATAATGAGCTCAATCGCAAACCATGTCTCTCAGCATACACGCAAGATCACCGGTCTTGGCTAGAAAACAAGAATGACTTGCATGGTAGGCCGAAATTACGTGCAGCTTGTATCTAAAGGGGGATCATGTTCCATATTTTAGTTGCGTTCGATTCTAGTAGTTATTCGCCATAAGCGTTACGACATTTGGGCAGGTTAAAGTTACCGTTCCAGACATGTCGCGTATTGTGTATATAAATGGAAAAAGGATCACCAGGACGCGGTCAGTTTCTGTTTGGTACATTATTGATTGAAATAGCGATCTTGTAGTGACGCAACATCGGAATTAAAAGAACGCCTTTTGATTGAAAATTGTTACGTATAGGTTTATCGTGACCTACAACTGTCAATATTCGCTTTTGGAGTAATTTCAGAGGTTTTACGTAACTAGTGCATGCCACACCCCATGAGTCTAGACGGTTATTTCTGTGACAGTGGCACAATGAAAAGTACAATGTGCGAAGTATAGCTGGGGGAAAATATTGGCCAGCTCTTATTAGGATAGAGGAGTCGTAGGCTACCTTTGCGCAAAAATGCTAGTGTAAATTCTCAAGAATGACCCCTAAGTATTTGAAGGAAAGGACTTGTTGAATAAAAATATCGTATAATGATAGGTTAAGAACTGTGGTATCGATATCTTTGGTTGCAAGAGTGAAATACATCGTATTTTCTTTTTGCGCAGTTCGTAGTCAACTGATTCTTGGTAAACCTTACTTAAATCTTCGACAAATCGGCCATCACGTTGTTTTGGAGAGCTACAAGGAAGTGTCCTGTAAAAATCAGAGCAGTGCCCTCCACGCACGTGAACGCTCTTGAAGTCTGCCGGGCTTGTGGGACATCTTGCATTAAAGAGAGCACAATATAGGGCCGAAAACTAAGCCCTACAGTACCTTGCAGTTAACATTACTGTACGATGAATTAGTGTGATCAATGACTACATGTTGCTTACGCGCCGACAGATAACTTAAAAAGAAATCAAGCGATTCTGTAGCAATGCATTTTTTCCAGTAAAAGGGAATGACTAACCACATCAAATGCTTTCATAACGTCAGAAAATACTACTATTGAAAGTTCGGAAGTTTGAAAGTTTATTTAACATAATTAACGTATACAATGGCAATGTACACACTTTTGCGACCAAACAAATTTGTTAAACGTTCCCTACAAATTGTTATTAGGAAAAGAGGCTTCTATGGCAGCTGTTTTGTGTACTGTAAAATCACTTAAAACTGATATAGCTGAATAAGTAAAACAAGAAAATACAGTAGTAGGGAAAATTTCACAAATGAGATACATTTTTCTAATCATTTTCTTTGTTACGTCATCGAAAACATCAGCACAGGAAAATAAAACATAATAAAAGAAAAGTGAGGACATGTGCAAGCATGCGCAGTGTTGCGAATTGTTAATAAGTGAGTGCTTTAATTGTTTATGAAATGTATGCAATGTTTTTATAGTGGTTAGGTCGCTATGAAGCTTATTCCAAACTGAGGTGCCTGTAAGCTGTAGTGTTGAGCGACCGTAATTAGTGTTTACCTTAAGCAAAAAAAAAACGGCAGCGAGATGCGTTCACAACATTGCGAAGTGAGGGATGGAGCGAGACTGTTGTCAAGGCTAGTTTTTCATTAACTAATTGATGCATGATGGAGGAGACGTTGTATGTTTTCAAATCGTAAATGTTGAGGATGTTCGGGGTTTTAAATAAATCTTCAATCTTAATATGCATATTGTTGGGTGCTATAATGCGAAGAGCGCTTTTTTGAAGTGTAAACACCGATGACAGATGAATTTTGTATGTACAACCCCAGATCGCTAAGCAGTAATTAATGTGAGAGTGAACAAATGCGTAGTAAAGAATAATAAGTATGTGGGGAGGGAAATAGTTTCGGCATTTCGACCGCACATGCAAGCCATAAGAAGCCTTATCAACTACAGAACGCACATGAAGGCGGAATTTTTAATGGTTATCGATAATAACACCAAGACATTTTGTCCCACTAGAATGTTTTATCGGATGTTTATTGTAAACGACGTCTGAATGAATAGTCGTTTTCCTTTTTTCAGAGTGAAATAAGATAAAAACTGTCTTCATTGGGTTAAGGTGAAGGGCATTCAGTCTACACCAACGGTGCAAAATTTGTAATTCAGAGTTAAACTGATTAATTAGGTTGCATTCTTCACGATCAGCTATAATAAGGTTAGTATCGTCTGCATAGAGTACAGGGGTAGCACACACAAGCTGCGAAGGCAAGTCATTTACATAGAGTAAACAAAAATAAAGGTTCAAATATGGATCCCTGGGGAATGCCAAGGTTAATAACGGTGCTAGGGGACTGAAAATCACCTACTTGAACAATTTGTCGCCGATTTTCTAAGTAACTGTGAATTAACGGCTGACAGTCGAGTAAGTCGGCTGACAGCCGAGTATTTCGCATCTCAAAGGACGCAGACCTTTCCGTGTTTAGCCAGGCAACCTAATTGACCTCGGGTAGTCAACTATTGCAGGCTAAACTTCATAACACTTCAACATGTATTACTCGACAAAACGTCTTCAACGTTTTTTTCAAGGCCCAGGTTTATCAGCTATCCACTTTAATGCACGCAGTCTCAGAAAACATTGTGACGACATTCATGCTTATCTAGCATCCCTTGGCCACCACTTTTCCTTCATCTGTGTGTCTGAGACGTGGCTATCAACTGACGATAAAAACTTATGCTGTTTACCACAATACTCAGCAGAGTACTGTCACCGACAATCAAACCATTATGGTGGTTCTGCTATTTTTGTATCATCTTCTATAAAATATAAACGTCGGAATGACCTCTCCCTCCTAGCTGACAACACTGAATCTGTTTGGATTGAAATTGATGACGAACATACACAAACTGATGCTGAAAAAACCATCTTAGCTTGCATATATCGCTCGCCATCATTGTCAGTCTCACAGCTCTGCTCTGCACTATACGAAAGCCTAGATAAGATATCCTGCGAAAGAAAAAACGTTGTTATTATGGGAGATATCAACATTAACCTTCTGGATGAATCCAATCAGAACGCGGTTGAATACTCGAATTGCTTTGCGGGCTTTGGTTACGAACAGCTGCTTACAGTACCAACAAGATGTATCACAGGTGGCCCAAGCACGCTCATTGACCATATTTTATCTAACTACCTATCATGTGATGAGTGTGGCGTAACAACACTCGACATTACAGACCACTATCCCATCTTTTGTCGCTTGTCTCATGCCTCACCACGCGCTGAGCGTTCTTTCCATAAGTCCTTGTTTAACAAAGTTCAATTCATAGATTCCATCTCTTCTTTTGACTGGTCGACGATAAAATCTGAGTCAAACGCTGAGCTAGCTTTTGTACGCTTTTCATCTGTAATACAGCAATGTGTCCATGATGCAACCACTTTTGTTCGATGTAACAAGAAGTATCCAGCACCCCACAACCCGTGGCTCACAGATGCTTTGCTAATGTGCATGCGCAAGAAAGAGAATATGTACAAGAAAATTAAACGTTGCCCATTTAACTTCAGATTGCAGAAGCGATATGCTTGCTACAAAAATGTCCTAAAGAAATTGTTAAATGATGCCAAAAAGAAGTACTATGAAATTAAAATTAATGAAGCTGAAGGTATCGCTAAACAGTGGAAGCTCATAAACTCTTTTTTGAACAGAAACTTAAAAGACTCGCCAATAAGTGAGATTTCAAGCTCTAGTGGCACGTATCGAAATCCATCAGACATCGCAAATGAATTTAATAATTTCTTTTCCGATAATAATAAGCCCCTTCCTACCAGTCCTATAACAGCACCCCAGAGACAACCACAATCTTTTTTTTTACATCCTACCATTCCGGACGAAATATACAATGTCATACAACAACTAAAGCTAACAAGTGCAGGTCTTGATGAAATACAACCAGTGCACCTAAAATATGTTGCTGATATCATTGCTGACCCATTTTCTTATGTAATTAACCTTTTATTTAAATGCGGTGTATTTCCATCTAAACTTAAGAAAGCCAAAATAATACCTGTATTTAAAAAAGGTAATAGAGGGTTGATTTCCAACTATCGCCCTATTGCTATATTATCCGTGTTCAGCAAAATTATAGAGAAATGTTTTGAGAAGCGTCTAACTAAGTATCTAACAAAATTTGACATTCTTTGCACCACGCAGTTTGGCTTTCGAGCAGGTTACTCTACTAATCTTGCACTTCTTTCATTCACTGATCGAATTAAGCACCACATTGACGAAGGTAAATATGCAGGAGCAGTGTTTATTGACCTCACCAAAGCGTTTGATTCAATTCTCCATAACATTTTAATTACTAAATTAAACGCAATCGGCGTTGTAGGACCGGCGCTGGCTTTTGTTCGTGATTATTTAACTAATAGGCAACAGGCTGTTAGTATTTGTAATCACCTTTCTAACTTCAAATTAATTGATAGGGGAGTTCCTCAGGGGTCTATACTAGGCCCATTACTCTTCACTATCTACATTAATGACTTAACTGCCCATCTTTCGCATTGCGATCCTTATCTCTATGCGGACGACACTACGATTCTAACTGCTGACACCTATATTAATAGCCTCACTTCTAAGCTCAATACCGATTTGGAAAACATTATTCGCTGGTGTCGTTGCAACTCTTTAGAAATTAACCCTAGTAAAACAGTCTTCATGCTATTTCACCCCACTCAAAAGAAAATAATAAATATTCCAACCATAGCTATCGATAGTTACCCCATCAAACCTTCTAGTCATTGTCGTTTTTTGGGGGTTGTCCTCGATTCCAATTTAAAGTACACTACCCATATTTCACATCTAAAGCAAAAAATTGGATACGGTATCCGGATTCTTATAAAAGCACGTCCATACTTCAGACTACCAACCTTGCTATCTCTTTATCATGCATTTATTCACAGTCACTTCAATTACTGCATTGCGACTTGGGGCAACACTTATAGCTCTCATCTTCTTCCTTTACAATACGTCCAGAACCAGGCCATCCGCATTATTACTTTCCAGTCACCTCGATGTAGTGCATCTGCTCTTTTGCAAGAGCATCGCATTCTCACAATTCATAAACTATTTCAATTAAACATGGCAATCCTTGTCTATAATTCCCTTCACTTAAACATTCCCCAAATAATCTTTAACACTGAACAACTAGCTAATCATAATAATACTCGATTTGCATTAGCTAACAACTTCTTATTACCCAAAATCAGAACTAATTTTGGCAAATTCACTTCTTCGTTCACAGCGATGTCTTACTGGAACTGTATTCCAACGTACATAAAGCTGTCTCCCAGTATAGGCAGCTTTAAAAAGCATTTATTCTCATATTTACTTAATTTGTAATTGCTGTAATGTAATTTAACATGTTTTGTTTGCTTCATTATGGGTAAAACATTATATATCTTTAACATTTCACCATTTCACCAACATTTCATCATATCTGTCCACTTGTTTCCTTGTGTCAGTTATTGTTAGAACACTGCCTCATAGGCTACATTTCACTTCCCATGTTTTGTTTTGTTTTTAATTCAGTACATGATGTAATTATATACTGTGTTATGCCATGTTTTCAGTTTACTTGTTTTCTTGCATTAATACATGTTAACAATTCTACCTCTTTGCTATATTTGCATTAACCTGAATTGTTTTGTTACTTTTATTTGTTCATAACGCCATTCTTTGTACTATCATATGTTTTGGTTCCTTTGCTGTCATGTGTAATTATTTGTAGACAACTTTAAAACTTTGCTGCGTTTGCTGTAACCTAACTTGTTTTGATATTTCTAATTAGAACAGGAGGTCCCCCTACAGCCTTGCGCTTTGGGACCTCCTTCTGTATATCTTGTTACTGTGATTTTATTTTCTTGATTGAATAAATAAAAGTTGATCTTGAACGTCAAAGGTATTCCATTAATTCCGTAACGAAGCAATTTATCGCTGAATATAAAATGACAGAGAATCGAAGGCTTTCGCACAATCTACGAATAATCCAGTGACTAGATAACCATTGTCTATTGATTTTCTAATTAAGTCTGTAAATGTTGAGACTGCAGTTCGTGTGGAAAGGCCGCTTCTAAAACTGAATTGGTGCCGAGAAAGAATGTTGTGCTTGTGTAGGTAGTCATTAAGGCGCCTCGCGAATATTTTTTCGGGTATTTTGCTGAAGAACGGTAGCACTGAAATTGGACAGTAGTTTTCTATCCTATGCTTGTCCTTTGACTTGTACAGTGGCAGCACCTTGGCAATTTTCATCCGTTCCGGAAACACACCCGTGACGAATATAGTGACACGTCTACTTGTCTTTATCGGACGACACGTTTCACCGCCTAACAAATGTTATCGCACAGCGCTGGACGCGCTTGCATGTGTCGCAAGTTTCTGGAATGTTATCAATGGTTCGATCCGCTGTCTGTTGTCGCCCAATTGTGTAATCTGATTACATGAATGCGCGACGCGAATGGCGTAGAACTTTGTGGAAGGCATGCGGGTCCCAGCGATTATTCAGGAACATTCCACGACTGATCTATAAAAGCCGACGCGCTTGACCCGCTGATCAGGCTTTCGACGACCGCCGATCGTGTTCGCCGCTACCGTTGATCTTTGAGGGTAGCCTCTTTTTGAGGGCAGAAGTTCACCCAATAAAACGCCAGTTTCGTTTATCACAGTTTTGCTAACTTCTCAACCGTCACTACCACGTGACAATAGTATTGACGATATGCGCGAGAACTGGTGACACGATGGCGGTTACAAGTTTAACGAGATGCGCTGAAACATTGTCAATTCCAGAGGCTGTGTTTCGCAAATTATAAATAACTGAAGCCACTTCAAGCTCATTTGTAGGGCAAAGGTAAAAAGAAGCATTTGTACGTGGAATGTACGTTGCATCAAAATCCTTACCAGCTGAACTAATGTAGGACGAAAAATAGGCACTAAAAGCTTTACAGGTACTTTCGGGTGTTGTGTAAGCAACGCCATTGTATATTATTTTTTTTGGAGGATGTTCTTTTATGTCTCGCCCTGGAAACTGGTTGAGAAGGCACCAGCTTTTTTTTTTCGAATCCTTCCCGTTCTGTTCAATTCGATTGCTAAAATAAGGGTTCATTGCTGCATAAGGCGTCCTATTAAGAGTTTGCGAATACTTAGAGTATCTTCCCTTCAAGGAAGTGGTATAAGGTTGCCTTTTTAATTCCCTATACATGCGATATTTCGTTTTAAGAGAACGCAAGAGCGCGCCAGTTACCGCAGGATCTCGCGGGATTGCATGTCTATAGCGCACACAGTAAGTGGTGAAGGCGGTGGCGATCGCCTCAGTAAACATGTCTACAAACATGTCGCACCTATTAGAACATTTCGAAAGTATACACAGGACCAATCAATTGCGCGTACATTATTTGCAAATACGTCAGCGTTAAATAATGTCCGGGTAAAACATTTCTTGCTTGAATTCAGGAAGTTTGACATTACAAAACGCACAGGGTAGTGATCAGTAATATCGCCATCTAAAACGCGTATATTTGCAAACAGAAGTGTTACACAACACACGGTCTATAAGTGTACTACTGTGTTCTGTTACACGCGTTGGTTCGTCTACATGCAATGAGTAACCATAACTAGTAAAACAAGACACATATTCATAACAAGAAGAAGAACCAATGTCACTTACACCAATATTAACATCACCCATTATTACCACACGAGCTTTATAACTCAAAAACGCATTAAATATACAGTCAAGGTCATCGCAAAAGCTGTGATAAGATGCAGACGGCGACAATATATAACGCCCACAATAAGGTTCTGTGACGGCTTCAAATGACTTTTATCCACCTCAATCCATACCTACTCACAATGAGGTGTTTTAAATTCAGTATCATATCGTCTCCTGTACGTAAGGCTATCGTCTATGAACATGGCAGCACCACCATGGGCAATGCGAGATTGATTGTACGTTGCGCAGCAGTTCGCTTCTAGCTTGTAACCAGGTTGATTGTAAAGTCCGACTTCATTTTCCGTCAGCCAAGTCTCTGATATGCCAATAAAGGCGAACTTCTTGCTAAATAAGCTAATAAAATTACGGATTTGGTCCTGGTTTTTCCGTAAACTGCGCGCATTGAAGCGTGCACCTAGCAGCACGTTTACAGACACTGTCTTTTGATTGAAATCATCTACTGACATGTACGCCATGATGTCTGTGATTTCCTAGCTAGCTGATACGACTAAGATCAGCCTCACAAGTAACACGTACAACAGGGCTATCAGTTGCTTTCCGTGCTTTGATTTGACCTTGATCTGTCCAAACAAACATCCACTTCCTTTCTCTTTTTCGTTTCAGTGCCTCAGCCAACAATTTCTTGTTTTCCCGTGTGAGATGCTCATTTACGTAGATTGCCGGTTTTCTGACGAAAGAAAAGGCCAGCGCATCCGTGGAAAGCCGAGCTTTTTTCGCTCGCTGATAAAATTCATTTCGGACTTCCCATCAAGCAAAACGAACGATTATGTTTTTTTCGGTGGTATTGTGCGAAACAGACACACGATGGCAAACATCGATGTCATTAAAAAATTAAATTATGGGGTTTTACGTGCCAAAACCACTTTCTGATTATGAGGCACGCCGTAGTGGAGGACTCCGGAAATTTCGACCACCTGCGGTTCTTTAACGTGCAACTAAATCTAAATACCACGGGTGTTCTTGCATTTCGCCCCCATCGAAACGCGGCCGCCGTGGCCGGGATTCGATCCCGCGAATTCGTGCTCAGCAGCCTAACACCATAGCCACTGAGCAACCACGGCGGGTATCGATGTCTTTGGAATCAATGGGATCACTAATTCGCTCTCCTATCTTCTGGACAAGTAATTCACAGTTCTCATTTCGTGTCATAGATATACGCTTGATTTCGATGTTGTTGCCCTTTGAATATTGCTCCAGGGACATAACACGGCTTAACAGCTCTTCATTTTGTCGCTTCAGATTCTCGTTAATTTTTAGCAACGTTGCGTTTTCCTTCACAATTTCATCACATTTGCTGAGGAGAGATTCAAAATTTTAATTCATAAACTCCATGCTTTCTTCCATGCCAATGACCTGGTTTTATAATTGTGCAAGACGGTCCAGACGTATAGTTATGTCATCCAGTATGGAGGTAAGTGCATTCACACTCTGACTATTGGAGCTGTCTGTCTGTGCGGTAGGACCCTGAATTTCGTTCTCGTCTGTCGTGGTGCTCGCAGCTGCTGAGCTACCCCTTAACCTTGCTGAGCAGCATGTCGGGCACTTCCACGTCCTTCGAGCACCTTCATTCTTTCCTTTAAAGAATGTTTCATTTGCACCAGAATAATTTCCTGCGTGATAAATGTAATCGAATTCGGAACAAGTAATCCAACAACACTACTATGTTCTTTTCATGCAGAGCGGAATTGATATATTGCGAAAGCATCGAAGCAGCAGTAGAAGTGGACCTGTTGACAACAAAACCATACGGCTGGGGACAAACAAAGAGCAAAGGGCGCAAAGGGCATTCATTACGCAAAGGGCATAATTACGCAAAGGGCATAATTACGCAAAGGGCATTCATTGAGATGAAATGAATTTTTCAAGTGCAGTGTTGACAAATCTCAGGACAGATATGAGTCTGCAGCTGTCTGGGAGGTTCTGGTCGGCATATTTTTTATAATTATGGGGTTTTACATGCCAAAACCACTTTATGATTATGAGGCACGCCGTAGTGGAGGACTCCGGAAATTTTGGCCACCTGGGGTTCTTTAACCTGCACCTTAATCTAAGCGCGCGGGTGTTTTCGCATTTCGCCTGCATCGAAATGCAACCGCCGTGGCCGGGCCGGTCACCATATTTATATACTGGTATTACTTTAGCAGTCTTAAGTATGTTAGGATAAGTTTTAAAAGAAAATGCACGGTTAAATATGCGGCACAACGGAATCCACAGAACATCAATGTTTGCCTTTAGAATCCATAAAGGTATGGCATCATCGCAAGCCGCCTTGCTCCGCAGTAAGTTGTAAGATGAAGTAAGATGAAAATAATCTTCAGCGCTACAGGGTGAATTTAAATTGGGTATATGAAGAGGGAACTTGCTCACAAGGCTGAGGCCTATATTATTATTATTATTATTATTATTATTATATTAGTAATGTAATTATTAAGGTTTTTAGCCACTTCGCTTGTTGCAATATCAGGTATGATGCGTTGTTTGTCACCTATGCCTGTGATATGTCCAACAATTTGCCATATCTTCTTCATGTTGCGTTAATTTCTCCTAATTACGTTTGTATAGCAGAGCGTTATTGATTTGCTCATCATTCCTACGGATTTATTTGTGTACAACCTAAAATTGTGATGGTAGTATTCATTGCTCATGTTTTTTTTTTCGTTTATCCTAATAAAAGTATTTCGTCTTCGAGACGTCAAGTATCTTTCTACTAATCAATGCGCACATCGTATGCTCGTAATTTCGGTGCAAACAGCTGCGGGTTGACCGCTCGATAGCGTCCACAATGCATTGAACAAAGTATTCCAACTCTACATGCATGTCATCGTCATAAACGGCTTCAAAATTCGTAGCCTGAAGTGGTCTTTGCACGCAATGATAGTGTACACGTGCTAACATTATACCAGAAGATGGATGGATGGATAAACCTGTATTTTAAACTGTGACTTGTCACTCGAGGTGGGAGCAAATCTATTTTTCAGGTAAAAATAGATAAGCAGGATTGTGGTCCGCCATAGCAGCATCGTATACACTTGCCGATATGTACAAGTCCGCAGTGCACAACACGTGATCAATTATTAAAAGGCAAATAAAGGAGACATCCACCCAGACGTAGCTAACTGCTACAAAGTAAATAGTCCTGTGATTGTAGTAAAAACTTAATCGTAAAAGTATTTCGAGACAGGTGTATGTTAATACCGCCGCAGACAACAGGCAGTTTAGACGCCCACAATGGGAATCATACTATTTTCCATAAAACATTACGGGGTTTTACGTGCCAAATCCACTCTTTGATTATGAGGCACACCGTAGTGGAGGACTCCGGAAATTTTGACCACTTGGGGTTCTTTAGCGTGCAACTAAATCTAAGTACACGGGTGTTTTCGCATTTCGTCCCCATCGAAATGCGACCGCCATGGCCGG
The DNA here is from genome assembly GCF_023375885.2 of Dermacentor andersoni. Lineage (NCBI taxonomy): Eukaryota > Metazoa > Arthropoda > Arachnida > Ixodida > Ixodidae > Dermacentor > Dermacentor andersoni. The sequence goes on along the minus strand of NC_092814.1, from coordinate 390,666,091 downwards.
GGTTCGATACCGCCGACATCGGGCTCAGCAGCCGTGGTTGCTGTGGTTGCCACTGAGCAACCATGGCGGGTAGTGTTTTCTATAAGAACAATCAAGTCGGTTACACTACAAGATGGGGGTCGGTACACTACATCCACCATAACACCATTTTGAAGATGCATAATGAGTTTGAACAGATCGAACGCAAAATGTTCTATTGCTGAAGTAAACGAAACCAAAACAATGTTTGATGAATAGCGCCACGCCCCCTGCTCGTGCACCACTGTTTCTACGTTGAAATTGCGTGCCATAGCCAGGTAGATGAACTGGCTTAGCTGCTCTAAGCCAATTCACTTATAGCCGTAATCTCATATTTAATTCAATGCTCGGACGCGTACACAAGTATATTATCTAAATTCTTCCTAATGGTGCGAATATTACGATGTAATACTGAAAAATAACCCTGTTGAAGACATGTATTCAACCTGAGTGGAAGAATTTGCAATCGAATGTAAGAAAACCTACAAGTACATGTAAATCAACCCTAAACAATTTTGACGAGATCTTCAGCACACGTGACGTCTAGCAAACGTGAATTATCCGCCTTCCGCATCAAAATCTTGGCACTAGTTACCCAAGTGTACTTCCACTTCTTTTCCCGCTTTGCCTTCAAAGCCGCTGTTCTTAACTCCTTATGTATTATTTATGTGGACCGGGGATGCGGCACCCAGAATACCTAAAACGGTCGCGTCGAGTTTTTCCTTCTTAGCAGACTTCACAGCATTGTCTTTCACAGTTCTGGAAAAAACCTAACGATGTCGTTAGGAATTCACACGTTTCTCGACGGAACTCGGCGCCCAACGCCCATATCTGACCTTGCACCGCTACCTATTCCAGCAACTGATCCGGTCGTGTCAATCTGCTTTTTTTCCGCCCATACTTTAAAGTCTGAACTTAACCCTACAGTGCAAACGCGGAAGACGGACCACAAAAGGAAGATACGACACACGGGCGCTGACTAACAACTTTTTTATTTCTTCATCGTTGAAGCATATATAAACCCTAGACCATACAATCGCGCAGGCGTACAGATTACATTAGAGAGATCTGTCAAATTATCACATACAAAAACGAAGGAAGTCAATTTCATATGGGTGCACGGACAAAGATCTGTCAGTGATGCAATTCTCGCCTTGTCTTCTTATGTGGTAGGCCTCTAAGGCAAGCCGCGCATGCTCATTCTTGCTTTTGCCAAGAATTGAGGTCCCATTAAGTCGCGCTTCACAATTGTTGCAATAATTTTTATGCGCGACAAGGTGCGCTCCTCTATCGGCATTTTTGTTTAGTTTTTGAGCATGTTATCTGAGTCGCTCATTGACGCAACGCACTGTCTGGCCAACGTACGTCTTACCACATGAGAGTGTAATGGCATAAACCAAGCCGACAGCGCACGACACGCATGAAACACCATGCCGAATTTGGCACCTTCATGTTCTCTCTCCGCAGGTGCGGGAGCATAGCTTTGAAAGCTTGTTCGGCGCTGAAAACGCCAAAGGAGCACCATGCCTGCAAGCAACTTTCTTGAGTTGATGGGTGACCTTATGTTAACCCGGTAAAACGTTGCCGTAATCCCCTACGTTCATTTCTTTTTGCAAATGATCAGGAAAGTGGCATTAAAGTTCCGGGTCAATGTCGCGTATTCGACTAGAGGTAGCTCAAGCGAATTTCAAATGAATAAACGAGTGCTTGCTCTACAAGAGTTGCCAGAATAAAAGGAAATGAAACATGAAACATGGCATTCAGTTTGTGCCGTGCCAAGAAAATGTTGTGTATTCTGTTCCCTTTTTCCTGCCGCCTTCATTACATAGAACAGACTGGACGAGGATTGAATATATAAAGCTAACAGAGCACTGTGCTTCACTGAATAGCGTTCCGCATTCGCACCTTTCCATGCATTCTCGTGACTGCGGGTGTCATCCGGTATATGATAGCTCTTCTGCTGAGACACCGGGAAAAGCAGTCCCGTGAAATAATGGACACTTACTACATAAGAAAGAAGGGCTCCAATTGTGTTAATCAACCATCCAATCGCTGCAATAATGCGAAGTTGCCTTACTAGATATCGGGTGAGGCCACCGACCTGCCTGGTGCCTCGCGATATTGCTACTTAATTAAGGACAATCTTGGCGAGTTACCACCACTTTTTCTTAACGCATGTTTCAAGCCTCTTATCGTGCGCCGATAAGAGGCTAGGATCCACGGTGACTGCGCAGCATAAAAATGTGAGCTGATATGTGCCGCTTTGGCCAGTGGTTGCCGTGATGTTCCAAATATATTGCTACGTTGCAGAAGTCACATATAAAGATGTGTTTACAATCTTTACAAGAGAGACAACGATGCCTAGACAAGATGGCTGTTGAGACCGACTCCATCTCTGCATGTCAAATTACCTTCTTCTGACTGGCGCCATTGTTGGGTGTGCCGTAGCAATTTAAATGAAATATTATATATTTATTATTCTATACGTGATAACATTACACAGTAATAAATATACATACGTAGAATTGCCCGGTGGCAGGATTCGAACAGTAGACCCATAACACTGCAACCCGATGCTTCATCCAGTAGACCACAGACGGATGCCCCGGAAGGCGGAATACAACATCCTTAAGCATTTTCCCCGAGCAAGCCACCCCGTCGATGCGCGTGGCGCGTTTCATTGCATTTTTTTCGCCATCGTAGATAATTACACATAAAACTACTAACTGACGTATTTAGATTTATTGCGGTCTCTGAAGAACACAATTGACCTTAGCTGTACGCTTTCCCATTGCGTAAGATATTTAATGAAAGGTGGTGAAATTTGTCCAGGCTTGTTCATGTTGCAGTGGCACGGACTGATGCACAGAAGCAGCTGTATTCCGAAACCATTTTCATCAGCAGATTCACCGACTTCATTTAAGTCATGCTGGACACACAGGTTTCACCATGTAAAACCGATCTGCACCTCAGCGGTATATGTTGAGTAGAGCATTGTGCGTGGATGACCTGTAAGTAGAGAGCTCATTTTCACAATGAAAAGTGTACAGCTAAGGATGCCGGCTTGTGGAACACTAGTTTCCGTGGTGAATAACCTTGTCAAGGCCTGGTCCCCAGTCAAACAGTATGTTTGGTTCGAGGTGTAGCTTTCGTATATATCTCTGATGCTGCCACGGATAGCCATCGATGAAAAATTTCTGGCAATGCCGAATCGTACTCTGGGGTCATATGCTTTCTCCAAGTTAAGAAATACGGTGAGAACAAATAGTTTGTATATAAAAGCATCTGTAATAACTGCCTCAATGCGGACAAGGTGGCCTGTTGTCGACCAACCTTGTCGGAAGCCACATTGGTAAGGATATATTATTCTATGACTTTCTAGGAGACAGATTAGGCGCCGTTTTATCATATTTTCAATGATCTTGACATAGACAGCTTGCTAAAGTTATGGGACAGTAACTGCTGCGTAAAGACGGGCTCTTGTCTATATATGTATAGGGATAACAATTACTTCTTTCCAAGAAGCTGGAATATACCTAACAGCCCACATGACATTGGCTAAAAAGAGATGTGCTTCTTGTGTTATATCGCAGGTGGCGACCATATCATGTATGATACGGTCGCCAACTGCTGCCGAGCTGTTCCAAGAATGAGAGGTGATTGAAGTTTAACTGGAATAAATGGTTCATTCTATGCCTCCTTCCGCGCACATTTTCGTCCTGCGCTCTATCAGCCTGCATTCTTGAACCTCAGGAACATTTCCGTGTTGTGTAAAGCACTGGAGGTATGATCAGGTGTTCTACCAGAAAATCTGCCTGATCTAGGTTTTGTCCCGTGTATTCACTAAGGGCAGATGGTGTGAGTGTCAGCCTCTTAAATTCCTTGCCCTCTACCACACATTCGTTGCGTCCGCGTAGGAATTTAAAATCGATATATATTTTTCCCAGCGCTTTCTTTTCTTTTTGCTCGTCGACACGTTCTTTCCCTCTGTGACTTAATTTGTTTCAAATTTATTAGGCTTTGGGCAGTTGGAGAATGACGAAGCTATGCGACAGTTTTGTTCTGACACTAGCGTGATTACTGACAGTCGTGGTTGAACCAGGGGGTGCGACGTTTATTCGCCAGTCCGCTAGATTACTTGACACATTTCGCAGTGGCGTTAAAATAATTCAGACATGTTGAGTATGTCACAGCATCGTCTAGATTAAACACAGCAATATCATCTCCGCTTAATTGCGTCAGCTCTCGATATCGTTCCCAATTGGCTGAGTCCATCGGAAAAAATGTCAGGACTAAGCATCCCGTTTTGTTAGAGCTATAGTGAAGTGGTCACTTCCATAGGAATTCTTAGAACGCTGCAATGGAGGTTCGGCGTAAGTGCACTCCAAATCATCCTTAACTCTACCGAGGATTAGGTTTTGCGTGTAATACTGTAGTAGATTGGTTCTTTCTGATTAAGTAAATATGCACCTAAACAAAAGAGAGCATTTTCTCTAGGCGCCTTCTCACGTCAGAACGAGAGTCACCTCATAGGATGCCAGGAGCGTTTATATCACGAACGAATGTATGTGGTTCAGGAAGTTCATCGATGAAGCTCGGAAATTTCAATTTATAAAGTTGATAACTAGGAGAAATGTATATGGAAAGATGGTGACCAGCTTAATGAACAACACCACGCGGACTGCAACTGCCTCAAGGGGTGTTCTCACTTCTAAGTGCTGGTAGGCGCCCTTGTCGACTATGACAGCCACATCGCCCAGCGAGGCTATAGCGTCGACGCTGTCCTTGGGGATAATACCTATTGTATAATGAAGTTTGCGTTTATTTCACGCAAGTCTCCTGAAGACACAACGCCTTTGAAGTAAATTCTCAAAGTTGCTTAACATTATCAATGTTGCGGATAGCCCTCTCACGTTCCGCTACAATATTTATGTGTCCATTAAAATATGAAACGCATTTAGGCTGTGTGTTTAGGTTACCTTGTATACTGTGTGTTTAGCTTAGCTTACAGAGACTTTTACGGATCCCGTAATGAGGGATTTGTCTTTCTTAGCACTGTCCTGTGCCATGTAGCTCGGAGTAATGTTCATTGCCTCTTGCGAGACACTGGACGCCCGTTCATGCGAGCGGTGTGTTCTCCGTGAAGGCCTCACCTGGAGTGACAAGGCCTTGGAGCCTGAGAACCCGGAGGCCGATGGGCCCTCCTTTGAGGATGGCGAAGCAGCACTGGCTGCTGTCGCAAACGGGCTCGTGGCGCGGCTGCAACCTGTGTGCGCCGGGAAGATGCCGAAGTCTGCAGTGGCGTTGCCTCCTTACGCACTGCGTCAGCATATACCCTTGCGGTATGCAGAAATGAAACACATTGCCACGCTTCTTCTTGAAACTACATGTCTTTCAGTTACAGTGCAGTGATATCTATTTTGTTTTTTCCAACATTGGACAGTATCGGGAAAATGCTGCACAATCCTTTCCGAGTTTGCACAATGGAGCATGTCAAAGCCGTTCTCAGAAGCATGTTCTTGTTCGCCACACTTTGGTCAAGTCAGCTGGCCTCGCCAGCTGTAGGAGCCGTTGCTGAATCTTTTCCAGTCGAAACATCTACATGGGTTTGGGATACAAGGTATTACTCCAATTTTCGTGTATCCTACTTCGAAGGTCTCTAGGAGAATACTGGTACCAAGTGTAAGGATGACCTGTGTCGTGGGAATTTCGTATTTCCTCAGTTTATTCTTTATTTGTTGTACTGGATACGCGTTTGGTTCTTTCCAGCTCTGTAGGAGCTATTTCTCTATCAAGTTGAAAAAATTTTCATCTGAAATTACTCCTTTGGATGTGTTTATCACTCGGTATGGGGCCACCGCACATCACCGAATGCTATGACATTTGACAATTTTTTATGCCAGTGCTGGTCGCAAGCCTCAAGGAGGAGGTCGCCGGTGGCGATTTTCATCACCTCGTAGCCTGTACCTGGTGTGTCGTTGAGACATTTAGCAACTCTTAAGGGTAAGTTGGCTCAGTCTTTACAAGCTTCTGGCTGTGGATAACATAAAATGGTCTGAACTTTTTTCGCTGGCCAAAAAGCTTTAACACCTTTTCGGCGCACCTTCGTTTGATTAGAGGATGATCAGACGATAAAGCCAGAAATATTTATCTACATGCAGCAGTTATGGCCGCCACCCACCACCAAGCCCGACACGGGGACGCTACGAGACCCGCAGGAATCGCAGATGCCAGCTATATTACATAGCAGCTATGAGGAAATATGGTATAACCATGGTTGGCTGCCTGCGCTAGGATAAACCTCCATGCCTGGAAAATCCGAACTAAAAGCAACAGCGGGGAACACAGGAAAGATTTAAATTAAGAAAAACACAAAGATTGGAGAGGTGGACAGGAAAAGGCAACTACCGATTTGCCCCAGATGGGTCAGTCCTGGGGTGCCGTCTACGTGAAGCCGAGGACAAAGGGGTGGGTTGCCTCCGCCGAGGGATCTTCAAGGTGCAAACACTCAGCATCTACTCTGCCCCCTGGATCTCCTTCTTCCCCGCACACGGCAAAGCCACGCATGGTTAAGCGCGCTCCAACCCTCGTGTGCTGGGGTCCACGGTGCTGGAACATACGAAACGCCTGCTGACGCAGACACTACTGCGAGGGCATCGGTACCTCAGTGACCTTGCCTTGTATGCATTTATTCTGCTTAGAAAATTAAGCTCTCTGCAGCATTCCAGGATCTTTTATGTTCCTACGTGACAAAGATTTTCGAGCATGTGAAGCAAAGTGATAACTTTGATATATAACTGTTATGTTGGCAACTGAAGGTGTCTTTACTGTTTGGAAATCTATGGCCCTGTGCAAAAGACAATGGACATTCTTATTGGTAGGCGGGCAAATATTCGAACTTCCCAATAAAAATCTAATTTCTGAATTAGCTGCACCTTCAACTAAAGAATTTCATAATCAATTATATTTAATATTCGAAAAAATTAGGAGTTGCGCATTACATAGAAAGATAGAACGGATGTATATATGATGCGATCGAGGCCAGAATGAGTGAATAAGAATTGTTATGGAGTAGATCTTCTTAGTTTGCTGTCTCAAAGCATTAGGTGCAACAATGAAGCAATTCTCAGTATTCAGTTTAAGGTCAGCAAATCTACTCAGAAGTTCAAAGCATGTACCAATGCATATCAGGCACTTACCTGTGCCAGGAAAATGTTACGCTAAGCGGAGATGTCGATCAAAAAGCAATTTGTATAAATAACTTTTTACACTTGCATTGCGAAATTACTGTTGAACACTCTATTTTTATGTGTAAAAGAATCTAGGCATTTATCTAACCAGAAATACTCAAAAAATTATTGTAATAGAAGCATGGTAGCTGTACGGACGTTATTCCACTCATGGTCTACAGCATGAGGGTAAAGCTACCTCTTTTGCCCATATGGTGAACGTTCCGGGTGGAAGAATGAACGAGGACTAGCGTTGGGTATATCATCACCAGCTCATTCTACACTTTTCACTAGAGCGTAAGCGAAGGCTATGCTTTTTACATATGAGAAACTGACGCATGAAAGCTAATATTTCGCTGTATTTAGGATAAACAAAAAGAAATGTTGCTCACTCTCAACAGCATTATTTCGTTCCTGTGCCCCAAAACAAAGTTGCATTCGCGCACAGTTTCAGAGATGGCAACAGGAGCTGCGCAACTCTATACCTTAGAAGCTATTTACTTTGGGCAACGAGCCAAGAGGCAGAACAAAAGATCAGATAAAAATGAAGCATCACTGGAACGCAGCCAGCTGAAGCTGCACATCACACATGACATCACTTGCACATCACATCAGTTTGTTACCTTAAAGATCCAATTTAAGTATCGGTCGCTCAAAAAGGACAGCCGTATACAAGTGTTCACGGTAATGGGTGAGCAGCCACTGCATCCAGAAATTAATATGGAGATGTGATTGCCGTGACGTCATGAGAAAGGTCGTTTAGGCGTATTGCTGTTGGCAAAAAAAAATAAAGCAGGAAAAGTGGCCGTGCAGGTATGGGGACGAGCAACCTGAAGTGGGCGACAGGTACGCTGCGAAATGGGTGATGGAAGGACAATGTAGGTTGCGCGGTAAAGATGGCTATAGGATAGCTTGTGAAACGACGAGAGACTGGTGACGCGTTGGGCGCAAATAGAAGGTCCACAAGCCGGACTGTCCTTTTGGGATGAAATGTTGATGTCATATGAATATGTGGAATAAGTTAAGCTTGTAGCACAATCCTGAATAGATTCAAAATCGTTGATGAAATATGTTTCGTGCGGGTAGCAGAAGCGTGAAGCAATCAAACAACGGATACCGACCAAAAGAAGTACCAACAAAGGAATAAGTCTAGAAGACGTTACGGCTTCCCCACGGAAGCCTTGTTCAGAAT